>NC_047528.1:17836900-18439400 GCF_012275295.1 Melopsittacus undulatus | reverse complement strand
TTAGGTGGGACTTTGAGGTTAGGAAACAATTACCTGTCAAAAGCAAAATGCTGTAGGAGAAAGGACAGGGCTTTGAGGCTTTCTGATGAGGTACTGATATGGCTGGCACATGCCCTTTCAACTTTTGAAATAAAAATTTCAGTGCATTTCCAAATTTTATCAAATGCTTTCCTTAAGATGAGACGGTCTTTTTTAGCAAAAGGAAAACGAAAGAGAATTTTTCAGATATATTAAAACACTTTTCTGTAGCTGAGCTTTATTGTTCTTTTAATATATTTGAGTCATGTAAAATGTCAACATTCCACCTTTTGTTCTGTTTAGTTAGAGATAAAATTTTCAAAACCTCAGAAGCTCTCACAGGATGAAAAGCTTAACCTGCTAGACCTAGGTCTAGTTTTGAAGATCTTTTGCATAGATTTACTTTGAACAAATTTGAGCAATCTGTTCCAGGACTCCTAGCCTTGTTACTTTGGAAATAAAAGTTAGAAACATTAGAAAAACAAGGTCACTGGTGGCAGTAAAAGCTTGATTAGATGCAGAAGGTAGGATTTATCTGAGCAAGAAATAGACTCTTCTAAGGCATAGGACACTTCATCCTGGAATAGAAACTTAAAATAGGTCAGATAGAGGCTACCCTAAAAGTTCCTGTTTCCTTTGTCTGCCTATAAAAGATGACTAGTTTGATTCTAGACAGCTACACTTGAGACACAGAGATGAGATGAATCCCACCCACAGAGACTAAAGAGCATCAAAATAGCTGGTGGAATCTACATTGTCACGAAGTGAGGACGTCTGAAGCATTTGAAATACTGTTATTGTCAATTCATGACAGGCAGCGTGGGAGATGGGATGTAAATGCAACTAGCATAATTGACACAATGGCCAGAAAAGTCTGCAAGACACACTGGGGGAAAAGACCAGAGACACTGGCTGGTTTACGCGTGCCATTTTCATGAATGGAGAAACAAGGTGAGGCTTAAATTTGATAGAATCATACAAAGGTTTGGGTTGGAAAGGACCTTAAAAATCATCTAGTCCAACCCTCCTGACATGGGTAGGAATATCTTTCACTGTATCAGGTTGCTCAAATGTCTGTCCAACCTGAATTTGAACATTTCCAAACATGGGGCATTCACAACTTCTCTGGGCAACCTGTTCCAATGTCATCCTGATCATAAAAGATTTCTTATTTTCAATCCAAATCCACTCCCTTTCAGTTTAAGATCATTGCCCCTTGGAGCTGGTGTGATCAGATCAAGAGGGGATGTGCCAAGACTTCTTAGTAACAGTAAGAAAAAGCACCGTACCAAGACAGGAAGAGGAGATGTTGTGGGATCCAGAAGGCCCAAACACTTGACACCATGGGGTGCCCAGCTCCAGAAAAACCTGATAGCTAAGCCACTGAGGAGCAGGGTAATCAATGTGGTTGGAAAAGTATTACCTCTGTTCTGCCAGCATCCCTGAAACCATAGTGGATTTGTGACATGTTTTGAACTTGTGAATTGGAAGAATAGAATGGAAAGCATGTGTCTAAGATTTTTTTCATCCAGCTTAAAGCAAGAGTTTATTTTTCAGCAGTTTTGATTTTAAAATAGTGTTTTTCCTTTCCAAAGAAAACAGAGAAGAGGCAGTGAGAGGTAACACCACCGTTAGCTTTACAAGCTTTTATGGAACAGTGGTCTGAGTTGGCATTTTTCTTGAAAGTGGAATGAGGTTCACAAAAGAAAATGACCAAGTATATTTAGCCAGTCATTTAGATAGTCACCTTCAGACTTGCCACACATCTGTTTGGATTCTGTACCTTGCTAAACCATAAGAGCACATTAAAAAAAAAAAAAGTTCTGTTGCTCCATTTCAGCATCTACAGCTTAGATTTTATTGTGCAGTCACTTTTTTTGTGTCTATAGTTCAATACCCTCACTGCAGATTATTTTATCTGTGGACAGTATCCTAGACACTAAAGCAACAGTTTTCTTTGCGATGCAGTGCATGGAGCATAATTAGAGAGTTTGAAAAGTATCTAAAAATAATTTGTAGGACAACAGCATCTAATTAGGTTGGACACAGAAGTCTGGCAAGTAGCACTAACTGCTGTCATTTCAAGCACTGAAAGAACTTTAAATGGATAAGAAATGTAATTTAAAAGGCAACAGCAGGATGCTGAAACTAGTTTATGTAAGTGAAGGAAAACAAGAACTAATTAAATATATTGTGGACTGTGCAGAAAGTCCCTCTGTAACTTAACATTATAAAAGTTAATTCCCACCATTGTTGTGGCTGTTGATGTGTTTTGTTTTTGAAACAAGACTAATTAGCCCACTTAGATATAAGTGCTTAGATAAAAACTAATGTACTTTGTGCTGCTTTGGTTTCCCAGCATGATGTTTTCATCCTTTCCACAGAAGAATTAGTGTTGGTGCACATCTTCATTGACATTTTGAGATACTGGGGGTATATAATTTTAGCTCGAAACTTATTGGGACAAATAAGTTACACACTGCCTACTAGTCATCTTTGTTATACTTCCCATATGCAAAAGAGTTAATGAGCACTGAGAAAATGCTTTTTTCCAACTGAGGTTTTTCCAGTATTTCCATATTACTTTTGAACTTGAAGCAAGCACACTCCCATGAGCAAGAACAGGTGTTGCCTGGGGCAGCCAAATTCCAGGGGCAGCAGAATTGTTTGCACAGGTAACTTCAAGCTGGCAAGGTCAGTGATAGGCTGGTTGGACTGGGCAGTTTGCCTAGGGGCAGCAGATCCCTCTGGATCTTGCCCTGTTTGATTTGACCAGGTAAATAAGAACTAATGCTCATTGAACATATGGCTGTACGGCTTAATGCGTAGGCATTCCTCTGATAAGAATTTTGTGCAGCCTAGACTTGGACTTAGTAAATGGCCATTTTCTTTCTTAGACAAGAAAAATGATCAGGTTCTGAGTAAATAAGTTATCCAAATTAATTTTTATTTTTAGTATAACATTGGGCAAGCATGGATATTAAGGCCAAATGTCAAGTACAAGCTTGAGATTATATAGGAGGGTTCAGGAGGATACAGAAAGAAAAATCCTCACCTCTGCAAATTGGAGCAGACACAGAGCCATCCTTTAGTTACTTCTGCTACTTGGTCGCTATGGGGCTCTGGTAGTTGCCCAGGTCCTGTCATCCAGCAATAAAAGCAGTTTCTGAAATTAGTGTAGAAATCTCCCTCCCCATGCAAGTATTTCTGGCTTCTTGCATGGTCGTTATGGTTGGAAAAAAAAAATCTTAAGCTTGATCAACCCCACTGTTTCCTCATGATTGTCCTAGGAGGGGCTGCTAGGTTGTTCATGTCAGAAATTGTTGTGACCTACAACACTGAGTCTTCTGATAACACAAAGCCTATTATATCATTAACTTAGCCACTCAACATACAAGGTATCTTTGCTCATGAATAGTTTAAACTTTCAAGATTGTTTTAGTTTTGTTTTGGGTGTCTTTCTCATGGAAGATGAAACAACACAGCAGAACACAGAACATTGCTCCATACAGCAGCTACATCCTCCAGGAAAAGAATATTGAAAATCCATGACAAGACAGAAAGGACAATTAACTGGATGATTGGTTCCTCCAAGGAATGGAGATAAAAGAGAGGTGTCAGGCCAGTTGCATGGTGTTGAGGTATGTTCACTGAAATACAGTGTTTAGTAAGCACAGCATTAGCGGTTGTTGGAAAGGTCTGCAAAGTCTGTCTTGTAAGCAATGCTGCACCGATAATTTCACAGCACTGAAATAAGTAGGAATGACAGCAATATTTAGAAAGCTTAAGATAAAAGAGGAGAAAATTCCGATACTAAGAAATTAAGATTACAAATGACAAAACTGGAAGAATGAACTGCTTCAGCATACTGTTAGGAAAGAAAGGAAACATGAAAAAGAAGTGGGAAGTGGAACATTCCCTTGTGGTATTAGGACTTATTAAGCTTAAAAACGTAAGGAGAGGTAGGATTTCTTTAAATGCAAACAAGATACAAATGCCTTAGAGTGATGATGTACTCAGTAGTATCTTTGTGGATATAAAACCCAAATTCTTATAGAAGCAAAAGAGCTAAGGTACCATATATGAAGCATGAGCTGAACACTTTGCCAGATACAGTTATTATCAATATTTGATTCTCAGGAGTATATTTCCTGATTGCAAACTAAATGTCAGGAGTAAAAGTATGGTTGATACAAGAAGATGCAAAGCCCAGCTAGTGCCACAGCTCTTCAGGAAGTCATCAATCAGGGAAGGTGAAGAAGCTGCATATTTATAGCTTGGTATGAAACCACTGCTGTCTGAGATAGAGTCTCTGCTTTTCTACTTTTACTGGAAAAGAAATTATGCAAAACTATGTCCTCATATTAAAATTGGCTGTGCAAGTACAGCAAAAAATCATTTTGGAGAGCTGTCACAGGGGCAGAAAAGGAATTCCTTCCTCATAAAAACACCCCATAGAATTATAGAATAGTTAGGGTTGGAAAGGACCTTAACATTATCTAGTTCCAGCACCCCTGACATGGCAGGGACACCTCACACTAAACAGTATCACCCAATATATAAATACATTATACTATACTTAAAGGGAAGGAGAAGGATACTATTGAAACACTCAGATGCCTTATATTTTACATTTATAATTATTTCCTCCTCTTTTTACTGCATCTTCAAAAAAAAAAAACAACAAAACATATATTAGCCACAGAATTATGACAAGATTTTTTTTTTTTTTTTTTAGATTTTAAATATTACTTAAAAGAGTGATGATGTGGAGAGGCAGGGACATATCACATCCATGACTCATTTATTCCAGATTAGCATGACCAGTTGAATACATAGTTGTGGTAACTGCCAAACTCATGCTAAGAATGTTATTTAAAAATTTAAGCAACAAGAACTTTCTCCTTTTCTTCCCAGTAATATTATGGGATCAAAAAAGTCTTTTAAACATACTTTTAATTAAAAAATAACAATAGCTACAGCACCTCTATGATCAAGGCTGTGCTTGTTTTAGCAAAATGTGTGTCATAAAGAATACTTTTTATTAGACTTCAATTAGATGCTGGAATTTAATAGATATTCTCATAGGAGATTTTCAGATAACTTCAAGGTGAGCTTTTGTATCTTGGACCATAGCTTCAAAAAACCATAAAGTGAATGATTGTGCATTTTATTTCCACAAAGTTAGACAGCTGGGAACTGAATGTTATATTTTGTTGGGGTTTTAAGTAAATGTCTGGGGATCTGTAAACACAGTAAAATAAACCACTACTGAAGTAATATAAATTAGGAACCAGGACTGTTGACAATGTAAGTACCGTTAATGTTTTTTTTTTTAACAGAGGGACTCTTTAACTAGTGAGGTACAATATCAATAGTGTATTTTAAAGTATTAATATATAATGCGTACATATGTGTTAAACTATAATAAATCAAATAAATATTCTCTTGCCATTTAATTAGGCCTTTAGCTAGATTACAGTAAAATTGCTATTTAATCTAGCAATTTATATTTAATCAAACAGCTACATTCCTTTAAAATGGGCCATCAACATTAAAATAATATAATTACCATCTTGTAAATACCAAGTTAGGTGCCCCATAAAAGTACAAATGAATAAGAGCAGAGCCCTGTGCTTCCATAAATCTTCCTCCTTTTGTTTGGGACTTAAAGCCAAAAGCACCTGCCCAGTGTTCCGTGTGAAAAAAGCCAGTGTCCTTCAAGAATGGTGAGTCACTGCCTGGCCAGCACCTACACACAGCTTTGTTGGCCAAAGTAGTTCTGGCTAGAGCTGCTGTTTCCCAAAGTAGAGAAGCATTCAGTATATTTTGTGTCCCAACATTCTCCACTATGGCTCCAGCTCCTGAGGGCTGGGATTGCCAGCACCTCCCTGCTGGCAGTTGTTTACATGAACACTTGTCTCTGATGAGTTAGGACAGAAATTCGCCTTTAACAAAGACTATAAACCTTTGGGTAAGTAAGTCACTCCCCACCCCAGTAAGGAAGACTGGTAATGACAGGAGGAGGATGCTGAAGAAACCAGAAGGTTCTAGGAAAATGACAGAAAATGTAAGCAAGTTGTACTCCAAGTAATAGGAAGAATTTTAATCAAAAAGAAAATAGAAATACTTAACATTGTAAGACAGATAAAGGACAAAATTACATCTTTTCAAAGGAAGGGGATGGAAGAAGAATATGGATTGCCAAACAGAAAGGAATAGCTAAATCTTCTTCAGAAAGTGATATTGAGAAAGCGGTATTGGTATGCAAGAAATAAGAAAAATGCAAATAAAAACTGTTAGATGTGTGTAGTAGTAATGTTTCTAATGCTGATGTAGAAGTTATTTTTCTTCAATTACTTGGATGCATGGTTTGAAAATTAAATTAAAAATGAAACATAGTTCACCACCAAAGTTGTAAAATTAAGTATTGCTTATCAAAATATGGTAGATAACAATAAAAATATAGAAGTAAATTAAATAATTTACTTCTTTAACAGAGAAATTAAGAATGCAGCAAAGGCTGAATTACTTCTTTACACAGTCTTTTCTCCTCACCTGCTGACTTCTTAGTAATTTCCCCTATTTTCATTTGAATAGTTGAAAAGAAAATAATTTTTACTGCAGTTGGTTTTATTTAACCTTTTATTGAAGTCAGTCTTTTAAAATTATGTAAAAATTACTTCTAGATCATTCATAAAATGTAACATGTATGAAAGTTTTCTGAATACAAACATGTTTACAATATACTTTATATTTTCCATGCTATGAGCAACTCTGAGATTTGCAGTAAGGATCAAAACTTTGGGTACAATTTGAGCAAAAAAGGTGCATGTAATGGTAAATGGTAATTCCCTTAATCGCTTTTTGTCCTTCATCCAGCTACAGCTTTGTTCTCTGAAAATACTTCCTAACCCTAAAAACAGTTGATGGAAACCTCTATCTTAAACTTTACAAAAGTATAATGACATTTTTTAGTTATCCAATGTAGGTTAAGAACAACAGTGGATAATTTTGTTGCTTGTTGTGACTCCCTACCTTTGCTATAATTCCCAGTGACTGATAGCCATAGGTATTCCACAAACAAATGTCTTAACAGATGCCTTCTGAGACAGACTATTGCTTGAAGAGAAAGGGAAGTATCATCTGGGCATTTTCTTAGGCACTTTGAACATATATTGACTAGAAATTGTCTAGAAGATACATTTGAATTCTAAAATTTGTTTTGGCTTGGTCTATGCTCATATTCACTTTCTATTTGTGTAAAAAGTAAACTGATAACTTCTTCCTAGTTGAAAAACTTTATTTCTGATTCATAAGCAGCAGCCACAGGACAATGATTAACCAGAGGTTTTATGCCTATATTGGAAAAATTAATATTTTCAGAAATGTAATATTTTGGGGGGAGGGAGAAATTATATGCAGAAAACAAGTTTATTTACCAAATAGTTTATTACCAAATAGTTTATTACCAAGTGTATTAGTGTTTATTCATTATTCACCTGGTATTAACTTTAATAATAAGAAAGAAAGCACAGCCCTTTGCCTTGTTTGTACATCATGTTCCCTCTTCAAGGCCAGGCCTTGCCAGAGCTCAGGTGAGAAACTTTCAGAAGTAGTATTATCAATATGAGAACTAGGGACCCCTGGTTCCCCACAGATTTCTTTTGAGGTTGGTTGACTTTGATGTCTAAGCAGGTGAGATGTATGAATGAAGCTTTTCACTTCTTGACAATCTTAATAATGGCTTGCTCCATGTGGATCCTCTGATATCTAATCAATGTTAAACCTCCCCTCCAGGCTTTTCATCAGTGGGGGACCTAAACATGGATCCTCATCTGCCATATTTTTTGGTGGCAATTGTAAGAAACAGGTAGCTTTCGTAACTGGACAACTTTCACTAGTTTGGGTGCCTCTGGACAGTGTTGGGAAGATAAGTTGTGAGGCAAGGCAGGAAGAGTTGTGATAGGATCACAGAGGTTTTCCCTTGAAAACAAAGTAAAAAGACAATGTTTAGGAAGCGGCACTGAAGCTGAGACCCTCTCCTCTCAATCTGAATTGAATCTAAGGCTTCCTACTGTTGCAAGGTGGCAAGGTGTCTCATGAGAATCAAACTGAAGTGCTGACCCTCTGATGGCTTTTTCTACTCATATAAGAGGAGCTTTTACAGATTTCTCTTTCAAAGCAGAGGGGACTCTACCCACCATTAACCTGTGTGGTTTCTTACACAGAGACACAGGTATCCAGTAATGACTCCAGCTGTTTTGTGCCAGATGACCAAATGTTTCTCGGCAGGATATAGGTAAATCACTAACAGAAAGATCTGGAAACACAGTAACAGAAATTATCCCAATGTCAACCCCCATTTCCAAAGGTAGTGGCATCTTTGCAGAGTTACAAAGTAAACAAACACAGAATCAGTGTTAATATGGCTTATGAAAAGTCAGGTTATTGCTAGCAAGTGCTGAGGGTATCCTTATCAGACATGAGCAGATGCTAAGAAACTGCTCCCGTTTATAACAGCCCTTATTGATATACTGATTTTTGCTGCATAAGTTTTGAACTGCTCATTTAAAATGATAGGATTTGTGCAACCTCAGACAGGTAAAGCATTTTCAAGAAAACATCAAAACTTCAGTAATAAAAATAAAATTTCTTTTGTGCTGCAAAATGGAACTGAGTGGTTCAAATAAGCTTTTTCTTTATTTTTGTATAATTTATGGTATCTTGCAAATCTGTCTTTTCTCTCTCACTTTCCAAGCTTGGACAACCTTCATGGGGAGCAAAAGTTGCTACTGGAGTACTTTACTATATTTTAGCTTGCGGAATCGGACCATGAGCTCCTCATGTCATCCAAAGTAAGCTGAAGGCAAAGAGAATCTTTCCATTGACTTCTGGGAGCACCAGATCAAGCTCTAAATTCTTACACCTAATGAAGATGGTGATATATTGACACCTGATCTTTCAGGTTGCAAAAGACTATAGCTCTCTGCCTATGCAGGACCCAGTCTTGCCGTGAATTACTTTTTTAGCTGTCAAAGTGGAAACAAATCCTGTGCTCCAGAACCTGAAATAGATATTGATTTAAGGTGTTACCACCTTAAATCAGTTTTTGTATTCCTGAGAGGGTAAAGGCAACAAGGAAATTATTTTGTACCAGTGATCCTAGGAGTTAGAAAAACAGAAAAGGCTGTCTGAGTTCTTCCTGCTAACTGGAAAATTTGATAGCACATAAATTCATATCTCTAACAGTACTAAGTGATTGATTACTGTTTATTAAGTGAAGCAGTTTAAAACAAGTGAAATAGCTAAGAGGTAAAACAGAGAAAAGTGATTATAAATTATTTTCTTGTATTTTTCAAGAAACTTCTCCTTTTTTGTCAGCAAAGGGAAAAGGACAGTACAGAGACTCCTGATTCTGCTGTAATCAGCAGCATCTAAAAGAACCAAGCAGTTTGGCTGAGAAATTGCACTTGTTATATTTATACAGCAGCATGAGGGGCAGTGTGTTTTATTTGACTTTCCATTGCAGCTGTCACAATTGGTCTTTGTGGATCCTATAGACAGGTATAAAAATAATGTTTTACGTTAATCTGCAGGTTCCTCATGCACTGAGGAATATCCACCAGAGCTCTTTTTCTGCTGTTCTTAAGCATAATAATTCACCTGCACATTTTCAACAAAGAAAGGCTTTATAAGGCACCTGCCAGCTGTCATGGAATCACACACTGTCTTTTTAAATAGCATATCCCTCCTGGGCATAAGCAGCAATGATCATAAATCACATATAGGCTAGAAAAAAATGATACTGCCATTAGGCAGAAAAGTATGATCTACATTTTTAGGACTATCTGCTCTTCCTGCTTAGGTTGAAGCATTTGAGTATTTTCTGTGCTTGCTCCCATATAAAGAAAAAAAAAAAAGGTACTCTAAATACAAATTTCTTCTATTTTCCTCACAGAGAAAAAAAAAACCCAAAACCTGAAGAACTTTTTATGACAATTTGTTCCAGTGTATTGACATCATAAAAATCTTTCAGTATCACATATATTTAGAGATCTCATTTTTAAGATTCCACAGAAACCCTGCAAACATAAAACATATTTTAAGCTTCCACATGAAAAGTCTTTTAAAATGAGCCCATGGGAAATGTTAGCCAAATGTTTAGGCTCTAAAAAACTGAACTGTCATTTGAAACAACCATAGTCTTCAGAGTATTTAAGAATACTCAGCTGAGTATCTCAGTGGTTTAATCATATGAATCAAATTCTATAACAAGTTCATAAAGAAAAATGGGTTATTAAAATTTTGCAGTGCTACTAATAAGCTAACAATGGATAAAAGTAATGTATATGGATTTAAGGAACTGTCATCCATACTTTTGTATCTCTCGTACTACTTGAGCAATAAGCAGTTTGAAGGGTATGCAACTCTTCTGGAGATGAAGAGCTACCTTTACCCAACTAAAGTAGTATTATTTGACTCACAGTATTGACTCATAGTCTCTGTTAGCTGAACAAGAGGGAGCCTGTGAAGGTATGGCTCATTTAGGAGTCCTAAGGAACAAGATTACTCAGAAATTGCGTAAGTCTTGATTCCTTATGGAACTGCTCCTTTTTGTTACTGATTTTTTGATTTTTATGTAAGGGTACTTGCCTCAGCTTAAAGAAAGAGTTAAACATTTCCATGTATGGATGTCTGGCTGCGCAGCCCCAAGAAAACTCAGAGAATGGGGAACAAAGGAAAAGGATTTCTGCTAGATGTAACCCATGTTCAATATATTGGTTTGTTACCTGAGAGACATTTCTGGAAAAGGAAACATGAAAGAAGTGTTTCTTATTTCAGTAGTACATGGAGATTCACATCAGCTACCTCTGATTAATTGAACCTGCCTTAAGTGATCATAGCCAGCCACACTTGGGTCCAAAAACTATAGCCTGCAACTAAAACCAAGGGTTGTCTTTAAAAGAGATTAAGCTGTTTAAGAGTCTTCTTTATGACAGACCTGTACAAGTCCTCAGTGATCATGAGAAGGTGGATTTCTAAATCCTCAGGACAGTGAGAGGAGTGTGCAGCAAGCTCATCACACTGGACTTCAAGAGAGCAGACTTTGGCCTCTTTGGGAACCTGCTCAGTAAGGTTAAATGTGACAAAGCCCTAGAGGGCAGGAAGGCCCAAGACTGCTGGTTGATGTTCAAGGATCACCTGCTACAAGCTCAGGAGTGTTGTTTCCCAACAAGAAGGAAAAGCAGCAAGAAGGCCAAGAGGCCTCCATGGTTGGATAAGGAGCTGCGGAGAAAACTCAGCAGGAAAAAGAAAGCTTATAGAAGATGGAATTTAGAGCAGGTGGCCTGGGAGGAATACAGGGTCATTGTCCAGGGAGCTAGGGATCAGGTCAGGAAAGCTAAAGCCCAATTAGAATTGAGTCTGGCCAGGGACATCCAGCGAAATATTTTCAGTGAGAAAATATAATGATGGAAGTGTTTTTTGTGTCCCAAGAAAAGCCTGTAGGCCATCACACTGCCACATGAAAAAGCAAATCTGTCTTGGTAAATTCAGGATAGGAAAATTTGTCACCAATGCAAAGTCATACAATCCTCAGGAAGTCAAACTTCCTCTAATCTTACAGTCTGCAGGAGCAGTTCCACCTGAGAGATGTACTTGCTGATGAAGCAAAACCATCAAAAAGATGCTGCAAAATGCAGGCTCAGGCCACCCAGATTCTAACACTTTGCAATAAATGTTTTGATTTGAAATAGAGATGTATTCTTTGGGGTTAAGTCTCAAAAAAAAATCCATCCAAAACAATCTAATTTCCCATAAATGTCAAAAAGAAAGAATATATAAACTGTAGCTGTTTGTCATGAGGATATTAATTCAAGAAAGCTTACAGGATGCTAGAGAATGCTGAAGCCAGGTTTGGGAGGGGCTGAGGGTCTGCTTACTGTTCTGGCTTGGACAAAACAGTTACAGTTTTGCTACACTAACCAGCAACAAGCCTTGGAGATGGCTCTGTGCAGGTGTTGCAAAGAGCCTTTAGTTGAGTTCTTGGCCTTTTCCTACCACAAAAGCACAACATTCTGGGGAATTTTCCAGGTCTTTCTGTCAAACTGAGGAGGCAGATGGTCAGTGTTGGCATGGTGGCCAGTCAGTACCTTGTAAAACTGGAGCCTCCCAGCACTGATTTAATGGAGGCTCCATCTGTGGTCAAATCTGTAAAAGAGACATTTTTATTTACTAAATGTTGAATGATTGGATCATTGTCCTGAAAAATTATTGCGTTTCTGTAATACTTCCACTGAAAAAAGCAAATGGACTCTTCAGAATCATAGCTTTAATGACAGTCATGCAATTCACACATTTTAAATAAAGTCCCTAATAGGCTATCTGAGAAGTAGAAAGATCTGGTGCAGTAAAGGGCTTAAATGCAGCAATTAAGTATTTCTTATTCTTTGCCAATCTAAAATTAATGAAAAACCTTTCTTGCTGTGACCTTGACAAATGGTGGTATAACCTTTTTAAATTCTCAGAGGGTGCTGAATTCTACCCTGTGAGAAAGTGATGTAAAGGAATTGCAGCTGAACATTTCTAATTAGTAAACTGAAACTCTGTGACAGGGAAGAAAGCTAAAAGGCACTGATTGGATTTAACATATATTAGACACCATCCCCAGGGAACAGAATTCGAATGTACCTCTGAGTATTTTAATCTCTGCATACCTGATTATCTCTGGGCATTACTGAATCATCTGCAGAATTCGCATAAACCTAGTACTTTTCATTTAAGATAGAATCTGATCCTGTAAAATGTTGAGTATCTTCAATCCCTACTTCTTTCAATATGTGCTCAGCTCCTCAGAGAACTGTATGCAGAGTGCAGCTTTCCAATGCACTGGAGCCATTTCACCTATTACTGGCATTACTAAGAGGGTTTAAAATGGAGGTACAGCAAATTAAACCATCCTTAAACCCTTTTACATTTCCAAAGTGGTATGAGGGAATCTTGACATCCAAATCTAATTTCTGTAAGTACCATTCCCATGTAGGTATACATTAGTGCTGAATTACTAAAAGTGGTTTGTTGATTTGACACCACAAAAACTCCCGGGAGACTTCAAATCAAGAGCATCCTTTTCTTTCCTTGCTAGGTTACAACTTAGGAGCATAATTATTCAAGTTATGTTGCATTTCATCAGTTCTATTTTTATTCCTTCTAAGAGGCAAAGGAACTTTGGGTGATAGACTACCTGTAGGTGCAATCCATTACTAGTGTGAAGAAAGGCTCACAACATAAGCGTTCTTTAAAAAATTATGAAAAAAATAATATCTACAAATTTTGCATTTTACATTTTGCTTATCCTGAATTTTGTAACAGACACAGAGGGCAAAAACATCTCAAAATAATACTGCTGAAGTCATTGGGCCATATGAACAAGAGAAACCACCACAAACATGAACTTGCCTCTTCATCTATTTTTTTGTGTTGCTAAATCCTGTTTTCAACCACTAGACTGTCCAAAATCTCTAGGGTGTGTTACAAGTGCTGGTATGATTACTATGATTATTTCCTAATTTCTTGGATAATTCAGAGAAATTCTTCATCACTTTTGAGAAGCTGGACATCTTCTGCTGTATTCAGTTATTCATATCCTGATAACCCTCCCTTATTGTAAGTGCTACCTCCCTGACTCCTTTCTGTAAAGCAAATCAACTGCAAATATAGATCAGGAGAGATGATACTCAAATTCCTTTCTTCTGCTGTGGATGAAGCATATTAAAATTTTCCACTGTAATTAAAGAGACTCTGAAAGGTTAGTGGCACAGGTCTGTCTGACATTGCTTTTTATTATATACTAACTATTTTTCAAGTTAATTTCATTTTTCAATTTTAGATTCAAAATAGGCACTTCTTCCTAAGAACAACAGACTATGTTGGTCTTTAGTTCTGCCACTAGAAAACAGCCTTGTAACAACAGAAAGGATAGAGATTGAAAGTAAATAAGAAAACTCAAGTGCTTTTTATAGAGTTATCAATGAAAAGATCTATCATGTGAAATGATATGTACTGTAACATATTCTTCAAGACATCTTCGTGTGACTTTTATTTTATTCTTTATTTTTCTCAATTCCAGGATTGATTTTGTTTGTGCAATTCCAGATAGTAGTGGCTTCAGACAGGTTTTTTAATAATCTTAGCAACCCTTCATTGTGAATGAAGATGGCAGAAATGGCTTCTGTTTCAACTTTATTTCCTTCCACACATCTTTTTTCCTCCTCACTCTGCCCCCTTCCTCCTTCGAGTTTTTCTTAGGTTTGGTAATGCCTGATTTTTGAGCAAGGTAACTGTAACATTGGTTGATGGAATAATTGTAAGTACTTGCATTTAAACATCTTTCTATATACAAAAAATATGAAAAATAATTGCACCTTAAAAGGAGAAACGTAATAAAAATAATCACTCTGCTGTACGAGAATATTTTTACCTGTGTGGAATGAATTTTCCTACTGTGTGTCTTTAATACTAATTGAAAAAGGTTAAGAGCATGCCAGTACAATGAGTAAAATGAATGGACTAAATTGTGGAATCATAATAACTGCAATCCTAGATTATGTTAAAACTGATGGAACTATCTTCAGTATGAAGAAATCTTTCAAATTACATTTTTAGTACATGAATTTCCCCTCCAATATTGCATAAAAATCCAATGAAATATCAGTGTTACTACAACAAAGTTGTATGAAAGAGACAATTTGCCACATTAGCATTCTTATGTTTGTTATAGATAGCATCATTCCATAGGGCACTAAGTAACTGTGACATATCTGGAGTCTTTCTATAGTTATTTTAATAGTTTTTCACAATATTTATTAAAATGGCTAGCATAGTGAAACTGAGACAAGCAATCCCTGTAGATCAAAATACTCTACAGTCTCTGTTGTGCTGCTTTCACTGTTCTTTCTGTTAGTATCTTTTCTTTGATCATTCCCCCTTTCTTTTTTAACTTTATCAACTTTTCCTGTGCCTAAAGTACATTAAATTCCACCTTGGGTGCTCTCAGATAACTTCCTGTGAATTTATGCTCCCCTAAATGATGGGTTGGTATTATTTTCACTGTGGTTAAGCTGATGAGCTTGGAGTCAGACCTAATTGGCTCAAGGCCAGTTTACTAACTAAAGAAAAATACTAAATAAAGGAAAATAAGTGAAAGTTCCCTTTCATCTCACTTAAATTGTCATTGAAGTGGGTGGTGAATTTCACGGTTGCAGAATCACAGAATAGAAGCTGGTGTTTCTGACAGCACCTCAAACCTCCTAGCTAAGACTCCTCATCTTGCTTGTAGTATTGGTGGGAGAAGAGGAAGTCTATCGTGTGATACTCTGCTTATTCACACCTATGGTTTTCAACAGTTGCAGTTAGTAATAAATTCCACTGATATTTCCACTTAGACCCAGTCCACAATCCATTACTGGCAATTAAACTAATAATGGAATCAGGGCTCTGTTCCCAATTACAATTTCTGAGGAGGGGAATTGAAGAGGGAGGTGCTGATCTTTTCTTTCCAGTATCCAGTGACAGGACTTCTGGATATGATTCAAAGCTTCACCAGGGGAGGTTCAGGCTGGACATTAGGAAGCATTTCTTTACTGAGAGGGTGGTCAAACACTGGAACAGGCTTCCTAGAGAGATGGTTGATCATAGAATCCTAGAATAGTTAGGATTGGAAAGGACCTCAAGATCATCTAGTTCCAACCCCCCCTCCCATGGGCAGGGACACCTCACACTAAACCATATCACCCAAGGCTCCGTCCAACCTGGTCTTGAACACTGCCAGGGATGGAGCATTCACAGCCTCCCTGGGCAACCCATTCCAGTACCTCACCACCCTAACAGTAAAGAATTTCTTCCTTATATCCAATCTAAACTTCCCCTGTTTAAGTTTCAACCCATTACTTCTTGTCCTATCACTACAGTCCCTAATGAATAGTCCCTCCCCAGCATCCCTGTAGGCCCCCTTCAGATACTGGAAGGCTGCTATGAGGTCTCCATGCAGCCTTCTCTTCTCCAGGCTGAACAGCCCCAACTTTCTCAGCCTGTCTTCATATGGGAGGTGCTCCAGTCCCCTGATCATCCTCATGGCCCTCCTCTGGACTTGTTCCAACATTTCCATGTCCTTTTTATGTTGAGGACACCAGAACTGCACACAATACTCCAAGTGAGGTCTCAGGAGAGCAGAGTAGAGAGGCAGGAACACCTCATTGGACCTGCTGGTCACGCTCCTTTTGATGCAGCCCAGGATACAGTTGGCTTTCTGGGCTGTGAGTGCACAGTGAAACCGGGTCATGTTCATTTTCTCATTGACTAACACCCCCAAGTCCTTCTCCGCAGGACTACCATGAATTTCCTTTTTGCCCAACCTGTACCTGTGCCTGGGATTGCTCCAACCCTTGCACTTGTCATGGTTAAACTTCATGAGGTTGGCATCAGCCCACCTCACAAGTGTGTCAAGGTCCCTCTGAATGGCATTCCTTCCCTCTAGCGTATCAACAGAACCACACAGCTTGGTGTCATCGGCAAACTTGCTGAGGGCACACTCAATCCCATTGTCCATGTCAGCGACAAAAATATTAAACAAGGCTGGTCCCAACACCGTTACTGATCTCTAGCCAGACATTGAACCATTGACCACAACTCTTTGAGTGCAACCATCCAGCCAGTTCTTTATCCATCGAGTGGTCCACCTATCAAATTGATGACACTCCAATTTAGAGACAAGGATGTCATGTGGGACAGTGTCGAACGCTTTGCACAAGTCCAGGTAGATGACATCAACTGCTCCACCCCTGTCCATCACTTTTGTTATCCTAAGCCTGTCAGTGTTTAAGAGGCATTTAGACCTGGCCATTAAGTTTTGGTCATCCCTGGAGTGGTCAGGCGATTGGACTGGATGGTCTTTGTAGGTCTCTTCCAACTGAAATGATTTTGTGTTATGCTATGCTATGCTAAGTGCTCTGGTTTAAATTAAAAATGTTTCACTGAAGTGGATTGTTTCCTTTGGCACTACATACGTTTCAGAGATCAGGGGCTTGATCCACTGTTTCCCCTTTTCTTTCCCATTCTTTGAGATAGGATGCTGCGTTCAGGAAGGGACTGGCTAAATTCATTGCTCCTTATTGTACCTTAAAGCTTAAGGAAATAATCAGACATCTCTGCAGCTCAACGGTTATCAGTCCCATCGAATGGTTAAGTAATACCACTTATTCTTTCTATTGTAAAATGAGTTTTTCCACTTCATTTCTCCACTGAAACAATTTACATACTGTCTGTGGTTTTTTATTACTTGTACAAAAAAACAGTGTTGTACTCCTAGATTGTATGGACTCAGGGAGAAGGATAAAATAAGGAAAAAAAGGAATAATATGCCAATCATTTATCTTAATTTTATGCATCACAGACAATAGAAACTTCATTGAAGTTTCAAAGTAGGCATTCCTAACAGCTGAAGGATGCCTATCTCCTCATGAACTTTCAGTATGCTTCTATTTAACATTTAGCGGTCCAATTTTCTTCATTTAGGTCAAGAGGATTTGTTCACATTTTGTTACAGGGAAAAGGGTACTTGAGTGGAAATGGTGCACTCTCTTTTATCACCATTGAACTTCAAGTAGCTGACTATATTCATTAGAAGCTGGAGGATTCTATCACAGGTATGAGATATTAGACCAAAACTTGCACACTTTGATAGGAACAAGAATTGGTTATAGTTGAACTTGATATAGAGGGCAAAGCTCACACACCAAATAGGTCTGAGTTTTAGCTGAGGTTTGCATACCCCACTGTTGAGTACTGAGTACTTGATAGACTTTTAAACAATTAAATGACTTGCCCTTACAAAAATTTAGATCACAAAATTCTCAGTGACACCACTGAGGCTCTATTTCCAGCTCTAGGCATACCTTGCCGTATGATACCATGAATTAGCTCATTCATGCTGGCATTGTAAAACCAGGAAGGCCTCTGTTCTTGTGTATTAGAATGCTGGAGAGAAATCTGGAAATGGAAAGAAAGAAGAAAACTAAGCCAAAAGGTAAATGAGCAAGATATCTAAAATGAACATTATAAAACTTTATGTTCCTTTCTTGAATTTTGTGTTCTTTGAGTAGTCTCAGAACTAGGGAAAATAGTTTTTTTTCAAACCTCAGAGTGAAACTCAGCTATTCTGACATCTGCCTAATAAATTTAATGTATTTTAATATATTAAATAATTTATTTTAATAAAATTCAGTTCTTACAGCCCAGAGAGACATTTTTCCTTAAGTTTAGTCTAAGTTGAGCTTTAACAATTAAATTTCTCATTAGTTTTCCAAAGGATAGTTGACATTTAGGAATTACTTAAAATTTATTGTTTCATTGCCCATGTTACTGCAAGGAAAGGTTCATTTGGAGAGAAACACAATGTCCTATTTACCAGACTACATTTAAATTATCCATTTTGTTTTATTCTAAAAAGTATTTGCATGATGATAAATGGAGAATAATGATTTT
The DNA here is from genome assembly GCF_012275295.1 of Melopsittacus undulatus. Taxonomy (NCBI): domain Eukaryota; kingdom Metazoa; phylum Chordata; class Aves; order Psittaciformes; family Psittaculidae; genus Melopsittacus; species Melopsittacus undulatus. The sequence continues at coordinate 18,420,839 of NC_047528.1, read as the reverse complement.
GAAGGAGACACTGTCTCTATCCTTGGGTTAGAAAAATTAAGGCTGAATTTGGAACAAATAGTCTGGGAAGACGGTGTTTCTACAGTAAAAGAAAGCACTGTTGTCTGAAGGATGCCTCCTAAGATAACAAATCACTGTCTGAGGAAGAATTAAGTACAACATAACTTAAAAGGACTTAAATTGTTTTTGTCTCTAAATTGCAGGGGCATGTATTTGACAGATCAGCCACTCATTGCATAAAAGATTGGCTGGATGGTCACACTCAAAGAGTTGCAGTCAACAGCTCAATGACCTAGTGGAGACCAGTGATGAGTGGCAGTCCTCAGGGGTGAGTACTGGGACCTGCTCTGTTTAACACCGTTGCCAGCAACATGAACAGTGGGATTGAGCCAATCCTCAGCATGTTTTCTGAAAGGGAGGCATGCCATCCAGAGGGAGCTTGACATACTTGAGAGGTGGGTCTGGGTGAATTTCATGAAAATCAACAAGGCCAAGTGCAAGGTCTTGCCTGTGAGTCAGGGCAATTCCAAACACAATAACAGGCTGTGTAGAGACTGTATTGAGAGCAGGCCTGAGGAGAAGAACTTGGGGGTGTTGGTTGACAAAACACTCAACATGAGTTGGCAGTGTGGCCTTGCAGCCCAGAAAGTCAACTGTATGCTGGGCTGCACGAAAAGGAGTATGTCTACTAGGTTGAGGGAGGTGATCCTTCCCCTCTACTCTGCCCTAGCAAGACCCCACCTGCAGTACTGTGTTCAGCTCTGGTCCCCAGCACAACAGCGTTGTGGACTTGATTGAGTAAGTCCAGAGGAGGCCACAAAGATGATCAGAGGGTTGGAGCACCTCTCCTATGGAGGCAGGCTGATAAAGGTGGGCTTGTTCAACCCAGAAAAGAGAGGTTTCAGGGGAGACCTTAGACCAGGTTCCAGTACCTAAAAGGAGCCTACAAGATAGCTGGAGAGGGACTTTTTAGAAGGGCATATAGTGATAGGATGACTATGTTTAAACTGAAAGAGGGTAGATTTATGTGGGATATAAGGAAGAAATTCTTCACTGTGAGGGGGGTGAGACATTGAAACAGTTTGCCTGAAGATGCACCATCTGTAGAAGTGTTCAAGGTCAGGTTGAGTTTAAAGCAACCTTTTCTAGTGGTAGGTGTCCCTGCCTGTGGTGGTGGGAATGGATTGGGTGATCTTAAGGTCCTTTCCAACCCAAACCAGTCTATGATTCCATGATTCATACGTATCACTAAAAATTTCATTTTCCATAATTTATCTTCATTCTCTTGTGTCAATTCAAGCAAGGAAGAGAATACCTTTTAAAATCTTCGGACACATACTGGTCAATTGACAGCACAGCTAGAGACAACACTGAACGTATTCAACTGGAATTCAGCTAGACAAACGCCTACAGAGCTACCATTCCCTTCGTTATTATGGTATGTACACATCCATCCTCATGCACAGGATTTTCCAAAAACCCTTGAAGACAGTTTTTCTAGCTTGATCACGCCCCCTGATTTGAGCTCTCTAGGAGGAAGCAGTGGGACCGACAAAAAATTTTCTTTGGTAAAGAAATATATTTTCTAGAGAAGAAACACTGGGAAATTTAATATTTTTCATATTCTAATATCTATATTCTAGTAATGTATCAAGCATGTTGCTACCTGGGAAATTATAAATTTGGAGAAGGAGAGAATTAATAGGAGAAATATGAAAGTGTATGAACGTGACTGAAGGGAGACAGTGGATGACAACGGCAGAAAAGGAAATTCCAGGTTGAAGGGAAGTCACTAATGGACTTTTTCAAAGACTAATCTTTGGAAAAATCTTTTAAATATTTTCATTACTGATCTTGGCTTAAAACCAAGTAGTTCACATGTGAAATTTGCAGTATCATAAGCACAAAAGGAAGACTGAGATATCAAATGATTGTAGGAATGACAGAAGTGGGATCCCAGAAAAATGAAATTCAGGACATGTATCTGAGGATCAATAATGGGAGAATAAAACAATTAGATCATAGTTTGGAAGTGACTGAGGAAGATAAAGACATACTATTTGACTCTGGGGTAATTGGAAACCAACACCTGGAAAGTATAAATAATCCGGGGGAAACTCAATGTCATTGGTGAGACTACATCAGGAATACTAGGTAAATTCTTCTCAACTCATGCCTGAAAGCTGAACTCACATTTGAACAAGTGTAGAAAATGTAGTGTGACAATGGATGGAGTATGAAACTTAACGATGTGAGCAGAAAGAGTGAACATGGATTAAGCAGATCAGCAAAAAGGAATATGGTCTTTAAAGATGTTTGGAGGTAATATACAAAAGAAGGAGAAGAATTCCTGAAAGATTTTTATGCTAGGGCTGGCATAAAAACTAACTGGTCATAAATATGCTCAGAATGGAAAGAAGAGGGAGATTTTTACTCAGCAATGCAGTGAAATTCTGGAATTACCTTTAAGCAAAACACTAGGTTCATCTATACAGTTGTTTTCAAGCTAGTATTTGACTAGCTTGAGAGAGGCCATCTAGAGAAATGTAAAGGATAACTGGGACTGCACCACAAGACACTTTTGAGCCCCGTATTTGATATCATTGTATATTTTTGTTTATAAAGGCACAGGTTTTTCTTTTAAATCATAAATCATATAATCGTAGAATAGTTAGATTTGGAGAGGACCTCAAGATCATCTAGTTCCAGCCCCCCTCCCATGGGTAGGGACACCTCACACTAAACCATATCACCCAAGGCTTCATCCAACCTGGTCTTGAACACCACCAGGGATGGAGCATTCACTGCCTCCCTGGGCAACCCATTCCAGTACCTCACCACCCTAACAGTAAAGAATTTCTTCCTTATATCCAGTCTAAACCTCCCCTGTTTAAGTTTTAACCCGTTATGCCTTGTCCTGTCACCACAGTCCCTAATGAAGAGTCCTGCCCCAGCATTCCTGTCGGCCCCCTTCAGATACTGGAAGGCTGCTATGAGGTCTCCACACAGCCTTCTCTTCTTCAGGCTGAACAGCCCCAACTTTCTCAGCCAATCTTCATATGCGAGGTGTTCCAGTCCCCTGATCATCCTCGTGGCCCTCCTCTGGACTTGTTCCAACATTTCCATGTCCTTTTTATGTTGAGGACACCAGAACTGCACACAATACTCCAAGTGAGGTCTCAGGAGAGCAGAGTAGAGAGGTGGGATCACCTCCTTGGACCTGCTGGTCACGCTCCTTTTGATGCAGCCCAGGATACGGTTGGCTTTCTGGGCTGTGAGCACACACTGAAACCGGCTCATGTTTGTTTTCTCATTGACCAACACCCCCAAGTCCTTCTCTGCAGGGCTGCACTGAATTTCCTTTTTGCCCAACCTGTAGCTGTGCCTGGGATTGCTCCGACAATAATAAAAAGTGCCTTCCTCATTGTTAGGAGGGAGCCTGATGGATTTACATTTTAAGGAGAAAGAAAGAAAAGGAACAGTTAAACTATTTCCCAAAAGGGTTCATCTGCTCTGGTTTCAGCTGATTACCTTTTTTGGAGTTGTCGACATTCTTTAAAGAGATAGATAAGAATACAGATCTGGTCATGTCCACCTACATTACACTACTATAGAGTTTCCTGAGGCTGAAAAGAGAAAAAATATAATATCAACAGTGGAGATTTGAATTTATTGTGGCTTCCTATGTTATTTCATTCAGTTACATATCTGTATAATGATCAATAACTTTCAAAAAAAATTTCTAGCTTTATTTTAATTTAGATTGTAGTGTGAAGACTTATCTGAATTATCCAGCTTACTTAGGTATGCATTACTGGACTGGAAAATTCATGTAAACATAATCTAGTGAGATTTTATATGCTTTTTGGTTTCAGGAACAAGAGATTCCATGTAAAAAAAAGTGAATCTAGGAGCAGAGACAGGAGAGTTCTGAGAAAAACAAAAAACAGACTGCTCTTTCCTGAAGAGGAAAGATCAAAGTTCTCATTGTTTATTTAACAAACGTCTTAAGTGGCTGCAGTCATAGTGTTTTAAAAACTACTCTTTTGATAAGAGTAAAACTCTACTCTTAAATCTACTCTTTCAGTAGTATTTTCTGATCCTCATCTCTTGTTCCATCAGCTAACAGTATGATGGAATGTTTGACAACAGTGATACTCCTCTTTTAACATCTTTAATCAAGAGGCAAACCAATGCCAGACAATTCCCTCTTTTCAAAGAAGAGCTGCTGCCCACAGAAAGGAAGTTAGGTTAACTCTCACCAGTCACCCAGAAATGAAGCCTTGGATATCTAATGCATAGATGCCTACACCTCAGCGAGTGTCTGTGAGCTCCTGATACATTTGGTGGAGAGAAACAGGCACTTTTTCAGATACCTACTTCATGAAGAGAGAGATGTCACTTTAGAAGTGCAGATTTCTCTCCACTGTTGGACAGATGAATTCCCAGCCTGTGAATGATCACGTTCACCCATGAAGACAATGGCAGAAGGTCTCCAACTTTGAACTTGTGGTCCAGCTGCGTGATGAGCTGTTTCATGCACTCAGGCTTGAGAGGTTCAGCTTTTCAGATGTTAGGAACTGAGGAGTGACTGCTTTAAGCTAAGTACCATAAACAGTTTTTATTTCTATTACACCTTTTAACATTTGCAAAACACTTGATGTGATGGGAAAAGCACTTCAGAATTGAAATTAAAATAAATAAACCTTGTCTTTAGGTTCATGTTAATGAATATGATTTTCTCCCCTATAACAGAATCCCCTAAAATTGCTGGCATGTAAAAATCAGGGAATTAAATACAAGAGAAATCTAGACTCAAAAAAACATTTATTAAGCTTATGTTTCCAGGTCAGTATCTTGTTAGTTGATCATGGACTAAAATTACATTTAGAACTTCTCAATTTATTTGTTTTACATGGATTTTTACAGCCTTTACAATCTTGTGCCATTAATTAGCACATCCCTTCCGGCCTGGTGGTCTTTTCTATTTACAACAAAACATTAAGTTCACTAAAACTCCCAAGAAGAGGGAGACGGATGGATTTCAGCTCCAGAGGTTACAGGGGAAAGAAGTAGAAATATAATTGCTAGTACTCAGTACCTGTTTTTCTAGGTATTAGTTAATTGGTAATTATTTAATAAAGAATTTACCTTGCTAAATACAGATTTATCTTAGATAACAGAGCCAGAAAATATGTGAATTTAAGAGAGAATGAGGTAATTCTTCCTCCTTGGATAGAGGAAGAACAATAACAAACTGTTATAAGTAAGCCCTAGGGAGTAGATTCAAGGGAAAAGGAAGCAGCTAAGACAGACGACTGAATGGCTAATGTCTGAGAAACAGTAAATCATGAAAGAGCTTGTCTGTTAAGAGATGCTAAGATGTTGCTTGGACTCTCAGTACAAGTTGCTGGGATAAATGCTAGAATAAAAGCTTGGATAAAAGAAGTACTAGGGAAAAGCTTTAGAGAAAACCTGATAAAGCATTTTATTATTTTATCCTTTTGCAGCTTCGATTACCGTTTTGGGATTAAGCATAAAAAAATCAAGTTTTCTACAGAAACCTGAATTTATTGTTTCCTACAACCTCATCAATTTACATATAGTCTCAAGGTGAAAGGATAAGCACTGATAACACTACCCTTAAAGAATAGCAAAACTAAGAGCATTTTGGGGTGCTTCATTCCTGTGAAGGGTTTGGGCCTTCACAGAAGCTGAGCTATACTGTTTCTACGAAGTTGCAAGAGTCAGTTTAAAAGCTGCTGATCCAAGAAGTTAGAACAATAGTACAGGCTTACCCACATCAGAAGCACATCAGTGTCTTATTGTGGTGGAGAAACAGCTTATGACTTCAGGGACTGCACACGTGACATCAGCTTTTCCCTACTTTTTAAACACAGTAGGAAGATGCATCAGGGTAATAGACTTTTCTGAATTCATGTTTTCATGTCAGAAGCAATAACGGGAACACTGCAGACCTGTGTGATTTCTTTGTGGTATACACTACTTGAAATGATAATAGGACTTCTGCTTGGCATCTGAGATGGAAGCTGCTACAGAATTCTTCCCCTGAGCAATATGTAAGTTTGGCAGAACATTATATTGAGCTGATTTTATACTGAATCTTTGTATACTAAGATCTATGTTTTTTAGTGATGAAATAGTTGTCATTTTAATGATTGAAGATGAACAGATGTGTTTAACTTTCATGGTTAGTGATCTCTTCGTTTCTGCTTTTAATTGGTGCCTACAACACTAATGGGCTCAAATTACTAGAGTGTTCAAGAGGCCATTAGGTTCTTTTATAGGACATGGAATGCTAATGGCAATTCAATATGAAAATTCAAGCATTTTGCTCTTTTACTGAAATATTCATAATGTTCACTTCTGAAAAAGGAAAAGCTTTCTGTTTCAGAAGAGTTCACAGACTACATGATGCTTTTTAAAAATTGTCCGTCAGTTCATTCTTTCATGTATGCAAGTATTGATTTATTAAGTGTTCTCATCTATATGCCTTCTGGAATATAATACTAACCTTTAACTGGAAATTTAAAACTCTGTGCCTCTTGAATAAAGAAACCAAACAGTTCCCTCAGACCTGGACAATATTGCTACTATTATCATAAATAGTTATTGTAGTCCATCCTAGAAAACCATCCTAGAAAGAGTAAAACTTGAAAATAGAAAGAATAACCTTTGCTCTCAGCTACCAAGAAGTAAATCAAATTGCAAGTTATTTTAAGGAAATGCAAGATGATGATGAATTGTGTCTCTAGGCTAGCAGCTATAAATCCACTAGTTTTTTAGCTATCCATTTGGTGTCAGCCTGTTTAATGCTTGAAAAGGTTACTGTATCTCTTTACAACTGGCCAGTTATATAGGGTGGATCTATATGTATTTACCAACAGATGGTCTCATAATAATTGCTAGAGTTGTCAGGCCATTCATGCATATCTCCTTTCCTAAGCCACTGACCAGAACAAACATTTTTAAATTTCATCTTGCATGTTTACTATGCAGATGTAAAAATGAAGAAGAGGAAGGTAGAGAATGAGAGATAAGCTATCTTTAAAGAAAAGTAGAAGAAAATATAACCTCCAAATTAATAACAGGGGACAGGCACTGCTGAAACACAAAGAAGAAGCAAAGGAGGAGACCCACTCTGGGCAAATGGAGATTCATAAAATGATCTGTTCCCCGCAGGAGATAGGTTCTTTCTGAATCTGCATCATATGTGCTACATTTATCCAGATTTCATGGGTCCTAAGGTCCATAAGTGATAGAAGAGAAAGTGCTGGATTTGGCCCAATAAACTAAAACATATGGAATAGTTTCTATAGGAAAACAATGACTCAATTTCACTTTTCACAATACGGAGAACGTGAATAGGCAGTATTTACTCATCATAGCACAGGAACTCAGCAACAGACAGTGACATGGCATTATTAGGCCAAAATCAAAAGTGCTTTCATAGAACATATTGTTAAATTATAGAGTTGATTGTCAAAGGACAGCGAACAGTCCAAAATTTCAATAGATTCACAAAGAAAGCAGCCACATTTATGGAGAATGCATTTGTCAGTGGATATGAAACACAACCAGGTAGAGGAAATCACTGTCTGCAATGCTGTCTAGATCGCTGATTGATAAAAGCTGCAAAGGTTTCTAATGGCAGGCTTTATGCTCTGCAGACCTGTTGGCTTTTCTCTAAGCTAGACATTGTCATTGCTGATTTCCTCATAGAGATTGTAGCTTGAAACAAAAGGTTGTTCTTGAGTTTGGGAGCTGAAGAGGAGACCTAGCACAGAGCACATAATGATGAATCAAAATAGTTCTAAAAAGAAACTAGTGAAAACAAAAAAAAGATTGAAAGAACAGGTTAAAAATTAAGAAATTTGGAAAAGGTTATTTAGCACTCAAGCTGCTTACAGACATAACACTAGTGGAATAGTCAAAGTAAAATGAAAGGTATGACACACATATTAAAAAAATGTAGATACTTTTTCAACAGACTTAAAACTTTGCTGGTGAGACAACTAAAGAGAAGATAAAAACTAATAGGGTGCTACTTGAGAGTGGACAATCTCAGCTATTCTAGATAAGGGCTCATTCCCCCAGCAGGGTCTTGGGGTTGTATTTACTGCTCAAGTGCATTGCCTGCTGTGTTTTTGACTAGTGTAATAACAGATCCTGCTGGACTCAACTATATAAATACTTCTGATCAATCAACACTGGCATCTTCCTGTAGCTTTGCTATTAGAAAATAGAGTGACTTTTTAAGAAAAGGCCATTCATGTAATTAAAATAATACTAATACTTTGTAAATGAGACAGTTTAAGGCAAATCACCAAAAAGCTTATTTTCTTTCAAAAAGTTTGTGATAATAGGATGCTGCTAATTAATACTTTTTTATGCCTCCCAAGTTCATTTGCAGAATCTGGTCTTGTTCGCTGGTTTGTATTACTAATACATTAGCAGTGCATGCAAGGCAGGAAAATCCATGTATTGAATGGGTTCTTGTTGCTTTGCCTCAGTGAGTTCATCTGCATGCAGCAAAAAGTGTTCTAAACACCAGCATCCTGATGCATGCTAGGGAATAGACATAACTACTGTAAAAAGAAACTTGTTCAAAATAAAACTTCAACTTCCCTGTAGGAACAACCTCTTGAGTTCCCATACTGCAGCATGACAGACTATTTCTGGCACAAAATGCTTATGGAAGGTTGGGTTTAAAAGATATAGATAAACCTGAGAATGATTGTATTTAATTTCTTTTTAAATGTAAGAATTTTCACTGAAAATCCTGTAACACTTGTTCTCTTTGTAGAACAAAAGTGTTTCTGTGAGACCAGTCAGATCAATCCTGAATTAAGAAATGATGCTGAAATCTGTGTAGTTATAGGTATTACATACGCAAAACATGAACAGTGAAGGATGTCATTGTCAGCTTGTGCTTTTGAATGTGCTGCAAAAGCTGTATTAATCTAATGAATTGTTGTGTATGAATTATCTTCTTGGTTACAAATTCCAATCTAAATCACATGTTCCTTTTGCTTTACATTTTGCCCTTAGTACAGATGATGACACAGATATATTTTTCTCACTCACCTAACGGCTCTTAGCTGCTGGTTCTAACCATCATTAAAAAAAGTGGTGAAGACAGCAGCAGCAGCTGAGGATGTTTGAGGGTGAATTATCTGAATATTTGAACTGACTGCTAAATGACTCAATGTTAAGTTTTCTCATGGTGACAGGTTTTACAATTCTCTATGAAGATCTCTTTAGGCCTTGACTTATAGTAGAAAGGGGATGGCATAATCAGAGAATTCTAGTTAAAGAAGGGAACACCCCAAATTGTTATTTTTTTTTTCTCATTGAGGAAAAAATATAATGAAGGAAAGATTAGGAACTACATGACCCGGGGAATTAAAGACCAGTCAGTCTCACCTCTGTGCCTGGCAAAATCTGGGAGCAGATTCCCTTGGAAGGCATGCTAGGGCACATGAAAAAGAGAAATGTGCTTGGTGAGAGCCAGCATGGCTTTACTAGGGGAAAATCCTGCCTGACCAATTTGGTGGCCTTCTATGATGGGGCTACGGAACTGATTAACAGGGGTGGAGTAGTTGATGTCATCTACCTGGACTTGTGCAAAGCGTTTGACACTGTCCCACATGACATCCTTGTCTTTAAATTGGAGTGTCATCAATTTGATAGGTGGACCACTCGGTGGATAAAGAACTGGCTGGATGGTCGCACTCAAAGAGCTGTGGTCAATGGCTCAATGTCCAGCTGGATGGAGACAAGTAACGAGTGGTGTCCCTCAGGGATTGGTGTTGGGACCGGTCTTGTTTAATATGTTTGTCACTGACATGGACAGTGGAATTGAGTGCGCCCTCAGCAAGTTTGCCGATGACACCAAGCTGCGTGGTTCTGTTGATAGGCTAGAGGGAAGGAATGCCATTCAGAGGGACCTTGACACACTTGTGAGGTGGGCTGATGCCAACCTCATGAAGTTTAACCATGACAAGTGCAAGGGTTGGAGCAATCCCAGGCACAGGTACATGTTGGGCAAAAAGGAAATTCATGGTAGTCCTGCGGAGAAGGACTTGGGGGTGTCAGACAATGAGAAAATGAACATGACCCAGTTTCAGTGTGCACTCACAGCCCAGAAAGACAACTGTATCCTGGGCTGCATCAAAAGGAGCGTGACCAGCAGGTCGAAGGAGGTGATCCTGCCCCTCTACTCTGCTCTCCTGAGACCTCACTTGGAGTATTGTGTGCAGTTCTGGTGTCCTCAACATAAAAAGGACATGGAAATGTTGGAACAAGTCCAGAGGAGGGCCACGAGGATGATCAGGGGACCGGAGTACCTCCCATATGAAGACAGGCTGAGAAAGTTGGGGCTGTTCAGGCTGGAGAAGAGAAGGCTGCGTGGAGACCTCATAGCAGCCTTCCAGTATCTGAAGGGGGCCTACAGCGATGCTGGGCAGGGACTCTTCATTAGGGACTGTACTGATAGGACAAGGGGTAACAGGTTGAAACTTAAACAGCAGAGGTTTAGACTGGATATAAGGAAGAAATTCTTTACTGTTAGGGTGGTGAGGTACTGGAATGGGTTGCCCAGGGAGGCTGTGAATGCTCCATCCCTGGCAGTGTTCAAGGCCAGGTTGGATGAAGCCTTGGGTGATACGGTTTAGTGTGAGGTGTCCCTGCCCATGGGAGGGGGGTTGGAACTAGATGATCTTGAGGTCCTTTCCGATCCTAACTATTGTATAATTCTATGATTCTAGGACTGCAATATGGTAATCACTTATTACAAACGAAACAGTAGCACAGGGATTTCGGATTACAAAAAAAGTAACTGTTAAACAACAGAATAACAAAGTTCAGAAAATGACCTAGCCAAAAGTCAGCTAAGACACACAAAAGTCTCTGCAAGTTAGCAACAAGTAAGAAATTGTGAAAAGAACAGCAGGCAACTGGGACATCCCAAACACGCTTGTTTAAAAAACACCACAATGTGAAAAGATCAAAGAGAGTCTACTCTGAAGAAAAATAAAATAAAAGAGAAAGAAAAGAACATTCATTGCCTTTAAAGAATTACAACTCTGGAAAGATAATGTTGTCACATTGTGTTAGCACTGCACTTGAACCTGTAAGAGTACAGGACTGTTCTGCAACATGTTAAGACAAGCTAGGTTATGTAACCCTTCTGGCAGCAAAAATTTCAAAATGAGCTTCTAACTGTAAAAACCTTATTTTTCCTCTACTTATATTTTAAAAATACCTTAGCTTGCATACGACTGGTTCATATATCCTTCCATTACGCTTTCTCAGAAAAAACTGAGAGAATTCTGGAGGAATGATCCTAGAACCATAGAATGGTTTGTGTTGGAAGCTAGCTTAAAGATCATCTAGTTCCAAGCCCCCTGCCACAGGGAGAAGAGACATCTTTTAGTAGACCAGGTTGCTCAAAGCCCTATCTAACCTAGCCTTGGACATCCTATCTAGTGTGAGTAAAAAAACGTGTGCATCTTTGAGAGATGGCTGGGAAACTGAGCTTACAAAATGAAGACAGGTGCAAGTTTAGCATTGCAAAAGTAGCGCCACCTGTAACAGCTAGGAGTGTGTCAATATTCAGCACTAATCCAAAGCCAAACTTGAAACAAAAATTTACTTTCTGCTCTTAAGGTTGAAACTAGTGGAAAAATACTGTGTACAAACCAACCTTTTCACAAAAGAAACCCAGCCTAGTTTACTTACGTTTTGGGAAATGCAGGCAGGCTTTGGAGCAGTAGTTCACCAAACCTTTAGGTGTGACAGCATGCTCAGACCTCACATGTAGTTGCAGGAGAACAGCTGTTTGCATTTTCTTGCTTTAATAACTATTTTATGTGTGACTTCTCCACTGACAAAAGAAATAATTAGCAGTGTTTCCATTAACTTCAGTTTGCTTTGGGAGTGTATTGTGTATGCCAATTAGCTCTGGTAGCATTTTGTGCAAAAGTACACGTTTTCCTATCTATTTGCCAAGTGGTAATCAAGTGGATCATCCCACTGGCGTTATATAACTAGATTTTTTTTCTATAAATAAATAATAGCAATACTTAAAATTCAGGAAGTCACACCTACTGATTTCTATTGCTTAAAAGACAAAGCCTAATGCAGCCATCCCAGAAAACAGCACAAGCCAACAACATACTCAACCTCTAGCAAATCTTTACAGACAAAAAACATTTCATCGTTAAATATCTATTTCTTGCTGCCCTTTCAGTTCCACTTTGCAAATTAATCTGCTCAGCAGAAAGCCTGGAATTTGAAGGTATAATTTACAGGGGGAGAAATTCTAGATTTTGCCTGCGATTTTTCTCCTCTTTTACTTTGCAGTCACTCAAAAGTAACACAGCTGGCTAAGTTTCTAGAGCTGGAAAGACAAGATTTTCCCCTAGTTTAATCTGCTTTTTATCCTCTTTCTGATACTATTCACTTCTTATTTAGCCTAGGTTCCTTAGCTGAAGTGTTTATGCTAACCCAACAACTAAAGCTGTATCGGTAGCTAATATGTATCAGAAACCTGTCTTACATGGTATGTATTTGTAGAGGTGTTAATTAAATATGAATTCTCCTGGCACTTTTCTGCATTTTAACATCTGCAGTTTCAGGGTTGTTATTTATTCATCTGGGTAGACATTCTCCTTTTCTTCATCTACCTTCAATGAAAACTACTGCAAAAGAAGCGTGACTGTGGTAAAGGAGAGAATAAAGGGAACATTTACCATAGTTAGAAACTCAGAGAAGCCTTTTAAACAATTTGGACCATCTTTCCAAACCTCTATTTGCATCTCTTGTTTCTATAAAACTCTGCATCTGTGAATGTATGTTGGTAAACATGCTGTTACTCTTCTTTAAATACATATATTACATATATATTGAGAAGCTCTTCACTACAGCTTAGCAGACTTGACAGTTGCCTTTCAAAATTGTCCATGTGTATTTAATTGTCTTAAAAAGACAACATAAAGATTTACATGGCAGTAAGTATCTAGAACACATGAATCACCTAGTGAACATAGTCAGCCATTTACTTAAAACAGTAATTCCAGATATTTTTCACTTGGTCAGCCAACACTACCTACAAAACCAGAATGATTTTGCAGACAAATGGCCATATTTATTAATAAAATATGTATTAATAACAACAACAATAAAAACTGTGAGGATGGTGAAGCACTGGAACAGGTTGCCCAAAGCAGTGGTGAATGTTCCATCCCTGGCAGTGTTCAAGGCCAGGTTGGACAGGGCCTTGGGCAACATGGTCTAGTGTGAGATGTTCCTATGAGTAGCAGGGGTGTTGGAACTGGATGATCTTATGGTCCTTTCCAACCCTAACTATTCTGTGATTCTAATATACTTTGCCTGAGAAGATTCACACCCATGCAGTGAAGTTAGCCTTACTGACAACAGGCTTTCTGTTTTTAGCTACATTTTGCAAACCTTTCAAAAGTAATCTATGGCTCCCAAGATTCGGTGGTTTACATATTGAAAACATAACATCAATTTCTTCAGACTCAGTAGAAAAATACCAATTTTCTCTTCAATAATACAATGGCAAAGTAATAAAGTAATAAGGTACTCTGAAATCATTGACTAACTTATTATCTTTTTTTTATAGGCTTTTTCTAGAAGGAGCTGCTTCTGCCTTTTGATTACGTTGAAACCACTTCGATTGGAAAAGCTAATTGAACATGACCCAGTGATGAGTCAGACCCAATAGGAGTCAATGATGAGATACACTTGCCAGAAAAGAAAATCAAATTCTGGGAAGTATTAATAGCAGTGTCATATGCAAGACACTGTAGATAATTAGTCTGCTCTATTTGTGGTGAGGATGCAGGTAATGGTAGTCTGCCTGGTTTGGGCACCTTACTTAATGGATGATGACAAATTGGAGAGACTCTGGAAGAAACAGACAAAAGCTGTAAGAGGCTTAAGAAGTATTATCTATTAGGAAAAGTGACTGTAAGATTATTATCTTAGTTATGTAAGGAACTTTTATTGTCACTTGTTCACTGATGAGAGGAGAAGTAAGCAGCTTACATCAGGCAGTGACTGTGCCTACTCTCCTGAAGGGTGTTTATTCGTACCGGGAGGGCATCCCTAGCTTCCAGCTGTGGAGCGGGCTCACCATTACTGCCCAGGGCCCCACTGCAATGTTTAACACTTGAAGTAGATCCTAGCTAAGCTCCTGTCTCACTGCATGTTGCACCTACTCACTCTTATATCTCTGTAGCATGGCCTTCAGCTGCATTGCCACTTCTTATGGTTCCAGTCCCCAGCATGGGTTCCTGCCATGGCCTAGCAGCAATGGATCCTCTTCAGGTGCCCATGTGAAAGAAAACATCTTGCATGTCATTCCCTAGAATGCCTTCTTTCAGAGTTTTGTGTGATTTGGCAGTGCCCCATGCAGTAGTACACCAGGGCCAAGCTGCCTTACTACCCACTGTTAGTGACCAGCAAACCTGGTGAAGCTGGATCCTGGCCTGAGGTTCATCTTTCTCACAGCACCCTTGGTCAATGTAGGTTCTTACAGCTCAGGTAGATGTCTGCCACCACAGTACTGCAATCCTCATACCTCAGGTATGGAAGGTGGGAACACAGGACATGTTCTTGCTTGGCAAACAAAACAGTGCATCTGTACCTCAGAGGGTGCAATAGCTGACTCTGCATTAGAAAAGATCTGTCATCTATGGTTAGATGTCTAAAGCAACACTGGGCTTTGTCTTGATTTTTTTAAGGCACATGTCTCCTTTTCACAGCTGTACCTGTGACATGATCTCTCTATATAACTCAGCACTGGTTTTGGCTTTTTCCAAAGTCAAATAATGATGAAAGTTAACTTTTTTGCACATTTTTTAGTCTTTTGAAAAGCTTCTGTGTGCTTCATTCCTACTAAGCGTCTATTTTTGAGACTATTTCCCTTACCTCAAGAATATTACCTTCACAGATGAATCTGTTCTGTCTTTTTCCATGTTCAAGAAGTTTGGCAGCCTGGCTATTATATCCACATTCACCCTTTTTCTGATAACTTCCCAGTTTTGCAAGGTTTAAATGGACATTACTGTTTTATAGACAAATATGGTATTTAAAGAATTTCCATTATAGCTCAGACACATTCGATTTTCAGAGCAGTATCAGGCATGTATTGCACATCCCACCCCCCCCCACCCCCCCTTTCTAGCACTTCTGAATTACTCTTTTTTTTTCCTGAAAAACTGAAATAAAGTAATCTTTGACTTCCAGCATTGCTGCTCTGTATCCCAGGCATTGAAATTGTTGTTGCTGAAGCTTTGAGACAGGACAATTGACTGCCTTGCCTTCTTGGGCTGCAGACTCTTTAAGGTTAGGTCTGCAAAGAGGATGCAGGAGGAAGGGGTCAAATGCTGTCATGTATGTACCATTATTAATCTGATTTATTCCTCTGAGGAATGAGAAGACCCTACATTTTTTGTAAGATTCAAACAAGTGACATTGTTTAAACAAAATTCAAACATACCTGTGTTAGCTACCTGTTTGGCAATAAACAGTTGTGATATGGACTCAATGTAGTATTTAAGATTTCAGCCTCATTTCTGGAAAAGAGGAAAAGGAAAAGAAAAACAGGGACAGTTTATTCAGGTTATGAAAAACATAATTTTAAATAAAGGCTTGTCTTTTAAACTTGAACTGAAAGCTTGTTGACATCAATGCAGTTTCAGTTATCAAGTTAAATTTCAGGTATTTAACTTGTTTGAAACATTTGTGCTGAAAATTACATACTTTCACCCCTAGTCTTTTATCTTAGGCTAAGTACCTTAAAAACTTACTTTTTTCTTATAATAGAAGATGATAGACTACTAAGAAAGGATACAAACCTGTTACAGCAAGTTGGGAATGTTGAATTGGTTTGGAAAATAATTGTGAATATGGGTACCTTTACAGTTCTCCAAATGAACCAATGATATAATGAAACCCACACACCAAAGAACTAAATGTATCTGAAAATAAAAAAAGGGGCATAAAAAGTCATCCAAGGATCAAAATCTTACAGAGTACAAAATGTCTCAATTTGTTGAGGTAACTACAATTTATACATTATGAGAATCTTAGGCACTAAAAAAAAATGGGAAGAAGACAGATCAGAGACTCTTAAGTCAAAACTTGATGTTCAATGCTTACTTTTTTCCTTGGGAAAATTTACAGAGAAGAAAAATATAGACAAGATTTTACATGCTGATGGACTTACTTGTAACTAAAATCCTCATTAAAATATTCCATCTTCTTTTTGACAGGATAAATATTGTTCATGAAGTCCCCTTTTCTGAGGAATTTCATAGCAATTTTCACCTAAGTCTTCTTGAATAAGTTTTAAAGTAATAAACCTGCTGTAGGAACACATTTAATGTACACAGAACAGTACAATTAAAGATGTTTCACTGTATTCAAATTACTATTCTAATAACTTAGCCATATCTAATAAAAAGCTTTTCCCTTGACATATCAAATCATATTTTCTTAAGCAAATTAACTCAAAATGAATACACAGCTTAACAAAAGATATGGCTATATTTTGTCCTCTTTATGTAATTTTTTAAGTTGGGCATTGTTTTTCTCTTAAACACTTCAGTTTTACCCTAGTCAATTCTTACAGTGAAAAAGAACTGACTTGTGCTGGGAGTGAGAAGAAAGATCTAACTTTTTATAAACACATGACCTTCATACATTGTTTTCTAGAGAATAAGACTTGCTTTCCCATTTCTTTTTGTTTCAATACCTAACTTTCACTGTCATATATCTTTAGGAGTGTGACATTTAAAAAAGATTTTGATAAAGTTTCAAATATGAATTTCAGAAAGCAGATGTGAAAGAGCAGACACTTTCCAGGACACATTCTATGTTCCTGGTGTGCCTTTCTTAGCAAGTGTGCTGTGGCCATTCTGCTAAATTATATTCTGGCTATTTTGGGATCATATTTTATTTATGTATGAATACAAACTGAACATATTTGTCTCCTGAAATCTCTGAGATTGATAGAAGGGACATAATTGAATATTTGCTGTCAGCTCTAAAAGCTCTTGAAGCTTGATAAGAATGAAGTATTCCCTGATATTGCTTGGGCTGTTCAGGTCAGATACTGTAGATTAGTTGTATTGAAAACAGTCTTTGTGAAAATCCATGGAGAGGCAGTAATTTTGCAACCACTTGAATAAAAATTGTCTCTAGGAACATAATATTTTCTAAATCCTTGGCAGTACCAAGGAGATCACAGAATCACAGAATCCCAAGGGTTGGAAGGGACCTCGAAAGATCATCTAGTCCAACCCCCCTGCAAGAGCAGGGTAACCTAGAGTACATCACACAGGAACTTGTCCAGGCGGGCCTTGAATATCTCCAACATAGGAGACTCCACAACCCCCCTGGGCAACCTGTTCCAGTGCTCTGTCACTCTTACAGTAAAGAAGTTCTTCCTGATGTTAACATGGAACCTCCTATGCTCCAGTTTACACCCATTGCCCCTTGTCCGACCACTGGATATCACTGAAAAAAGCCTAGCTCTATCATCCTCACACCCACCCTTTACATATTTGTAAACACTTATGAGGTCACCCCTCAGTCTCCTCCAAGCTAAAGAGACCCAGCTCCCTCAGCCTCTCCTCATAAGGGAGGTGTTCCACTCCCTTAATCATCTTTGTGGCTCTGCGCTGGACTCTTTGAATATTAAATGGAACCTGGAAGAAATTGTATTGAATGGTTTCAAAGGAAAATAAAACACATGTCTAGTTTAATGCCCTTGCCACAGGATATCACAAAATATATGACTGAGATAAATCTAGTTAAAAAACTCTATTTCACTTTCTAACATGTTGCTAAAAGACATTTATGTTTTTGTATTTGTAATAAATACACTTTTTTTCCCCCCACCTTTAGATGTTTGCAAAATGTGAAGGGTACCAAGGAACTGTGCCAACAGTTAACGATTATGGTCTCTTTTCTACAGATCTAAATCTTTGAATTTTGCTTTGCACAGTTACCTGTAAACTGTGGCTGATATGAATACAGTGTTTCCATGAAGAGATAAGGGCTTTCCCACTTGTGACTTTTTCAATGGGGAAAGATATCTCTGAATTCTTGGAGGAGAAAGGGCATGTAGGAGTTTTCCTTTTCTGCTCTATCAGAGTCACATGAAGGTATGCGAGATAAAACCCATCATTTAGGGTTTGTAAATTGGTTTGTAATCAATGCCTTGCTACAGAGCAAGCACATAGAATCATAGAATCCTAGAATAGTTAGGGTTGGAAAGGACCTCAAGATCATCTAGTTCCAACCCCCCTGCCATGGACAGGGACACCTCACACTAAACCATATCACCCAAGGCTTCATCCAACCTGGTCTTGAACACCACCAGGGATGGAGCATTCACCACCTCCCTGGGCAACCCATTCCAGTACCTCACCACCCTAACAGTAAAGAATTTCTTCCTTATATCCAGTCTAAACCTCTGCTGTTTAAGTTTCAACCTGTTACCCCTTGTCCTATCACTACAGTCCCTAATGAATAGTCCCTGCCCAGCATCCCTGTAGGCCCCCTTCAGATACTGGAAGGCTGCTATGAGGTCTCCACACAGCCTTCTCTTCTTGCTCCAGGCTGAACAGCCCCAACTTTCTCAGCCTGTCTTCATACGGGAGGTGCTCCAGTCCCCTGATCATCCTCATGGCCCTCCTCTGGACTTGTTCCAACAGCTCCATGTCCTTTTTATGTTGAGGACACCAGAACTGCACACAATACTCCAAGTGAGGTCTCAGGAGAGCAGAGTAGAGGGGCAGGATCACCTCATTGGACCTGCTGGTCACGCTCCTTTTGATGCAGCCCAGGATACGGTTGGCTTTCTGGGCTGTGAGTGCACAGTGAAACCGGGTCATGTTCATTTTCTCATTGTCTGACACCCCCAAGTCCTTCTCCACAGGACTACCATGAATTTCTTTTTTGCCCAACCTGTAGCTGTGCCTGGGATTGCTCCAACCCAGGTGTAGGACCTTGCACATCTTGAATGGGTGCCTACTAAGTGACCACAAACTGCTCTGTGAGACAGGAATTAGCTTATTTCTGCTCCAGAAAGCACCAAACTGCAGAGCACAGCCACACATAGAGCATTTGATGCTATACTTCACATTCTTGACAAATGTTGAATCTGATGGGCCAGGTGTTAAAGAAACCCCTGCCATAGCAATTGAAAAACCCTTGTGAACTTTTTGAAAATTATTCCTTTTTATTATTTGGCAAGATAGTTCTGGGTAAGGTAGTGATGGTTTGTAAGACTTGGAGTCAGCCAGAAAAAGCTAAATGTTAATTGTTACAGCTGAAATTTATATTCACAGTGAGACAGAAAGTTGACCTTTAAGTTTGGTTACTCTTGGGTAATTCTCAGACTTGGGAAAATGTACCGCTGTCAAAATATTACTGTTCTTAGAAGTTCTGCTAGAATTAGAAAGCAATTGCTCAAAATGAGGCCAAAAGTATGCCATAATCATGAAATAGTCTTATAACAGGATGTCTGAATACAAGATCAGGTACAATTGTGATTTACTTTGAGGAGTATTAAGTGATCATTGTGTGGAAGCTGATAATTGCTTTAAGTGGTCAAATAGCAACCTCTGCTACTTGAATATTGTGCTTGTCTCATTAAAACTGCATCTGGAAGAATCATGATACTTGCTTTTTTATGATTTAAGGAAGGCACCATTTTGACTTCTTAGTGCATTGGCCAGTAGTTGAGAGTCTGCTATCAGCAGTGTCTCTGCTGTAAAATATGTTACTCCTAAAACCAATTTCCCTGAAATTCAAGCAACTATATTTATGTCTCTCACGTTGCTATAGCTGGAAGGCTTTATCTAACACATATATACATTTCCACATGACACAATAAAGATATCGATTTTAGGTTTATTCTAAAGTGTCAAGTAAATAGGCTTGATTACAATAAAGCAGAGATCCTCTTGACTTCGCTGAGGAGAGACAAATAAAGCTCCTGAGCTTTACCTGGCCAAAAATAACCCTTTGAAGCTCTGATATGTGATTAGAAGAAAAAAAATCTACACTAAACTTCACTTTAAATTTGCAGTTTTATTTTTGTTAGTGTTATCAACCAAGTATAAAGACGGAAAGTTATTTGCAAGGACACTATAAAACAAAGACACCTCTTTGGTCTATCTTGCCTTACATCTTGCCTTGCAGTGGTAGCACCTCAGTTTCCTTGAAGTCCTATTCAGCTTTACCCATTTTTTCCCAGCTGCATCTGCTGTTCAGAGAAAAGATACTGCCTGTCCACACAAATTTTGCTGCATGTATTTCTCTTGTTATATTTTTGGCTGAAGTTATTGCCCAAATACAACCTTAATTTAGAAAAACTCCCAGACCTCCAAGTTCTGTTGGTTGTAAATTCAGTTTCCCCACTCCTCTTCCACCCAAAGTTCTTCCTTACCTTCTGTAATTGTTCTCTAAAACCTGAGAAAAGATTATTTTGAAATTGGTTTACAGATGAAACACTGCCCAGTGATCAGTATCAACTCCAGAACGCTCCACAAGCTTTTATGCCTACTCACAGGCTCCTCTAGCACAAAACACATGGTCCAAACACATGTGCCTGCAGTGTGTCTTCAACAGCTATGCAGGCAAGCCATCCATTCTGTGGTGCTAGGCAAACTCCCCTTACCAATGGTGACTATGCTGCCTGCCTTTGCTGGACAAAAGACATCACAGGAGATAAAGCAGGAGGCCTCAAGGAATTCTGATGGTGCTGTCAGTCCTGCTCCCAGCCTGAACCCTCTTTCTCCTGAGATCATATTTGGAGAACAGCAGGAATCATTCCTCAGCCTAGTATTAGACCTGGCAGTGAGCCATCCTTGTCATGGACACCAGTGCTGGTTCTGCTACTAACCAACTTCATCCAGGGTCTCAGCTAATCTTCTCTGCTTCTCTTCAGGTTTCTTGGCTTCAGAGTGGCAGCTACAAATGCATGACTGAAGAGAAATAAAGGGATGCCTACCAGCTGTTGCCAGCTTTGTGTGGTAGACTCTTTTACTGCCCTTCAGCCTCCCTTATACATGTCTGCATCACCAGACCCACTTTGCACTCATATTCTGTTTATTTCTTCTGTAGATTTCCTATAGCAGAGTCTCAGATGCTTGATTCTCAGAAAAATAATTTAATAATTGAGTGGTACAGAAATAGAAGCAGTTCGAGCTGAGTGCCTTCGGGGACAGACCCACAAAGAAAGAAATTCCTGGGGGTTTATAATCTTATTTCTATGCATCCAGCCATCACACACTGTTAATGCACCCTGTATGCACCTATTGGTCTAGTGGTAAATTTTGGTCTGAAGTCTACCCATCCATCATTGGGTTCTTTCATTTTCTCCAGGTGGATAGTAAATTCCAGTGTGGTAAATTTCTCCCCAGTTGTTGCTCCTGGCACTTTTAAAATTGCACTTGGGTTAGGAAATGAATGAAGAAATAATAGACTAATGAATCAGGGTATCACAAATATAAAAGACCATAATAATATTTAATTTCTGTAGTGGAAAGGCAGTGTTAAGTGTAAAACGTAATGCAGATCCAACCAAAATGTGGCATGAAGAGCAGAACAGGCATTGTGGATCATTAACAGCTTGATTAGAGGTAGCCTGAATCAAGAACATAAAGGAAACAAGAACAGAAAAAAAAGTTCATACAACTGCATGGCTATTTCAAGTTGCTGGTGTTAAAGGAGGTTCAACACTATACATCACAGATCTCTTCATCCAGTAAATTGATTAACCTTGCTAAAAGAATTAACTCCCTTCTTCTCTATAGAATCACTGAAACTTGTGCCAGAAAGGACGTGAAGAAACCTCAAGCACATCTCAGTTCCTGGGGAGACCAGTTAAAGATCAACCGTCTCTGGCAGGTGTTTGATTAGGCCATTCAAAACCCCTTTATTAACAGGGGATCCTCCTCCTCAGGCAATCTTGTCCATTGCTTCCCTTTCCCTGTTGTTAGGAAGTGTTTCCTAATGTTTAACCTAAATCTCTTCTATGCAATAATAGAATAATAGAATCATTTAGGTTGGAAGAGACCTTTAAGATCATCAAGTCCAATCCTTAAACTAGCACTGCCAAGTCCACCACTAAACAATGCCCCTAAGCACCACATCTACACACCTTTTAAATACCTCCAAGAATGGTGACTCATCCACTTCCCTGGGCAGACTGTTCCAGTGCTTGACAAACCCTTTGGTGAAGAAATTTTCTCTAATATCCAATCTAAACCTCCTATTGGCAGAACTTGAAATCATTTCCTCTTCTCCTACTGCTTGTTACTTGGGAGAAGAAACCCCACCTCACTACAACATCCTTCCAGGTAGTTGTAGAGAGCAATAAGGCCTCCCATGAGGCTTCTCTTCTCCAGGCTAAACAACTGCAGTTCCCCCAGCTGCTCCTCATAGAACTTGTGCTTTAGACCCTTCACCAGCTTTGCTGCCCAAAAAAGGCTCTTGTCCAAGTTTAAGCCCATTGCTCCTTGTTTTATCCTCAGCAGACACAAAGAAGAGTTTATTTAATTTCTCTTTTCAGTAAGTGTTTACATACTCAAAGACTGTTATCATGGCTCCTCTCAAGTCTTTTCTTGTTTAAGACAAATAATCCTTATTCTTGCAATGTGCCCGCATCCATTATGGTTTCAATGGCTGTGGTCACTTTCGGAATTTGCTCTGGAAACTGTCCAACGCAAAGATACTTTGTGTAAAGATAACATAACTTCTCCTAACTTTGGAGAAAATGAGAAAGAACATAGGTTTATTAATTCATAGCCAAGAAGACTGGATCAGGAAAAGTGCATATTTTGACAGCACAACCTTACATTTTCAGGTCAGCACTAAGTATTCAGTCTCAACTGTTATTTGCCCATCACAAAAAAATAAGATATGTCTGAAGATGCCAAACAGAAAATAAGAGATGCCTGCAAATGTCAAATGGCTTCTCACAAGCCAGAAAGTCTAGAGAAAACCAGTCTTTTTTTCTGGAAATAACGAGGTTGTAAGTGGAGATAAGCATCTTTCTGTTTTCCTATGTTCTCAGCTTGCTGAGGATCTTCACCTGCAACAGTGTTGTGAATGAATTTCTATCGTGGTTGTGTTGTCATGTCTGGAACATGGTGATGATACAGTTCTAAAATTTTCATTAAATAAGATGTAGATTCATAATATCACAGTAGAGCTTTGTATATTTTGTGCTTAATGACACCACCAGATCTCAGCAGCTATACTGATGTGATAATGTTCTTGAAAGGGCCTCTCATCCAGTGGTGTGGTAATAGCACGGCCTCATTTTCCTCATTTTCTTTAAAATTTTGCCATTAAATGTGAAGTCAATTACGAAACAGAAAAATTATGTTCAAATGAAAGCAGTGACTGAGGGAGCCACAAAACAAAATTTAAGAGTTCAAGCTAAAGCACAAAAAAACCCAGTTATGACTGTGTAGTGCCAGGGTGTTTGTCCAGAAGGAAAAGTGAATTGTGTTCATGGATGGCAGTGCATGATGGCTCTTCAAATCCACGAATCCATAGGTGTTCAATAATCCACAGCACAGAACTGGAACGTCTATCTGCTGCCACATTTCATGAATAGTAGATAAAGGCTCAAGTGGCAGCTTTACCTCAGAAATTATTTCCCTATTTGTGTTGGTAGCAGAGTCAGGCTCTATAGTAACTAATCATTATCTCACCCTTCAGTATTTTAACTTCCTTTTTATTTCTATAGTAATTTCCACCAGAGCATTAGCAAATGACCTATGCTTTAAATGTCTGCACTTTTATAATGCAAGATGTGTTTGAAAAAGTTTAAAAATTATTTGAGACAGGCAGATTTCTACCAGATCCAGTTACAAATAAAATTTGAAAAAAGACACTATTGTTTTGCTGTAAGTTAAAAATCTGCATTGAAAATATTTGTAAAATCAGTTGAAATTTAAATTTAATTTCTTATTAATAAATGTACTTTTCTCTGTGTTGAGTATCACAAAGGCCTGAGAATTAGGAACTACTAGATTAGAAACTAAACTACAAAGTATGCTATGGTGTGATTCGGAGAAAACTCCAGGAACAAACTTGCCAAAAAAGTTTTCAAGCCGGCAAGCAGGTATTCTTTATTGTGGCACTGGGAGACACGGAGGATAGCTCCTCCTAACATGTGTCCCCATATTGCTACACAGGCCGTCTCTATATAGTCCTTGGGCATACATACATATTCATGAGGTTACATATGGATTACATTATTTCCAGAAAGTTCCCCACATGTGTACAAAAATGTGGTAGTGGTCTCTGAGGGTCATTTACTTCTTCCAACAATCTGCATCACTTCTGGCAGCCTTTGAAACACGCCCAGTAGATGCTTATACCTGTTTAATTGGCTCGTTAGCCCCAGAGATATAATAATCCTCCTATCCTCCTACTTACCAGTTAGCTTAACTGTAGCCCATCCTGGACACCTGTCATTCCCAGATACTCCTTATCCCTGTGTCCTGTACTTCTAGACTATTTTTCTTAAAACTATGTCAACTATAACAATGTATCTTTTACAAGAATTCTCAGTATATTCTCTAGCTGTACTCTATTTTTTTTCTATGTTATTGTGCACCTCAGTAATTTTCCAGTGCCACTGTTACAAAGCCATCAAACTTAACATTGGTTAAAACTAATTCTAAAGGTTTATATATTCCATTTTGTGATTTTATGCCCCCCTTGTTTCAGGTGGCATCTGCATTACTGGATGAAATAAGGCAGGAGAGAACTGATATGGTGCTGCAGAGCTGCTGGCTCTTCTGTCATTCTTTGGACCACACCTGCTCGCTCTGTCAGACCAAAAGCCCAGGATTTGTTCAGGAACACTTTTATTTAGGGACTGTTTTTAATAAGATATCATACACATCTCACAGCATATATGAAACTAAGCTAGATTTGGCTACCTTATCTGTAAATGTTCTTAGATACTGACCCAGGAGCAGTTTAAGAAGCATCCTCAAACAAGCCATTCAGACACATCTGATACACTATTATTGTTATGTTGTAGAAATACCATGCCTGGATGGCTATGAGCAATCCTCCTCGTGTCCAAGTACCATGGCTGGACAAAACCCCAAATTTTTGAGCACTAGGAAGCTGTAAACTGTGGGCCTGAAGAAACCATATCTTTTCAACCTTGCAAATGAGGTGCTGGCCCAAGAACTGGGTGGATTTGGCACTGACAACATTCCCAGAGACAGGACCTTGTCTGGTGCAGAGATTTCTGCTACTTCACCTGCAGTTTCACTAATTCATGGCTGGCTAGAGCCAGTGGGTGCCCTCCAGCATCATCTGCAGTTACCGTTAGGTGCAGTTTCCAGAAATAAGCACCAGAGGCCGAAGTTCCTGTCAGGGATATGAAGCAGTCTGTAAAGTCGATGTTAACGTTCTAGTCACTCTTCAAAGCAATGGAAGTGCAATTATTGTTGTTCACTCTCCTGCCATCAAACTAAAAGAACAGCATGACATAAGAAATAGCTTTATTTAAGCTGGCTTTGTAATGCAGCCTTTAATTATTAAAACCCCAAGAGTGGTCTTTCCAGATTCATCTTTAAGCATAAAGGCTGACTATCCATTGGAGAGCTTAGGTGACATGAAGAGGGAAGAGCAACCAGCAGGGAGCTGATTGCATGTCCTTAATCTCTGACAGGTAGCCCCCAGTGTATGTTAAAAGTCATAAGGGCTAACTTTAAAGGTTAAACTACAGATATAAAGCCCAGCATGAAGCTACATCCCAGCCCTAAAACTTCCCTGTAATCTCTTGCCTGCCTGCCTTTGCACCAGCTAGCAGAAATGAGACTGGAAAGCCAGAAAAGCTGAGGGGTGGCCATGAAGGGTGATCTTTTCTTAATTTGACCCTAGTAGGGATACCCCTGTGCTAAGGGAAGTCTTCAGGCAGAGTCCCCTGTTTTACATTACCCACTTCTCTCCTCAGGAGGAAAGAAAACTGATAGGTGTGGTCTGTGTTTGTAAGACAAAGCCCATAACAAGGAAACCTTTTCAGTTTGCCACATTTATTCTTATACTTTGTCTTCAAAAGGAAGGATTCCCCTTGACTCTGCACCAATGAACGGTTTGAACAAGGCGCTGCCATGCACTGGGGTGTTAGAGGATCCTAGCACAAACTGTGAGATAAGGTTTCTGACAGCTGAAGGCCCCTCACACAGCCTTCAGGATGTGAGTTTCTGCATTTTCACCTGGTTACATGTCAGCTTAGAGACTCCTCTGCCTACACATCCATCTTCTGTTTTTTAAGAAAATAGGTCATTCTATTTTGGTTTTTACCTTCCTCAGAAAAGCATTATGTTATCAGCAGATAAAGCTTTCAAATGAGTTTTCCAGTTTAAGTCAGCATAGAAAAAACTGTGACAAAAATAAGACTGAGATGAAAAGGTAGGGAAAAGACATATCTATTTACATGCACACACATCTATATTGATGTATTTATAAGAAAGGGAGGAGGTGTGCCACAAGAGGATGGGCTGTGCTGTCTGCCTCTCTTCTATGATTAATCGTCTCGGTGTCAGGGAACTGGCCCATCCATACGTATCTGCCAGTTCAATTCTTTAAGTTTCCTGTCACCACTTAACCACTGTTCACCAGACTGTCGAAAGTTGTTTAGCAGTCACATATGCTTGCACAAGCATAGTTGGGATGGTACCAATAAACCCATTGATTTTATTAATTATGTTAGTGACAGGCTCTAGTGAAAACACAGGAGCGGAAAGACTTTGAATGCCTGTAACAAGCAGTTTATATGTATGTGCTGTGTAGATATTAATGCTTTAGAGCACAAACAAAGCTGTGACTAATAAAGCATTTGAAGAACTTTCTGTTACTAGCACTTTATTTCACAATTGCTCAGTATAAAATTTCTTACCTTCTCCTCTGAATCATCTTGTTTGTGGACTCCAACAGGGTACAACTCTTGGTGCAGCTCTAGTCTGGATTGGTTTGATGTATGCTGGGTACTTGACTTCTGCCTCCTTGAGGCTCTTAAAAATGTGGGTCAAGAGTAGGAATGTAGTTTCTTCATCACTCTATTTAAGAGCCAGTGGCAATTAGCACACTAAGAAGCCCAACATACACTACAGTCTTGGTGATTTTATTTTCTTTATACTAGCTTAAGTAAATGAAACAGAATTGTACCATGCTGTGAGCATGATCTCACCAACTAGTTAAGACAAAAGAAAATAAATGGCTGCACATGATCAGACCAAAGATCTAACAGGTTTGATTTTCTCTTAAATAGTAGCTAGTAATGGGCACTTTGGAAAGAATATAAGAACAAGCAAAGCATATAGTGAAATTTCCTGCATATAACACCCCCAAACAAGCCCTTTTTTTGTTTAATATCACAATAGCAAAATTCAGTTCCGCTTTGAGCTCATGTACATTACAGCATCCACAATCAATTCAATAGTTTAACTGTATGCTGCAGGAATAATCACCTTTTCCCTGGCTGGAATACTCTCCCTGCCACATTTATTCATTACATCCTAATTTTTGTCCTGAAGTGGACAGTGAAGATCCATCCCAGTTTCCCCTCTCTGTGCCACTCAGGATTCAGTAACTCTCTGTGACATTCCTTCTCCCAGCAGCTTCTTTCCCAGCTCCAAGTGTCTCCATCTCCCCTGTATTCTTTAACCAGAGGCTGTTCCCCACCTTTGGTCAACCTCATTGTTCTTTCTACCTTTTCACATACTGCTGTAGCTCTTTCCAAATGAGACGAGATGGGAACTGCAGGGAGTATATAAGAAGCTGATGCATCCAGACTCAAGCAAGTGGCACTGGGATGTCTCATCTCTTTTTTTTTTCCAGATATTTTTAAGTAGTTCTATTATCCTTCCAAGATCCTTTGCACGGCAGTAATTGAAGAAGAAATTCCAACTGTAACTGTGCAGCAATGATAATTTATGACCAAGGAATAATCTGGCACAGAGGACAAGAAGACCCATCTGTAGAAGGGGTTAGACCTTCAGATTAACCTATCTAATAAAATGGAAATTCATTTACTTTTCTCCCATCTATATGGCTGACAATGGACCGTTCTGTTGAACCTGCTAAGAGGGGACTACACAAAATGTTTTCTCCAAGAACCAGATTTGTTTCTCTGTTTCTTTTTTTTTTCCCCAAGGAAAAACAAGATGGTGGTGTGTAGTGTCCAAAACAAGCTGCATGTGACAATCACATACCTAATATTAGATTCTTACTTACGGAAAAGACTGTTTGTCTTTATCTCTCCTTACCCGTAGTGGGACATTTCAATGGAAAAATGAAAGACTTTCAAAAGCAAGCAGGCATAGTTTCTAAAGATCTTCTTCGTTCCCAGATCTGAGTTGACTATTTCCAGTACTGAGTTAATGGAATGAATTCTAGTAGGTTCTTCCCTTTTTTCCCTCACTCTATGTTAGTAAAATTGATTAGAACAGATGCAGTTCGGGGAAGGGAAGAGCCTAAGTCTTCTCATTCATGTATTCATTGTACGTTTAGCTAACCACTGTTCTATGAAGGCTCCCAGAGTTCAAATTCACTTACAGCAAGTACAGAAAAAGAAACCTGGATAAGTGAAAGCCTATTAAACCTTTCTTCTACAATTTGAAATTAATTCAGCTATATTCAGTTCTTAGAAATAAGAACTGAATATTTTCTTGAATTATTTTCAGTAATATTCAGTTCTTAGAAATAATAATTTTTACTAGTTTTATTAGTTTTTAGTTCATTTAAGAATTTAATCCATAGCTTTTCTTTCTTTTTCTTCCTTTTTCTTTTTCCTTAGTACTGCACAAGTAACCAAAGAACATAAGTGACATCGATAAAACCCTCTTCTCTGCCTGTAAGAAGTATGCCAGATTTAATTGCTGCTTACTGACTACTATGCGGTGTTCTTATTACTTTTCAATAACTTAAACAACTGTTATAGACATCTGATACTTTGAAAAGCCTGATGATGTACAGTGATTTCTTGTTTGCCATCAAAATAAGTTTCCTTATCAGGAAAAAGTCACTCTAGTGTTTCAATTTTTTTCACCCTAAGATGAACAGAAAAGAAACCTGAGATGGCCATAAAGACCATGTGATAAATATCCCTTCCTTTTCTCTTTATTTATGGTGAAATGTTTTTGCTTTTGTACTTGATTTTCAGTTGATCTTCTTCTCAGGACAGACAACACAGAAAACCACCCCTCACTTTCATGGAGCAGGATCCCTACACTGCCCCCTGCCACCGCCATTTGCCCAAGCAGCAACACACTGCTCACCACGAACAGATGCTCAGCCTCCTCCATTCCTTCTGACTTTTTTAGTTGTTTTGAGACACACACAAAAAGTGTCTGTGGACCATCATAAGGAGCTGCAGAGTTTTCAGTCTCAGAGCTACTCAAAACCTAACTGGACATGGCCCTGAGCAAGCTGCTCTAGATGAGACTTTATTGAGCAGGGGTTGGAACTGCATGATCTCCAGCACTTGTTTTGATCACCAGCTATTCTATGAGTCTGTGAATCCCGCATTGCTCCTTACATAATTATTTTTCACTTGTGTCTTGATAACAGCCAACCTGGAAGGACAATAAAGAAATACTCATCCAGCAAAGATTCTGGCTTCCAAAACTCTTCCCTAGCAACTACTCCATCTGAAAATTACCATGTATTTTTGGGGTCCTGGGATATTTTTCATGTCATTGTCACAAAGGGGACCACAGTCGTAATGGATGGCACAGGGGACAGAGCAGAGATGATGTCTATTTAAAGGCTGGAAAATAGGATTTCTTTCCTATGACATTTGGTACATCTGTCATAAAACAGGATTTGGAAGAGCAAAATAATATGTTCCAAAAAGTAATCTGAGTTAAAATACGGTACAGTTCAGACATTTTAGAAAAAGAAAAAAAAAAAAAGAAAACAAAAGAGGTGTTATTCAACTACAGCAGTTGTGTTTCTCCCTCCTCCCCACCCCCTAATGAAAACAATGTTTTCCTAGGCTAGAGATATCTGAGAAAGGAATTAGAGGCAAAAAGCCTTAAATATATTTTAGAAGAGTATGCATTAACCTTTCCCCCTTTGCTTATATGTACATATTCCACAGATACGTTTCTAACTCTGGTTTCAATCACAGACTTGAAACGATGTTCAGCCTGATTTGTTATTCTGAACTCATATAGGAGTTCATTTGCTTTGGTTTCACCTTCTGGTTTTCAATTTATTTTCAATTCTTTTTGTACCACCAGAGTTTTATGTTCAAGCAAAACAGAAACCTTAGAGTGCCCTCAAATCACTTTTCACTACTTTAAAGATAAAATAACAGATTTTTTACAGGCTTTTAGAGGCTTTCAGAACATCCATGAACCCACGTACTTTCACCTTGCAAAAAAAAGGCATGAGTTTAAAAAAAAAAATCTAAAAATTGACAAAATTATGGGAATCCTGACCTGATGCAGTGCTGTAGATTAACATAGGTTTGTTCATTTTGCCAAGTTACTTCTGTTGTCAGCAAGGCTTTACCACTTTGCTAGTCATGCTGACCCAAGCAGTTGAAGTGTTGTCAAAACTTTTTGTTAGGTAAAACTAAAATACTGACTAAACTAAAAAACTACTTGTTTGCTTCAAATCTTTAGAACTGCAGGGGAAGTTAGTGTTCCTATAATGGTCAAACCCCAAATTCTTCATATTCAGAAAATCAGTCACTTGAGAGTGAGCTGCTCTGGGTACAGCTGGGTAAATGTGGTCCTGATCACAGAATAGCATTTAGTCAGCTACCCTGTGCACTTTCACTGAGGCAAATTATCAAGAAAAGGAAAAACAAGAAGATGTAGCAGTTGCTTTTAGTCTGGCTTAGGTACTTTAATGTTTGCTGAATAACCAACTTTTATTACTTAGGAAATCTGCAGGTGCCTCTTCCCCATTGCCCAGGGAACAGTTTTATTTGTTACCAATCACTACAGTTATGCCTTGAAATCTCTGAAAAAGTCAGCAATAGTTTTCTCTCAATGTGTTAACTATGAGCTTTTAAAATACTGAAGCCTGAACAAGAGGTGCAAACCACTAACCCCTATCCTGAGTGTTCAACCTGCCCTAATAGGAGTCATGTATGAGAACAGCTCAGCACCAGTCAAAACGTAATAGACTGGGAATGTAAACACACAGACCCATAGCCATCATCAGAGAAACACTGAAAAGGAACCCTGAACGGCTAAAGTAGATCTGCCTAAGAGATATATAAATCTAAACTGCAAAGTTTGTTCAATTGGAACAAAAAGAGGTGTATGGCAATGTGTGCAATATTTTTCTTCCAAAATCATGGCAGTCACCTAGATCATTTCTTTCATGGTGAAGAAACCTAAACTTCAGAGAAAGGTTTCTCTGTAGTGCTCATTTGTTTGCAACTGGAAGCAACAGGCTTTTCTCGTGGGCTCTTGAGAGCAAAGTCTTCTGTGGAAGTGTCAGGTGTTCTGCCCTTTATCTTCTCCCTCACTTCTGTTATCAATGCATACAACTTCCTTTTGCAGCTGGAGCACAAAGGAATTGCTGAACAGCAGATCCCAGCCTTCAGGTTGGGGTAGTGAGGAGCTGAATGGAAAGGAGAAAGCTGTGGAGGATGGTAAGTCTGAAGCTGGGGCCCCAAGCTGCTTCATAGACTTGCAGATCTCTTGCACTGAAGAAGATATGTGAGAAACCTGAAGTCCTGCTCTGGCATTTGCTTCTGGGCTTCTAGCTGCAGAATGCATTCAATGTGTCTTGTCTGATGGGGTTTCTGGCACAGTAGGACCTTTTGGTGGGATATTACTGCACAGGAACCTTAGGTGTTTTGGGGGATCCTTCTGCCTATGGTAATGCTGTCTGCTTGCAAACCCTACCACATCCAAGGGCAAGCTGTTTCCATTACGTTTTGCTGTCTATCTGAACTAATGTATACGAGGGTGCAGAATGTGAAGAATACATAGCAAAAAAAAAAAAATGCTGTGTTTCTTCCCTGGCCTAAGGATCTGATACAGTTATGTTACTGGTAAGCTCATCACTGGTGAAAGCAGTGTAAGAAGCCATGAGGTGCATGATCTCGCTCATAGAAACAACTAGGGTCAGTGCTCAGTAGACTTAGCTTTCAACTGGGAAGTAAAATCAAAAGTCAGCTGGGAGGCTTGTGAACTAGTTGAAAATATCTTAGAATCATAGAATCCTAGAATAGTTAGGGTTGGAAAGGACCTCAAGATCATCCAGTTCCAACCCCCCTCCCATGGGCAGGGACACCTCACACTAAACTATATCACCCAAGGCTTCATCCAACCTGGTCTTGAACACTGCCAGGGATGGAGCATTCACAACTTGCCTGGGAATCCCATTCAAGTACCTCACCACCCTAACAGTAAAGAATTTCTTCCTTATATCCAGTCTAAACCTCTGCTGTTTAAGTTTCAACTCATTACCCCTTGTCCTATCACTACAGTCCCTAATGAAGAGTCCCTCCCCAGCATCCCTGTAGGCCCCCTTCAGATACTGGAAGGCTGCTATGAGGTCTCCATGCAGCCTTCTCTTCTCCAGGCTGAACAGCCCCACTTTCTCAGCCTGTCTTCATACGGGAGGTGCTCCAGTCCCCTGATCATCCTCATGGCCCTCCTCTGGACTTGTTCCAACATTTCCATGTCCTTTTTATGTTGAGGACACCAGAACTGCACACAATACTCCAAGTGAGGTCTCAGGAGAGCAGAGTAGAGGGGCAGGAACACCTCCTTCGATCTGCCGCTTACGTTCCTTTGATGCAGCCCAGGATACGGTTGGCTTTCTGGGCTGTGAGTACACACTGAAACAGGCTCATGTTCATTTTCTCATTGTCTAAACACCCCCAAGTCCTTCTCCACAGGACTACCATGAATTTCCTTTTTGCCCAACCTGTAGCTGTGCCTGGGATTTCTCCAACCCAGGTGCAGGACCTCGCACTTGTCATGGTTAAACTTCATGAGGTTGGCATCAGCCCACCTCACAAGCATGTCAAGGTCCCTCTGAATGGCATTCCTTCCCTCTAGCGTATCAACAGAACCACACAGCTTGGTGTCATTGGCAAACTTGTTGAGGGCACACTCAATTCCACTGTTCATGTCAGTGACAAAGATATTAAACAAGACCGGTCCCAACACCAATCCCTGAGGGACACCAGTCGTTACTGGTCTCCAGCCGGACATTGAACCGTTGCCCACAACTCTTTGAGTGTGACCGTCCAACCAGTTCTTTATCCACCGAGTGGTCCACCTATCAAACTGTTGTCTCTCCAATTTAGAGACAAGGATGTCATGTGGGACAGTGTCAAATGCTTTGCACAAGTCCAGGTAGATGACATCAACTGCTCCACCCCTGTTCATCAGTTCCGTAGCCCCATCATAGAAGGCCACCAAATTGGTCAGGCAGGATTTCCCCCTACTAAAGTCATGCTGGCTGTCACCAAGCACCTTGTTGTTTTTCATGTGCCCTAGCATGCTTTCCAAGAGAATCTGCTCCAAGGTTTTGCCAGGCACAGAGGTGAGACTGACTGGTCTGTAATTCCCCGGGTCATCCATTTTCCCCTTCTTGAAAATGGGGGTTATATTTCCCTTTTTCCAGTTGTTGGGAACTTCACCTGACTCCCATGATTTTTCAAATATGATGGCCAGTGGCTTTGCAACGTCATTCACCAGCTCCTTCAGGTCCCGCGGATGGATTTCATTAGCACCCATGGACTTGTGTACGTTCAGGTTCTTAAGATGGTCTCGAACCAGATCCTCTTATACAGTGGGCCCAAGGTCTAGGTTTCCACAGTCCCTGCCTCCACCTTCCAAGACTTGGGTGGTGCGGTCAGAGCCTTTGCCAGTGAAGACCGAGGCAAAGAAGCCATTCAGAACCTCAGCCTTCTCCAAGTCCTATGTAGCCAGTTCTCCCAAAAGCTTCCGGAGGGGGCCTACATTGTCCCCAGCCTGTTTTTTAGCTGCTACATACCTATAAAATCCCTTCCTGTTATCTTTAACATCCCTTGCCAAGTTTAGCTCCAATTGGGCCTTAGCTTTCCTAACTTGGTCCCTAACTACCCCGACAACATCCCTGTATTCATCCCAGGCCACCTGTCCTTGTTTCCACCTTTTATAAGCCTCTTTTTTTTTTCTGTGAATTTTTCTCAGCAGCTCCTTATCCAACCAAGGAGGTCTCCTGGCCCTCCTGCTGCACTTCCTTCTAGTTGGGATGCAACACTCCTGAGCTTGTAGCAGGTGATCCTTGAATATTAACCAAGAGTTTGGGCGCCCCTGCCCTCTAGGGCTATATCCCATGGAACCTTGCTAAGCAGGTTCCTGAAGAGGCCAAAGTCTGCTCTCTTGAAGTCCAGGGCAGTGAACTTACTGCATGCTCTTCTCACTGTCTTGAGGACCTCTATCTTCAAACATATTAGAGCAGATTAGGTCTCACAAGACAGCTGTATTAATATAAAACCTATAAACTTAAGGATACCATTTTCCATTCACTGATGCCTCTCAGTAGTAACACATCAGTGGAAGTTCAGTTTTACAGTATGTTAAAGCAGCAGGTTAGCAGTTAGACAAAAGGGTCATTGAATCCTCTGGTGGGTTCTGCACAACATAACGAAAATATACTGTAAAATATCTATCTATAAATAACTAGATCCATACAAGCAAAACTGTAGTAACACGTTTTACAAGAAAGATGAAGAATATGTCCAATTTTAAACTTAGCTGTCACCAAAGCCAAGTGGGATAGAACGGAGATTGCAAATAGTGCCACAGTGCTCCCTGGTGGAAGCAGAGCATCATGTGCTTCACTAGGCAAAAGAGAATCTTGTCATGGGAAGTGTTTTAGTGCAAGGATAATAAAAACAGAAATGTAAGCTCCAGAATTTGTATCCTCTGGAAAACTATTAAATCTAATGGACTGCAAGAGATACTGGGAGCTGCAAAACGGCTTCAGAGCGGAACAGTGTTTGTGGTTAGCCCAGCATTAGTATGTGAGGGAGAGAGGATAGAGGAAGGGGAGAGGAAATCAGTGGAGAGGAGACTGATAGGTAAATAATCCTGTGCTTATAGCTTCTATTTTATGTTCTACTATTAAGTAAATGAATGGAGAACTAGCAGCTACACCGAGCCTAAGAGAAGGCTTAACAGGCAACATATCACCTAATCATAAAATGCATAAAAAGGATTTACTGTTATTGCTTTCAAAGTATTCATGATTTTCCAAAAAATGCAGGAAGGTGATGTAAACTCTGTTTACACTGATTTATTGGCAAGCACATCTCTCAAGGTATGATTAGAAAACACAGCCATGGGTTTATCAGTAGGAAATATTACACAGAGATATATGAATGGCATAAACATAAAAATAAATAAATTAAAAATCAGATATGCATGTACATATATAATAACTTACTGGAATTTATTTTGGAGTATTTCATAGCATTAGTGCTTACAGGCAGTGAATGAGATAGCTCAATGCCTCATTACTGTTCAAGTCCAAAATACAAAGAAAGATCTTTCCTGTTCTAGAGGGCTTAAATATTAAGTAGAGAAAAGGAGAATAAGCATGAAGAATTATTATACCCTTTGTCAAAGCTGAAATTAGGTATAAAAATCC
Source organism: Melopsittacus undulatus (assembly GCF_012275295.1). Lineage (NCBI taxonomy): Eukaryota > Metazoa > Chordata > Aves > Psittaciformes > Psittaculidae > Melopsittacus > Melopsittacus undulatus. The sequence goes on along the minus strand of NC_047528.1, from coordinate 18,385,112 downwards.
TGAGTCAGCAAAACACATAAGCACATTCTTAATTCTATTCAGTTCTTCAAACATTTTTATGTATTTTGCTGAATGAAAACAGCATTAAGGACATTCCTATCATCTTCACTGAATGAGGATTATTTGACTTGTTTACACTCAAGAAAGGACTTCTGAGGCAAAAATAAGAATTTGCCTGGGAGCTGCCCTTTCTAGCCCCTAATTTGCAAGTTTTAATCACTCAAGGCAACCTACGCAGGCTCTGCAGAGTAAGTAACTGGATTTAGTGAATTTACCTACAGGGGAAAAAAAACCCCTTACATTATCCTAGACCAAAACCTATGCTGGGAGCATGGCAGGAAAATTATAGGCGAGGTGTTTACTAGGGGAACATATCACAGAACTGCATCTGATGATTCATTTGCCAGAATGCCATATTTTGGGTCAATATTTGCTGTACAAGTTAATGTTGGCTGAGCATTAACATGAAACAAATGTATCTCTTAGTGGTATCTGCCAATATTTAACAGGGAGCTCATGCAAACTTTTCTCCCTTGGCCTTTTATTAACTCTGTTTCAAGGACCTGTGTCCCCGAACACAAGAGACTCAGGGCAACAGAAATCCGGACATTTCTTCTTCACTGTTGTGAAATCAAGCAAGAAAACAGAAAACCAACACAAAGGAGAAATAGTATATACCCTTGTTCCAGAGAACACTGATAGCCCAGAGGAAGTTTGCTGGTGCAGCAGAGCGCATCTGAACTTGGGTCACAAAAAGAGATTTAGTATTTCTAGATATAGCTGGAATAATTAAAATCTAGGTTAAAATTATATATATATATATATATATATTTTAATGATCACTAAAACTAAACCATCTTAATGGAGCCTAATGCAATAATACTGAAGTGTAAACCATGAGCAGCAAGAAAATAATTCCAACTTCCATTTGACTTTCTGGTGTTATTTCTAACTGGACATACAGAGAAATTTCTTCCTGCTTGATGCCAGACCAATTTTGTTGCCTGTATGTTTAGTGGTACTGGTGGCTTGGGGAACCATGTCATGCAAAGACATTGCAGGCTCAACCTTTCTGCCTTCACCCTCCAACTCCTGGATCCTTGAAGGATGTTCTGTTACTTTGTTTCCCACATTCTCAGTTGCTGAATAGTAAAAGCAATTGTGAATATTAGTTACCATTTGTATGAAAAAGAAATCACCATGCATTTCCTTAACATCACTATTTGTGTTCATCCAAAAGGATTTAGAAACTGGACTTCTCTTACACAAAAAAGATGAATGAAGAAGTCGTTTCCTGGAGCTGAAGGAGTTGACTCTCCAGGGCTCATCTGTTACTCTTGAGAGATGTCAAATAGTTCTCCGTTAAACTATATAGTGACTCAAACTCAGATGTGATTTTCCATTTCTTTTCAGTTCCATTATTTTCTGCCTATAAATTCAGGTACAGGTTTGTCTATTTACCCATCAGGGTTTTTGGAAGTTACACAGGATTTTTTTTTTTTCCATAAAGTAACTTGGTTTCCAGGCAGACAGATTAAATCCCACTGCAATGATCATTCCTGTAATGCGACTCATGTGTTGCAATGTAGTTGACCTAATTGACTTAATTCTGTAAATGAAGATGAAATCATTCAAGAAATATCGTTGAGGAAACAAATGTATGGACTTCTGCAAGTCATTTTCAGAAAAATCAGATGCAGCAAGTGAAAATTCAGTTTAACTTTCCCCTGTATGACCACGTGGTGGCCACATAACCCCAGTGATGTGGAATGCTGCTGCAATAACACAGAAATCGTTGGTAATTCCAGTACCTCTTTTCTATGCACCCCACAAGAATTCATCTACACTGAGGTCTTCTGTGCAAATCCTACAAACTCACTGACATCTGAAAACTCAATATAATTCCACAAAATATGAAGTCTGATTATTGGACTGGTTATTTAGGCTGAAAGTAGTTGTAATCAAAATATAAGAAGTACAAACATAAATGGATGAGAATTGGAAACAATCTTGAAGAAATCCTCAAATTCCATTTTCAAGTTCTTCTGTAAATAAGTGAATTTACTGCAATAAACTATGATATTTTAACATTATTTAAATTTTACTTTTAGTGTAAACATTGTCTAAATAACATAAACAGTTTAATGTAAACATTTATTTTCAATGTTAACATGTAACTTAAGGATCATAAACATATTAATGATTAATTCATTACATCAGTTTCTGTATTAAGATTGTTTTACTTTAAAACAAATACCCTGTCTGATCTGTCAAAATATTTTTACAGAGAACTAAGCTCAACTGTGATGCAGGATTATAGTGGGCACACTTTAATCATTACTACAGTACTGGTTCAATCCTCAGGACAATACCCAATGTCTCCTGGCAGCTGGGGATTGCATTCAGGTACTCCAAACACAGCCCACAGGAACAGGACCAAAAGGGTTTGATACACATCACCTGCTCTCCTGGGATGCCTGGGATATGCCCAAGAGGCTGACTTCAATCAGTTATCAAAACATATGTCAAAATTCAGAAAAAAATATGTATAAAGGCCAAATACATAGAAAATTGGGTGAAGTCAACCTGTTAGACTTTTATCTGAAACTGTTGAGATGTTATTTTTATTTCCCCTAGGAATAGTTTGGCATTCTTGGGAAAAAAAATCAAAACCTGAAAAAATGAAAACCTTAGCATTTTCCACTAAACACACCAAATAGTGAATTAGAAACTCTGCCATGGGACCTTGTAAGAATTGTAACCTTTATGCCACATGCATCCATCATCTGCTGTGAGCAGGTTGCTCTGTAAAACAGGGGTCTAGGTGAGGGAAACAAACTTACCAGTAGTTGCCCATAATACACATTGAAACAGGTCTTTTGGCCAGGATTCTGTCCCTTAAACTGGATGGAGACATGAGGCAACTGAACCACATCTCCCATGAGGCCCTGTGGCACCATATTCAAAACAAAATATTTTTGACCAAAATGTAGAATCTTTTCAGGTTTGGGTCTTTTCCTTTTGGGTCTGAGTATTGAAATTTTCCGTGGAAAGCAAATACTTCTCTCAAAATACATCCTTTCTCATTTTTTAAATTGGTAATAAATTACAAATGGTGGGTTTTGATTTACTTGCAAAATATGAGGAAGCATCTCAAATAAAGCTGGAAAACATGATGCTTAGAAGAAACTTAATTTAAACTTATTAAAACCCTATAGACTGCTGTTGCACGTTATTGTATTTCATAAAAATCAGTAGCAAGAACTTCCAGAAGGACTGCTCAGCTTTCTCTTAACCTGTGCAACCCACTGGAGGTGATCCAGCTTTTACAGAGCTACTCTTACAGTTTCTCAAAGCACATCATAGCCAAACCAGTACCCACAACGGAGTAAATTGGGGGAACAGGATGCAGATTTGACAAGCCAAAGCTTCTCCATGACAAAGTCTTATCCCCACTGTCCCATGACCCATGGTATGATATATCTGGCCAGGTCTGCTGGCAGGACCCTTCCTACATCTATCTCGTGCTGCAGTTCTTCTCAGGTGATTGTAGCTTCTGCAGGTAAGTGCAAACTATCAACATTGACATGGTAGAATTGCCTTCCTTACTGCAAAGAGGATGATTTCCATCCTAGGCTAAAAAGAATGTGGGGTGAGGCAGGGTCCCTAGGTGGGTGACCTAGCCCAAACTAATTGCCTAGACAGCCAGCTAGTAAACACCCTACTTTCTGCAAACGTATTTTTCTGTGTAGAAACCCAGATCTACACAATGTTTAAAAATCTGCCAGTGACTCCCCAGGGAAAAGAGATCATGCACAGAATTCCCTAATGGACATAGCTATTCAGCCAAGGGGGCAAGGACAGGCACTGTGCAGCCCAGGTGGGGACACTGTGGACAATTTCTGCCATGTCACAGACACAAATTCACAATGCCAGAAAACATCACTGAGGGACTATCACTCTGCAGTTTCCCACACCATTTCCTCAGGATTTTTGCATCAGGCTGTAAACTCATGGGATTTAGAGCAATGAGAAATTCAAGTTCTTTCTGAAATGGCTTTGTAATAATGAGCATTGTCCTGGAAAACTGGAATCATGTCTTGCATATTCCTGAGAAAATGCCTTCATTGAGAAGGGATGCATTTCAGGGAAATACCATTATTGTTTCAGGTTGCCCCTTTGTGTGTTCTATAAATCTTCAAAGTGATTGTAACTATAATTCATCTGGGCCGTGGGCAGAAGGAGACATTTCTCCCAAGAGGGGGACAGACTACATGTGTGTGTGGTCCAAGAGAAAGAAGCTTTAATCATGCGCTGAAAGTAATAGGCATTGTACTGTGACTAAATTTACTGTGCTTTCTGGCAGACTCTTTCTGCAGGGAGAAGTGGTGCATTTCAAGCTCTAATCTTTGTTTTGTCTGTAGATTTTCACTCTTTCTATATTAACTCGATACTAAGGGCCTGATCTTCACAAAATGGGGCCCAAAGTCAGCATCTACTTTTGCAAACTCAAGTACCTAGCACATGTGTGTCTGTGCAAATCAGAAGTGACTCACAAAAAGCTCTGGACACGTGGCTCTGCAAAGTCCCTTTTTGCTTTCATGTATCTTATAGATTTTACACTACTGTAGTTATGTTTCTGAGAATAAGATGCTGGCTATTTAGCTCAAAGATACATTTTATCCTCATCTCATTGCCAAAGTACAAGCATGGTGCCAACTGTGTGGTTAAAGGCCCCAGCTCAGCTTTTCTACAGATGTAATTAGCAAAGCTAAAGTCTTTTCAGAACTTTTTAGATTTGGTCATCCGCTTTGTACAAAATTAAGACAATTAAGGCTAAATCCAAGCATAAAATAAAACCATAAGGCCCTCATTGTCCTCATGAAATGAACAAACATGATGTGTTTTCCTTAGTTTGATTTACGCCATCAGCATTTGGAAGCACAGTCATTGTTTAACCAGACTTGCCAAATGTTTTCTATTTAATTACACCATGCAACCACAAACTTTCAGGAAAAGATTTTTTATTTATTTACTTAAGTCGAAGAGATACAACCAAATAGCAAGACATTATTCTCAGAGAAAAAAGTTAATGAATAAGCAGTATCTATAACAAGTAGTTGGGTGGTTAGTTGTTTTTCCTTTTTTTTTTCTTAATTTAGCTCAGAGCAAGTAAGAGGGAACTGCAGAAAACAGGTCTGAGGGGTTTTTATTTTAATTGTAGTAAGTACAAAAATCAGTAAGTACAAAAATCTACAGAAGAATCAGGGGATAACACTGTAGTGAAGCTGTGTGTCATTTTATACTGCAGAGTAAGTAAGGGGTGTGTAACATGCTTCCTCAGTCTTTCTTCTGTCGATTTGTCCTTCTGCCCTGCTCACTGTATGTCGCAGCCAGTCCATGCTGTTAATCTGGAATTTGGCTTCACTTAGCTCTGAAAAGAAAGTGTCTCATTGTCACAAGATGTAATGAGAGAGAAGTTCAGATTCTTTCAAAGGTAGATTGTACCTTTATGAATAAAAATATCATCTGAAGTTGCATTATTTTGAGTCATAAGTATAATCCTTTAGGGCATAAACTGATCAACAACAGGCTTGACAAAGGAATGTCTTCAGGCAGAGTATTATTACCAGTGATGAGTGATAAGTTATGTTATTTTCCATACAGAAGTACTATCTTGCAGTCAAAATGGACTTTTAATTTATTAGAACAGCGCAACAAGGAAGTAAAACCTGTAATACATTTCCAAGAAAAATGGGCTCGTGTACACAAGGCAGCAGGCACGGTGCTGGAGTCACTTTCCAGATGGCAAACAGTTTTCAGATTTAAAGCAACATTAAAAATCCACCTTAAATTGGTCACTAAAGGAGGAAAGCCTTCTGATCAGAAAATTCTTTCCTCCTCCAAAAATATTCCCTCCAAACTCTTTAGCTCATACTCTCATAGCAGGATTATGATGTATCTCCTTTTGCTTTCCATTGATTTTGTAGTGAGAAAAGCAACTTGACCCTAGTAATTCTTTCTCTCAGATTTTATTTTTCATAGGTCTCAGGGGCTTTGGTGTGAGCAGCGCCGCTCCTGACCAGCACATTGCCACTTGTCAAACACATCTTCTTAGGGGACTGAGAGTGATTGTCTTACTTTGCAGCTCCTGGCAAAAGGAAAATGGGCTCACAGGCAAACAGAGGCTGCAGAGTGCCCATAACTACCCTGGAACAGCTGTGAAGCAAAAAACCCTCGTGTTTTCAGAGCAAAAATAGTGTCCTTCAATACACAGTAGTATGGCTACCATTCCAGAAGGATGGGCTGCTGGACATTACCAGGGAGAGGGTAGTTAATGTCAGTGGTTGGTCTTCAGGTGATGCACTGGTGGAAGTGGTGGTGGTGGTGAGAGACCCTCCGCCCCTGGAAGCTCTCCCCACACAGAGGTGTGACTTTCAGCAGCAAATAGGGAACAATGTCACAGCCTGGCAGTGGAGAAGAGGGGGGTGGTAGAGCAGTTTCTGAAGGCACCCCAGGACACCGTGAGCTCAAAGCCTGCAGGGACAGAGCTGAAAAGACCCCCAAAACACAGACTCAAGTATTCAGCCTTCCCAGAGCCTTCTCCTCCATGTGCAATTTCCTGAAACAGGGTGTATCATTCTAAGTGTTTTTAAATGGCTTACACATCCCTCATCGTTATTTTAATTTTAAAATCTTCTGCAGAGCTAATTATTTTTAATGGTTGAAAAAAAAAAAAGGTGTGGTAAAATAATATTTTAGCTCTAGCAATTTAAATTGAGAACTCCTGTAAAATTGCAAAGTCGTTTGAACTGCTGCTCGGAAAGATATATTCACTTTTATAACACTCACTCCCTTTTTTATATAATATTTAACCCGTCAAGCTGTAAAGGTTATACTTTGGAAGGTTTATTCCTCATCCTATTGTTACGACACACAAATAAGTGACCAAGTAAGTTGGTAAAGCTAAATAAATGAAGCTGGAGGAACACAAGCCAAAGTGAAGTATTGCTTGTTCTTAATCCTGCCTCATTTGGGGCACTTCTTTGTGAGAATCCCGAAGTAGCTGAAGATCCCTTCAAAGAAAAGCTAGTTATAGAAGACTTATCCCTGGCACTCATGTGATCAGGTAATGTACTCGATTCACACAAACAGGTAATCCACAGGGCTGCACTCTAGACGGTTAAGTGGCTTTAACGTAAACTCCTATTGCAGAGGGCTGGAAAGCAGATAAAAGCTTCATTTGTCTTCTGAGCCTTTGCCGAAAATCTGCCCATTATACAGTGCAGACCTATATGAAGGCTCCTGGTGCCTTTTTGATGTGGGGGATGGCATGCTTTTGGCGAGGAGTCAGTGACCGGCGCTCTCCCAGCTTGACTTGCATGTGCCCCACAGCAGGATCAGACCATGGGCAGGGGCTTTGGTCTGTCACCTGGCACCAGCGAGCTGCAGAGGCTGCTCAGTCGGCCCAAAGGCATCTCCATGGGAGGACATGTCCCTTGCTTCACAGATAGAGACAGCAACAAAGGTTTGCTTATGTCTCTTATGAAAAATAGTTTTTTTGTGTAAGGATATTTATCATCTGCTCATGTCATCATTCCTGGGTTTTCTGGTGACAGTTGTGGCATGGACAGCGTACAGAGCCTTTTATCTGTGGATGTTAACATTTCTTTGAAGACTAAGCATGAAATATATTACAAGTTTACTGATAGAAGAGCTGGAATGACTTCATAAGACAAGAAGATCACAGAAGCAGACACATAACTGTTTGTGGCTCTGTTTAGAAAATAAAGCTATGTTCAAAAGCACAAAACTAAACAAATTTTGCATTAGTTTCAGAGGTCTGAATTTGGGACCCAATCCACCCCTCAGTGAAGCCAGCAGGAGTCTTCCCACTTAATTCAATGAGCTTTTCATTCAGCCTCTGCTTAGTCTTAAGTTCTTTGTGATTAAACTTTTTTCATTCTTTCCTTTAATGCAGACAGGTTTCAATGAAGTTGGCATGCAGTACCTGTCCATCACACCCTGATACATGAGCTTCTAAAAATGATGCAGGTACCCAGAGCCACTTCCCTGGGAGCAAGGACAGCCACTGTTCCCCCCAAGCAGCTGCAGTGTGAAGTGGTGGGATACTGACAGCCTCTGCATCTCCACTGTTTCCTGCAGCTTCTCATGCTCTTATGGTTTAGGTGAACTTTTATGTCAAAGCTTGAATTGTTGCAAGTCTTTTTGATACTTCCTGTTTTCTTTGAATACCAGCTGTTTTGGGATTGAGTAAGTAAATTGACAGAAAACACCAGTTTTGAACCCAGAGTTTTGAGTTTATCTTTTAAGTGATATGCCACAAACCAATTTGCAATTAACAAATGCCCATGTTGTCTAACAAAGCTGAATCTGGCACTGTAATGTTAACATCTAAAAGGGGATACTGGTAGCTCCTGGAAACCAGTAAATGCATGTTAAAAATCCCTGTTCTGGAAATCTCCTTATTTAAAAAAAAATGTTTTCTTTCCACTAAGGAAATTTGTTAAGTATGGGGCAATTTGTGCTGCTGCTGATGCCATTAAAGTATTGAAAATGTGTTTCTGAATGAAGTTAATTCATTACTTTTCAATTCTGAGCTTCTGGAAGCAAAAGCCCACGTGGGCTGCATGCCACTGAGATATGCTACCCAGTTCTGCAGTCTTCAAACCCCTCATGATCTTTTGTGTTTGCTGGTAGGGGCAGCCCACCCAGCATAAAAAGGCATGCAAATGATTTTAACAGACAAGCACTGTGTTGACCAAGTTTTCCAGTGTTAAACTATCCAGAAAGATTTAGACAAATTTTTCCCTGTGGTAAAATGCATATGTTAGTTTCAAGATGACGAGAAAGTGAAATGTATTATTTATAGCCTAAAATATCCTTAATATTACACACATGTGTATTTCACTTAATCATTGTTTTGATAAATGCCCACACTGCTAAACACCTAATGTACAATAGGATGTGGTTCCCTATTAAATTAGCAGATGCTACAGTTTCTGATTGTTAATGGTGGACCTGTTTGCCAATAAAAACAACTGATGGATCAGCATGTGTGCTACTGAACCTCAGCAAAAGCTCAAACTAATGAGGGAGAGAAAAAAAAATGCTTCAGGTCACAGTCAGCAGATGGGAACAGGCCAGATGTCTGTCTGGGGCAGGAAAAGTGCAGCATGTATTTAAATACATATCTATGTTTTTATATAGCAGCAACCACTGGGAAGTTCAAAAACTTGGACTAACCAAAGTAATGATTTTGAAGTTTACTTTCGCAGTTGGAGTACAAAAAGGGTACATCTCTAAATCTGAAACTTCAGCTATCATATGGTTCTGAAATGGTCATTATATGCAATTTAAGACACAAGAAGTAGAATGTTACAAGTCAGATGAAAGCTGTATTAGGTGATTTTGGCAATATAAGGTGCAGTTTGTGAGCAGCTTAAAATGAAATTGTGTTTTAATTTTCTGTTATGCTTTTTATTAAGCAAGATGTTATAAAATGTAACATGCCTAAATATTTTTTGCTAAACTGTGTGATACATGCAAATGAATGGAGAATATTAGCTAAAAAAGATGAAATTGTGCCAAGAGCTAAGTTATACCGTTACATATTATAAACTAAGATAGTTAATATCCTAAACACACAGGCAGTAAATGTATGATTGAAAATGTCAGGATTTTTTAATCACATGCTACTGCAATATTACATGTTTCATATATCTCTGAGTAAAATAAATAAAACCTGTTTATTTTTTGCTGAAAAACTTGCACTTCTGCCCAGATGCAGCAGCCCAGTCATACTGCCTCTGAGAGATTTATTCATCAGCTAAAAGATATGCAGGTCCTTAAGTGCCTGACTGGACTGGGGCCTATAAGACAAAATTCATTATAAGTAGAAATGCAATTTGTTCGTGGATTGAAGCAATTTGAGCATTTCATTTGACTCCCCTATAAATGGAATTCCCTGTACACAGTTCACAGCAAGCATATTTTTCCACGGGGGTCTGATCCAGACCCCACTGTAATCAATGACCATCTTTCCACCTGCTTTGTTGGGTTCTGGATCTGTCCCCAGCCTCAAGTAGGGTATGTCTGCCTGCCAGCACCAGCTCTGTGCTTCCCCCTAAGACAGAGTGTGCTCAGCTAATGGGTGTTTCACTATTACTTTGAGGGAACCATAGTACTCAGGAAGGAAGTCACATGGGGAAAAAGGTTGTATTAGGCTTTCTGATGTCAACATTAAGCAGGCAATACAGGAATTTTCCTTTGGAGAAGTGCTCTAACCTCTCAGGACATTTGGGGTGCAGAGGGGTCCACACAAAGGCAAGATGGAGCAGTAGACAAATGGGGGCATTTTTTGCTAAAACCTCACCTCCTGCTCTTGTACCTGGAAAATGGGCTGAGCTATAACATAACAGTGGTGAGAAAATGCTGATAGCAAGTAAGGACAGTGCTGGAGGGCAAAAGGAAAGAAGAAAATGGGAGACACCTGCCTGTCAATGACTTCTTTGGCTGGTGCAAACAGCACCGGATGCAGTATGATGCAGATACACCCATACTGGGGAAATAAGATTGTTGTCAGACAAACACTGGTTTCTGTGGCTTTTCTCCTGCCTTCATATCCTCTATGCTCAGGCAAAATCCTTGTTATTCAAGATCTACAGCTAAGACAGCTGTAGGACAGGACCTTGTATTTTGTCTTTCAAACCATTTCAGGGAAAACCTACCCCATGAATCCTAATGTCTATCATGGTGTGTGTGCTTTGTATCCAGCATGGTTCTGTGTCTAAAACATATGCTGCTCACTCATTAAAACGTCGGAGATAAAGGTAAATGTTATTCAAGCATAAGGGAGTTCCTGTTTGATGATCTGACTGAATAACAATGGAAATCTGCACCTGCACAAGTTTCTGCCAAAACTGATCTCACACAACTGTTGATCTTGATTAAATTCATTAGGCTGGGAGACATGGATTTCTATACATCTTATTGTGTATGTTTTATGGGTTATGCTCCTGCGTGGAATATAAGGTGGTTTTTGTTCAAGAGACAGTAGGAAAATCATGCTGAGACCCAGGCCTGCTTTAGAATTCAACATATTCAGCAAAAACTTTGGCCAGGACTTATTTTGGACTTCAGTAAAACTCTATTATAGGAGTTTCCGTAAGTTTAAAGGAACTCTCTGAGAGTTTGTATATATTATAAATCCTATTCTGTACAGATTTTGCCTGCAGTAGCAAAGCAGCAACATTTTTCAATGATTCTGGCTTAAGTTATAAAGCTCTATCCTGGAGCGATGAAATTAGAAAAATACTTTACAAAACCAGAGCACAGGTCACATATTTGCAATATCTTCCTTTAGTATTAACCTCTTTGAAAGAAGTTTTATGTCACAGCTGCATAGCACACATTAACTGGTTGCATCCAAAATATAGAATAAATCACAGGTTTGTCTTCACTTTTGATAACATAAGGAAAACCAACAGGCTGATACTTATTCCTCCCTTCTGCCTATGCTGTGGGGATGTATTTTGTATATGTATATACAGACATACAGAAACATACAAATCTAATTTCTGCTGTTTCATTTCCTTTGATTTACTATTGTACAAAAGGCTTGAGACCTGATTATAATCTTACTAAGTTAATCAGGCTGTTTATGTCAGTAATTAATCAATGTTGCCTGTAAAGGCTCACAACTTGCCCCAAGGTACATAACTTACTCTTGCCTTTCACTTTGCATCATCATTTGCATCGGTACAATGGGAGTGTAGACACATGTGCTTCTGGATTCTCTATTCACCCTTCACTCATTTTGCACAGAGGTACATGACAACCAAAATCTGTGGTCAGTAGAAATATGAAACTGAAGTAATACAGCAGCATAAGGAATTTGGCATTGTCTGATGTGAAAATGGATAGTAGCTTTGCCCATGTCCTGGAGAATGGAATCCCCATCCCACTGAGAAACCCTGCCAGAAGAGTACTAGGCAGTGCTCCTGTCAGCAGATGCATCAGAAAGAAAGGGATTGGGTGACTCCAAAACATAAGCTCCTCTCTTATGGGTATGGCTCATACAGCTTTGTACTGCCAGAGATAAAAGCCTAAAGCAGCACGTTTTGGGGACCTCTGTATTGTTGTGACTATGCTGAGGTGTATCTATGGAAAAGCGGAACAGTTTGCCATGACTCATGTTCTGGCCCATTTTGTACATGTGTGTGCCTAAGCATGCACATGTTTGTGTACATGTGGGTGTAGCCTTATAGAGCTAAAAACAAAAAGATATCATAAAAGCAGAGAAACAGAGTACATTGCTGAATATCGGGCTGGAACTGCCCTGAACTCAGAGCAAACTGTTTCTAAAGGACTTACTTTAATGTGAGGCAGCCTTCTCTCAGAACATGGCTATTGTTTAAGAAGAAGTAATGACATGATTTAACACTCCATACCAAGGCAGTACCCTGCCTGCTATAACAATATATTTTAAAGTAGGATTCATATGCCAAATCAAACTGAAATCTGGGCAGAGTGGGTAATGTGAAAAGGAATGAGATCTGTAGTAAATCTACCTTTCTTTAAAGCATGTGGTATCAGTATTAATCTAAATAGAGTTACTGAGTTCTTGGATTTTACAAAATTTAAGAAATTGGTGAATATTTGGTTTAAAAGAACTTTTGCTGCTAACATTTTTATGACAGACTCAGGAAGAGATCGCAAAATTAAAACAGTGTTTTCAATAAAAAGTGTGAAAACATTTTAGTCCTGACACATTAAAAGTATCTGAAATACCTCAGGACTAGAAAAAAATAGAGAACCTTTTAAAAACAAATGGGAAAAGTGGTAAAAACATTTTCACGTATACTGGCACTGAGGACTTGTGCCTGGTTTTAAGAAGAGCTTAAAAAATATTTTGTTTTAAGCAAAAATCCTACCCACCCAACCCTTTATTGCTCTGTATGTTGCCTCAGTATGTTGATGAGAACATCAGAGCTGTCCTTTCTTCCTATTGCTGCCTGTCACTGAACAAAAACATCTTTCAGGCTTTTGCACTGAGAAAAATTATCCAGCTACCCCAAGTCTGTTTTTCTAAGGTAGTATCTGAAGTAATTTCTGAGCTGAATGGTTGTACATCCAGATGAAAATTTCTACATTAGAAAATGTCTGTGTTCTAATATTCTTAGCTAAAAACAGGTTGAATAACCCTTAGGTGGTGCTTATTTCTCCTCACTTATACAGAGACTTACACAACTGACTCACATAAGGTGCTTAACTTTGAGACAGGGAAAGAGAGGTAAAATAAATCCTATATTGATATGCACTGAGTTACTTTGCCTGAGTTATTCAGTATTAGGTCTGCACCTAATCAGACACTCAAGAAAGGCTTCACCCCAAAATTTAATGTACTCACTGGGAAACAGGAGAACATTGAGGTCAAGAGAAATGACTTGGCAGTATTTTGGGATCCTTCCAGGTAGACGTGAAGGATACTTCCCTGGGGATATCTGATCTCAGAAGAGACCACAGGACTGTGCACAATTCTTCTGACCCTTGGTCAGAAGAATCAAAGACAGCTGTGAGCAGCCCAAGGGACAATGGGCTTGAAACCATCCTCTCATTTTATTCAGAGACAAAACTTCCACTGACTTGAATGATGAAGTTTTATCCATTTGCAAAAGACCAAACAGCAGTGATACCCATGCTGTGGTTATGATGGAGATATGGAAGTTCAACATATTCTCAAAGCAATTTCCATATTCTTAGCATATGGCCCGTGCAATGAGCCCTTATTTGGGTCAATGAGAGTTTCTCATGCAGAACGAGCACAGAAAACATGCACAGCCTGTGCCTGAGAAGGGGCATATGCCTGCAATAGCTAAACGTTTTAACGGGAGGAACACACTTTAATGAAGCACCTAACTGCATAAGCCTGGGCAAGTTTTATTGAGGGCATTAATTTACACAAGCTGTATGATTGTGTTCTCATGAAATCTGCCATGCATAATTACTAAAGATGTTAATAAATAGTCAGCAAATCAGAACAGCTGGCTATGATGATATCCAGCTTTTCTAAGAAAAGCCAGACTTTAACCTCACCACCATTAATACTGTGAAACATACTCTGACCAGTGCATGTGATGGCATACCCTAAATAGATGAATATCCATTGCATTCCCCGTCCTGGACAGTGCAAAAAGGCCTAAGGTTGGCATTTTCTTTGATGTGGACCTTCCAGCATAATTGCCTTTAGTTGAAAAAATAAAACCCAAAGCAAATCCCTATAAATGATGCAAAGGGAGGAAAGGTTTCTGTTTTCCTTTGAAGTCATGTGAGATGTTCAGATACAGAGATTGATGCTGCTTGAGAATGTGGCTAGTATGTATCTGCAGTCAGTTTTCACCACTTCTTTGATAAGGGTGATCCATTGAGCTTATATTAAAACCATAGTTGTGTGCACAGAAACTATTCCTTTTTCTGTATATAATATCAGAATGTTTTCATAACTTATGTAGCTAAAAGCCACCTTGCTTCCATTCACTTTTTGCTAGTTCCAGCTAGCAGTTTTAGAAGTCAGTCCAGCAAACTGTGTTCTATCTGTATTGCAAAGGCCAGCATTTCTTGTTTTATTAATTACAAATGTATTTATTCTGAATTTTCTTCCATCCAATCACATTTCTGCAGAGCTCTCTGTATCATTGCTTAGCATGCTAATGAGGTCTGGTTACTCAGATACTGTTCAGGAAGTTCTGCTTGTCAATATATATTATGTGTCAGAAATCTCCTAGTTTGGAGCAGAACCAAAACTGGGGATAACATATGGTGCACTGGTAAAGAAGATCCCTACTGGTGCCACCAGGAAAAAGCAGTGGGTTGTAGTAGTAGGGGACTCTGAAAGGAACAAAACTGTTCATTTGTTGGCCTGACCCGGTTGCAGGGGAGGTGTGTTGCCTACCTGGGGCACAGATCAGGGATGTTGTGGAGAGGCTGCCTGCTCTAGTAAGTCCCACGGACTATTACCCACTTCTAGTGGTCCATGTGGGTGCTAGCAATATAGATAGTAGCCTGGGGAACATAAAGAAGGACTACAGAGCCCTGGGAGCTCAGATAATCTTTTCATCAATTCTCCAGGATACAGGGGAGGACCTTAAAAAAGCTAGGAGAATTGGACAGGTTAATAAATGGTTAGAACAGTGGTGTCATAGTCAGGGGTTTAGGTGTCTTGAACACGGGGCCCAAGTTTGCAGGCCAGGTCTACTGGGGGCTGGTGCAGCTGCTCTGATAAAGAAGGGGAAGAGTGGTTTTGGTAGGAGGCTTGCCAGACTTGTCAAGGATGCTTTAAACCAGATGTGTTGAGAGAAGAGGGAATCACTCTATCCCAACACACCCAGCCAGTTGCCAGCACCTATAATAAATGCTTGGAGCAATGTAGTGATATCCTAGCTGCTCCAGCCAATGAGCCAGCTTCATTTGGAGCTCAGCTCAGATGCCTCTATACAAACACCCGTAGCATGGAGAACAAACAAGAAGAATTAGAGATGTGGGCACATCTACGGGGTTATGATATAATAGACGTAATAGAAACATGGTGGGATGGCTCCTATGACTGGAGTGTTGGAATGGAAGGTTACAGGCTCTTTAGAAAAGACAGACCTGGCAGGTGGGGAGAGGGAGTTGCTATTTATGTTAGGGATAGGCTGGAGAGTATGGAACTCTCTCTGGGGACAGGTGATCAGTTAACAGAAAGTTTGTGGGTCAGGGTTAAGGGGAAAACAGTGATGGGAGACATTACTGTGGGGATCTGTTACAGACCACCTGATTAAGAGGAACCTGTGGATGAAGCATTCTACAGACAGATAGGAAAAGCCTCATGCTCACAGGCCCTTGTTCTCATGGCAGACTTCAACCACCCTGACATCTGTTGGAGGGATGGTATGTCCTGGCACAAGCAATCCAAGAGGTTCCTTGATTGTGTGGAAGACAACTTCCTTCTGCAAGTAATAAAGGAGGTAGCAAGGAGAGGTGCCCTGCTTGACCTCGTGCTCACCAACAGGGAAGGGATCAGTGGAAATATGACGCTCTAGGGCGGCCTTGTATGCAGAGTTCATGAGATGTTCGAGTTCGAGATCCCCAAGACAGTGATAAGAGCATGCAGTAAGCTCACTGCCCTGGACTTCAAGAGAGCAGACTTTGGCCTCTTCAGGAACTTGCTTAGTAAAGTTCCATGTGATATAGCCCTAGAGGGCAGGGGCGCCTAAACTCTTGGTTAATATTCAAGGATCACCTGCTACAAGCTCAGGAGTGTTGCATCCTAACTAGAAGGAAGTGCAGCAGGAGGGACAGGAGACCTCCATAGATGGATAAAGAGCTGCTGAGAAAAACTCAAAGGAAAAAAGAGGCTTATAAAAGGTGGAAACAAGGACAGGTGGCCTGGGATGAATACAGGGATGTTGTCAGGATATTTAAGGACCAAGTTAGGAAAGCTAAGGCCCAATTGGACCTAAACTTGGCTAGGGATGTTAAAGATAACAGGAAGGGATTCTGTAGGTATGTAGTGGATAAAATACAGAGTAGGGACAACGTAGGCCACCTCTAAAAGCTATTGGGAAAACAGGCTACACAGGATTTGGAGAAGGCTAAGGTTTTAAATTACTTTTTTGCCTTAGCATTCACTGGCAAAGGCTCTGACCACACCACCCAAGTCTTGGAGGGCAGACGCAGGGACTGTGAGAATGAAGACCTTGGGTCCACTGTAGGAGAGGATCTGTTTTGAGACTATCTTAAAAACCTGAACGTGCACAAGTCCATGGGTGCTAATGTAATCCATCCGCGGGACCTGAAGGAGCTGGTGAATGAAGTTGCAAAGCCACTGGCCATCATATTTGAAAAATCATGGGAGTCAGGTGAAGTTCCCAACAACTGGAAAAAGGGAAATATAACCCCCATTTTCAAGAAGGGGAAAATGGATGATCCGGGGAATTGCAGACCAGTCAGTCTCACCTCTGTGCCTGGCAAAACCTTGGAGCAGATTCTCTTGGAAGGCATGCTAAGGCACGTGAAAAACAACAAGGTGCTTGGTGACAGCCAGCATGACTTTAGTAGGGGGAAATCCTGCCTGACCAATTTGGTGGCCTTCTATGACGGGGCTATGGAACTGATGGACAGGGGTGGAGCAGTTGATGTCATCTACCTGGACTTGTGCAAAGCGTTTGACACTGTCCCACATGACATCCTTGTCTCTAAATTGGAGAGACAACAGTTTGATAGGTGGACCACTCGGTGGATAAAGAACTGGTTGGACGGTCACACTCAAAGAGTTGTGGTCAACGGTTCAATGTCTGGCTGGAGACCAGTAACGACTGGTGTCCCTCAGAGATCGGTGTTGGGACCGGTCTTGTTTAACATCTTTGTCACTGACATGGACAGTGGAATTGAGTGTGCCCTCAACAAGTTTGCCAATGACACCAAGCTGTGTGGTTCTGTTGATACGCTAGAGGGAAGGAATGCCATTCAGAGGGACCTTGACACGCTTGTGAGGTGGGCTGATGCCAACCTCATGAAGTTTAACCATGACAAGTGCGAGGTCCTGCACCTGGGTGGGAGCAATCCCAGGCACAGCTACAGGTTGGGCAAAAAGGAAATTCATGGTAGTCCTGTGGAGAAGGACTTGGGGGTGTCAGACAATGAGAAAATGAACATGAGCCAGCAGTGTGCACTCGCAGCCCAGAGAGCCAACCGTATTCTGGGCTGCATCAAAAGGAGCATGACCAGCAGGTCAAAGGAGGTGATTCTGCTCCTCTACTCTGCACTTGTGAGACCTCACTTGGAGTATTGTGTGCAGTTCTGGTGTCCTCAACATAAAAAGGACATGGAACTGTGGGAACAAGTACAGAGGAGGGCAATGAGGATGATCAGGGGACCGGAGCACCTCCCGTATGAAGACAGGCTGAGAAAGTTGGGGCTGTTCAGCCTGGAGAAGAGAAGGCTGCGTGGAGACCTCATAGCAGCCTTCCAGTATCTGAAGGGGGCCTACAGGGATGCTGGGAAGGGACTCTTCATGAGGGACTGTAGTGACAGGACAAGGGGTAATGGGTTAAAACTTAAACAGGGGAGGTTTAGACTGGATATAAGGAAGAAATTCTTTACTGTTAGGGTGGTGAGGCACTGGAATGGGTTGCCCAGGGAAGTTGTGAATGCTCCATCCCTGGCAGTGTTCAAGGCCAGGTTGGATGAAGCCTTGGGTGATATGGTTTAGTGTGAGGTGTCCCTGCCCATGGGAGGGGGGCTGGAACTAGATGATCTTAAGGTCCTTTCCAACCCTAATTATTCTAGGATTCTGTATTTTTATGGCTGGCTGGCAGGTTGGCACCTGGAGAGTACTTAAATTTCCTCAGCAAATAAGACTGACATGGACTTTGTGAACTAACATTCACATGAGCATCAGACAGTGCTCTCCCTGTCTGGATGTGTCATCCAGCCTCTTTTGATAGATTGCCTTTCCCAATAGCTGTATTCCATACTCAGCTCACAGAACCACAAACCTCCACTTCCTTAATGCTATTGCATTTGTCCCAGATGGTGTTGTCCTGCCATTTAGTGGTGTCCCAAATGCTAGAAGAAAGCCTTACACACTGGGCATTCCCAATACTGGCAAGCTGTTCCTGCTGTTCTCTGTAGCCATTCAGCCCCAAAAATCAAAGACACCACAGGAAAGTCTCCAATCACTTCTCCCCGATGACTGACCCTTACCATAATCTTTCTGTCTAATTCTCTCTGTCCTACTCAAGTGAGTGACTCGCCAAACTGTTTCTTCTCTCAGATCTGTGCCCATTGCTCCAGATCCTTTACAGATGCTTACTTCACCTCCTTTCTTTCACTGACATTAGCTTTATCAGGGGCTTTTTCATGGTCAAAACTGAGCAGCGTATGTTTTGGCAACTGCCTCTCAAGGCACAGAAAACTCCAGCCCCACCAAATTTGCCTGTGGCCATCCTGACCCACCACTGGCAGGCTCCAGCCTCCAGACATGACCCAAAGGAGTTGGCTACCAGCCCCACAACCAGAGTTTTGGGAACACCAATATCCCCTTGAAAATAAAACAATCCCTAAATCTCAGATGACAGATTGTGGCAATTAGCCGTGAGAGTATGCAGCCCCCTTTGTAACCAGCAACAGCAGCATCAAATTTGGAGGTAACATCAGGCTCCTTTTGTAAAGTCTTCTTTCAAATGCCAGCCTGTCCACTTCCTGGCAGGAGAAGGACTAAAAGCATTTCAAGGGAAGAAAAGTGGCAGTGGGCAAGTTACATGTGTCAGGAAACTTATTGTAAGATGATGCTTTTATAGTGTAGTATTTTCTTGTTTGTGTTTATATATAAATCCTGAAAGGAAAACTTCTGCATTGTAGCATTTGACCTCGAAAATGTAATTTTCTGTAGCACCTCAACTTGTGACCTAATGATCCGTACTTTTCTTGACATTCAGATTCTCATACTACGAATACTCTGAATCTGCTCTTCAAGAAATTACAGCATAACATGACATTCTAGTACTGCAGATGCAATCACCTCTAAAAAAGGTTGATAAAAATTAAATCCTGATTTCACACAAAGCCTATCTGAAAAAACAAAACACATTTTGCGTGTTCTATTTTGTCTCACTTATAGTTTTTTAAAGGACTCTGACATATTTTGTCAGAATCTGCATTACATTTTTCATTTTAGAATGCAGAGAGAAATTATGAAAAATAAAATATGTTTGTGACCATATTCCCACCTGCAATGCTGCTTAAAACTTTCCAAATGTTGAAAAACAAGACAGGCAGTGTCTTTTATTTCTTCTTCAATCTCTGCTGACTGCTGACAATTTTATCAAGGATGGATGTGAAGAAAGATTAGATCGAAAAGCTCCATGGTTTCCACCCATGGAGTGAAGAGAAAAAAGCAAAGAGGTTCATTATTTCTCTTCCCACATCCATCAGAGTGATTACTGTACTCTGAAAATTGGACAGCCATGCCAAAGTAAAAAGTTTCTTTTTTTTTTAGCTCTCTCCATATTGCATGAGATTTTATGTCTTCCCAGAGTAGGAGTGAAAGGAACAAATGCAAACAGATTATTATAGACTAAGAGAATTAATTTTACTGTGAAATCAGGAATTTATTTTTTTTTTATTTGATGAAAAAGTGGGCAGGCAGAATATCAAAAGACATAGAAAGCAATGTCGAAGCCCTTGGGAAGTTCAAAACAAAATATTAAATTGAAGTAATTTGTTTTGAAAGCAAACATCTCAATATGAAGCATGGAACTTAGAATTAAATGACACTTCAGAAAAAAACAAAACCCATGATTGGATCTAGATCCACTAGAGACAACTTTTGGTGGAACTAGAATAATTTTGTGCTTTTCTTTAAACTGACAAGTTAGAATTGTTGATTAAAAAAATGTCAACATTTTGTGGCCACTTCTATCACTGAGTCCTTATCTCTAGACTTGGAAGCACACCCACCTTCACTACTACATATGTGTTTTTCTACTTTGCCACCCATGGGGCAAGCTACCCTGCACTATCTTAAAGCAAATATTAGTTAAGTTTATGAGGCTGTTTATTTCATGGTAACTTGTGAATGATTAGTCAATGAAAAATCACTGCCTAGAGAAAGCTGATGACTGTTGAATGAGTTGAAAAACTGTGGCCAGGAATAATATATCTAGAAGTCAAGAGAGTAATGATCGAAACCTGGTGCTCTCCATAGTCTTGTAATTTACCGCATTTTCTTCCTTCCAGGTAACCTGCCTGCTTTTATGTAGGCATATGAGCATACTGATTTTTCTTGCTGAGATGTGGATTGAGGTATTTTCTGCCTTATGTTAGATAAATCTAGAAAACCTAATCTTCCCTGTCTTCTCTAGTAAGCTTATGCTACTTAAAATACTAGCTCCGTACACTGTCTGAACTGTGTCATGAATCTTCTGGTGTTGGAAAATAGCTGGAGATCCTTTTTTTAAATCAGAATCTGAATAAATGAAGTTTGTTCTAAATTTGAAAAATTTATTAGAATGTACCTTCTGAGGTTGTATTAAAAACGCAGAGCTATTTGTAAAATATATGAAGCCAATAAACACCAGTATGTAACTGTGTTTCAATTTTAGAATATTTTTTAATAGTAATGAGTCCCATGCTTCATGAATTAGAAGAGTGCCAGGTGAATGCTCAATTCAAAAGCAGCCCTGCAGAAACTTCTGTAATTAGCAAGTGAGGAATCTGCAGATACTGACCAACAATTTGACAGTTGCTGTTGCTGCCATGAGATATTTGCCAGGGAAAACTTTGAGAAAATTGGTGAGTCAACTTCAGTTTCTACTTATGGTGATTATACTGCTCCACATTTTGGGTCCATTGCATGACATGCTTTGTGTGCCCATCAGTGACTTGTCACACAGTCGTGTTTCCAAACGAATCAAGCATAATCATTCCATAAGTATAGCCACTGAGGAACACAGCAGGTAAGAATACATCATACAAACATGAATGCTGTAGCAGTGTCATTGCACAATCCTTTTTTTTTATTATTATTTTTAATTGAAAGAAAGAAAAAGTTCACTCATTTGTCTAGTAGCTTGGCTTGGACTAATCAAGATAACTTGTATCCTGAATAACATATTTAATGCCTTAAATATTTTTTTCACAAGACAGATCCATTTGCCTTTTCCAATAAGAATGTCTGCTCTCCTGGACACAATGGATAAGGGCTGTGTCTACCTCATAAGAGTGCAGTGCAGAAACACGTTTCCTTCATGGCATCTCCAGAGACAGAGACTACAGCTGTACTCTTCTTCTCATTCCCAAGTAGAACAGGATGAAACATCCAAGGGCTGGTGGAACAGGGGGGGGTAACCTTATAGTATCTCAGTTTCATCATTGTCTTCCCTTTTCATCCCTGGAGCAAGAGAGTTCTTAATTAAGCGTTATTATGATCATGAACAGGAGCTCCAAGCAGAAATCAATCTCTAATGTCCTACACACATGTAAGAAGATGTCATTTCCAACCCTGCAAAGAAAGACACCTTTTCATCCAAACAGGACTGTCTATTCTGGCAGGCCATACGTTGCAGTCTTACAAAGCCCATTTTGGCTTTATCACAGTTTGCTTTCTGGGACATCTCCACTGAAGTGATGCCTGCTGAAGAAACTGAGGCAGACTGAGATTTTTGTTTTAAATTATCCTCCTTCTAGCGGGTGAACTGTAAATTACTGTTTTGCCATGTGGTGGAGCTGGTAGACAGCAGTTCCCAAATTTCATTTTTTTTTTTTCATTGTGGAGGTCATTGTTATGTTCGGAATCTTTCTTTTTTTTTTTTTTAACAGTTTTCACAACTATGTTTAGTCTGGTAAACTACCTATAAAACTTAATCTTTGCTTTTGTATTTATATCATAAACTCTCAACACTAAAGAAAATATCAAAGCTTGATTTTTTTCGAGTAAGAACTGCCAAGTCTGACGGCAACTTTCCACACCAATTCTTTTATGACAACTCATCTATTATTCCATGAAGAGCAAAGTCTCTGAAAGAATCTGTAGATCTCAGTTTTCAGTTTCTAGATGACAAAGGAACTTCTAAACCACCATCAAGGATGATCACTTAGAGTAATGTACACAGCATAGGTAAAGCTGGAAACACATCACAGAAATAAAAGACTGTAGTGATTTGTGTCTTAGCGAAATTCCTCATTTTCAGCTCATGAGAAGCTGATTTTGTGGATATTGAGTGGATTTAGAATGGACCAACTGAGTACTGTGCTCTTAAAGTAGCCAGTATGTCAGTGATGTGCTGTTGTGGAGACACTTTCTGAGGTTCTCCAGTTCTGCTCAGCTTGCAAGGCTCTGACCCAGGTGCTCACAGTAACTCTTCCTGGATCTGCACAGTGTTTTGGAAAGTCCTTATAGGTTTCTGCCCCAGCTTTTCATATAAATCTTTCCAAATCTGGTCCTCAATGCATAAGAAGTACCTCAGAGAGAAAAAGGTCTTGTGATTAAAATAGCACAGTATAATTCAGAATTACTAATCATATTCTCTGCTTTCCCATTAACCATCTGTGTTGCCTAAAGCAAGTGGTGCAAGTTTACTCCTCTGTAACACCAGAATAATATTTGCCTGTATTAAAGAATTACATGTGTAAAAATTCATTTGACATTCTCAGATAAAAAGTACTTTGAAAGTATATGGCACTACGGTCGTTACTACTTTCAGTCTTCACCTCATGTTATTTTCTAGACTATTTATTATTTTACACTTCTCTCACCTCTCAATACAGTAATCAACTGTTTCATTCCTGAGAAACTGCATTTTAGAGCATTTCATAGAGGTGTTGGTGGCATATAGTCAAATTTCAGCATGACCAGTTTGCCAGCTGAAATTCTCCCAATAGTTTTAAGTGGATTAAGTATTTTTCTCTTCCTCTAATGTGTTCAGTAAGGCTGTCCACTGTGAAATATCCTTTGCATTTCATTCCTATGTAGCTGTGCGGTAATGAACCGAGTTTATGTTTCCGACTGTTTTGAGTACAAAGTAGTTTGAATTATTTGGGGAAATGCAAGACAAAATTAATAATACTGACACTGTGTATAAAACACCAGTGTTTGAAACCACATTTGTGAATAACTGTTTTATTTCAGATTTCTTATGGGATGGCCCTTATACATTAAAAGAAGACATATCCTGTCCAATCTCATGTGTGGATTTTAAATTATGGAATAAACCAGAAATTCCCCTATTTCTTTTCCTTGCCTGCATTCCCATAGCTTAAAAATAGTCTTATTTGTTAAAAAAAAAAAAACACCAAAAAACATTATGCACAGTTTATAATGTGGATGGACTCAAACAATGAGAATCTGTTGGATGCTAGATTTGTTTGGGCTATTACAGAATGCTCTTTCAAAACTTATTAAGAATAGTACACAAAGCTATGTTAACTTTTAATGGGTCACTTACAGTTTTGTGTCTGGAGAACAACAGGGTACTTACATTTAAAAATCCCCAGACAAAACCTACCACAAAATCCACCAATGTTCTGTGTCTGCTTGTGGTCAGTTGTAAGAAAAATGATGACAGTAAAATTCAGTTTTAAAACTGAGTTTGAATCTGAACTATCAAGGAGTTCATTTGGGTCTGGAAGTACTAGCTGATCTCATGTTTACACAAACTACAGGGACAAAGTATATCCGTGGATTAAACAATGAGGGTCAGATTTTCAGCTAGCGCAAATTGCGGTAGGTCCAGTGAATCCAACAGAAGTAAACTGATTTATGCATCTTTTAACAAAGACATTATTTGCATTATTTGTTTAGAGAAAGAAAAGAAACTTTTCAAACTCTTCACACATATATTTGCATGGATTCAGTTGTAACACAAATGTTTAAAAACTGTGGATAGTTCACCTTTGAAAATGTGTTTATTGTATATGGATCAATCATGTGTGAAATGGGGACATGTTCTTTCTGTATATGAACACATTGCAGTAAACTTAACATATATTTAAAAGTTTTAATCCCAACATGACCTTGAAGGGTTAATTTAAAATACCACTTGATTTTTCTTTTTTTTTTGCTATGTGCTCTTAAAAAAGGGTTTATGTAGGACATGTTGTTCACTTGATGTTAAATTTCATCTTACAAGGGTGTTCTGGAATGTGTTGGAATAAATCTCAACAGTCATATTCTCTGAATAATAGCTAAATGTTTGAGTGCAATAGGAGGTATAGCTCAAAATCTTTCTTGACCAGAAAAAACAGTGTTATTTTAAGACTCAAATACTTAGTGCTTTCCTGTTTTCTCTCAGCATTGTATCAGTAGGTACATTCTTTAAAAGCAATCACATCTTGGTTTCTTTAGTCTGCAGAAACCACATCTGTGTATGCTTCTGATAGAAACCAGATTCTGCACAGTGGAATCCGCTGGAGCAACATATCTGCAGCCCGTTTGTGCATATTCTCCACCTAATTTACATATAAATTACATAATATACAGCCTAGGGACTGGTTTGTCCCCTCAACAGAGAGGTCATTCTAGGAAAAGGGGGTGCAGAGGTGAAAGCCACCCCTGGCCCATGCTTTCCCTGGGAGGCATGGAGCACCCATCAGTCCCTGAAGTGGGCAAGGTCTGCAAAGGTAGACTGGGAAGAAGCTCAGCAGCAGTGGCACCCATCTGGGGTTTTCTCTGGGACTTGTGTGCTGGCAGCTGGTGCATGAGATGGACAGAGGCGCAGTCTGTCTGGGAAGGCAGCAGCTACCACCCGCTGTTGTTCAGGCATGAATTCCTCAGCTGGCACAGTTGCCCTAAAGCCCTTTATATCTGTTTGATCCCCATCTCCCTTCTTAGCTTTAAAAGTACTTCCTTGAGTGGTGTAATCATCGGGCAATTTTCCTCTCATGCCAAGTTTAGATATTGTATATACTACATATAAGTTGACTAGGGTGACATTGTTTCCCAGTTCCCAGTGAGATAGGGATCAGACCACCTCTGTGCAGCTCAAAGACCAAAGCGTTGCACCAGACAGCATGAGATTTCTTCAGAACATTTTGGAAGTGGAAATTGAAGTCATTTGAGGATTAGCATTTTGTTAGATGGGGAGATGAACCCCAAAACACAACATCCTGAAATTGCTCAGCTGTTGTTCATCGCTGAAGGTTTGAAGGCAGAGATTGCAATCTGTTCATGCCCTACCTGCCTGCTGTAGAATTTGCAGAACAACAGGCAAGACAGGTCAGCACTGGCCCCCCCTTTTCTCTGTCTGTGTAACCTGGTATTAGTGAAAGAAAGCAAAAAGGTTTAAAATCCTACTTGAAGTGGATACTGGTTACTTAAGTCAGCATTATGTTCAGTAACAACAGACACAGCTGTCTTGACCACACACAGACCATTTTAGCAATTGCCAAAGAGCAACACTCGTTATACAGCCAAGTCTTAAATTATGGTAAGCAATAAAATAACCAAAGATGCTTTAAAAGAAAGCACATCAGTTTCATTAATAGAAAATTTACCTTTCAGATAACCTTGTAACAAATATCCATTTGTCAGTTTAGTGAGAAACAAAACTATGGAAAGTAAGAATTACTTCATAAAAATATGCTAGCCAGGACTTTATGTAAATGGAATTTAATGACTATGTAATTAGAATTTCTAAGTGCGTGTAATTATTAAAACAGAAACAGACACACAGTCTTCTGCTTTCTGTAGCTTTTTTTATTTACTTAAATCAGATTTGTAATGAAAATGTGTACCAATCACAAAGCTTGGAAGGATGGCAAGTTTAGACTTCAGTTCAGCAGAGAAGTTGAGTATGTGTGTGTAATTGAGCATGGACGTAAGCTCTTTGCTGAGTCTGAATCCTAAGAAAAGCATACAGACCTTGTCAGAGAATTCTGGTGTTTTCAAATATTTTGAGTTGAGCAAGGATGAATTTGGATTTGTCCAGATTGCTTTAGTTGCATCTAGTTTTGCCATGTTTTGGCTTTTGGGAGTGGGGGAAAGTTAATTTCCAGGTTCCTTCTACTCTAATTCCTTCTACATAAAATTGGATTAACAATTTCTTGTTGGCCTTTAAAATTCAGTCTAGTGCTGGGGAAAAAATGGAGACTAAACCACTGCACAAGGCCATATCACTACCAAAGAAATGAATGAAAGAGAGAATTATTCAATGATTTCACAGAAGTATATGCAATTTATGTGATGTTTAACCTTGTCCAAGCTCCTGGAAGCCCACAGGACCCTAACTGCTTCTCTAAATCTGATTTTCCTCTCCCTGCAGTCCTTAAAATTCTCTCCTTCAAGGTAGATCCGAAGCTACATGGCATAAAAGAACAGCATCAAATCTCTCTGCATTTGAAGGATATTGCAACTTACACTTCACTTTTCTACTTGCAACTGGAAGTCCACCCCTTGTTCTACTTGCATACCTGCACTATTCATGTCTATCAACATGAGGTGTAAAGCATGGTCTCACAGCCACAGGGGAAGGGACATTTAGAATCATAGAACAGTTAGGGTTGGAAAGGACCTTAAGATCATCTAGTTCCAACCCCCCTGCCATGGGACACATCACACTAGACCATATCACCCAAGGCCCTGTCCAATCTGGCCTTGAACACCGCCAAGAATGGGGCATTCACAGCTTCTTTGGGCAACCCATTCCAGTGTCTCACCACCCTTACAGTAAAAATTTTCTCCTTACATCCAGTCTAAACTTCCCTTGCTTAACTTTTAACCTGTTACTCCTTGTCATATCACTACAGTCCCTAATGAAGAGTCCCTCCCCAGCATCCTTACAACTTATACAACAAGGTGGTTGGTGACAGCCAGCATGGCCTCACTACGGGGAAATCCTACCTTACCAATTTGGTGCCCTGGGACACCACACCATTGTTGAGCTCAAGGACTCCCTGGTACTATCATCACACTTTCTCCTCAGCTCCAGTTACATGGTACTCCAAGTTGTTTTTTCAAGGATGTTTGTCAGTGGAAGTAAACTGATAAAAAGATTGCAGTTTTCTTTAAGCAGTAACTTGTAGCTTTATTTACTACAGCAAAATTTAAAGTGTAGAAAAAATTGTATGTTTTGGTACATTTCATTGCCTCATGTCTGGCAGTGTTAGAGGCCCCTGCATTGCCCGAGATCCCTCATCTCTCCCTGCCTTTTGCAAGCTGCCTCCCTCTCCAAGACATGGGAGCCTAAACTGTTTCCCTGTCTCTTTTCTTCAATTTGCTCCCTGAAGGAGTCAATTAAGGACCTCATCAAACAATAAACAAATATGTTCCTACTCTCATTTGTCAGGTAACCTCCTGTTCCACCTCAACATGCAACGAAATCCAGATGATCTGTCACATGGCACCTTCACTGGTTTGGTTCAGACTTAAAAAGTAAGTTTGCCCTGAACTCCAGTCAACAGTGAGTCTCTTAGTGGCTTCCAAGTGAAGTGCCCAATATCAAACAGAACTCACAAATTAAATTTCCTAGGTCTCTGGAAAAACATGTGATTTTTCTTATTTTTTCATGACTTAGAAGTATTCCCACTGCATAAAATATGGAACATTCACATTTAAACCAGGAAGAATACTTAGCTTTCAGTGGGTTGAAAGCTATTGTGGACCCCACAGTAGCCCAATAAAGGGAGAGAACACCAAAATAGAGCTGGAGAATCACTGTCATCAGCAGGAAGAAGTTGAAGACAACTGATCAGGATGCCTGGAGGAACGGATGAGGGTAAAAGCGTTGGTGCCCAGGAAATTCATCATGGAGGGCAAGAGTGCAAAGCCCATGGGAAGGTACTATAAGGACTGAAGGAAGCCACTGGCAGGAGCAGGAGCAGATCAGGAGTAGCCTGAGTATCAGGGCAGCAGGTCGGGACAAGGAAAAGGCAGTTCGAATGGCTGTGCCTCACCTACAACCCTCAGAAAGTGAAGTTGTTGCTTACTCACCACCCAAATTATCTGTTACTCCATGTTTTTTTCAGCCTGCATGTGGGAATTGAGCCTTGCTATTTTGAATTAGAGGCAGTTATATGAGCACCACAGACGTAAAGTAAGAATTTCAGTGGCATGCTTCGGCATACTGAGGTGATTCTTTGACGTGTACTTCAATATCACTCCAAGTGCTTGGTAATAAGGCAGGATTTAGTTTCTGCATGAGTCAAATGCCATACTGTTGTAAATAGACACAGTCACACTCACTGCAGTATGATTTGGTGTATTTGTATCAGTGTAGGAATATTTTTCCATTTAGTGAGTCTTTAAGGAAAAGAATAGATCAGAAGAAAGTACAAATACTTATTTTCTTATCCACCAGTTTCTAAACTTAAACTTACTTCCTTCTATGCTGTAGTATTTAAAAGCCAGAACAAAGAGCCGATGAGAGTAAGCACAGCTATGTGCTAATTTATAACTGCTCAGAGTAAAAGGCAGCTCCAGCTGACAGTAGCTTCAAAAAAATTGTGCCTCCTGTAAATTAGGGTAAGGGAACTGATCACTGAAGGTAAACAGGTGATGAAATACTTCATTAGTACCTCATTTGTAATTTATGTCTGCTGAAGTAGTTGACAAAGAATCAAAACGTAAGTGGTAGATTTCTCAGAAGTGTAGCCTTTGAGGTCACTGAAGTGGATTAATTATAACCCAGTGTAAAGCACAGCCTGTCTCTGTGTCAATTACCAGTATTTGATAACTGAAATTATGTCAAGCTCTGTTCTTCTTCAAGATGCAGCCACACATTTTAAAATCATTATGACTGTAAGCATGAGCTTCACATAGCTAATGAGTTCAGCTCATTTATTAAAGTTCATTTTGACTTAGCAGATAGCACTTGAGATTCAGAGGGGAGTGCGTGGCAAGGGATCCAGTTCTGCAAAAATAAATGCCTTTCCTTTTCCCCTCTCCCAGTCCTGTGCAGGAGAAACAAAGTTAGTTCACTTGCCAAAGAATCATTTAAATCTACTGTAGGAGAAAGACTTGAGGGAGTCAACTGCTGTTAAATATGACCTGCTTCTAATGGCTATCAGAGTTCTAATTGTTCAGCGAAAATGCTGGACTTAATGGATACCTCCTGTTCATATTCATAATAGTAAAAGGACTGATAACATATCTCTGGCACATTTTGGGATTTTCTTCCCCTTCTTCCTCCCTTTTTCACACTCTTCCCTTGAACTGCACAGGTATTGGTAGGGTTAAATAACATCTGTTCATATGTTATCAAAACCTACCACACACTCTTTGGTGAGTAACTCTATCTTCCATGGCTGTGCAATCTGCTGCCAGCACAGCAGGCAAGTATGCACACTTGCTGCATCCTGACTCACAGCAGCACTGCCTGCACACAGTAAGCAAACTTTGAAAGCAATGGCTTTGAGGTTGTTTTTTCTCATGAAAAAGCAGATAATAAACTGATCACCACAATACCAGCTTTGCTACACGTTTCATGCGTACTTTATGCTCAGCATACATGCTGCACCAGGGCCAGTGAGATACCTGGTGATGCTGATTCCCACCTCTGGGAGAAATGTGGCCATGTCTGGGCTGTATGGACAAACAGAATGGCTCCAGCTTCAGCTGAGGTCAGACTTTGACCAGAGGCTAAGGAACGGTGTTTGGTCTAGTGAGATATTCTTTCACTATTCCCTGCTTTCACCTGAAGCATTTCAGCTGTAGATGTCTCTCGCTGAAGTAACTAGTAACATATGATCCTGTTGTATAGGTAATTCCTAATTCTTTTTGCTCTAAATAAATGATATATATTCTGGGGTCAGACAGTGTTTTGAGTGGAATCTCACATTTATCATGGCTGTGACTTTATATGCAGACATACTCCAGTATTCATCAGCAATCTTTTAAGAAAGCAACAAGTTAGCTCTTTGAGGTGGACATAGTATAATCAGAAGTTTTCTTCTAAAAAATAAATTTCTTTTTAAGACTAACAACATGTGGTACTAATGTTTAAAGTATGAATTTTAGTTTGTCAGTGCAACTCATCATTCCTTATTACACATTGTGAAATCATTTTAAGATTCTCTGTGCATCTTTAAGCCAAAAAAATATCTGACAACTACCCAAGACCTCTACTATAGTGTCCAGAGTAAGTGTACAGCTCTGACTTAAACCATATTTAACCTGAACCTAGTGAAAATAATTGAGGAAAAGATTTATTTGTGTCTCTGATCTAATAATACTTGATTCTCCAGCAGAATCAATCACTCCAATTTGCATCAGATTGCAGTTCATATCTTTAGTATCAGGATAATATGGTTGTTAGTTTTAGAAGTACCTAAATGGATTAGGTATGTGGAGAGATAGATTGAGCGAAATATTCACCACAGGGTGGCTTTCTGGCCCTACAAAAATCAGCAGAAGTTATAGCATCTACGTCAATGCATATGGGATTTCAAATCTCTTATTTTAACCTCCACTGTTTCAGGAAAAATATTTTACTGGATAAACAGCCAAAATGTTGAAACAATCCCTTTCTAAATATTTTGCAGCAATGACACTGATTTCTCCATGGCATAAATCAAACTGTAACACTTTAACATATTCATTTCAATATAAGTAAGTAAAAATATGCTACAGATTGGAAATGAGGGGAGAGAACTGGTATGAAAGGTATTATAAGCTAAGTCTAGACTTACCTGCTAGGAAAAATGATGGCTCCTGTCCAGCCCACACCTCCAGTTTTCTTTTCTGTGAAAATCAGATTGTGAGAAGGTAGGAGGGAAGAAGGAGGGACAGCTGGTGCATGCCTGTGTTTTGTCCCAGTAGGGAGTTGGGATGTGAGAATATGCAACTGGAAAATGAAAAATTCTCCCCACATCCCTCATCTAGATACAACTAGACCAAGGAAATTGATTTTTTTTTCCCTTAGGAATTCAAAAGTGTTTCCATTTTTTCCACTCATTTGGTTAAATACAGCTTTATAAACTCAGACTTTTTAAAAGAGCAGGGCAATAGATGGGTTTATTTCCTTGTGTGCCATTTTAATGGTACTGTATCTGAGATGGGCTTAGTAACTCCAATGACTCAAAGCCAGGCTTTCACAAAAGTGCAGGAACAGATCTGCAAACTCCTTGTGTTTCTGCAAGAGCTCCTACATGCCACCAGACCAATGGGCATATTGCAAAATCAACTCCCACTGCCTCCCAGTTCCAGTTCTGCCACCTGACCTTTGAGTTTCAGTAAAATATCAAAGCCAGAAGTTCTGAGGACTTGCAGGAAAGGTTTCAGGCTAAAGCCTCAACGAGGCATCAGTTAAGAAACACAGACAGAACAAACTGATTTTTCTAGGCTGCTGCTCATTCTTTCTGTCCTTTTAGCAGACATTTATCCATGGCTGGTAGGAAATTGTGTATGTCTAGAAAAGGTGTGTGGCTGCACCAGCCTGGGGAGGGGTGTGACAGCTGGCC
This sequence comes from Melopsittacus undulatus, assembly GCF_012275295.1. Taxonomy (NCBI): domain Eukaryota; kingdom Metazoa; phylum Chordata; class Aves; order Psittaciformes; family Psittaculidae; genus Melopsittacus; species Melopsittacus undulatus. The sequence goes on along the minus strand of NC_047528.1, from coordinate 18,353,156 downwards.
CCGTGAGATGGGTCAGGCAGAAGCAGATGGCCCTGAGCGACAGGGCTGGCGTGGGGACAGATGGCAACACGGGACAGCTCGGGAAGGGGGACATATGGCAACATGGGATTGGCAGGAGCACAGGTCCTTACACAGGGCCCAATTACGGGCCCGGTAGGTCTGGATTTGCCTGGGAGAAGGTAAAAGGGCTTTTATGTTTTTCCATCCCTCCTCAGACATGGGCAGGGATGCCACGGACCACAGGATGTGGCCATGGCTGTGTGCTGTACAGTCTGGACAGGGATGTCAGCCACTGCAGACTGCTGAAACTTTCTGAACATTTTTTCTATTGTTATTTTAGCATCTAACAAGTTTTCAACATTCTTACATACACTTACATGTTTTGGTTTACATCAGCACATGGTTCATCAGATAAAAGGCAACATGTGCACCACTGAGGTTTAATGGGCTGATTTGGCATGCTGTTGTGTCCTTTGAGACGTGAAGACAAATGAATTTGCCTGTTCATCATCTTAGAGAGCTGACACATAACAATTATTAAAAATACTTAAAACACAGAAAAAACCACAAAAACATGTAACACTGTAACATATCCATTTTATATTCCCCCTCCCATTTTCCCTAGTCTTGGGGTAATAAAGACACTAACCAAGAAATTTGCTTCAGTTCTGAAGGAGCTTTTTAGGCATAAATACTTTTTCACCACTAACCACTAACTACCACATTGCACATCTAGGGCATAATTAAGAAGAATAATAAATTAGGAGTTGGATGTCTTCCCATATTATTTTGAATATAGGAGGAAAATTAGAAAGCTTTACACGCTAAACATTATGGAATACATGAGCCTAATGTTTGTCAGTATGCCTCCTGTATTTCTTTGCATTTAATATAAGCTGTCCACTGAGAAATGACATCTTTTGGGCATATTTTAAATATATGCAGGGCAAGTCATTTAGTTTGGTCACATTAAGCTGCTGCAGGACTCAATAGATAACACATACAGCACATCCTGCTTCCCTGGTGAGAACAGGATGAGATTTTTTATAGACAACATTAAGTATTTTGAGTAAATTGCATTCACCATATTACACTGTCCCGTTTATAATTATTGCCATTGCCTTTTTCACTTTTTCAGCACACTTCATCATTGCTTTCATCACCTCTTTTATTGAATACAGTGTTAACAGAGCAACATCCATTACAGAGGTATAGGAATTAATTAACCTGAAGCAGTCATGATCTCTGGACAGTGAATATAACAGCTTTGGTGGTCATGTCACTGAGACCAATTTCCTGCCCTTGGACAAGAGAGCATGCAATCACAGAATACTATAGATTGAAGCTCTTGTTAATAGGATTAATTTTCTTTTTCTGGGAGGAGGGGAAGGAAGGGATGAAAAAGTTTCTGTATCTTTTGATCAATAGCATGTTTTTATCTGATATCAAATATTATCTCTGAGTTCATACATATCTTTCTGAGTACTTGTCATGCTAGTATACACTAAAAGGTCAAAGTCACAACTGATGTGTGTTGGGATAGTGACACTCAAATAGATAGAGCTATGACAACTGATAACCACTGATGACTAGACTGAATATTCAAGTTTTACAATTATTTTGTCTAATACAATTTCTTTAAAAAGTCAGGTTTATTTAAAAGGGTCCATTCTTATTGCCTACATTTCCCATAGGTTTTAATTATGATCTCTTCAGACTCAGAATACCGTTTTTCTTTTCCTTTTATGCACAAATGCTTTCCTGTATTTTGTGAAGGTTGTCCTTGTATTTCATAGCTGTAAATTGTCTCTTAATATCACTGTCTTACTTGTTACAAATATATGTATTCTGCTCCATATGGGTGACCTTTGGATGATACCAAGATATTATAGAGCTTATAAGGTTGAAATCCCTCCATAGAAACATCCTGAATAATTTTCCTGTAGAAAGAGATCTTCCCCACCTGCAATCTTGATATGATGTTTTTTGCCTAAGGAGAATGGGAGAGAAAATCCACAACTTATTTTAGTAGTTTGAGGCAATATTCTGTCTACTGCATTCAAAAGGCTCAAGATCCACAAAATATAAGAATGAAAAAATAAGTGTTTTCATAAGCAAATCACCATGGTTAGTCACAATGCTTCAATTTGCAACATCCCAGAAAGATGAATGGCCTTTCTTATATTTGTTGTTTTAGTTTTTCTAAGGGATGTATGATTAATGAGTTTTTCCAAATGTATTCATGAATAATAATGTAATTTTAATGATATTGCATCTTTGCATACAGCAGTTGATTATAAAGAATGCCAATGGGGACCAATAACTAGGTTCTGTAATTGAAATCATGTCTATAAGAAATACTATAGCATGGCTTTGTGCATTTCAAGACTATCCAGAAACCAATATCTCTCCTGGAAATGTTAGACTGCCTACAGCTATCATTCCAGCTATTTCTGAGTAATGGTAATAGCTCTGGAATGACATCTGACTTGAAGCAGTCAGGTATTAAAATACCAGACAAGCACGGCTGCCTGTACCTGACTGTACTACAGGAGCAGTGATCTGTGGCAAAGTGCCATAGTATTATGTCCCTTTAAGATGTACCCTCTCTGAAAGGCAAAAGTTCAAGAAGTTCAAGTAGGCTCAGTACTGGTAAGATCTGTTCTCTTATATCCAGCTTTTGTAAAGGGAGTTCTGTAGGTTTTTTAACTCTTCTTTTAGCAGTTGCACAAATAATGGTAGAATACTAGAAAAAACAATGCAAGAAAAAAAAAACCAAATTCTATTCAGGAAACCTAAAAAGTAAATATGAACTTTCCTAAAACCTAATGTAATGTATTTCTTACATTAGAAGAAATATATGTTGTATATTAAGCTAAAGGGTAATGGTGAAAATCCCACCAATATTGTTCCATTTAGTCTGTTCTGCTTTCTCTGTCTGTCCTGTGTAACTGCTGAGCTTCTTTCTCGTCCTCTTTTAATTTTTTTTAATTTCTCTTTTTTTTTTTTTTCAGGAATAATAGCAGTATCTTAGATGAAATTAAAGGTTCATATTCTTGGGTATAATCCACAAGCCTCAGGAATAGCTGATGAAATATCCTTGCATTTTTAACCAATTGTAGTTATCCAGTCAACACCATAATTGCACTCAGAATCCCTTAGGCCTAATTTGAGTGTAAGGAAAAGCTACTGTGCTATTGTTAAACTCCTTGGGTTTAATTTTTTACCAGCCAATAATTACAAAACACAGGAAATGACATGGTGAATGATGGAACTATTTTGAAGTGCAAATTTATGAAGCAGCTGCAGCAAATAAAGTGGTAATTTAATTAGGCTTATGTCCTAAAGCTGAGGTGTAGTGAAGAACATTTCTGAGATACAAGCTAATTCAAATCTGCAATAGTAATCCCACATTTAGTAATTTCACTGCTATAGCTCAGTTAATTACAGCATATTAGCAAAATAATGAGATAATTAATCTTCAAATGCAGTTCTTGTCTACATGCATATTACAGAAGAATTTGACTTATCCTTTCTTTGTATGTTTTTCCAAGAACAAGTTATGACTAATTTAACCTAAAGAAACCCTTCCTCACCAAAATACCTAGATTCTTTCATTTTCCAAACCTATCAGGTTTCGGACAACTCTTTGTTTAAACAAGAAAATACTTTCATAATAAAATCTGTGAGAAGAATCTTAAAAAGTATTAAATTCATTTTATTTGTCAATTAAAGACTATTGCATCTACTGCTTTTGCTTTTATAAACAGAATATGCAGACTGTTGTTTAGCTATTTAATCTGTCCTACTCCAATTTTATTTGTAGTGCAATGGTTTCTATTTCCACTTTGAAAACGTGCTTTTAAAACCAGATAGCTATTGGCACACTGCATGCAATGTATTGTCTATAAAGTGTAATACCAGAAAATAATACCTTTTGAGGAATACTGATTGTCAGAACTTTATAATATTTTCCTGTGATTTATTTTATTTTGCAAATATTACTATAAATATTAATTTTATATGTTGAGCCTTCTGTTTTATGCATAGAACATTCAGCATCACCTTAAATATATACACACTTTTTGTTCTTGCTCGTATGCATACTCAGCTACAAAAGGCAACTGTTGTATGAGAAGTGTGCTTCAATGTTTTCATCCAAAATTCTCTGCATTTTTGAGGTCCTATCCATTGCAATATGTGTATTTCCCATTTGATTCATCATCTTATTCACTTTCCTTGCAAGTATATTGGTTTGCTTCAACTGCTTTTATGACAGCCATGGACTATTTTGAGTTTTCAATATTTAATGCTTCCTGTTACTTTTATCACTGGTATAATTGAACCAGCTTTTCACATTCTGCTCTTATTTCACTGGGACCATAACCCATGAGCATCAGGAATAGATGATGAAATAGACCTGCATTTTTAACCAATTGTTAATCCCCTAGGTCTAATTTGAGTGTAAGGAAATGATGAGTAGGGTTTTGCATGCTGGGCACATAGTCACAAATATCACATTTAAATGCATTATTTTTAGTGTCACAAAGGCTAACGTATTAAGTAACTTCATTAAACCAGATTTTATTCTCCTACTGTTGGTGAGAAAATATGTAACGCTGGCAAAACGAAAGAGGAGGGAAAACACCTTCTGGGAAAGAGCAAGACTTCATATCTGTTGCTCCATCTTCCACATTTGGTTAATTCCTCTTTGAGGAACTGATGAGATCTGCGGGTCCTAAAAGTGGTGGCCCAAATTCAACAGACGTGAAACTATGCACTTCCTCTCTAATAATAGGCAATGGCATAAAGATCATGTGGCTTTAAATCATTTTACCTAAATGAGAATTGCATAGTGTTTGTCTCATGTAATTGTTGGCTTTGTGAAGTCAACTGGAGAACTGATATCTGTAGAAAAGGACTAGTCCAAACAATGCAGATGTTTGTATTCAAATTGTACTTCACTGAAAACTTGGAGGATGATAAAAACCCCTATATCCCTCTAAAATATTCCTGTCTCACAATGCAGAAAGACGTGAATTAATGTATACATATATTTTAAGATGAGGAACAAAATAATAAAATAAGAATTTTGACTGTTTTTGGTTTTTTTCACTGTACCCTTGTGGCCTGTGTCATATCAGGCATGGGTGGTTAATATACTCTGTAGGTACCACCATATCTGTAATCCCCTTTTTGCTGAAAACACAGATTTAGGCTCCGGTCATGACTCAATGCAGAGAAGCAATCCAGAGGCTTCATTCAGTTAAACATACCAATTTCTAGACATTTACAGTGTTGGGTTTTTTTTTTTCTGTGTGTTTGTTTGTTATGATTTTGAGCTCCAATGGCTTTTTTTTTCTAAGATTCACCTTTAATCTGGAGGGAACTGAATTCCTGAGTTTTTATTTGGCTGTGACCATGTTTCATGATGGACAGAAAAGTGTCTCCTGTTCTTTTCTGACTGTAGATGCCAATTTTTGCTCTGAAGTGTTAACCTCAGTAATGAAAAATGTGAACTGCAGTAACAGGAAGATGTCCAGAGCAAGAGAAGCTGCCATGAGCCTCTTTAAGACTGAGAAAGCATGCACAAGGCATTTTAACTAGGGAAAAACAGAAAAAAAAAAAAAGGTTCCCTCCAGTTTGTTCACTTAACTGAAGTGTGTGGTGATAGCCCCAGTACAAAAACTAGATTCCTCCACAGTCCCTGTCTGCTCAATGCCAGCTTCTGGGTGCAGGCAGAGGGAGCACAGGACTGCCTCAGCAAGCCTGCTAATCTTGCAAGAGGCTCAGTTAGGGAAAGCTATAAAATATGGTTGCCTTCATATGTCAAGAAGCTTTTTCCATGAAGAATTTTCATTGAAGCTAAAAATGGGAAACAATAGCAGGAATTTCAACTTTTCACCACCCCTACTGTAAAAATCTTCTGATCACTTTCACATCCTTGCCTTGCCCATGCAGACCTATAGATTGATGGGGAAAGGCAGCCTTTTGAGGACTCCTTGTCTTCGTTTACAGTTTAGAAGTTTCAGTGTGGGTTGTGGGAAGAGTCAGCCAAGATCTTGTGTCACTGCGGTAGGCTGAGGCAGAGTACAAGAAGATCTAATTTATCACTTGTCTAAGGCTTAGTGGTTGATCTTGGTTAAGTGAAAGCACTTAAGTTCAACAGTGGAGTATTTTAACACAAAGCCTAAAATTAGTTCCCAGGGAAGAGCATGTACTTGTTTTTCTTTTACTTAAATGCTATGGAATTGAATTTTTTTTTTAGTAATTTCGGTTCATTCAGAGACTGGCACCAGACACAACTGAGGAGTATTGCCTGTGGGATGGCACTAGTACAGGGCATTGGCTGAGAGATTTATAACAACAAATCCATCTCTGCATCACCTTTCCCCATAAAGTCAACAGACATATGAATCTCCTTTGCCCTCCCAGTGACAAAGCCACCATGTAGCAGAAAATTTTATTGTTATATTTTTGGCCAGAGGTGAGCTAGTTAGATGGGTAATATTTGGTGACTCCCTTAGACATGATGATTCCTCAGGAGGAATTCATAACTTGACTCATTAACCCCACAGTCCTCAGGCAGGTGTCAGATCGTTGTAACTGAATGACTGTTTATAATTATATGCTGGTTTTATGCAAAATTGCTTGATTTCATAATACCACATATCCTATTAATACTGGAACTGCATTTTCAATATAATCCCTTATTATACAAAGTGATTTTAGCAACAGGAAATACTTAATGTCATTTTTCTTCAATACCGTGCATCATATTCATTATTAACTTTCCCTTAGAGATATATAATCTAATATTTTAAATATTTGTGGAGAAAGCCAGTCCATGACTGAGATGTTAAAATCTTCCATCTGGTTTCCATTTCAAAGATGAGGAGGGTCTCTAATCTGGTTTACACTAGCTGTCCAGGACTCTTGCTCTTGGTCACTGAGGCAGCCAAGTAGCAACATCAATAGAGAAAAATGTCTTATTAGCAAAGTGTTTACGAGAACTGTAAGGTTGTGTCCCTTAAATACATCCTTCCTCTCCAGAAGGTACTTCTCAAAAATCCTTCCTGTTTTGCAGGTCTTTATACTCCAGGATCATTTAAAATTCTTTCTTCATCATTGCACTGGACATCCAATCTTTGCCCATTTTTCTATTTTTTTTACTTCATGGAGCTTTCTACCTGAACTTAGACTCTCTTTCTCTTGAAATTGCCAGCCCACAGGCAAAAGCCATGATCTGAAGAAGAGAAACAGGCTTCAACTTTTATGGTCACACTTGAGATTTATTTTGGAGGGACAGTTGGAACAGCTTTGTAGTCATTACCATGTATCCTACATGGATTTTTGTATTTTCCCACAGATACATGAACTGAGCACAGCTGCTGAAATAATTCAGACCCTAATGGTATCTCCACCTCCATGGTGGGCTCTGCAGAAGAACTGACCTTGATCAGAAGAAAGAAAAGACTCAGCACGCAAAATCGGGATATTGGTAGGATGACATAGACTCTTTATCTCAAGACAGTGTGTTTCCTTGGTAAAATATATAACAAAACAAAGTTAACGACCCCATGTAGTGATTTCTGGGATTTCTAATGAAAGAGTGCTTCATAGACTAAACTTGATCTCAGGGTACCTACTTCTCTCTCCCTTCACACAGCTTTCAGCAATCTGTACCTCCATTTCTCCACTTGTAAACCATAAACAAGAATTCATTCTCCTTTAGAAACAATCTGAAAACTGTTGTTGCCACCATTACTAGTTGTAGTAAATGGACACAATTGTACATTTTAGGAGAAAAATAGTACAGAACCCTGTACAAAAATTATCTAGTAACACAAGCAGAAGCACACAACACAAACCAAGGTAAGCAATCAAACATAGAGATGTAATGCAGGATTATACTTAGGCTGCCTCACGGTGTAGTTGGATTTTGTCTTAGAAGCCACCTTTCTTCAAAACCAAATGCCTTTTTAGTCACAGTTTGAGTAAGGATTGATTTTCATTTTATACATTGATTTTTCAGGGAGGCTGGGAGTGGAAATCTGATACCAATGAGATTACAGTGAGTTGTTTTCTCTTTAGGGTGAGGCAGCAATTCAGCAAGTATTTAAGTGTGTAGCTAATTTTAAGCATTTAAAAGGTCCCAATTAAATTTCCTGCAGAAATCCTCCTGAACACAAAGCTATGGAGGCCAAATGCTATCAAACTGTATTATCCAACTCCATTTTCCTTTGTTTTTCATCAACTTTCAGCAACAGCTTTTTACTTCTATGTGTGGAAAGTTAATTTTAAGCTGTCATACTAGCAGAAAGGTTCAGCAGGAGACCATGATCAGTCCTAAAAGCATTATATTTCACATGAGGATTGTTTAGTGGAGACAAAAAGATTCCCCAAAACTTCCTTCAAGTATGTTGGCACAAAGGATTTAAAATTATATAGGAAACTACATTATGCAGTAGAACTGTATCACTTTCAGCAGATGACTTTCTGCAAGTGTGGCCATGGAAAGTCCTGTGCTTATTTTTTCCAAGCATATGCTTTGGCAAGACTTGTGTGATCCAGGAAACAAAAGGTTATTATTTTTTTTTTCATCTTTCAGTTTTTCTCAAAAGATTCAAGGTCCCAGTATGCTCCTCAAGTCTTTCTCCTTTTTCCCTTAGGCTCCACTAGTTATTCTTTCCCCACTCCCCAGTAATGTAAATATGCGACACTTGCTGGAAGTAAGTAAGAGTACGTCATGATATATCTTGTGGTAAACCCTCATGGGCCTATGTGTCCCAGGGTGGATTTTCCAACATAGCCATTATCCACTAGCACAGAACTCTGTGGACTCTGTGTATCAGACTCTGTTGCATGACTTAGAGATGGCTTAAGAGAGTTTACACATTAAATAACAAGCACTATAAGCACCAAAGATGCTTGGACAGCAGCTGCCTAATGGGCCTGAAACCCTGATCCAGTCAATAACCACAATGTTCTCATTAAAGCTTTGTTTACTCTGCTCATAAAGAAGTTTAATCACTTAAGCAGAGAAGAAAATGCCCTTCTAAAAGAGAATTAGAGTGGGAAAACCTGCTATGCATGAGATTGGAGAATGTGGTCTTTACTCTCTTGCCCTGAAATGGGGAAGTCAAAGACATTTAATATATGTACTGTTTCTAATCATGTTTCCACATTCACTCACTACTTGAGATGCTGGTAACCTAAGCTGCTTCACCAAGACACATTACGACCTGAGGGGGTCCCGCAGAGGACAGGCAATGACAAATATCCTACAAAAAAAAATCCAAAAGCACCTCTTAAAACAAGGGTCTAGCCCTGGCATGGGTTCTGTAGCAGAGCTCAAACTACTGCTCCTCAGCAAGGCAGCACAAATCTGCAGTACTTCAGCCAGAGAAATATCTCATTGCATGGCAAGTGCAGAAGGCTGCTCTTGCATACCTGGACCAAGCCACAGAGAAGATTTGATGCATGCTAAGGCCATGGCAAGAACGTAGGCTGAAAGAGAACATTCTGAGGGACTGGTTTATTAATATTTAAATGGGATTCTTCACTACACAAAGATTTTCTTTGTTTAAAGTCTCCAAACATGTGGAGTATTGCAGTCTGGGAGTCACTAGAAAGGTGAACAATAATTTGTCAGGTAAATGAGCACATTGGTGTATAAAGAAAGCTGATTGGAGTTGGAAAGGTGCCTTTGGATTTGGTTTTGCTTTCAATGATACAATAAGGTTTGGGCTTGTGCTGTAGTTGGCTGCCTTGCCAAAGGCTATTTTTACAGGGAGTTACTGTGGAAAGAAGCCAATTAGACATAAAAGAATATTTAAAAGTGAAAAAAAGCTTTCACTGGATATGGGGAAAGGGTTCTCTTGAGAAAACATAGCACATGCCTAATCATTTGAGCCATGTTCTTCCCTCAGGTACACAAGTGTAAAAACAGATTATTTCCAGTGACTTTGAATGGATTACTCTGCTCTTAATTGGGGGCAGAATCAGGCCTATTTTGTTCATTGGATCTATTAAAAAATATGAAAAAATTACTTTATTGCCAAACATGAGTCTGTGCTGGACCACCTTCTATGTTGGCTTCATTTATGTAGGCAGCAAAAGCTATAATCCCTTTTTTCTCTGTCCTGGTTTGTTTATTTTTTAATTAAAGCATGAAAAACATAAGTATGCAAATCTGGTGTGTGTGCTGGCTGCTTTCAGTGCATGAAAGTAACTTTTTTCTCTCTTTATATAGAGTGTTATTTCTTCTGTCTTCACTGTTAATCTTGCTTTTTTTTTCAGTTTGGAGCTGGATTTATTTAATCAAGAGTTTACAGTTGTAAAAGATTATGAATTTCAGTGCATGGTGGGACATACTCAATGTGGATTGCTTGCATGTGCATGCATACACACACAACACATATTAGTAACTAATAAAAGATATCTCTTTGGTTCATTTATGCAGTGGACATCAGATTATGAAAGATTAAACCATTAAATTAAAGGTAATGCACTCTGATGCCTGAACCTTGTCCAATAGTACCTGCAGCAGCTGTCAACCTAATTAAGCCAGATGTGTGTTAAGTGTAAACGGACCTCCCAGGAGGAACAATAACAGATTTCAGGTCCTTAGGGGGCTCAGGGAACCAATGCATATAGTGTTTCTGAAAGAAACATCACCCCTACCTTGTGAGTTTTCTGCTCATTAGTACTACCCTGATTGTACTCCTCTGGGAGAGGGCTTGGGGGAGGAGGAGTCTCTCTTCCTTCCAGCTAAGGCCAACAAGAATGCCCATTTTCAATTGATTCTGGCAGACATGACATTTACTCAACACTCTAATCTCTATTTTTTTAACCTCTACTTTACTTTGTCTGTAACATTTTTTACAAGTGATATTTATCCTGTGACAAGTTTGCCAAAACCCTCTTAGTATATGTGCGGACTGTAAGCTGATAGAGAGGATCTAAATAAGCATTTTAATATTAACAATCAAGAGAAATCTATAGAGCAGGGAAGTATTACATAATTATGAGCATGCAGTGTGCAATAATGTGTTACAATATAAAAGGAAAGTCTTTTACAGTGTGAAAATATTATGTGAAATTAGCAAAAAACACAGCAAATTTAAAACCTGCTGAAATTTGCAACTGAATTGTTTCTTGTGTGCTATTAACTGCAATATGTCCAGGAGAAAGAGGCTAGAGAAGTAGACTTGCAGACCTTCACACCTGGTCAAGGAAAGACAAGTCTCTGAGAGTTCCTGTACATGTTCAGCTTAACACCTGCTTTCCCATTCACTTCACAGCCAGGCTATGGCACCTCTTTCCAAAGAAGCAGATCTCATAAAGCTGCAGCACAGAATAAAATGTGGTGTGGTTTCACTCGGCCAGATTGTCTATGAAGAAAAGACATCCTTCACAGATTTCCTGGGAGGTCTGTCCACCTACACTGTCTTTGGATCTAGCCCCAGGTTCTCCTAAAGTCACCTGTGATGATCTAATGAAGACGTATGGTGCCATGTTGCCTTAAACAAACTTTTACCTGAAAATGTGCAATCATGTAATAGTTTTGTTTTTCCTGGCACTCAGCATTTACTATCTATTCAGGCATTAAATTTTCTTGCAGCTGTACTAAAATAAAGTATCATGTACTGGTTAGGACCCTAAGATTCTAAGTGTATTTAAATGCCATATTCATAACAGGTTACTTTTTTTTAATGAGTTTTCCTGTGAGATCTTTTTCTGTGAAACCAGAACATTATCCTTTTTATAACTGAGCACACTGGTATGCTGTTGGGATAAGAATTGTTGAGCAGCCTTCCTATCCAGGGCTACAAAACCCAAGAGGGCATGGAAGATCTTTGAAGACAGCAGGTTTCCACTGTTCCATCATTACTGAGCAGTGCTAAATGCATTGTGTATTTGTGACCTAACCCTAGCCCTTAATACCACATTTCCTTGGCTTACTGATAATAGGGTGGCCAAATGAGTATGCTAGTTTTCCTAATGCTGGGAGGCAATTATTTATGGTCTATTGAATCTCCGTGTTTTCAGTTCTGCAGTTCCAGTGCAAGGATGCAGAGTTTGGGACCCAAGCTCCATTCACAAGCTGCAGCTGCTGTTGGCCAGGACCCAAGACTCATTCTCCAGCAAGTGCCAAGCTGCAATGTCAGGCTCTCACTTGCACCACTTCTGAACTAGCTTCTTTTGAGCTTTTCTGCTGTGCCAGGCCAAGTAGGGGTCTTACATAGTACAATTATACACTATATTAATATAATATATATAGCACACACACACATATATATATATAAAAATATATGTAATATATGTAATACCGTGCAGAACACACAAATTACGGAGGTATTGCCAGGATGGGTATTGGTATGATTGCTTCTCTGTGGTCAAGCACAAAAGATAATTCTGCTGAGCTGTCTGTACTGCAGAGCCCTGTACCACTTCAACATCCCAGCTTGTTCCTAGCTTCCATGGGGATGTCTATTACAATATCCCACTGTGTCATGTAAAATGGGGAGGAAACCTATTTGGGTATTCATCTAAATAATTACAGCACAGAAATCTAAATCTGAAACAGTCTTCCTGTACTATGACTGGAGCAATTGCAGCACCTTGCATCCTAATGCAGAGAACTAAAATAGATCAGAGGGACAGCTCTCTCACAGTGCTTGCTTCTCCACATTAGCTGCAGAGTTAGCCTTGTCTAACTGCTCAGCCCTTCCTTTTTATGGTAGGTGTCTGAGGTTACAGGAGAGGAGTTTCACTTGCGATTTCTGGAATGAAATAATTTTGGTAGACGTGAGCTAGATGCAAAGTCATTCAGCCCTGTCGGAAATAGGTCAGTTCCAGTAAAGCACATAACAACAGCTCTAAGCAATTAAGAGCTGCAAGGTCAAATCCTTTGGTGCCTTTGGAGTCTAGTGAATACAAGGATGGGTAGTAGCTGAGCATGACATGTTGGATTGCAGATTTGAACCTAGTTTGCCAAATCCCACAAAAGGAGATAGAAGTCTCTTTAGGCACCTAAAGCCTTTGTTTAATGAGGCTCAGAGTCCTTTAGATACTGCTGGTGAAATGCTAATAAAGTCGCACATAATTGCAGCGTGCATGTAACAGAGTTTGGTCTCTAAGCACTGTATTTCAATATTGCTTTCATGTTAAAATGCATCAAATATTTTTTTGTACCATGGCATGGAATAATGTTACAGAACTCAGTGGCAGAATGAAGATTATAAGTTTATCTCATTCTGAGATGTTAAGTTGTAAACGGTAAAAGTAATGACATTTATTTCAAGCATGTTTAATTGAGAAGAAGTAAGCTGGTGTAATATGATTTCCAGTAACCTCATTTCTCTCCTGTGAAAAGCAGACTAATATAAGTGGAAATGCAGAGTGTATTCGAAAGGCTTTGAAACCAATTAATCACCTGCAGAATTTTTCATAAAAATCTGATTTCATTTGGGACAAAGTAGGAGCTGAAGTAATTTAATGATGTCAGATTAAAAAACTTTTCACAGGTAAGCATGCAATTCCATGAGCATCAGACTCCTGCTTTCTGATGGATCTGTTTATTGTGCCCTATGAAGTGGCATACTGATTTAAGCTTTCCCTGCTCTTGGGACTGGGGTTCCTCGACATAGGTATTTAGAAAGGAATGTGGGCTTGCAGCTGGGTGAGAGGTACAGTGCACTGCAGTATTTTAACTGCTCTGGACTGAAGCTACTGGGGGAATCATAGAAATGGTATCTGCCTTGCAGCTTTAACAGTGCGAGTGAACTCAACGATTATAGATATTTTAATTCTTCACGAATGTGTGGTGCAGTTTCACTGATCCATCTTAACACCAACATAATTTTTCTAAGGTTACTACTTAAAAGGGAAAAAATGTAGAGGGTATAAAAAATAGTAAAAGACCTTCTGCAATCTTCTGGTTAAGTGGCCTTAATATTAAGTAAGAAATATTGAGTATCCTGTAAGTTGCAGGTTCAGAACTGATTTAATCTTTCAAGCAGAAGAAAGATAAACTGAGATGCTTTCAATATATTGTCTCACTTTTTTCAGATAAATTAACTACGTTCAATTTTGTAGAACTTCAATTTAACACGCAATGTTTTTTTCTAAGAATGAACTCCTGAGTTTTACAGGGTAGCAAGGTAGGTGTGTTGTCACTGGACATGTTTTCTCCTTCCACTTCTGTCCTGCACTCTGCAAAATGGCTGTGGGCAGCAGCCCGCTGCTCCAAAACCCACTGCAGCTCTCTGCACTCTTTCATACAATATTAGAAAATGAGTGGGGATGAAAAGCACCAGCATAAATGCATACAAAGACATTTAATTTATTTCATTAGCTGTTCTGAACAAAACAGAACAGCTCATTTACTTACCTGTATCCCTCAGCCAGAATTTTATCTTTAGGATTATATATAAATACTGCTGCTGCAGTGAGATAATATTAGCTTTTGTACACTGGGCAAGTGACAGAAGGAGTGTATGAGCATATCTAAAGAACTCTACTGACTGTTTTGCTAAAATATTTTCAGATTTAACATTCCTGTAAAAAAGCTCATAAGTTTAAAGCTCCTGAAAAACTAGTTTAACCGTGTAACTTTTGATAAATATTTAGCCTCACCTACTGCTTCCTCTCATTCATTAGCTGATCTTTTTTGTAAGGGTTTTATTTTTCAATGATCCATACATCTGTGTGTGGGAGGGATAAACACTGAAAGACAATGCCCAGCCTTTTGAAACCTGTCCTTTCTCTCTTTGATCAAAAGATACAAGGAAAAAGCCACGAAGACTAAAGAAGCTATTAACAACTTGATTTCATCGGTGCAGTATTAGTCATATAACTGGATCACGTATGCAGGGAAAATATTTTTTTCTAAGTGTCAAATGCAAGGATTAGGTTACAACTGCAGCCCAGTTGTTGCTTTATGAAATGCAGCTGTTTTCTGTCATTTGATAGCTAAAGCCAATCATGGAATTAAATACTGAGGAATATTTTTTGTTACTTTTTGCTTTTAATCTCACATTGGCAGTGCTGCTGTGCTTATCTGAGGCCCTTCCACCATGGTCATATACATTCCATTGGTCATTTGATTCCCTCCTAGCCGCCATCTTTGTCCTACCTCCCTTTTCTGCCCTTATGCTTTCCCATCCTTCCCTCTCTGTTCCCACAGTCTCTTTGATCACCAGTGTTTCCTGCCAATCATCTCCTGCCTCACTTCTTTTTCCTGGGTCATTTTTTCTTCTCACTCCATTTCTGCTTTTCCTAATTTTTCTTCCAGTAATCAGCCACCCAGCCCTGAGCAAGCTTTCAACTCATCCTCTTGCATCTCCTTTCCTCTCCTGCCCTAGCCCTCCCTTTGGCCACCACAGAAAATTCATGCTAACTCCAGAACTGCTCTTTGTTCCCCACATCCACCTTCCCCCACAGATTCTCTATCCTGCTCTCTTTACACCCAGTTTGACTTCTCTGGTGCCAGGATCTTCTCTCAGGGCATGTGTGGGGGCACAAAGCCTGGCACCAAAAAGATGGTAGGCATAGAGCCTACCCTTGCAGCAGTCCCCATGGGGATTTCACTGGTGTTATCAAGCTCACAGGGTCAGCTATGGAGCAACCTGGACTACCTACAAGGAAGTGGCATATGGGAGAATGTTATGAGGTCTTTTACAAGATAATGGCCTTTTTTTTTTCTATTTTCCAACATAAAAATATCCAATATTCTTGTTAGTACTATCTTGATAATGAATAACTGATACTGTTCTTGTTTTGTATGTCACTGTTTTGTTAAACCTCCATGGTTTTATATGCATATGCACACATATATGCAGGGTGGTGAGGTGCTGGAACAGGTTACCCAAAGAACTGGTTAATGCTCCATCCTGGCAGTGTTTAAGGCCAGGCTGGACAGAGCTTTGGGCAAAATGGTCTAGTGTGATGCATCCCTGCCTGTGTCAGGGGAGCTAGAACCAAATGATCTCCAAGTCCTTTCCAACCCTAATCATTCTATGTTTCTATGATTCCATGATTCCATGATATATCTAATATAAAATCTCCTGTTAAGATCCTCATCAGTCAAAAAGCATTAAAGCTGCCACTGCTCACATGAAAGCTTATGAAAGTTTCAATTACCTGCACTATAACTGGTGCAGGTGATTTATATTCCCATTATAAAAACTCCTGATCCTACTTGAAAGGACTTTAAAAAATCTGACCATAAAAATAAACTCAAGGATACCTCAGAAAATGGTAATGGATTCACTTCTGTCCTTGATCACTTGAGTCACGTTTCCAACTGAGCTGACTTTGTAGAACTGACAGCAGAGCTGATCTCAGTGAGTTTATGTTGGAATAGCACTTAGATAAATAAACCAGAGCTCGGGGCTGCAGGCAATCAAAACTGAACACAGGAAAATGAAGACTCAGATGTACTCAAATGCTGAAGACAGGCATGGCCCGTTTTCCTGGTATGTAATTTAATATCCTCTTCTAAAGCTGGACAATAACGATATGTTTATTTAACCGTTTCACCAAGGCCTCTGCTTCCTCATTGAGAGTGATGTCCTTACACTGGCACATTGAAGGAATTTCAAGGAAAAGGAGTGATCAGCCTTAAAGTCACCATAAAAAATGGTATGCACTTTCATCATTGTTCACATAAGGCACTGGACTTACTTTTGGTTACATACCTCTTAACCATTCCTTATTTTGAAGGCTATTGGTCACTTTTAGGCAATGTCTTATCAGCATTTGAGGCACGTTTATTATTCCTTCTTTTCTAGTGAAGAAAATGCTTTGGTCGTAAGGAAACAATTTATTTTCATTTTACTGAGAAACAGATTATTTATAGGGACCATTGCACCTGTGAAGCTTCCCACTGTCTCAGCAACTCTGTAATCAGTGAGCTCTGAAGTAAGCACAATTTTCCCTCTGTTTAACCGGCTTAAACCTGAAATATCTACATCTGAGGGGAAAATACAGATGGGATGTTTGCTCATGTTACACAGTGGACAAATCCCTTTGTAATTATGCTGCACACTTGTACTTCCCACAATGGACAAGGGAATGAAAAAATAATTACAGTAATTTGCCAAATAGGTTTACTAGGCTTTTGGAAATAAGTTCTAAGAAAATAAGGCTTGTATTTGAAGATAAATTCCTTAGCTTTCACTCTGTCAACATATAATAAAGACTAGTGTTGTATGAAAGAACTAAGAAGGTAAGCAAACCACATCTCACTCTAGCTATTTTTCTTCACAAAATAACATATTGTTCCTCTATATTGTAAGTCAGAGTGCTGATTTCAGACAGTCCTTCCAATAAACTAGACTAAGAGTATAACCAACTACAATACGATGGAGAACCTTTCTGTAAAATCAAACTCAGAAAATTTTGGAGGGTAAGTTCAGAGAGGAAAATACTTTTGCCTTAATAGCTGCTTGCAATAGATAAGACAACAGCTGATGGTTTGGTTTTTTTTTTCTTCTTGTGTGTCCTATCTCAACCCCCCCTTGGCTATGCACTAAGGCAATGTAATTGCAGCCCAGTCTGCTCTTTGATGTCTGTACCTGTGCTGGTCAGAAGGCTGTCACTGGGAGTTCCAGGTTGGTGCTTTGCTCCAAGATGGGCACTGAAAACACCAGTCAGAAAACATGCTAGAACATGAAGCCATTTTTTTTTATTTTTCCTTTTTTTTCTTTTTGATATTTCAATGCTTTTCAAACTTGGAAATATTGTTACTAGAAAATATTTATCATAAATCTGTCCTTGATACGGTATGGCTCATAAAGCCACTACTACCCCTTTAGCCAGATAAAACTACCAATCTGTGAAAGTAATCCACAGACTTGACACGATTCTACACAAACTAATAATGACATAATGTGCCACTGAACATTAAACATAGTGATATCTACTGTGGTTATTCTTATAGAGACAAGAGAAACTTTAGTGAAATAAGAAATCAGTCACCATTTCCATTCCAATATTTTGAATGACGACAAAGATTTTTTTTTCACATCATCATCATAATAATAATATCCATAAAAGCACTAATTGAACATTTTGAAAATAAAGGGTTTATGCTGGCTCTGTACTCCGTGTTCCAATCTGACACTTGGACTGGAGGATCAGGAATGTCAGTACAGAACCTGGTAAAATAATTCACATTATAAAAAAAATAAAATATTTGACTGAAGAAATGAATCTAAATTCACTTATTCTTCCACTGGCATGAAACCAGGCTTCCTCACAGTTGCTAGGGAAGAGCACAATGCACTAATGTAAATTAAGGCAGTTCTCCAAGTAGACAGGTAAAGAATGAACTCTCCCCCATAGTGTGATAGACTTGGTTACTAAGGGACACACATGTAAAGCAAGGTACATTTCTAGTGGAAATGCCAGACCTGAAGCACACAGCGAGGGAAGCGTGTGAGACAAGTCTCACAAGTCTCATTTCCCAGGAGGCTGGGATGAAGCCAGCGCACCCTCCGCCCAAAAGCCATTAATGCAGGGAGAAAGTGGTTTGCCACACTACAGAAAGCCCACTCAAGCATGGCCTCACCAGGGGTCAACCAGTGACCAGGAGCTCCCAACCACCTGTCCTATGCACTTCTCTACTTCATGATTTAATGCTGGCAAGTCTGCATATCTCCTATTCTCGTTTAAACTAGCCAGCAACATGGGTCTATAAAGGACACCAGGGAGTATTATGTTCTTCCACCTCTTGGGGTCTGGGAAGCTAGATAAAAGGTAAAGACATTTTTTGCGGAAGATAGCTGCTGTTTTAAGCACCATCCAGGTAACAGTGGAAAACCTACATATCTAAAAGCAAAGAACTCTGTTACTCCAATCTAGAGCTGATGTTGGTGACTTACCTACAGAGATGTCATCACTTCTGCTGTGCAAGATGTGATTGCTAATTTCACTTCTCATGACCCACCTCTCTGGTCAGTCTGGCCTGCTATGGCTTTGGTCTCACCTAACCAGTAAGGCTGGTGGTGGATATCCACATACGTTCTACTGCTTATGTCTAATCTTTTATTTGAGGATCCCAGAGTATATGCCAGATGGGAGACCAAATCTGCAACTCCTCTTTGTATCTGAAAGTGCTTCTTTACCTTACTGTGATTTTGATCCTGGGATTTGCTTTGCATTGCATGTAAAATATTTCCACTAACATCAGTAAGATCCGTATTATTTGTATCTCCTACTAAGCTAAATGAAAATGAAGCATCAAAATCAAACTTTCCAAGAATGTCGATGATTACTACCATAGTTGTACAGAAAGCAAAATGATATATTCAAATTAGTTTTGCATCAGCAGCTGAGTCTTCAGTAAGCTTCTAGTTCGATAAGAGGTAAGTTGGCTGGCTTCATAGAATATAAAAAGTATTAAATGCCTCATCGTGCATCAAAGGTTTCTGACCGGAAGTGTGAACACTCTGGATAACCATGCCACAGGAGTACACAGCTCACTGCAGAACTGCCAAAGGCACCACTACATCACTGAAGCTGCCAAAGTAGGTGCCTGGAAAAAAAAAATAGAAAAAAATCTCCTTAAATCTTATGCAAGCTGAAACTTTGTTCATTTATGGATTAAATTTCTGTGCTGTTTTATACATGTTACCAAATGTGGGTAAGTGACCTTATAAATATTTGTCCCTCACTACTATCCTTTTCCCCTCCTTACACCATCTCGGTTTTTAACTTGGGGACTCGAGAAACTTTCAAGAACGACACATACTCTGTATAAATAGTGAGCTTTGCAGCCTTGAATCCAGCTTAACTGAATGACCCCAGAAGATTTCCACACCTAGAGATGTTCAGGTTGGCAACTCACTTAAAAAAGATGGAATAGAGGATGTCATTCCAGATTATTCTTGTCATTCCTGATACATTCCTGTCCCGTTATCTCTACCCTGCACTGCACCTGCCCCTTTTACCTACATGAACAGCAGCCATTTGCACAGGCAGGTGCAGTTCGTTCAGTAGACTAAAGAAGATGGAAGAATATTCAGATGGGCAATGTAAAGTTTATGGTTGCTCAATATGCACCTGAGATGCATCAAATATTCGCACATTTTAAGAGCATGGCTGTGAAGCTGAGATTGAATCTGGCCCTGAAATATTTTATCTGAACCAAACCCACTGCATAATAGGCTGAATAACAGAAATAGAAATCAGGTGATTGATCAAACTAGCATGAATTATGCCACTGTCTTTCCAAATTCTCCACTGAAGTAAAACAGAAGCCTGCTTTTCTTTTCTATTTTTTACTCATGGCCATGATTAATAACAACAACAATAACAATAATGTTATTCCTCTAGGTTCCTTGGCATCTGGTGAAAAATTCGCCCTATCATAAGTAGAAATGAAATTTGAATATATTAGAAAACTAAAAGAAAAGAATGCAAAATTGTAAAGATATCAAGGATTGCAGACAAAAGTCATTTGCTATAAAAAGGTTTCGGGATTTTTTTAAACAAATCAATAACATAATCATTGGGAGATGTGAAAAGAAGACTGCATTTGGCACTGGAATGTCTAAATACAGAAGTGCCATCTACATTTGCCATGTACAGCCCATGCTTTCCAGGCAGAGACAGAGCAATGCTAAGTCACAAATCTTTAATCTTTTAAGAGCAAAAGAAGTCTATAGAGTCTGAAAATGCAGTCAGCTTGGCTGCTCAGGATTCGGGTAGAAATCCCAGGGTCCTTCCACCTTCACAGCTTTTCTGTCAGATATGTCTGTGAGCTATACAGTAGTAAGTTTATCATTATTATTTTTACTATTCTACTTGCAATATATGGTTTGCAGAGAGGCCTGTATGCTACCTACTGCACAAGAGGCAAATCAGCTAAATGAGCAAATCAGCTAGCTGCATGCAAGTTGGGAATGGCACAGACAAGCCACCTCTTCCCCCAGAGCCACCTTTGTGCTGAGGTCCTGCAGTAACACCACCTACAGAAAAGTAGCTTGTGTATTTTCAGTCTGTTTATTTGCAATAACAACTGAAAATAAAGCAGTGCTTGTTGCTTTAAAACAAAATCTCTGGAATAAAATGTTCCAGCTGTTTCAGGTCTTCAGCTCTGCTTCTATTCATCTTGAAAGCACTCAGCAAGTTCTGCTCTTGTGTTTATACCCCCTTTCAGCCATTCTATACCTTCAGCTTCCATCTTTTTCTTTGAGAAAACATAAACAATTACCTCTCAGCCTTTGGAGTTAACCTTCTCTTCTTGTGAAATTCAGTCCCAAACAAAAGCTCTCGGACTTTGTTTCAGTGGGCCATATTCTCAGTTCTCCACTACTTGCTTCTCTGCATTGATTTAAAGCATGCAAACAGTCCAGACACATTAGGGGAAAATAAGAGTATCTTTAACTTTGAACTTAAATTTAGTCCTGCTGATTTCAAATGAGACTAAGGGTTTAATAACTTTGGAGGAACTGAGTCTCCAAAATAGCATGAACAAGTTTTAAACAAAAAATAAGCTGGTCACTGGTGAGCATATGTTTGGATGTGCTGAGATCCCAGCAACTCCTACCTGAAGAAGAGAGATGTTGAAAGCATCCCATTTTGTAAGTGATAAACAGTGGTCAAGCTCCAGGATTAAGCCATGAACTGATATTTGTGAGATGGACATGCCATTCCCAGATATACCACAGTCCTGGGTTCAGTAGTAGCAGTCATTTTTCTCCTTCTTAGTAGCTGGTGCAGTGCTGTGGTTTTGACTTTCAGCCTGGGAACAGCGCTGATAACACCGATGTTTCTAGTTGCTGCTCAGTAATGTTTACTCTGATCAAGGACTTTCTGAGTCTTATGCTCTGCCAGGGAGGAGGGGAAGCCGGGAGGAAGCAGAGACAGGACACCTGACCCAAACTAACCAAAGAGGTATTTCATACAACAACATGTCATGCCCACTATATAAACTGAGGGCAGTTACCCGAAAGGGTGAGATCACTGCTTGGGTTGCGCTGGATATCGGTCGGTGAGTGGTGAGCAGTTGTATCCTCTTCCCTTATTATTTCCCTTATCATTATTATTATTGGTGGTAGCAGCAGTAGTTTGTGTTACACCTTAGTTACTGGACTGTTCTTATCTCAACCCATGAGGGTTACATTCTTTCGATTCTCCTCACCATCCCTCCAGGAGCGGGGGGTACGGGGGTGGGGGGAGTGAATGAATGGCTGTGTGGTTTCTGGGTTGCCGGCTGGGCTTAAAACACGACAACCACTCAGCTAGGTTTCAGCTAACCTTTTTGGGCTTCTGCTGTCTTCCCAGCTTTCTTTAGCCCTGCAGGGAGACTGCAAGGTCTTCAGGTAGGTCTCATCTCTACATAACTGTTTATGGGAAAAAACATTTTTACACTACAAAAAACTATTACCCAACTGATAAGGCTGTTTTTGAAGTATTAAAGACAAATGCTCCAGAGCTGGGATGTGCTAACAATACTAATTTGATCTCTTTGTGTCTACACATTTAATTATGATGATGTCTTGGCTTTGCGATTGAAGATTTTGGGAAGGGCTTAACCACACTTCAAGCATGATGACCAAGGGCAAATGGGATATGCAAATCTGGTTTGAAAAGGGTGCTTTAGGCAATCAGGGAGACTGACATCTCCTGAGTAATCTTGAGCTACTCTTGTGCTGGTCTGCCCACATGCAAGGTTGGATCTGCTGCTATGTATGCACCTTGTCACCTGCCATATCAACCCTTGCCTGTCCATACTGACAAGTGAGAGCAAGTCCTTCCAGCCTATGCAGTGGATTTTTTAGGTGAGGCGCAGCTTGTGCAGAACCGTCCACACCATTTACACCTGAGGTTTAACTGCCAGGCCTAGCGAGCTAGGACGGTGACAGCAAAGTCCACAGGTCGTAGGTTTTGTGAGTGTCCTTCTCTTAGATGGCAGACCATACAAGGCTGCACGAGCTCCATCTGCCTGGGTTTGAAGAGAGGAGTTTTCCTTCTCCTAAGTTCTGAACAAGACTGTAATTTCCTGGGTCAATCTCCAGCGACCACTATCATGTGCCCACCGAGGCACCAGTGGAGCTTTGGTATCGCTACGTCTAGGGGGCATTCTGACTTAGAGGTGTTCAGTTGGAAGCCCGCAGCCTTGCATCAGTGGCTCCTCAGCCAAGTGCATGCACCAGGGATCTGAACCTGCGGTTCCTCTCATACTGAGCAGGATTACTACTGCAACAACACATCATCAGTACGGTAAAACTAACCTATCTCACAATTGATCTAAACCCAGCTCATGTTCCCTATTAGTGGGTGAACAATCCAACACGTGGTGAATTCTGCTTCACAATGATAGGAAGAGCAGACATTGAAGGATCAAAAAGCGACAAGATTGTTTTTTTCCCTGTGGGACTTCTAGTTTGCACAATGCATGAAACACAACAGCTTTGCTGCTCTTTGCTGCTTTCAGAGAGCTTGGAGAAAAGATAGTTGGGGTGAGTTCCTCTCTCTGGGGTTCTTCCTATATGATTGCAGCCTAAGTGTCAGCATGCCATCACTGCCTGGACTTCCGGACCACCACTGGACTGCTGCCTCAGCAAAAAGCAGCCTGACAAAAGTGTTCAGCTGGGGACTAGCTTCAAAGCCTTCTTGACTGCATTGCTTCTCATTTTTTTTTAAATAGGGAGGAAAACTCCATAATCCTTGTTCCTGCATCCTTATTTCTCATGACTTTCCATCTTTCCCATGGATCTGGGTGAGATCACAAATGTCTTGACTCCTTTGCCTTGGCTATGTCCCTTAGATGGGCACATCTCTCAATTTAACCAGTACCTAGCTTTGCCTTGCTCAGTCATTTCTTCTAACAAGCAGCCCTGTGGCTGTCCCATGCCAGTTCCCTCTTCAATAGCGTAGTCAGATGTACAGCCCCAGGAAAAGAAACCATCTGTGACTAGTCCTGGCCCTGAGCAAAGGCTGTGGACTTTCTTCTTGGGAACTGGGCATGCATTTCCTGGGCATTTATAGCAACCACAGGAAATCTAATTTCACTCAGACTCTATAGATTATGCAGAGTCTTATTGCCAACCTCTATATCTCTGTTGGGCAGACACAAGGCTTCCCGTGTCTTGCAGCCCAGGAAAATGAGGGTGGATTACACTACAGGTTTGACATCACCTTGCCAAAAGTCAAGTATTTTCTTCTAAGGACAGCCTTGGAAATAAACCCAAACAACATAACAATATCTCAACAATAAAAATAATAAAATAACCCAAAATCATTTAGTGCTGAAAATGCATCTCCTTTTTCAGACTCATTTTCAGAAAGAGCTAAAGAGAATTCAAAACCTGTCCTAATTTTCAGCCTGATGCAGATTCTCAGCACAAACAGACATCAATGGCAAAGTTCTAAGTAACTGAAACTTGTATTGCAAAATGAAATACTAGAGTCAGAAAAGCCTGTTATCGTGCATCTGTTATTTGGTTCAATGTGTCTAACATCTGGAACATTAAACTGCTATTCTGATTTTTTGTTAAATTTTTGTAAAATTAGATTTCTTGTGTGTTTTTTTGTTTAAGATCTCTGAGGGAACATTTGCAGTCTTGGCAGTTTCTGCTATCTCAGCTCTAATAATGCCCATATTTTGAAAGACAAAATGTACATTGATCATGCCATGGATTCCTGTTTCACCAGATGCATTGTTTCAGGCCTTTGTGATTTCATACTGGATTTCATCCCTCCTGAAGAGAAAAGAGAGACATTCAAGAGAGGTTCAGGAACACTTTTCCCATGAACATGTTTGTCTAAAATGTGATTAACAGTGACTGCTAGGAAAAAAATACAGTATTTTGCTTTCAAAAATTAACATGTGTTACAACTAGGTCAAAATTGATCTTTTGTATGCCCAGTTTATTAGATGTGTCTAAGGATTGTATTTTTGTGCTCATTACAGTAGTAAAGTAATTCTCACTTAATTGCTCTCTTTCTTGGAAAGATATTTGAATAGAGCTGTAAGAAGTTTCCTAATGATCCTGAGCTGCCTTTTTTCTCTGTGGACTAAATGCTGCGGATATCAAAGATGAATGAAGATGTTGGTGTGAACAGAAAGAAACCATAATGATTCTTCTTTACATTCAGAAAAATCAGATACTTGGACTGCTTTTGAAGAAATGAAGCAGGAAAAATATGTTTCTCTTTTCACCCAGAACCAATGGAAATCTGTCTTGCAACTCATCTCATATAGAAAATAACCAGTCTGTCAACAAAGCCCTACTTATTGAAATCCTCATTTTGTGCTCCACATTGGCTTTTATATGAAAGTGTTGACTGACAAGCTTATTCAGTGTTAGTTTAGGAGCTTTCTGGAAGGAAATAACTTGCCTGAATCACTTGTAAAAATTAACTAAATATAAACCAACAGCATCCAGTGGCAAGACTGGCTTAGCAGTGCTGCTCTGGATCACAGGGCTACAGGAATCACACTGAACCTTCCTGAACTCAGCACCAGGACATTAAGCAAAGGAAGGGAAACAGTAGGAGCAGAAACATATATATATACTGCATGTGAAAAAATACTTTCTCCCCCCTTCCTTTCCCTTCTCTTCCTCACATGTACTTTGGCATTTATCTACCATGACAAGCCCCATTTCTCTGTTAAAATAATGCATAAATGAGTTATGAATATTTGATCCTTTTTTAAACAAATATTTTGGCTTGACAAGTCACAGTAGATAAGACTACCCAGGATGGTAGCCAGCTGCTTTGGAGGAGGGAGGGTAGGTAGAGCTGGAGCTGATGTTAGAGACATCACCTTTCCCAGACTGCCTGCAGGCTGCTGCTAAGGCAGGACATTGGCCATGGAAACACTCCTTTGCTGCAGTCTGGTTTCACACAGACTGCTCTAAACCTGTTGGTGATTCTGCAGATTGGTGCCAGAGGACAAATTCTGCCATGCAGAATTCTGCTTCGCTTCAGCACATGCAGGAGAGACCCTGCTGACTTTGGTGGAAATAGTCACGGTTTATAGTCAAACACCTCTGTGTGTCCTTCCAGGATCACAGCTTAACCAGTGCACAATTCTCTCCTTTAGGGTTTTTAGAAGTTTTTTCTGTGTGTTACTGGGTAGATTATCTAACTCTGTAGTCAATTCTGATTAGCTGCTTTATAGAGAAGCTACCCTACCAGCCTCACACTGCAGTGAAATGTAATAAATGAAACCAATAAGGGGCTTTTTGGATACCCATTTATGGGTTAGTTCACATTATATTTCAGGCTTGACTTGCAAGGATATTGTCATTTGCATAAATGCTTCCCAGGCTTTGTACTGTGCTGTTAAGTTGAGCCAGTGACGAATAAACAGGTTTTCAAAAAATACTTATATCTGTTTTGCACAGAGGCTGGGAGCATGTGAAAGCAGTATTTGAAATTCAGCAACTCCAGATACTCGTATGTGGACTTAGTTAAAGTGTCTTTTTCTCTTTAAAACTTATTTTAAGTATATTTTTAATGTGATAATCTAGGTGACCTTGGGGAATCTTTTTGTTTGTCATAGAATTTCAGTTGAAAATTGTCTATTTTGGGGAAAATCTCTGGGTGAAAGAAACCCTAAGAAAATAAAACTGTTCTCACTATTTCACTTTTTCTACAGTCATCACTATGGAAGATTTAAAAAAGAGCAATACCCGTATTCTCTAAGCTTCTGCATCATTCATCTTTCGTCCAAAGATAAAGGGTCAGCTTTAGTTTTCTCCGTGAGTGAAAAACTGAAAATGTTAAATGAGATGAAATTACATGTTCAGAAACTCAGGGCATTCTTTTCTGCTTTGTTATAAATTTACATCATGGAGATATAATGCAAGATTCATGAATGCAGTGTGTTCTTTATTTCAGAAGACTTTCCATTTGGTCCAGAAGGAAAAAAAGTTATAGGCTGTGGAAATTTTTTTACTGAGGTGACTCCTTTCCTATGTGCTTTTTTTCCCCCTTTTATTTTTTAATTTTATTATTATAGCTTTAAACTGAGCAACAATCTGAACATTAGGCAAAGCTGAAAGTTGCCGGTAAGCACAAGAATGAGGAACAATTTAATCACGGCATTAAAAATCTTGTCTGTGACAGTTTGTGATTTCCACCTAAGCCACCAGCAAGAGATTCATATTAATCAAGTTTCCATATATTGTGACCCCCCTGTACTTTTCAGCCTCTAAGGTGTTCATTAGCAGGATGGCCCTGATAGCTTCAGGTTATGAGTGGAGCCTTCCTGGATGTCACCTCACTGATGCAGTGACATACAGACACATTCCTGCATCAATCAGCTAAAGGATGACATAGACAGTGAGGTCGAATGCCTACATTCCTTGGTGTTGATAATTCAGCACAGCAATGTCATATGTATTATATATACTTTTTTTACTTAAGTATCCTCAGCAATTAGACCATGGAAAAACCACACGGAAGGGTGCCAAGTGCTCTAAAATATTGCAGAATTCATTGCTCTTCACATACAGATTTGAGAACATCAGGAATAGAACTCATTCTGAAATACAAAAAAATTGCAGCCCATAAACAGTAGAAATGTCACAGAAATATGCTTTCCCTCTCTGCATTGTTTGGGGGCATTTGTGGAAGAATGGTGGGATTGCTGGGAGAATGTGCTTTTTTTAATATATAGTATACATTCTTTTGTATTAAGCTTCCACAGATGAAAGTGCTCACGGTAATGTGCCCTTGTCACATTCTGTTTGAAAATATTACTCTTTCTTCAAAGAAGAGAAAGGGAGAAGCTGTAGCTTTAAATTGTATGAGCATGGGAAAATCAGACATGGTAATAAAAGTGGATGTTTGAGTGTGTCAGATAAAATTTATTAGATAGGGGTCCAGCTCAGTGCATTCCTTTGCAAAATTCTTGGTAAGCTGCCAGAAAGTGAACTCTGAAGCATTAGCACAGTAGAAAATATTTATAAGAGTGTAAGGCTGCTGGCTGTGATACGTTTCTGCACTTTTAAAATAGCTTGCCACAAATTCAGAGATGTCAATAGAGGTCAAACTGCAGGGAACTACATAATTTAATGAATCAATTATATGCTTACCAGACAAAAAGTATTACTATTGTGGAAAAAATGAATTATTGACATGTGAAAATAATTTCTGAGCTCAACAACACATACAGTAGCAATCATGGTTAAGTTTCTAGACTTGTACAATCTAATTGCTTTCCCAGTAAAGTCAGCACAATAGATTTCTTTTGTGCTCTTTTTTTTTTTTTGAGTATTATCTGCAAACTGTTTGAAGACATTCTTCAGTACACCTCAGCAATGGCTTCACTTACTACTGCTGGCTCACATTTATTGAAATTGAGCCCATGAGAAGGACTGTTAAATAATTTTCAAATATATCCCATTACTTCTACTTTAGAAAGATACAGACTTTGTAATCAGTGATAAGTTCTATTTGCAATAAATAGGGCTACTTTGAGATCAGATTTTTTATTTCTTTTGAATTTTAGTCCAAATTCTGATAGTTAATACCCTTTCAATACATTTTTAAAACCGTCCCATTTGAAGGAAACACCTTTTCCTTCACACACAACACTGGTGTAAAGAGCTGCCTTGAACAACATTTCCCCTCAGTTGCTCTTCTCCCCTTCCTATGATTTGCTTCTGCATGTAGAACTTGGTTTTTTTTTTTTGCTTTTTTTTGTTTGTTTGTTTGTTTTCTATAAATCTAAGGGGAAAAAAACCTGTCCGAAGCTGTTTTGCTTTGCTGGTGGGGACCATATGCCTTTGGGCTAAATGGAGTCCCATGAGGTCACAACAGACTGTAGGTACAGCAGCACAAATAGTCAATAACTGAATTACACTTAGTCCAAGGTACAAGAATTATGACACAAAGTAGAAGGTTGACCTGACATCTACTAATTCTGAAATAATTTTCCTCTTAAAAATAAAGATAAAATTATGTATCAACCACCTCATAGCTACCCAAGCCTTTAAGTACTATTTCCTAACATGCATCTTTTGAACTATGATCCTGCAGGCAAAATAGCAAAAAAGTTGTTTATTTGAGGTTTTCACAGCATTTGATCCTTGAAAGTTTGTCTTTTAATGACAGAAAAATGTAAGACCAATATAAGTCCATTTTCAGAGTGGAACGTTTTGCTTTTCTTTGATTGCTGATTTTCTGTGCATTCATGCTTCTTTTGGGTAATGGAGGTGCTCACTGTAATCTTCTCCTTTTATTTTTATATATAGTCACACACTAAAATTTTCCCAGCATCAATCCCAGCTTCCATAGAGTATTTCCTTCAGTCAGCCTAACAACTGTTTGATGAATTTAGGCTCATCACAATTTCACATTTATGCAGGTCCTGGAATTTAAGAAAATATACAGCAAACTCTCAATTAAACTCACATACTCATTTCATAGCAACTTTTGAAATATGCAGGCCAAACACAAGCTAAAGGCCACGTTCCACATCTGGTACTCAAATTTTAGAAGAAAGATGTAAGTTTTTGCTGAGGTTGAAAGGACCATCCAAAAATAGAATGTGGAGGTATGTATAAATAGAGAAACTGGGCTGAATGATAAATCAGCTACTCTCCTCCTGTTCTTTACTAAGTCAATATTAATACTTCGAATGAAAAATGAAGCTATAATGCATCAAGTTCTTAAAAAATAATGTCATTGATGGGAATTGAACTCACATCTAACACTGCCAGACTTTTCTGGACTATAAAATGTTTATGTTATAAAATATAAAATTTTAGCAGTAGCACATCTTTGTTAATCAAATATACATGGTTCCCTAAGCTGATTCAGGAATAATCTGTCAGGAGTAAACATATATGTAAGTTAACCATGCACATGTTGGCTGCTCTGACATAGCTGGTGCACATGATTCCTGGCAAACAGAGAATAAAATGTGTTAACTGAAGTTTAAGCTAACATACCTTATTTCATAGTATTAGCAAGAAAACAGCATTCATTTGGACTGTTAACAGTAATACTCTCCTCCAAACCAACTCATTAAATGTATTCAAGCCATGACTTGAACACAATAAGCAAAAAAACAAGAAAAAAACACACAAGTATCTTAAGGACTGTGGTACATGTCTATCTTCTTTATACTCTTCTCATTTGCAAAGCCACAGGTAGCTAGTGTTACGCCCTCCTTAGACAAAATATTGTTCTCATTAGATAGACACTTTAGAGATGAAAAACTCAAAATAATGTGCTCAAGATAGTCACGTATGTGGTAAAATTTACTCATCTTAAAGAGGAATTTTCCTTCCAAAGTGAAGGTAAAAAGTATTGCATAGAAATTGCAGCCACACGGGACTTCATGTCACAAAGGGCTCAAACTGAATTAGAGAAAATATATAGTATATAGTCAGAGGTACAATTTTTGCTAGCCTGAATTAGAGAATTTACTGTTACAACTCCATAGCCATGACTCTCTGTACTAGGAAATAGTTAATCTTTTATTATAGTGGATAGCCTTGTGGGATTGCTTTAGTTATTCATTATAGAAATCAAAGTAAGTTCTACAGGATTGTGCAGTTTGGCTCATCCAATTGGAAAAACCCTAATGATCAAAAAAGCATGTGTTCTTACTCAGATATGTTTTATGACATGGCTGTAAAATGTACCTACCACAGCTTTTCATTGTTTCACAGACAATAAGCACAGTCATTTTCAGGTTTCCATTGTTCTATAGCCGAAGCCATGAATATCCCCTTGGTCATTGACATGAGTGACAACTATATTTACATCTACTGAAGAGGCATGATTAATTACTAAGTTTCATCAATAAAGTTTATTCCTTTTAAGCCTATAGGAATTGCAGCATTGCATTTGAGACATGATTCCAAAGAGTATATCAGCTTTTCAACCATAAACAATGTCTGAGAATTTATAACTTGGCAGAAAGGCCTTTTTGAGCTAAATCTTAACATGTATTTTGGTAGTCCAGAAATAATTTATTTTCTGAGATCTGCCAGCCTTACTCAGACAAGGTAGTGCTTCAGCTGTACAAGGAGTTCCATTCACCTCAATGGGAATAACCAGGCAGGAAAGAGATCCTGGATGGTTTAAGAATTTTATTTCAGCAATTTAACTATATTCTTCTCAGAAAACAAACCTGGAACAAAAAAAAAAAAAGGTATAATTTTCTTTTTGCAAATATTTTTAAAGGAAACTTGCTACAGAGCTAGCAAATGCTGAAATTTCAGTACTACATTGAATCCCATTTGTTCAGATCTGTATATGAAAGCATGTAGTAATTTTATATTACTGAGCTATATTTTTGTATGAATTTATTGTAATTGCATTTGAGTGGGGGATTGGTAATAATGAAAAAGATTAATTCCTATTATGCCTGAAAGCATAGAGGTTTTATAGAACTCAGTGGAATTACAGGCGTACTGTTCCTCACAGGAATGACTATTTGCAGGAAGGGAGAGAATCTAAGGTTTGGATAGCTTGTCTTAAATTCCCAGGTCTTTGACTGCAGTAATTCAATTACAAAAATCCTGAATTTTCATTGCCAATGCTTATCATATGGTCAAGAGAACTGTCCATCTTTTATTAATGCAGAAAATCCAGACCTCTCTTGACACCATTTGCTTCTTCTTTTTTTGGAACTTCCTTATATTACTCCTATCTGCCAACATTTCCAAATCATGTTTTCCCACTCAATCCCCAGAGTATGGGCTGAACTCGCATTAAATTTTGAGCTGCCACTTGGCATCCTGATTAAAGAGCAAGCTTTAAAATATGCTTTGAATGTTGCTACAGCCCATCAGCTGTCAAATAACTGCCATGATGCCCCAGTCTCTTTAGTGATTATTCATTGTATTAAAAGTTTTTTATGAGGGGAACTGTTTAAAAACAATTGCTTCAGTTATAACTCTAAGTGATAAATATCTGAAAAGATCTGAATTGCCAGTTTCTGGGTGCCAGTAATGCTCCATTATCTAGAGTGTGCCTGAACTACATGCCAGAGAAGGGAAGAGGGAATATTACCAATTAGAGATTACAGAAAACAGAGATATGGCTTGTTGGCAGGTAGTCTTCCATTTACAAGCATGGAAGTGAACTAGAGTATAAAACTTTATAGAGAAATAAGTGAATAGCCTTATCTGGAAAGAGGAGGCATTGCAATCAATCTGTTGAGAACAATAGTCTGCTAAAACATAACTCAGTTACCAACAGCCCAAGCTGTAGAAACTCAGGTCATACACAAGGTCTCATTTCACCCTGCAAAAGGGATCAGACTGTGACACTCTGAGACATCTGTGTGTTTCTAGTCACATCTGCTCTGCCCAGGGCCAGCATCCACAGTACCAGCCACCTCACCCATTTTTCAAGGGTTCTTGATATTGTATAGCTTCAGAGTTGCCATATTTAAGTTGACATTTAAGGACTGTTCTGCTGCACCATAAGAAAAGTAAAGTAATGCACTCTAGCAGACTTGGCCAAAGCTGAAGTACCCCACTCTTTCCTTTCACTTCTTGTTTCCCAGTGGTCTAGTATGTGATTGGGTCACCTCAGTGCTTTTTTTTTACTGCTGTGGGGTTTTTAATTTTTTTTTATTTTATTTTTTTATGTATTCTTGTCTTAGTTTTTATGATTCAAGCATTGCTCCTTTCACATGTATAACTACTAGCACAAAAGGTAACAGCTACAGTGCTGCCAGAATAATTATCTTTCCTGGTTCAGGTATTGATCCTGTTGTTTGATCCATATGAGTGATAAAACTTGCCTGTGCTGAGGCATTTGCAGAAAGGGAAGCTTGGAAGCATAGCATACCCTGGTTAACAATTTGCTGTAAAATTAGTGCCCTGTGCTTTTTTCTTTTTAGTTTGCTTGGTTTTTAGTAGGTGATAAATATTGAGTAAATGCACAAACTAAAATAGACAGACTGATGTGTGGTCATATGGCTTTCCATGCTGGGAGACTGCAAAATCCAGGGTTTTCCAGAATGGAAACAATGCAGAAGTCTGCAGTGCCCATGTCTCTCATGTTTAATGATGAATTAACTCCAGAACTTCAAGGTGGTTTGGAACACATTTTCTTTTCCACTATAATGTTTCATGAAGTGTGAGTTGTTGCAATTTTTTTTCTTTTTTTTCTGCAGATGTTGCTGGCAGAGCTACACCACGTCTGCTTATTGATATGGTAGAGGTGAGGGAAAAGGAACCTGGGACTGAAGTGGGTCAGTTCTCCCTGACACTGCTCTCACTGACACAGTTGCAAATTTTTTGCAAGACAAATATTGAAGACCCACTTTGAATGTTTACAGAGCCAGTACTTTAACATACATAGACTCCTAGAATCATAGAATATTTGTAAAGGACCTTAAGATCTTCTAGTTCTAATCCCCCTGCCATGGACAGGAACACCTCACCCTAGACCATGTCACCCAAGGCTTCATCCAACCTGGCCTTGAACACTGCCAGGGATAGAGCATTTGTCACTTATTTGGGTAACCCATTCCAGTGCCTCACCACCTTCACATCTTGGCCCCTCTGCTCTAATAACTCTTTTAAAGCCTGTGGCTCTGAAAAGGACAGACATCAATAAGAAGTCATGAGATGAAGAGTACCTTATTGTTACTCCAGTCAGCCTTGCCACTTTTTTTCATGTCTTCATTGCATATATATGGCATATGGCAATTCCTGTGATATGGCACAGCAACACTTCTTGCTTGCTTCAGTGCACACCAGTGAGGGGCAGCAAGCATCACTACTGGTTTCCTAACAGTGTTGGAGCTATAACTCTGCTCATGGCAAGAAAAATAGAAATCCCCAAGAAAGCAAAGCAAGAGAAACCAGCTTATTGCTAGCAGCTCACCCTAGATTCTGAGAAGGCATTGATGTGGCAATTAATCTCACCTAATTTTAGAGCTGGGATTCAGCTTTAATTTAAAACACTTCCATCTCAGTGTCTACACATGAACCTGAGCTCTCTTTACAGGCAGTGGACACTCAGAGAAGCCTGGGTCTCCACCAGCAGGTGGGAGTGGGATTCAGTTGCCTTATTATCAACACCTTTTGCTACCTCAGATGTCCTCAGGGGTCTTGTGTGGCCACCAGCTACTGCTCTGGAAGGGGCTACTGAAGGAACAAGTCACCCACAGGTCCTGGGTCTGTATGTGCCAGCTCTGAGGAAGCCTCAGAGATCTGCACTGGGGA
Source organism: Melopsittacus undulatus (assembly GCF_012275295.1). Taxonomy (NCBI): domain Eukaryota; kingdom Metazoa; phylum Chordata; class Aves; order Psittaciformes; family Psittaculidae; genus Melopsittacus; species Melopsittacus undulatus. Next base: position 18,318,984 of record NC_047528.1, on the reverse strand, counting down.
CAAGAAAGCATGCTCTTTGGTGCTGAAAACAGCCTTAGGAGCTTATGCTGAGGTGAACATAGCTGAAATTCACATGCCTGAGCTACATGTTGAGACTCCTGTGAGAGAAAATGTGAAGAAATCAGCATTTCTCAGGGATAGCTCTCCTAAGCTAATTTAGGGTTTATATTGAAAAGATGTTACAAAGGAGTCTGAAGGGATCTGTGAGCCTAGTTCCACATTAAATGTCCAGAGGTCAGAACATGTGTATGAGACTGGTAGTTATGACAGGGGGCCTACAAGAGACACGGAGCCTTTGTCCAGCTGCCAGAGGCCAGGGAGGTTGTCCTTAAGCATCTCAGTTACCTCTAGATGCCTCTGTCTTGGCAGTGAGCCTTCATTTCTCCTCTGACTAGCTGAGGTGTAACTCCTTCACTGCCCAAACAGATATGTGGGATGAATTCTGTCCAGTCTGGGGCTATAAGAGTAAATGAATTGTCCTTCCCTGTTCCTGGCATCCTGTTTGTTCATGGAGGCTCCCAAACCCATTAAACTGGATTATGGAAGCAAACAGTTTGCTGAGACCCACCATGCCTGTGGCACAACTCTGCCTTCTTTCACGTTGCTCCTTTCAGTCTGTGCCATTGCTCAAGAAGCAATCTCCTGGAGACCAGACTCCAGCTGGCAGCTTCCACTGGCTTTCCAGACAGCAAGGCAAAAAGCTGGAGAATCTGAGAGTAGAAACCCAGACCTACTTCAACGGCTTCTCTGCGGCAAATCATATTTCAAGAGGCTTAATTGTATGTTAAGGTATGGACTGAAAAGTAGGCTTAAATGGGAATGCAATTCTGTCGTTAGCTACAATGTGGCTAACCTCAGGAACAATGTGAAGGAAATCTCCTTCACAGATACGTTATACCATATAGAAAACTATAGTAAATTCTAGCTGTTGTGGGAGAATCAAAACAATTAAATAAATTAATGGGAATGAGACTGCAATTTAGTCATGACATAAAAGCAAAGGGTGTTTATTTAAGAAAAAAATTGGAAATTAATAATTCAAAGTAGAAGAAAATAAAATATTGAGAGTAAAAAAAAGCATAGAATAATAAATATGAACTGGGGGGATTAGGTAAAAGTATGCTAACACATTAAAAATATAGATTATTTCAGTCCCACCGAGTGATATTGATTATATTCTTACTATAATTCAAGCTTTACTAGCTTTATGCTAATATGTGAATTTTTGATAAAGAGATGTGTTCATCAGAAACTAGAGTAATATTATAAAGGCTCCACATACTACTCATCCACTTCCACTGGACAGCCTGTTCCAATGTTTGACAACCCTTTCCATGAAGACATTTTTCCTAACATCCAATCAATGTATATAAATACCTGAAGATGAAGGAGCGAGGCTCTTCTCAGTAGTGACCAGTGACCAGACAAGAGGCAATGGGCACAAACTGAAACACTTTTTTCCTGTGAGGGTGGTAAAGCCATGGGATAGATTGCCCAGAGAGGTTATGGAGTCTCTTATCGCTGGAGGTATTACACAGCATCTGGACATCAACCTGGGCAACTTGCTCTAACAAGGATCACTTCTTAAGCACAGAATTTGGACTAGATGATCTTAGGTGCTTCCTTCCAACCTCTCCCATTTTGTAATTCTGTAATTTCTCACATCTCGCTGATCTCACTAACCCCATTGTATACAAAATGTGTGGATGGCAGCTCTAGCACGCACAGCTGACATGATAGCCCATGTTAGAGCATAGCCCCAGGCCTGAAACCATCTCTCTGACATGCCTAAGCAGGTCTTCCTAGAGTGTCCTTCTAGTCTTGCATTTTGAAACTGGTTTGGTCCATGGTCCACTTGGTGGCATGGGCACTTGGCAGAAAGGCAAGTCCTAGGGTTCCTGGGAAGGACAGATCCTGCTGTCCCCCACTGTCCAGCCGGGGGAGACAGAGGCCACCTTGCAGAGTAGGGCACTGCTACTGGGTGAGAAAAAATCTGTGAGCTCCTGGGGCAAAGACAACTTTATTCTATTTGAGCCATAGCTTCCTAGAGTTTGTCCCACCTGGTCCAGGTCAAACACTCTCTCATTCTATTGCCAGTACAAATACAAACAACAAGCTGTGTCTGAAAACTAAACAGTAACAGGATAACAAAGAGAAAGAAGCCAAGACCCGTAGAGCCGTTAATTTGCTACCAACTTTTTAAACTGTAAACCATCAGTGGTGTCGGTCAGCAATAAGAATAGTACAAACATTGCATTAGGGATAATAGAGAAACATTGTTTTGTGATTGAAAGGCTCTGACTCAATGGGGAAGTATTTTTTGGTGACATTATACACTACTGTAAATCAAGGTAAGTTTCGGGGACATCGCATAAACAACCCAGTTCTTTTCAGATTCAGTAGCTCCTAGCTTTTCTAAAAGCTCCAGATTGAGCCAGGCTGTCTAAATCCTATTAAAGTAGGTAAATTCATGTAAAAAGGAATATTCCTTGGACTACAATAAGGTTTCCAACCAATTTTCCTTTGATTATATTACAGATGACAGTTTATAATAGAACTGCAAACTGTGGTAACACGGAAAAATACATAAAATTTAACGTTTATGTATTTCCAGCTCCTTGTCAGACATCAGAGGGATTTAAAAAATTAAGCTAGGATTTTACGGCTTGACACAATCACATGTGCAGTAATAAGAATAACATAAATATCAAATGTAATCTTCTCCATCCTGTCCTTCCCCCACTCTTGAGAAGAAGCAACATTGGAGAAGTATTAAAAAATAACTTGGCCTCCCAAGGTGAAGATGATAATAAATACAAAAAGCCACAGGGAAACCATTTCCTCTAACTGTGTGAGGAGACTCAGTCAGTAAATTCTCTATATGCAGCAGAATAACCCTTTCTGAAAAACCTGTGTATAATGTATGTGCTACTGCTTCTTTTTTTTTTTTCTATGAGTAGCTTTAAAAGCTTTTAGAAGAACCTGGGTACCCTTAAAGAGCCACAAAATGTTTAAAACTCATATTTGACATGGGAATTTTTCATGAGTCACTCATTAAAAACTATGGGCATAATCACTCAAGTACTTCTGCATAGGAGCAGTAGGTGATTTGTACAGTGAGTTTCCCTGAGAAGAGTCACACTAGTAAAGTGATTCTTTCGCAAAGGAGCGCGAAGGACTGTGCCCAGTAACTGAATCACTGTGTTTTCCATGGCAATCTCAGTGGCACAGGCAGCATCACTGCATGGAGAATATGAATGTTTCTATGGTTTTGGTTCCTTCCCAGCTTTCCTTTACACTTACAACACACAGCCCCTTTGTATCTTTACTCTTTGGTAAAGGATGTAGCCGTGTTTCACTATATATAATTTTTTCCATGGTTCAAAACACAAGCAAAGGCATTAAAAATTCTCTCTGAGGTTAAGAATTAAATATATATATATATATTCAGAATAATTTATTATATCATATAGCTGAAGGGAAAAAAACCAGCTTACCTTGTGCTACAGTAACAAACACTTTATTTGTGTAAAGGACATACAGTGTAATAAGATAGTATATGAACAGTAGTTAGCATTAGGAGATACTTAAGCTAAGGACTACAATGTATGGGTAAACATTTAGCTCTGTTAAGAAGTTAAAATGTCTTATCAGACTCCTTGTGAAAATAATTTTTGACAGTAATAGAATTACCACAGAAATACAGGTAAGCCTTGAAGAAAAGGCATTTTCTTCTGATGAGTTTGCCTTGATGTTCTAACTGCAATGCAAAGGGAATGAGGTTACAATTTTTTAGGTAATAGAGATGCATTTTTTCAGCACTTCTGCAGTTATTTCTGAACTGTATTTTCAAGCATTAGGTTAGGAAAGTTTGCCCCATCCAAGACTAGTCTCCTCACTAAAATCTTGTAGACACTTTCTACCCCTGGAGAGCTTTTGGGAGTAAGTAAGAAGCTGGAATACGAAAAAAAAAAAAAAAAAAAAAGACAGAGAAAAAAAAGCCAGCCTCATCCAACGTGCAATCCAGACAATGAGGAGCCTGGTGATGATGTAGTGAACACTGCAGACAGGGAACTCAGTTTGAACTCTGTTTGTTTCATGCAAAAAAATCTTCACAGGTATGAGAGCAGCTTTAGATGCCAAGACACGAGCTATCTGAAAACCATTGGAAACATTAAGCAAGGGGGTTATGTGAATTCAGCTGAAGTTCTGCCTCCTACAGGGGAAGAAAATTTCTATTTCTTGTACTTAAGGGGGATGTCTGAGGTTCCCCAAATTCCTCAGTATTAAAATGCAAATCAAGAAAAACTCAGGAGAAAAGTTTAATTTACCACTGAATCCCTGGCCAGTCTGAGAACAGTGTGAAATCCCACAGGGGCTGAGCTGATGGAGGGAGAATGGAAAAGTCTTCTGGTACTGGATTTGAAAGATTAGGGGGCAAGTGTCTGGTAAAGAAGGGGTGCAGTGAGAGAAATGGAAATGTCACAGAGAAAGAAGAATAAGTTTGAATCCTTAAGGCACTTTCTCAAGATTTGGCTAAATGATGGCTCCCACATTAAAAAATATAATAAAGCCAAAGACAAGGACTGAATTTAGTTGTTTGTCAGTAGTGCCAGGATGCTGTTCCTTTCAATTCCACAATACTGCTAAACTTGGCTAATGGCACCTAAATGGGGCAAACAAAAGGCCCAACTATTCTGCACTACAGTGGGAATGCCAGAGCCACTGTGGCACAGCCTGGTGACAGAGGCCAAGCAGGCTTCTTTTTCCTTGGGGTTGGGTAAGGACAAGGATGGGAATGTGTAAGGTTGGGAAAACTCTTAGAGGTTTGTGAGCAACATCTCCTTAGCCTGATACCATCACTGAACCTGTGGACCAGGCAGAGGTTCAGAAGGAAGAGCCTCTTGACACAAGACAGAGCCTATGTGCTCCACCAATGAAAGGTGGGCAAGGATGAGATGGTTCAGGCAAGGCTGGTTGTTTTGTCTGTGAAACTGAATGCAAACAGAATACCACAAATAGACCACGTTCAGATTATTGATTGGTCCGAAGAGCTCTCTCTCTGTCCACTGCCAATGCAAATGTTGTCAGGACAGTCTGTTCAGTGCTAAGAGGATTACACAACTGAAGTAAGCAAAATAAAATTAATCTTTTCTAAATGTTCTTATATTTTTGCCAGAGGGTAGTGAAAAGAGGAGCAGGAAAAATGATGAGTTAATTTCTTGCCGTTGTAAGAATCATACACGTAATAGATCATACCATCTTACTTTGCTCTGAAGAGGAAGCATGATACTGCGAAAATCATATTGAGGTACCCATTTATAAACCTGTGTAGGAAAAGTTTATCTGAACTGTCTTCAAAAGCTCAGACTGTGTGGAATATCTGTATTCATTGATGAATATTTTTATTGAATAATTGTATTCATTGATCTGGAATGTTTTAGAGATTTTTCTTTCTTACTTTTAGGATGAATACTATTTGTGTTTACAAACATACAGACATAACAAACCCAATGCTCTACCTCCTTTAAAACTAAACACACAAACCTCTTGATATTTCCTGAAACTGGCAAATAAATGCTTGCCAGATTCAGAAATCAGTTCATATTTTGACATCATAGCTCTGAAAGTCTTGTATAAATTTTTTCTGTCTTGATTTGTTTCCAGAAAGACTGCCAGATTACCACACTGTGCAATTACAATTTCAAATTCTCCATAGAAACCAACTTTTCAGTTTCTATTTAGAAACATTATTATAGAACAGCAATTACAATGCTGCTGAAAATGACAATAACTCCTTTTCTCCTACTTAGTTTTCAACGACTATGAACTAACTTTATTGGTATAAGTAATCTAAAATTTTATCATGGTCAGTGAATTACATACACAGTAGAACTACACTAGCTGGATATCAACCCCACATTTGCAAATATTCTTGAATTAAAATTACAGGACTTACAAAAGCAAAATCTCTTTAATGATTATGTTACTGTATTAATAATAAATTCCTCAATAAATTATGAATGAGGAAATACACATGCAATAAATAGTTGGTTGACTTTACTATTCAGTGTAAATACTATAAATTGAAGCACCTAGAGTTTGTGCAATGTCATTTACTTTTTAAAAAATAATATTGTTATTGTTATTATGTTTTATTATGCTATTATGTTTTATTTATTTGACTTTGCCAGAAAAAAAATATACTGTGTTGACTTCATATTGAAGTCATACATCTCAGTTACTACAATCTTTTTTGCTTAAGACTTGTCAACATAGTCCATAATAAGTTCATCTAATTTTGAAATAAATTTACCAAAGTAATTAATCTTTGTCCTTTTTTCAAACCTTAAAACATGTTAAAATTTGAGTTTCTAAGGAAAAATATGCTACAAGATAAAGAAATAAAAAAGCCACAAGTAGATGTCAAAAAGATCCACAAGTATGGTGAACTAGTCCCCTGCTCAATTATTCTGCCATTATGAACTGAGTGTGAACTGATGGTAATTGAAGCGAGAAAGGCACTAAAACACTTTCCAAAGCAACATCTGCAACAAATCAAAGGAATGAAGATAAAATGACAAGGACATTTAATGACAGGACTGTTCCCCTGCTTGACTTTCTGCTTAAAAAGGTCTGGCCAAATTCCAGTTAGAAATGATCCCAGCACAATGAGTATACCATTTCTGTGTGATGTGTAACTGGGTTTCACTGAGATATTTGAAGAATGCAACTAAGTATCTCTTTGAAATCTGGACTGTTCCCAAACTTTCTGGTGCTCATGATGCTCTGGGTTGAGCTTTTCTTCCTTCTCCTGTTTTTTCCACCCACAAAATATTTTCTGTATTTTTGGGGAGGGAGCATCACTGGTAATGAATGCATATTGGTATTACACCTTATGAGGAAGTTGAGAGTATGCAAGACCATCCCAGGGCCTATGATACTCCTTCTCTTCTTCATAGCTCTCCTTACTCAGTCCTCACCTAGTCATAGCTTCCCGTAACACACCACAAACCCACACCTGCATGAGGCTCACACTTCTGTCACAAATATGGACTTCCAAGAAAGACAGAACCACCTCTGAGAGTAAGTTCTTCCAATATTTGGCTACCTTCACTGCTAAAAATGCACATCTTATTTATAATCCTTTGATTAGCATTTTCTTAGAAGTTTCTTTCTTATGAAATTTCAGATTATGACCAATTAATCTATAAACAGAAAAATTCTCACATGAATTTGATTTTTCCATATTTTCAGTTTTCTTGTAACTTCTCTCTGACGTGGGCAAAGAAATGAACAAGGTATCACACATTGTTAGAATGATAAAACACTGCAAAAAGCCAAATTAATAGATAGAAGCAATGGTATGACTGTGGTATATAACTGGTATATGCTGAAACTGATGCAAAAATAAAAAGGCAGTTGAAAGAAATCTTTTTATCTTGAATAGATTTTCAATTATGTTTAACAAAACCCTCACATTTAACTAATAAAATGAATAATACTGTGATCTTCAGTGTAATACAATTTCACAGGCAAAATATTGATTCTTTGCCTGTTATCTGATTACCTAAAATTAGGAATGGAAAACATTAATAATCTTTTGCTGACAGGGAAGAAGAAAAAATTATTTCAAATCATAGGAGGATGGTGAAACCAGACTGTACAAGATGCTAAAGAGATGAGGTGTTTGATCTGCATTTCCCACATTGCATGGACGTTTTTGCATAAAAATGTTTTGGCTTCCTATCAAAGCTGAAAACATTTACGGACTTGCTACTCAGTTTTTCAATCAACTGTCTAAATTCCTCCTGCCCCTATAGGTATATTTTATGAGAAATTTGTTTTGTCTGAACTACCCTGCCCCCTCCTCAGCTGTCCATTCACAACGTTTATAACATAATTTTTTAATCTGTTTTCTGAATTAGTTCTGGATCAACATATCTGATTGTTACTGTATGCAATGGAGGGCATAGAATTAAATGTTTACAGTTGTAAATGGTTAATATTAATTGAAAGATGCAAGTCATGTCTCAACAATTCTTGACTTTTTTTTTCTTAGTAAGTAGATCGAAAATCAAGAAAATTCTCTTGTCTAAGAAATATTTCATTTAAACATACTGAAAATACATGGTACGTAGGAGACAAGTAGTCTGTATAATGTTGGAATCAATTTGACCTTTGATACTCTTTTCAGTGGAAAGACGAATCAAAGCAAAAGAAAAAAATGTACAAGGCTTTAGTTCAGAGCCCTCTGAAGACACTGGGATATTTACCAGGCTAAAGTGAGAAGAGATTAGATTTTTAAACTATTCAATTTCCACTAGTACTTTAGGAAAGCGAAGTGTATTTCCGCTTTAAAAAGCCACCTGTCATATCATGCATAATCAGTATGAACAGTGAGATCAGTAGAGTTTTTTCCACAGTACTACAGCAGTTACTGGCTTTCGGGGAAGACAAACGTATTTGAAATTTTGAGCAAATTCAACAACCAGTTCTGAATGAGAAAAGGAGAAAGTTTTGGATTAGCATAAACACATTGTGTTTCAGTATTTTTAAATAACTTGGGTTGGGTTTTTTTTTTTTAGTTTGTTTTGTTTGTTTTTTTTTCCCAAAACAGTAAAATGAGATTTAACTTTTCTTCTGAATTATAGAAAAACAGCTGTAATAACAGGAGGTAAATGTAATGAAGGTAAAGGGGAATGTGAAATGTACCTGCAAATTATAAGAAAAAATTTTGAACAAGCAAGAAAACACTCTCCAGTTCCAGAAAAGGGCACTGAGTCTTATCCTGTGCAAGTGAGCAGAGCCTGGGGACCCTTCTGTCCACTTCTTCCCATTGACCTGCTCACAGTGTTTGGCAGGTCCTCTTTCCATGGGTTGCCTCTTCTATACCAGGGGGAGGGAGTGGTGATGTAGAACAGAGGCAGGTACATATTTAGTTCTGCAGGTACATATTTAGTTCTGCTCCATGCCATTAACAGCTGTTGTCTGAGACACTGCATCTCCCCAGCAGTCCTTGCTATAGGGTGTGCCTAAAGGAATAGTTGAACCATAAGCAAATACAAAAGACAGAGTAAGATGGCAATTGTTCGAAACACAGGCTGCCTTAATAGTCCTGTGAGCTCCTCAAGGGGATAAAAAAGATATTACAGCAGTCAAAAGTTATGTATGAAATAAACACATTTTTCCATATTCACATTCCATATTTCTTCACCTGAAATTAGCTAGGGTACTGATAAATGAATTTATGTAGTTGATTTCACAAAGGCAGTCTGCATATTGCTACCATCTGTGCACCAAAACTTTTTAAAATTCCAATATCAGAAAAAAAAATGGTTATAAACATTCTAAAAATGTGAGTGAGTATTCCAGGCTTTTATGTTTTTTTTACCATATTAGGCTTTAATTAGAATTTGGTCTAGGGTGAGCAGGGTGAATTTCTAAACCTTAAAAGATCAGGCAAAAGAAAAAATTATATCAAGTAAATCCCTATAAAAGCAATATCATATCCAGAAGAAACATGTCATTTTGTGTCTTCCAAATACTTTGAGAAGAATAAAATGTGGTTTGGAAAGAAACATGGTATGTTTTGAAATTCCAGCTGAAAAACCAAGGAAGACCTATTTGTTTTCTTTTGTCTTTTCATGCAGCCTTTCTGGATTTTTTTTTAAGTATCTGTAAAGCATCTTTAGACCATTTTGTATGACAGGTTGAATATGCATCATTATTTTTGTTGCTAGGACAAATGAGATAATCGTAAATGTTTTGTCTACAAAAAGGAGACTGCTATCAGTTTCATGTGAGATATGCAATAAAGCCATGGGCAAGGGAAGCCAGCGCACGTGGTGATTGCCAGGTGGAGATAAGCTGCTTTTGGTGGCAATTGACAGAAGAAACAAACCCAAGATTTTGATTGAGAAAAGCAGTTGTTTACAGATTTCTGTCAGTGGCAGACTTACTGCAACAGATACCTGAGTGTCTCTGGCTCTTCTCTAAGTGTGACAGGCAGGAGGTAAATCACTAAGTCACACTTAGTTCTCAGTTGTTTTGTGCTTTTAAGTCACCAATGGCTCTGAAATTTCAGAGATAATATTGACTTAGGGGGTGATCTGCAGCACTAGAAATGAGGGGGGAGACACCCTCATCCCTCTGACATCTGGATGGTGATAAGAGCAAAAGAATCCCTGAGGTCAAACTTGGCCCAAAGAATCCCTTCAAACACCTGCGTCTTGAAAGGAATTTTCCATCCTTTCAGCTCCCACTTTTCTGCCAAGGAAGTACAATAAATGTAGGAACATGATTCAATGCAATCTTTTCTTAAAGCTACATGCGTCTTTCTGTCTCTTTAGTCTTTCCAAGTAGTAAAAAAGCCAAGAGTAAAACACACAGGGTAAGTATGTGGTGATCCTTCCCTGCTTCTGGACATCAATGGTTGGGGAACCTTCCTGCATTGAGGATGCATTTGTACTGTTACAGTTGATAACCATCAACAGATTTATTTCTGATTAATCTGTAGAATTCCTCTTGATTTCGTGTGTATATTTTTCCTTGACACCGTCTGACAGCAACAAATTCTGCATTTTATTCTGAGCTGTGTGAAAATACTTTTTTAATTTGAAATCCTTATCTTTGAATTTCACTGAGCATCCCTAAAGCTCATGTGAGAAAATGGAATATTTTCCTTTACTTTCATATTCTCCATATCACTTATGGTTTTACATTTCTCTTTTGTACCCCTCTTGCTCTTTCACTTTCTAAACAGGGAAGCACTTTTACTCAGTTTTTCATTGCCTGATACCAACTCCATAAATATTATCATGCTTATGGAATTTTCCATTATCTTTTCCAGTTGTCCTATATCCTTTTGGGAGTGATCAGGGAGAGATGGCATCATAAATCAACAAGATGGCATAATATTTTTTTTTAATTCATCAGTTTATTTCTTAATCATTCCTAACACACTACTTAACATTTTTTCCCCACCATCACTGATCACTGAGCTAGTGTTTTTCAGGAAATAGCCACAAGGACTTCAAGTATTTTCTCCTTTGTGGCAATAATTTTGACCCCATGACTGCATATTTGTGACTAAAGATGTTCTGTCCTACATGCCTCCTGAGAGACCTAGATGCCCTCCTTAGGACAATTTCATTTGCTAGCATCTGTGCTCATGAGAAGGTAAAATATAAAACCAGCAATAACAACAAATGAAGGCAGAAGTTTAAAATCTGACTAGGTTTTCAAAGGTGCCCATCGATTATCTTTCAGTTGTCTGCTAATTATATTGTAGACCAAATGGGTCAGGGAAATTACTTTTTCTTGCATTTTAAAAATCAGGTTAAAAGAGGCAGATTATGTGACATGTTACCTATACACATCTTACTTCTTATTGAATTAAAACTAGACATTTGAGAATCAAAAGGACATTGTTTTAGCACATTCTGGTCTGCTTGAAAGAGTATGCTTTAAATAGAGCAGGTAATCAGATTATTATGCAGTGAAGATGGATGAGGAAAATGAGGACAACATGATATGTCACAAATGATCCATTTCTAAGTCTGCAAGAGACCAAAAATGGCACAGTTTTTTGTTAATATGGCTCCTGGCTGTATTTTTTCCATTTGCCACTTATTTACTTGTACAATGAGTTCCTGGTAGGAGAGCGGGGAAAACCTGACCTCTGCTAGCAGGGAAAACCTGACCTCTGCTAGCAGGGACAGGACATCTGGATCACAATGAACCGGCTGTGTCGGTCTGTATCTGCACTGCCTTAAATTGGCAGGCAGTGGCTTATCTGAGTAACAGGAACTGTAGCTGCAGTGCAATGGCAATAGCTATAATAACATTTCTAATGCAGTAACCCATTAAAAAAAACAAACCTCAAGGAAAGTGCGCATCCATTTTGGTTCATTTCCTAAACAGCAGTGTTTATTAAGGTAGTAAAAAGCGATGTAAAACATGCTTTGCTCTATATTAATGATGAATTCTTGGACAGTACATTAGTAGTATCTTATCTAAATGATAACTGTAATTAGAAAACTAATCCCAAGGTAGTTTCTGCTCAAAATCTCAGAATGTGCACCTGCCACAGGACAAAACTGCTCAGCTCATCTGTTTTATACCAAATTAGAACCAAAGTGCTCTATTGATTTACAATTGATACATAATTAACTGGCAACAAATTAATTATACCTTCAGGATCAATATCAGCAGTACGACAGATAAACTGAAATACTGAACACTTACAAAACATCAGCAAACATCTGCAAATTTCTAATCGCTATTGCACAATTAATCCAGGGAAGTCTCGGTTGCATATATACACTTTTACACACACACCTTCACATGTACACCCCACCCACTGTTTGGATTACAAGGTCACTCAGTGCAGTCTGACAGTGCACAGACTAGTGCAAAGGGGCTCACAGGCACAGACCCCGGGTGTGGGTTCCCCTTTGCAGTACCCTGTGCTATCACTCTGCTGCCTGCATAGTTTTCAAGAGGGAAGGCTGTGTGGGCATCCTAAGTCATGCTGTGCTAGTGAGATCCAGAACTACACCTACTGACATGCAGAAATATGAATGCTGTCTATTAGAAAAGTGTTTCAGCCACGACACTTGCATGAACTGGTTTATTCCTCACAGGAGCTTCAAAGGGGAATACTTTGCTAGGGAATTCCGATCAGAAATCTTGGAAAACTTTTAAAAATTCCTTACACTTCAACTGTCTGTGTAACTCATTGGCATAGCCTTTCATCAGTAACATTCTAATTAAATAGAGAGCAGAAAACTGTTGCCTATCCAAGTTTTGTGGGCTAGAAAACAATTTATTCAGTTTGCCATATGTGTGGCTAACATAAAAATATAGAAAGAATACATAAAAAAACTAATTTAAAATAAAGCCCTTTAAAGGAGGGGCACATGATGTGACTAGCCTCACAACTCCCTTAAAATGAGGGCTTTCGAAAGCAGTCTGGCGATCACAATCTGATGTGTTTGCAGAGTGCATCAGTCCAATGCTTTCTGCTTTCAGTGGGAGCCAAGAGAGTTAGGCAGAGCTTTATAAAATCTTCTAAGGCATCGAAACATGAAACAATAATGATAAATTGTAAAATTACTGATTTATGTGGCATAGTAGTAGCCGGAAGTACCAGAACACAGAATATCCTTTACTTGTGGTGATGCAGGTGATCTGGCACAGCCTAACCCACACCCTGCTCTGCAGGCAGCTGCCTCACTATCTCTGTCAAGAGATCATTTTTGTAGACCATTTTAAAGTAATCTGGGAAAGGTTGGTTTCTCAAAGGCACATACCAAGAAGTATACATACCATTTACTACAGCATCTCTCAACAGGCCTGATAATGGGAGGCCACGACAGTGGGTGCAGAGCTATTCCAGGGGGCAGAATAACTGCTTCTGCTTACCCATTGGAGGGGCCTGGTGTGAAATCATGGATGTGCCTGGGGGTTGCCAGGAACTGAGATGGCTACTGGTGTTCAAAAGACCCTGTAATTTTCTAGGTTAGGCAAGAAGTTGTGGAGAGGAATTTCCAAATCTCCTTATTTAGCATTTCTGTTTTAAAGGGGGGTCCTGGCTTCAGGACCACAACAAAGGGGATAAACAGTTGAAGATAAAGGTTTAATTTTGATTGCAGTTGCACTGATATAAACCAGTGGGAAGTTCCCCTATCCAGATACCATGGCAAGAAAGAGTGAGCTCAGACAATGAAAAGAGGGGAGGCCTCATATTCCCTCTGTATCCTTATTTCAACTATGTTTCATTTTAGCAACTGCATTTGCTTTCTCCATATCATAAATAGTTTATACTCTTTCAGCCACTGAGTTCATAATTTAAACAGGAAGGCATTTAGCACTGCTGTTCTCATTCAGCTTAAGGATGTGCTTCAAGCGCGAGAATAAATCCTCAACTGATGTAAAATAGTGCAGCCCCACTGGGTTTGAGGGAGAACCTTACCCCTGTGTCAGCAGCATTTCTGCTTCCATTACATCCAGAAGAAGCCCTAGGTCCTCCTGGGAGCTCTCCTTGTCACACCACCTCTTCCCATATGAGCTCAGAGCCGAGCAGGTTCGTCACGCAATGGGCTTGGGTTGATTGCAGCTGATGCTCCACTCCTGCTGCCCCAGGCAGTCCCTGCTACTGATCCTGCAGCATGTAATGACCAAACTGCACTGCAGATAGACCTGAAAATAGGAACCAAGATTCCTCCTGAAAGTGGAAGTATCTCATCCTGTCACTGACAGCTGGCACATCCCCAACACAGAGAATGGGAAAAAGTCAAGTCAGATTTACCTGTGACATCCCTCCCAACTTAGCAAGCAAGCACAGGCTTGCAAGAGCTTCACCTTGTGATTGTTATGGCAATGTAAAGCAATTATAAACCCACAGCACCTAGAAAACTAAAGTGCATTTCACTTGTGCTTTCATGTTTAGTTTGTTGAATGTTTTCCCTGTGAAAGCTTGTGTCACCATACATATTTTGGCTGGATTTCATTGGCTTATGTAGACTATTTAACTGATGTTTCCCTTTAGCATTGCTTGAATGGGTGATCATCCACATACAAAGCATAAAAGAGAAAGCTGCATGCAGCATTCAACTTGAATGTAACAAATAATTACCATAAGAAGAAAAACAGCAGGGCAAAAGCAATCCGGGAGGTTCCTGGAATGCATTGATGATAATTTCCTCCTCCAAGTGATAGCAGAACCAACAAGGTGAGGGGCTATGTTGGACCTTGTTCTCACCAACAGGGAGAGGCTGGTGGTGGTGATGGAGCTTCAGGGCAACCTTGGCTGGAGTGACCGTGAAATGGGGGTTTAATTCCCTCAGGGCAATGAGGAAGGCACAGAGAAAGCTCACTACACTAGGAGAGCAGACTTTGGCCTCTTTTAGGGTTCTGCTTGGTGAAGTGCCATGGGATAAAGCCCTGCAGGGAAGAGGGGGCCAAGAAAGCTAGTTAATATTCAAGGATCACCTCCTTCAAGCTCAGGAACAGTGCATCCCAAAAAAGAGGAAGTTACACAGAAATGCCAAGTGGCCTGTGTGAATGAAGGAGCTCCTGGACAATCTCGAAACAAAAAAGGGAAGGTGACAGAGGATGGAAGCAAGGACTTGTAGCCTGGGAGGAACACAGAGAAATTGTCCAAAGAGCCACAGTATTTGACACTGTCCTGCAAGGCATCTTTTTCTCTAAACTGGAGATAATTGATTGGACGGATGGATTTGACAGGTAGACCATGCAGTGGAAATGGAATTACCTTAATGGTCACACTCAAAGAGCTGCAGTCAACAGCTTTATGTCCAAGTACAGTCCAGTTCTGAGTGATGTTCCGCAGGGTTCAGTTTTGGGATTGGTGTTGTTTGACATCTTTGTTGGCAGCATGGACAGTGGGATTGAGTACACCCTCAGCAAATTTGCTGATGACAAAAGTTGTGTAGTGTGATCTACATGCTGGAGGGAAGGGATGCCATCCAGACGAACCTTGATAGGCTCGGCAGGTGGGCTAGTGCAAACCTCATAACATTCAATAAGGCCAAGTGCAAAGTCCTGCACATGGGTTGGGGCAATCCCAAGCACAAGAAGAGTCTGGGCAGAGACTGGATTGAGAGCAGCCCTGAGGCGAAGGACTTTGGGGTGCTGGTTGACAAGAATCTTAACATGACCTGATAATGTACACTTGCAGCTCAGAAAGCCAGCCTGGTCCTGGGCTGCATCAAAAGAAGTGTGACCAGAAGGCCAAGGGAGGTGATCTTCCCCCTCTGCTCCACTCTTGTGAGACCCTACCTGGAGTACTGCATTCAGTTCTGGGGCCCTCAGCACAAGAGGACATGTACCTGCTCAATCAAGTCCAGAGGAGGCCATGAAGATGATCAGAGAGCTAAACAACCTCTCCTATGAAGATAGGCTGAGAGAGCTGGGATTGTTCAGCCCAGAGAAGAGAAGGTTACAGGGGAATATATAAAGCAGCCTTCCAGTGCGTAAAGAAAGCTTACTAGCTTTTTAAAAAGCTGTGTAGGAATAGGGCAAGGGGGAATGGCTTTAGACTGAAATAAGGTGAATTTAGATTAGATATTAGGAAGAAATCCTTTGCTATGAGGGTGGTGAAGCCCTGTCACAGGTTGTCCAGAAAAGCTGCTGCTGCATGTTCCCTGGCAGTGTTCAAGGCCAGGTTGGATGGGGCTTTGAGCAACCTGGTCTAGTAGAAGGTGTCCCTGCCCTTGGCAATGGGGTGGGAACTGGGTCATCTTTAAGGTTCCTTTCAACTCAAACCACTCTATGATTCTATGATAAAAAGTTTTTCCCTTTAGGGAAATTTCTGTGTATTATTTTCTTTTGCTCTTATTTTTTCTGCCTGACAAAGCCAGGAAAGCAGGGCTGTTAAATCATACCCATATAAAGAATCTATACACTCGATCACTTTAAAGTGTAGAATCAGATATAAATTGTAAAATGTGTCACATATCCTATCCTACATATCAAAACACCTCCAGTCTTCCAAATATTTTGATCCATCTCAACCACTCCTACAATGCAAAGTCATAAAAATATATAGTTTTGAAACAGTCATCTCTAAGCAACTAGCAACATAGCCCAACAGGGTAAGAACTTAACTCATCGGCTAGTTGTGATGAGGTCCAAGAGTCTGGGTTTGGTCTGCACTGGATCTGGAATGATGGGGTTTAAGCAGTGCCCAGAAAGCAGATCTTGTCCAGGATTATCAGCCATGCAGCCCAGCCATCAGACATACAACCGAATAAAGAGCACAATCCAGCACTTTCTGGATGTAAGTGGAAACAAGAAATATCACTAACTTCATTCCTGCTAAACCAGCCCATGCTCTCAAGCCTGTAGAGAACTGAATGAACACCATAACCCTACAATATCCCCTTCTCCCTAGTATGTCTGATATGTTCAGCAAACAGTTTGCTAGAAAGCCAGGGAAATGGCAAACTGAGATTACATTTTGCCATACTATCAAATAATTCATAGTGAACTGGAAGTCATTCACGGAAGGTGAAAATAAGACCAGAAAGACAAATCACTTACAATCATATAAGCATGTCACATACAATATTAGGTGAGAGAAAAGAGAGAAGAGAAACTATTTTCAGAACTGGATGAAAAAAAAGGCAATAAATGATTAAGAATTATTAGGTCTTATTCTAGAAAGTGGAATTTCAAAAAAGGAAAAATAATTATTTTAAATTACTATGTCTTAAAAAGGGAAACCAGCCACAGATTATGAAAGTTGCTGAAAAATCTCTTAAGAGCAAGCTATAGGCCTTTTGAGTTTTGGAATTTTTTTTTCCCCCACTGTATTTTCCTTTCAATTTTTTTCTGCTTTGTGTATTGATCCCAATCCTGCAACTAAAGGCATTTAAAGATTACTTGAATTCTAAGGAGTATTCACATGAATACATTTGGGTTGACAAGAGAGCAAAGAACTGTGCGTTGAAGGTAGAGTGTGTTGCAAGCCTCTGAAGCCAGAAATTCAACCTTATGATCTATCTGTAGAGACTACCTTAGCATGGGATATTGCAAGAATAATTGTGAATAGTTTGAAGGAAAGATTTCAGATGTAAAAATGTGTCATTTGCCTCAGAGTGAGGCTTACACTCAGGGGGACTGGGTAGCAGTCTGTAAATGTGCGAAGTGAATAGACCCCAAGGACAGAATACAATTACTTAGGAGGTAATGAGATGAGATTAAGAAGGGAATATTTAGACAGAATGCCAAGAAAAGCTTGAGCTACTTTGAAGTGTTGAGTAGTCTTGTGAGGGAAACGTGAAAGTGCAATTACTTGAGACATTTAAAACTGTAAGTATCCTCACATTTGCTGCAGGGAACACGTCTCCCTTTGCAGGGAGATAGAATGAGTGATGCAACCATGTTTCTACCCTTATTTTTTTTGATTCTATGATCCAGGGTGCAGTGCAATTCAGATGCCCAGACACTGCAATAACAAGTAACACAAAGGATGCTGCAGTGGTGAGCAGCCTGAGGCAGGTGTTGTGTAGGTTACAACGTGCATTAGAAAATTTTGCCTACCATATCACAGAGTTGTAGAGACTGATGAGTTGTCTGTCCAGATACTATGTTATCTGTGTACATATATATCACATTCTTGAATGTTTAGGGCTACCACCAGTATCATCAACGAACAATAGAGGTGAAACTAGAGGTGAAACCTCTATGCTTGACATCTTAGCAGCAGTGACATGGTGCCCTTGGGGAAAAAAAAAACAAACAACTTTTGCAGTCTAAGGATTACATTTGTCTCAGTCAAGACTGCCACCAACCCAATCCAGTCTGCCAGTCTCACCAGCCACCAATCTTTCCACTGGTCCGCCATGAATCCAAAGGAGTCTTAGAAAGTGGATCTGTGATGCTCCTTGCTAATGGAGGTTACAGGAGCAAAAAGTTGATATGCAGTCATGGGGAGACTGGACAAGTACTCACAACAGAAGCTGGTAAAGGAATACTAAGTAGAAAAACTACATCAAACTCAGGAAATTCCTAACCTGGAGATAGTCAAAGGTTAGAAAGCAGTTTGGGGATGTATCATCTATGTTTACTTTGCTCTTACTTTTCCCTGGGTAGCTGCCAACTGCATATACTGGAAACTGTGGGCAAGATGGACTCTTGCTCTGAAACAGTACATCTGTTAATATACTTTTATGTTCTAATTTTTCCAGAATCTGGACGAAAGGCTACCTGTCTGTGATCCCCTTTTCCTTGGCATTTTCATATCATAATGATCAGGGAATTAGAATAAATAGGGTGGCTCTGTATCCTTAAATTATTCCTGTATTTTTTATATTTTCCAAAAGATACTGGGATTTAACTGACAAAATGTGTGGGGTTTCCTCTATGTTCCTTTTCTTCTTCTTCTTTTTCTTCTTCTTCTTCTTTTTTTTTTTTCAATGCTAAGCACTTTTTATTAGTGTTGTCCTAATAGCCAAGGAATAGTGCATGCCTAATATTACTAAGGGTACTCCTACCCCTGACTTACAGTGAGAGGAAGCAAATCTCCTGTATAGTAAAGGGAAGGGAAAACACCTGCAAAGGGCAGTTGAGAAAAGGAGTGGGATTGACTGGTCCGTTATTTAACTTCTGGTATTGGCTTTACACAGCAGTTCTTGAAATAATTTGAAATACACAAAAGAAACGACAAATGGTGGTTATTATAACATGTTTTATGAAGCTAATTACTAATAGGTAATTTGATATAGGTTATATTATTAGCCAATATGTTTTTCTATCATGGATATGTCATTGCCATTTTAACTGGTTACATGGATTAAAGTAAACCAGCAAAATTTACTTCCTTTTTAGCTTAAAAAGGATGTTGTAGCAAAAACTGGGAGGACAGTGGTTCTTCTGTTTTCACAAAAAAAAAAAAAAAAATTATCATTAATGTAAACAACTAAATAATATGTAAACAATACATGTGTGATCTCTGCAAAGGAAATTCACCAAGCTTTTAAAGTGATCTGAATATATATATATAAAAACAGATAAAGGAGAACTTTTTGAGACTTTTAAATGAAAGTGTACGCTCCTCAGTATATTTAGCATTTCTAGACCTTCTTTTATTCTGGATTTAGAGTAAATGAAAGGAGGTAATTTGCCACCGAATATCAATATCTTGAAAGTTTGAGAGAACTGAATTTTTAGAAAAGAATCCCAGGCAGGAAATTGAACTCACACAACAGCAAGAAGCCACAACCTGGGGAGCTGAGCAGCCTTCTGAGCTGCTGGTTGAATAGCCTGTGTGATGACTCTCTGCCAAATCAGCAAGTGAGATTTTTCCATTAGGAAAAATTTCAGTAAGTTCTGCTACTCAAGTGTGGTTTAGGTGAAGAACAAAATTACGGACTTGAGACTGCCTGGGAAGCAGAAAAAAGCAAGGTAAGTGGTGGATTTCAAACCTTAAGCAGAAAGTAACTGAAAGACCTCTATAATCAGAAGTATTTATGAATTGGATAAATAATAATGCATTAATTGGGTTATTTAAGACCAGGGAGATGGGTAACAAACCTAATAAGAAAAAAGCTAGTGAGATAGCTGAATGGACAATATAGAAGAGATTTAATTTCAGTCTTGAGTGCAAAACGTAGATTACACTCACATTTGACAGGGTTCTCAGCTAAAAGTGTCCATTTGGAAAAGGGATCATAGCACAGAAGCAAGACAAGTAAGAACAAAACACAGATTTTTTTTTTTCAGGGAGGTAACTTTTTATATTATCGAATTTTGTTTGGACATGGAGCACCAGAGAAGCATTTGGGGATGGGAAGTTCTGAAAATGCAGGTTCAGATATTTTTAAAGTCAGGAGACATTCTCAAGTGTGAATCTTCCCTCTTGTTGTGTGAAAGAAATGGAAAATTTATTTTGCTTTATCAGTAACTTGAAATACGTGTCAGAGCTGTGATTTGGACTGCCTCATTCTGCTCTCCTTGCCAGGATAACTCTGTAAGCTGAACCCATGAGCTATGGTGGCTCCCACAAGTTGCTGTGCTTCACTACAAAGTGAAGAAATAGAAAACAGAAAATAAGGATTTTGTAAGTCTGAACTAGATTAGAGGATCTTCATTTTTTGTATCCTCTGAACAGATTTCAGGTGCATGTTGAGAAGATGCAGCTGCAATTTCTTGACCTTAGTTGCTCCTTCCTAGTGAAATGCAGAACAGTATAGTTCCTGCTCCAGTTTATTGTTCAAGGAACAAACCCTTTAAGGCCTTAGCTAATAAGGAAAGAGGCAGAGTGGAATCCAGGTCCACTGTGCTCTTATATATTTATGGAACATAATCACCTCATATCACCTCATCTGATCCCGCTCCCTGGCCATCTTCCCTGAGTACAAGCCGTTGGAGAATGGTCCCAAGCAGCCAGAAATGCTATTACTGAAAATTATGATCCAGCTCTGTGCTGAGGTCCTGTAGTTCATTGAAATAGTAGTTGAAACACCTACATTTTCATAAGGCCAATGCTATGGATCAAACTGAGTGCCACATGAGAGAATTCATCAGTAACATCTGTAGGAAGGGATAGATGTGTTGCACCACATATGCCACCACTCTGATCCACCACTCATCCTGCATAGTCTTATTAAAGAGCTCCTCCATTACTAATTAATTACATTACAAATAAGAAGTCTGCTTTTGGAGTGAGTCTCTCCATTGTCCCATTTAGGTAACTTGGAGCAAAATGAACTGGGAGTACACAACTGTAATTCCCTGTCAAACTGGAAGATGTACTCCAGGAGGACGCGTGATACAAATACAGGTGCTAATGAGCATTTGGTCAGTGGGACCAGATTAAAGCTACTACAAAATGCCTCCATGAAACAGCAAGGTTGTAAATGCTAGGTCTTCAGGCCAGCTGGTTTGCTCCACGGATTCCTTCCTGCTGCACCACACTGTTAAATATAAAGAATTCTGGAGTACACTGGCACTCTCTTCCTGCCTCTCCAGCCCTCCTAAGAAAAAAAGGCATGTACAAACAGATGGATCCAAGAAGGCTAACATGGTGCCAGAATATAACCAAAGTGTCAGAACATAACCAGTATAACAGACTGGTGGCTGTGGTATTCACATAGTCCAGTGCAGATATGGCCACAGCAGTCATTCCAGTGAAAGTTGCTTTAGGACTAAAGTACTACTCAGTGTTCTATCAGAGATGGGATATGGCTGTCAGTATTTTTTTCTTACCAATAATGCTGTGGTTCTTTCCAATTTGCCCTCAGGCCTATCTAGTTTTATGCACATATGCTTCTCCAAATTGTGGCAAAAAAAGACTAAAGTGAACTTCACATCGTGGTACTGTAAACTGCAGAATAAGTTTATAAGTTTATTGCAGGGCAGACACACGTTACAAACCACATATATTAGGGCTTTCGAGGTTTTTCTCAATACCATCTTAAGCAATTTTAAGGAATTCAAGAAACATGAGAATGACTTCAGGGAAAAAAATGCTTGACTGTAATGGTTCCAAGCTGGTTATATGGCTAACTGAGCAACTTGGCCCTATTAGTAAACGTCGATTTCCCTCCTCCCTCCTCATACCCTTCAATTTGCAATATGAAATTGCAACATATTCAGCAGGAACAGTTCACCTATTTCAGTGCAGTAGAGCGACTGTTTCATTTCACACATTTTATGGCTCTAGGTGAAGGAGAGCCATTTCAAAACAGTATTTAAGCTACAGGCTCTGTAAAAATGCTGGGATTTCAGTAAATACAGTATAACTGTTGTGTCTGAGCTGACATCAAGCCAGATTATTCTTTTCAGCTGTCTTCTCACATGGACCTTAATCTGAAAGGTCTTTCCAAGATGGATCACACAGTTCTCATTCAGGAAGTTTCCACTGAATTCCCCACAGCATTCGCTGATATCAAATATTTCTCATGAGGAGCAGAAATTGCAAAATGTTGTCATCCACAAGCAACAAGTTAAAATTGTTTTAATATTTGTCAGATATTGCAGAGCTCTTGAGGAGAGTAGATCAATTCTGTGTCCCAGGTGGGCACATCAAGCTCTCTCTGAACAGCCAGTCTCATTTACCCTGCTGGAAAGATTTACTGGTGCAGTTACACTGCTTCCTCTGCTATTTTCTTCAGCATCTCACCTAGAGCTTCAACTTGCAATGCAGATAGTCCCAGAGTGAGCATCCAAATCTGACTCCAAGGAAAAGAAACACCTGCAGGTTTCTGAGCTCTCTCCTTTGTCTCCCCCTCCCCATCACTTTTCTCAGTGCATGAGTTTCAGAGCCCACTCCAGCGCCTCTCACATGCCTCCAAGCAAGACGCACTTTGTACAATGACAGTCTCAAAGATACAAACATGGACTGTCCAACCAAAATCATACCTATGTGTGGCTGATGATGCAAGGATGCTTGCTGCACTGCATGCCAGAAACTGCAAAATCCTGAACTCCTTTCCCACATAGACACTACTAATCTGAGTCTCTTTTCTTGACCCAGGTAATAACGTGGAGACCTCATAGCAGCCTTCCAGTATCTGAAGGGGGCCTGCAAGCATGCTGGAGAGGGACTCTTCACTAGGGACTGTAGTGATAGGAAAGAGGTAATGGGTTAAAACTTAAGCAGGGGAAATTTAATTTGGATATGAGGAGGAAGTTCTTTTCTGAAAGGGTGGTGAGGCACTGGAATGGGTTGCCCAAGGAAGTTGTGAATGCTTCACCCCTGGTGGTGTTCAAGGCCAGGTTGGACAGAGCCTTGGGTGGCATGGTTTAGTATGAGGTATCCCTGTCCATGGCAGGAGGGTTGGAACTAGATGATCTTAAGGTCCTTTCCAACCCTAACTATTTTATGATTCTATGATTCTAACTTTCACTATATTCACGAGAATCTGCACATTAGAGATTTATCTGTGTTGGTTAAGTGTGGCTGAAATCAGATTGGGTTCAAATGGTCTTATACAGGCAGGCAAACAACAGAGTTCCCTGCTAAACCTTGTTTCTGTTTGAAATCAAGCTAAAAACCAGACTGCCTTGGGAGGACGGAGGCGTTTTGATTTATTTTGTTGTTTTGGGGTTTTTTTTAATAAATTGAGTGATTTGGTCTAAAAAAAGTTATAAAGTAGCTTCTAGACATGAACAATTGAGAAGGGTATGACTTTTCAGCCAGAAAAAGAGATTACTTTAAACAGGGTGTGACAAAGACCTGTTATTGTTGGTTCAGCCTGTCTTTGCTCATAATAAAGTGATTTTTAATTTATTGGTCAATCAATTAAAAATTTACAGGAATGTTTGATGGTGCCAATGAGCCAAACCCTTCTAGTCCAGGAAAAATTAAAAACAGAAATAAAAAGAAAATAGGGAACACTCTCAGCCATAAAATTAACACTTAGCAGTTACCTACATGCCCCTTTCCTGCTTTTCTGCTTCCATCTTAGTGCTGCCATTTCTAAAACTTCAATTTTCACAGACTGGCACCTTGCCAAAGAAAGAAGAGAAAAAGACTGAAGGAGAATAAGGGAAATGGTAGAACATCTAGGTTGTACAAAACAGGGACAAAAAGAACTCTATTGCACAGGACAAGTCAGTAAAAAAGCACCTGATTCCTTGCAGGAAGGTCAGTGGTATGAGAAATTTTAGAAAAAAAAGGAAATGGGTGAACAGTATGGAAAAAATATGGACAACCAAAAATGGAATAAAGGAGAAGAAAGAAAAGCAGAGGAAAAAAATGGCTCATGTGTGTAAGATGAGAAGTTCTGAATGAAATCCCTGAATACCTCAGGACTGTACAGCAGCAGAAGGTGAAAATGAACCTGGAAGAAGCCCATGATGTACACTGAGCAGAGGAAAGCAACAAAGTGTTTATTTATCACAAAACCCTTGTAAAACCCAGATCAAATGAACTATCTGCATGCTACTTGCACACGATCTTCTGCTTGAAGCACTGACAGCCCTGGCAGGAAGTCAGATGTGTCTCAGAGGAATTTGGTCCATCCTGGAAACTCCTCCTGGGGTTCTGGATGAGAGTGATTTGTGATTCTCTGGATGGGAATATATTGATCTTTCCATTGGTTACTGAGAACTGTTATCATTTGAAAGCAAATTCTTAAGGAGTGCTTTGACCTCTGAGAAACAAACCAAACTCGATCCTCTCAAGGTGAGTGATCTGTATTGCAGTGGCACAGAAAAGGCTCCATCCATGCCCAGTATTTCCAATGTAGGCATGCTCTGTTCAACTCTGAGAATGCCTGCCTTGGGTACCCAGAGAATAGTTATTCCTGCTTCTGTGACACAAGTGCTAATATGCCCAGACAAGCAGCAATTTTTAACCTTCTTTCAACTTTAGCTATCCAGACAAGTTATAAGAGACCTGTTTCATTCACAGCATGATTTACTCTGAATTTCAGTGGGAGAGGATGACTGAGCAATCAATCAACAACATGGAGGTGCTTCAGACATAAAACCTCTGACTGGGAGACACAGTGACTTTTTTGAGGTAAGTTAAGACAAATACATTGAATTATTAGACATGAGACCTCCAAGGGGTGTTTAGATATGACTGGAAGTGGTACTGGTAACTCAAATGGGCAATGTTTTATCCCAGTGAGAGAGTACGTAAGCTGAAAATTACACAGCACATTGCCTTCTTTCTGAGAACAGAAAACAGTACCCTTATACTTTGTCATTGTAACTGTGGGAAAGGAAGGTGTTTGGTCTGGTACACTAGTCCTCTGCTCTGTTTCTGGTTTTCTGTGGACATTTGTGACTGTCAGAAGGTAGAGCAGCCTTGGAGCACATGTGGAGAGGGTTGTCTGGTGGCCACAATGGGAACCTATGACCTAGTTTCTGCAGTCTATACCATTCACAAGACACAGAGCCACACAATCATCCTTTATATGCTGTCTGAAGAAATTATGATTTTAAAGTTGCCTTTCATGTTCTCTGAATGGTTGAAGGACTAACCAAACTTTTCTGAAACTGTAATCACTTGAGCTCAGTCAGCTAAAATAATGGCATTGCCCAATACCACAACCATCTTTGGTTTATGATCTCCAAACTTCCCAGGGTCCATGGGCTACTTCTAAGGGTTCAGCAAAAGGTAACATAGAAAAGGCACCTTTCGCTTTACAAGCTTATTTGCATCCACTGGAATTTTTTAGGTGACCACAAGTGGGAAAAGGGTTGAAAACCAACTTTGTATCACATTCTTTGGGACCTCAAAACCATTATATGCTATCAGTGTTTCTTCACTGCAGGCCACGTAAACTCTAAGGTCTTCCCAATCTTAGAACAAAAATTAAGTTGCATTTCTGTGACTCAGTGCTGAGTCATTATAATCCAGATAAAAATATCAGTGAAGGTATTTGTAAATTTTCAGATCTTTGTCACCACATTGTCTGATTGCTCTACAAATATTTTCATTTCTAGAAGAAATACAAGGCAGTAAGTATTATTAACAGAGCAGCTAATTTTATATCAAGACAAATCTTTTTCTCTAAGTCAAGATTTAAAACAAAACCAATGTTGGGTGGGATTTTTTTTGTTTGCTTGTTCTTTTTTAAACGGACTGTATGAAATAAGACTAGAAAGAATGCATTATAGGACCTAATAAAATGAAACTCTCTGTTTACGCTGTGCAAAGCTTAGTCTTTTCTACGCCAAGAGTGTTTGTGTGTACACAAAAATATGGAGAGCAGCTAGTACAGACCAGCTCTAGCTGTGAGGCAAATAGCAGAGACCAGCTCTAGCTGTGAGGATTTTAATCTTTAATCTCTTGGGGCTACAGTAGTAGAAGTGATAAGTCAAAAACCAAACAATAGACCAAAGGTGAGAAAAACACAAAAAGCATGTGACTCTTTTCTTATGTTTCATCGGTACCACCTGAGGCCACTCATCGCTTAGCCATATTAGCTAGCTGATGTTTTTCAGATACTCATTTGAAGCAGGGCTTGAAAGACTGGAGTAAAGACAGGGCAGTGGTCAGGGATGTCAGTTTTCAGAAGGCTGTTTCTCAACTAGGGAACACCATGGGCATGAGGCAGGCACAACATATGTTTACTATTATACATAATACTTCAATTTATTCAAGCTGCAACAGTGTTGAAAACAAACCTGATATTTTCCATATGCAGATGAAGGCATAGTCCCTTTCCCTGAGAGCTTAGGGCCTAGGAGAAGAGTGAGTGGAAAGAGAGCACCCCTTCACACCAGACCTTCTCATTCCTTCTGGAGCAAAAGTGCCACTTCACTGCAGCATTGCTTCTCCCTGTTCCCAGACACTGTGTGCCAAAGCTTGGCCTTGCCAGCTGGCCATAGCTGAAGCATGGTCTACTAATGCCTTGTGGTAGCTTTCATGTGTGCCTCTGAGGAGGACTGAACATCAGGAAGCCTGCTGGAAGACTCCCCTCTTTGTCTTCTTGGTGCTGCACGCCTTCTACTTTCTGCTTGAGCTGGTGCTCTAGGTACACTCAATGTTGGGACTGATTGCTGCATCTCATGTCCAGACAGAGGAGTTTTCCAAGGTGTGTCAGCTGGAGTTTTACCTTGCATTTTTCTTAAGTGAGGAAGCTCTCGCAGTACCAAATAATGATTGTGAAATAAAGAATTCTCGGTATTATTTTCCTCTACACTCAGTTCTTGAAATAGCTTTTCACAACTAGATTTTTTTTTTCCCTCATGTGACCAGGTCTTATCAGGAAAACCTTTTCTTAGTTCTTCAGCTGCTCAGCTCCCAGACTCTTAAAGATTTTTCTTTCTGGACCCCATTCCTTCCACCCATAGTCTAGCAATTCCTCACTGTTATTTTGCATGCATCAATTAGACCTGATTTTGTGATGAAAAGAACAAGAAAAAACAGACACATTTATTTTAATATTTCAGAACTAAAGAAATGGGAGAGGCAACTCCATTTTTCAGTATCAGGACACCGAGTCCCACTTCTCTGACTCAGAAACCCTTTAAGCAGGGGAAATTTGAAGAGCCTTCAGGATAGGAGCCCTCCCACACTGCTTGCACAGATACACATCTGATCTTACCTTCCATCTGAAAAAGTCTCCAAGGCAAAAGGAAAAGAAATAAGGTTTCATAGCTAAAGCGGCAACTTCTTACAAGCTGAAATGCGGTCTCATCCCACTAGAGGGTGGTCTGATCAACTTCATGTTACAGCAAAACCTTTCAGAAAGCCTAAGCTCGCTCAATTTAGATTGAGCAGCATGGAAGTATTCCTGTTACGAGTTTTTCCAAGTGCCTCATGTCCCATCATCAACACTGAAACTATCCTACTATTTAAACAAATAAACATATCGTGCTTTTCACTGAAGATCTGACATGCTACAAATATTAGCATGCTCTGAAGTCTTCTACCAATGCTACAACTGTGCATCTATGAAAGAGCAAAGTGAGACACTGCTGGAGAGGAATGCACTTAGTTTGATACCACTTTGAAACCTTTAAAATCTGTTTATGTGGTTGGTATTTTCTTTAGATCGTTTTCCCAGGAAGCTGGACTGCTACATGTAAAACAAAGCAAATTCTTTCTTATGAGCTGGCCTGTGCTTTGACTGCCTGTTACAGTGAACCAGAAAGGGTTGTACCAAAACAAATGAACTGGAGGCCCTTCCACCATCTTTGTGAGAGCTGTCTGTTAATCTCACAGCCAGCTCTTGCAGCAGCTGAATGGGATTCACCTAAAGCACCTCCCTCTAACAAGTCAATCCTACCTTCTCCCTTGGGAGTCAGGTCACTTCTGCTCCCCTTCCCAGGGCAGCCTGCTCATCTCCTTTTTCTTCCTTCATCTGCTCAGACTCAGATGCACACATCCCTACCTCCATGCTTCATGGACCTTCAGAACTCCCGGTCTTGTGTCTCCTTCTGAGATGCATGTTATGACCAATAAGAAAAGGTAATTTCAACCTGCTTTCTGGTTCACATTGCTTCTGATGATAAGAAATTCTTTAATACCTTTGCAAGGGAAATAAAGGTACAGCCTTACATTATGGAATTGAAGCTATATCAACTCCCAACACAAACACCATAGGGTTCAATCTGAAATTCGAAGAGATTTCAGATCATTTCATCCTACATGTTAGCTCCTATCTCAATGCCTACCCATTTTGTAATTCTCCCACTCATGAAAATGGAAGCAAAGACACAATAGCATAAGGGGTAAACTGTGTTTGTGTTTCTATGCAAAGATTCCTCTCCTAGGTTTTTTTTTTTTTTTGCAAAAAATTAATTAGGCTTTGGATCCTGTTGCTCTGATCAGATTTCTCTTTATTGACTCATTTTCTCAAGTAGTGTTTTGAAGTAGTTGGAAAATGAAAGAATTTATCTCAAAAACATGTGGTGGTAGGTATTTTCAGCCACAAAAATTTGCCATGTCTAAAAATGATCCAATGGGGATGCAAGCTCACTAGAAAAATGTGAAGGCTCTGTGAGCAAAGCAGGGCATTAGTCACCATTGCATTAAAAAATATGCATACTCAGATGTTCAATGACACAGAAACAAATGTAAAGTGATGGGAAGAAAACATGCTTAATTTGCATGAGTTCACGTTCTCATCCACTTTAAGAGATTTTATTTGCTTATTTGGTTTCATCTGTCTCACATAGTTCTGACAGCTAAAATGTTAAAAGATTAAAGAATTCATTAATAACCTCACGGTATTTGAATCATGTCAACAGATATGGCCCAGCTGCCAATGATAATCAAGAGTACCTTCAGCTGCGAGTTTGGATGCAACTCACAACAAAACAGGACAATCTGTTCTGATACAATATAATGAATTATTACATCATTCATCTGGTCTGTATAAACTCAACATGGCAAAAAAATAAAGTCCTTTCTCTTCATAAATTCTTTACAATTAAATGTCTTGAGAGGTATATAGGATGGGCATATTGTTTGGCTCCTGTAGTAGGGAAGGAAGTGATGTGGATGGGAAGTGTGACACTCAAGTCTTACAAAATGCTTTTGCCTCCTTGTGCTCCTTTTTGGTGGCAGCAAAGTTCTGGATGCCTGGCGTTGTCTTTAATAAGTAAGTGCTGTATACTTAACAATTAGGCTACGTAAGTAGAGCTGTCCTCTGTAATTGGTTCCAACATCTGGATACCACTGTTGAATAGGTTTGGGGAGGAACATGTGGTCCTCATTTAAAACACAGCAAAAATTATCATGATGTAGACTGTGAAATTTAAAGTAAGACTACTGCTGTTTTGATTATACTCTAAGATAAAAAATAAAAGTGGACAGCACTCTAAATTATGTAAAACTGCAAGAACACCAACATCCTTTAATGGCAGATAAAGCAACAACTTTTCTTTTATAATGTAACTTATTAAAGCATAGAACTTATATCTTTGTTTTCTGTTTCCCATGTTAATTTATTACACAAGGGAAGGGAAGAGAAGGGAAGGGAAGAAAAAAAGCAAAAAACCAATTCTAAATATAGTTAATATTAGCAAAACTGTCCTTTGAATGTTGTGTTCCAGAATCCAGGGCTCTGCATTGCCATTCTTCTGTAACCCCAATTAATTAGGTATTGACTTGTTTTTTCATTCAATTAAAGTATAATTAAATGTCAGTGGCCTGCCTCTGAAAAGCAGATGAAAAGGTTCTGTTAAGAATCTCTAGGTTAATCCAGCTGCTTAAAATGTGTGTTGTATTTGACCATTTGCCAAGAGACTGTGAATACATGAGCCAGCTGGCACAGGGAGGGCTGGTGGGAACCTGTCAGCTGTTTAGGACAATGGCTGAAGCTTTTTTAACCAAATCAATTTTTAAAATATCTAAAAATGAGACACCCTACCTTAGCAGTTCAGGAATTATGGCAGCAATGAAATCACAAGTTTGGGTGGTTTTTTTTCCTTTTCAAATATGAGTTTTGACTCATATTCTGTGAACCTCTGAACTGAGCTGTTTATTTAGATTACTGTTAAATGTCTGGCAAAGAGGCGCAATGCATCAAAACCTTATTTTTGTAATGTTGGAGCCCGAGTTTGCTATTTTGACAAATACAGCTATTCAGAGGGGAAAATCTGTGTTAATGTGCTGAATGGAGTTGCATCACCTATTGCTATTTGAATCAGGCAGGAATCCAGGCTTGGGTCCAGCTTTCAGGGCATCACCCCTCACTCCACCGGCCCTCAGGAGGATGTGCAGGTGCTCATTTTGCCAAATGCACACCCTGGTGAGCAGTTGCTCCTGTGCACCAAGCTGTGGGCTCTGGCTACTCATGGGAATAACTGCTTACCAGGCTAAGCCAGAGCTCTGTGGCAAACCTTTAATGCACAGTTTTCCATTAAGTATTTTAGACAGAAGAATTAGCCAATGGCATTTAAAAACCCTCTTTTGCTCCCTGTGTTTTTGCTGTTGAATGGAATGAAATGATTATAGACAGGAGTGATTTCTGGAGCACAGAGGCGACAGCAAATAGCAGGACAGCTCTTAAAAAGTCAGGCTGGGTTCATGCGTGTGGAGGCTGGGGTGTCTGCGTGCCAGGTGTCGATGTGAAACTTGCCATGCTAACAAGAGCCTTGCAACAGGATGTTAGTTTGTTTTTTTCCACCTGGTGCTCGCTGCAGCAACATGTCTGCCTCATCGTGTGAGTTATCTGAGGAGCTGTCATAAGACAGGGAAGAGATGGGAAGTTTTGAGAAACCTGGCCTGGCTTCTCAACAGTAACACTTTATGACACTTTTATTTTCAATCCGGAACTTCAGATGCTTCATTTTCTTTCCACCAAGGCAGACAAGTTAATGAAAGCACTCCAGCCCGCGGAGATGCTCCAGCTGTGTGCTCTGTGGGGTGTCTCACTGCTCTGTCCAGGGCTTCTCTTCAGCTTCCAGGCTCCTGCCCAAAAGTTCAGAATGACCTTGCTGTTTGTGCAGAAAAATAAAAATGCAAAATGCAAATACCTCCATAAGCATTTGCAAGATGAAAAAAGCAGATCTTCTTAATCCATTTCTGAAAGCTTCAGGTGTGTATCTGAATCACTCCATACCCACCACTTTTGCTGACCTGTGGCCTTTGGTGCTCCCAGAAAACAGGAGAACCCAGAGTGCACATGCTAGATAGAGAGTTAACATGAAAGAGACAATCCTGAAGTCGCAAATGCAATGAAAGAAGCTGGGAAAAGATAGCAGAAAGGCTTATATGCCTGAAATCGTTGCTGCTCATCCAGCTGGACCAGCGACTGTGTTTAGGAAAAGCTTATTCCCCTGTGGTACCCACCTCGCTTTCTTTATTTCCATTGACCAGCAGAGCTGTACAGTGTCACAGAGGCTGGAAGATGTATTGTGGGAAGGAGGAAGCAGTTTAATATTTCTTTTCCTCACCATTATCCAGATCTTTTTTCCTGTATGCTGTAGTTTGATTGCAGAACTACTTGCTGGTTTCAATGAGCCCAGAAATGCTGGTGTTCTGTTTTTCCTAGCATCACTGTCAGCTGTCAGTGAGAGAACTTCTCACAATCACATCTGCAAGCAGCCAGGCTTGATGAAAGATGTGTAGGCATCTGATGACCTCTGAAGTTGCCCACAGCTCATTTCAACTCCTATAACATCCTTATGCCTCCCTGCTCCTGCAGCCAGGAGCACAGGACTGTGCAGCTCCTGGCCACTCTTACCATCCCATGCTCTCATGGTGAGGTCATGTGGACAGGATGGGAAGATTAAGGTACCTCACTCCACTCAGCAAATGTTTTCAAGCTGATAAGCAATAACATGGTGATGGGAGCAGGGGTCCCACACCCAGATTCATACAGGAGGCTTTGGGACTCCAGAAATTCGTTACTTCTTTTTCTGTGTACTTGGGAACCTTCGTTGAGCTCACCAAGTCTCATTTCCTGTCTGTACAGAAGGACCCCAGTGCTTTCACTAGAGCTATGGTCCAGAGAGCTCTGGCTCAGGAGGGCTGTGAGAAAACACAACAGAAAAAAAGAGAAAAAAAGAGGGAAGAAAAAGTGAGGTTTGTTCCAGTTTGGACTAAGCATTTATTTATTTATTTATTTATTTATTTATTTATTTATTTTTATTAAATTTACCATGAGTCACAAACCCACTTTTTTTGCAGCACAATTTTCTGCACAAGAAATGTATTAGTTCAGCTGTTGTGATGTTACCTTATAACAAAGTATATTAATACCTGAGGAAACATAATGGTGCCAGATAAATATATTCCCTAAATTAACATTTGTTTTTAGTGATTTATCATTCATTAAAGACGCTAAATTAATTGCACTCCATTTGTATTGTTTTAAAAAATATCTTTACTACAGCAATGTGAAACTCAAATGAAGAGCGAAGGAAAAAACAAGGAGTAACAACCACCCCTCCTCCAAATAATTTAAAAAGTCATCTAGGACAGAGAAAAGGAGTAGCTGAAATATCTGATGAAGGAGTTGGAGGATGTAAAAAGGTTAATGGCAACAGTAGTGTGGGATGGTGTAGATGAAGTGGGAGTAAAGTCATAACAGATTTATTCCCGCTGGGTCTCCAGTGCTGTGTTACAGCATCCTGGGGAGAGCAGTTCCTTCTCTCAGTGCCTGTGCTCCTGGGCACTGGGGCTTTGCTGCTGGGCTTGATATTGAGGTGATCCAGGGGCTGGTTTAAGGGCACTTTTCTTTCCAAGACCTCCCTCCTGAGATCAGTGATTCACATCAGACTGGCCACCACTATGAAAGTTATTTACAGTGTGGTTACAAGAGGACATTCCTTTTACCTCTGAGTCTCAGAAATTGAGTAAAACCCACCAAACTTGAACAATAGTCAGGGTCTGACCTTGCAGAGAGCCAGCAGAGGAAAATATTCAGAGTCACTGCAGTAATGAATGGTCAGCCATTAATTTAAAACAAACCACATTGTTTCTTTTACTCAGTGTAGGTAATGAAATAATGAAAGGAACCCACAAGCTTTCAAAACAGCAGCATTAGCCGGATTTCCACTGCCACAAGATCAAAGGAAAAGGCTTTGTTAGTTGTAGTCAGACAGTATCAGACAAGGAAAGTCTCTGGCAGTCTAGCAGGGCTGAGTCAGTCCCTCAGCCTACCTCCGACCCCTCCAGCATGCTCAGGCACATACACACGCACACACAGGGTCTGTATTTACATCATTCTCCTCTCTTGCTCCATCATGTGATCCATCAAGCGAAGTAAACTCTGCAGCACCCCTTTTTATCTCCAGGAATACGCATGTTTCTTTCTTTATTTTATCAATGCAAAAAGAAACAGCAGTGAATATTCTGGTAATCTCTGTGTCCCCCACTTCCACTGTTTGTTCAGGTACCATCTGAAAATGGTGCTTCTGGAAGCACCTATAGCTTGTGCTGCACTGTTTCTACCTTCAGATAGATTTTATGTCTGATGGGCAATATTCTTCCATAGTAGGCCACAAAAAGAGAGGATCTGGAAAAATTCAGAGCCTGCTTTCTTACAGTCAAGGCCCTTTGGTAATTTGCATCTGAAACACACATAAAATGGATGTCACCCCATTAATTAATTCTTTTCAATTTTGACAGTCAGGCCCTGCCACACTGTTGTTTTCCAATGTACAAGTGACCCTAAACCACAGCTCTCAAAGTGCTTCTTGCAGAACAATGAAAGTGATGGTTTTGGACAATTACGGAAACAGATTACTTACACTGGACTTGTGTCTCATTCTCATATAGCCACTTCAATTTTGTTCTTCTCACTTTCCACCTTGTTCTTTTCTGATTAACTTTCTTTCTGATGTCACTATTTCATAATTAGCTTTTGTAGCTTTTGAAATGTAAAATTAAGCCTAAGTGGCATCACCTTCTGAAGCCTACAAGGGACAGTTCTTCACTCCCCAGCAATCTTAAGCATAATATCAGAAAAAAATAAGAGAACATTTGTCTATTTTGCAACGACTATGAACATTACATGTTGTCCTCAAAAGAGAAGAAAAAAACACCCAAACAACTATACATTTTAAATACATATTAAACCAAGAAGATTAATGCATGCTTTTATCATCATTTTACAGAACAATTCATACTGAAGCCTTTAGGTTCAAGCCACCTTAATTTTTCCAACTGGAGGCAAACACAAACAGTAGATTCTGAGCCAATGTGCAAGTCCGATGCCAACAGGGCCAGAACCCAGCAGGGTCAAAGTACCTGTAAAAAAGGTGAAATGACAAAAAGTTATCAAGCGCTCAATAGGGATCCTAGGGTATCACATGGTGAGTGCAGTAAAAGCTAAACCAGGCAGCAAAAGAGATGCACATTTGCAGTCAAAAAATGCTATTGCTAGGTCAAGGCAAGAAGAAATGGAAGATTGATTTCACATGGACATGGAAGACAGTACAAAAAGTGAATATTTTCAGACTCCAAAGAGCAAATAAGATATAAAGAGAGGATGGGGAAAAACAGGTGTCCAGAAACTGTCCATATTGCTGCACAATTTTGGTTGATTGTGAAAGCTTGGTATAAAAACCTTAAAGCACAGTGTAAAAGGTACTTGGATAACTAACTTATATCACAGCTTTTAGCCAACTTAGGCAAACTATAAACCTGAAAGTTTTATTGAAAACACATGTTAGTCTGCCCAGTGTTTTAGTTCCCTGAAAACCTAAATTTGAGAACAATGTATTTATTTTCAACTGATTAGTGAACTACTGCTATACATGTTTTTGATCTTTGGAACTGGAAAAAACTGAATCACAACCATAGACCTGTGGAAGGTAGGTTTGGAAGAAAAATAACTGTTACAGCTGAAACCAGAACAGTATTACAGCAAGAAGAGTTGCTGGCTTATTTGTTATTTTTATTATTTTTTGTTATCTTTAACAGGGCTCTCTGTGAAAAAGGATTGCACACTCACATGCATTGTCTGGGAAGGTGCTGCAAATTCTCAGAATGAATTTACAGTTACTGCAGCAAATGTAACATCTGCCATGCGTGGATCCATTAAACCAGTTCCTTCAAAACCAGTGCTGCCAGATGAATGCATTTTATGATTACAAAGCGGAAGAACAAACTATTTTATGTAGCCACTAATTGTCAGTGGTTTCCTTATGTTTCCCAGACATTTTCAAAGATAGTGGGGAATGGTTTCTTCACATATGGATGTCTTTGAGTTTCTCATTCACAGTTCCTTTCAATGTGGGAAGACTAATCGTGATCTCAAAAAACTTCATGAACTGTAACTTTGCAAAGGCTACTCAAAGAAACTTTATAAATGATTTTTATTTTCATTATTTTCTTCAGTAATTTCACAATATATAAATGTTTTGTTGAGACCATTTAACAAGCAGTATTTGTAGTTGTTACTATAGATAGCATTTTGAAATAAAGGGTTGTTTCAAACATGAGAATGGTACTTTTTGCTTTAAAATATCAAAATGAAACATTTAAAACATTAAAAAAAACAACATAAAATTTGTTCTGCTATAAAGCATCACAGACATTTCCCATTCATTGTATTATTTTTGTTGAATTGGCATTTTCAGATAAAGAATGTTCAGCTTCAGAATTCCCAGTCCTCCTTAAACTAAATTTATCATATCATTGCACCACTGCCAGGAGAACAGTTCAAGGTGCATAGCTGTCAACATCGTCAGGTCCCAAGGTGCCATATAAGGACAATTTATTTTCTCATCTTCTCTATCTTGCAAATCTTTTCATAATCACATTGTTATTTCTGCAGCAAAAGAGGTCTCCTGGGACTTCTACAAACCATGCAGATGGCTTTAAAGTAAAGGCAAAAAACCCAAACTACAAGCACCAAATCAGATTTGCTTGTATCTATAAATATCTTGGTTTAAGACACTACACCTTTACACTACACTCAGGGGCTATTAATATGCACAAGGAGGTCAAACAAGGTCATTGACACAATCTTCTGCTACACTTCCAACATCCCCATGAAGCAGGTGAGCTGTTCTTCTCCCTAGAGAAATACCCAAGCTCTACCTTGTGAAATCTGTGCCAAAATACTACAGCTGAAAGAAAACCTTTCTAGGCTGCACTAGTTCACAGTGGTCTCTCATGACCTCTTCTCTTTGCAACCTTCCATTTGCCTTTATCCTAAAACCACAGCATCCCCAGCTGCTGAGCAAGAAAGGCTGCATGACTGCAGCTGGATGAGCCAGAGCCCTAACTTGGGAAGCCAGGAAAGGCCTGTTGGGCTCAAGTTTGAATCCTGCCCTGCTCTGCTTTAGCCTTGTTGTTATGTCACTGCACCACAGGCATGAGGCTGCTATGTCAGTCCGGTTGCTGCAATTCATCCTTTTCAGGTTCCGTAAAATGTGGATGAGGCCATGGCATTCACTGACAACAAAGACACGAGACCCTGATGAGCTTTAGTCTGAAATTCTGGAAGAAGCAGGAAGGCTGAGCTGACACGCTGGTGCCAGCCAGTATTGGCCAGCGAAGGTGTGCCCTGACTTACCTAAGCATCAATACCTTTCTGACTGCTGTTTCAAGTCATTGAAGAAAGTATGAATGTCTGAAATCTCAGCACTCAGCAGATTTGGATAAGGTCTTCCAGCAAAGCAGATTTAAACAGTATTAGTGCTGCACTGAAAGAACTTGACATCAGAGAGGAAACCCAAATTATCCCAGTTTAGAAATGGGAAGGGAAATGTGTTTTTCCAGGCCTGCTGTGTGGTTTTCTTTCCACTTCAGCTTCACTTCTGTGCTGCTTCAGTCTCAGGCAATTGTAGGTCCATTGTTACTGGCTGATTCTGATTACTCGCTATCTAGGTCTGCACCATCTTGATGGTAACAGTGATGGAGAAGAGTAGCAAGTGGATCTTCAGCTCACTGCTTCAGTCCACATCATCTGGCCAGCTCACCTCATGAGCTCCTGCAGATGTAGCTGCACTATATGCTGTATGTGCTCCACTTTTACACATTCACATAGCTGTACTGAAACAGCAGTATTTTGTGATAAGCGTCCTTCTCACTTCTTTCCCTGCCTGTGGCCAAGCAGTCATCCTGCCCCCTTCATCCACCACTTCCCAGCTCATCCTCCCACAGACTAATGCACTTTCCTGATCAGTAAGTAGCCTGTCATATTTCTTTCTCCTACCTGCAAAACCATGCTCTTCTATGTCTTATTAAGCTAAGTCATTGCTTCACCAAAGCCTGGAGTCAGGAAAAGGTCAGTTTATTTTTATGAATGTTTACATTAAATACAACCTGCCCAAACACAGCCTCTTCTTAGTGAGGCTAACAAAACAGAACACATAGAGTGGTTGTGAGACAAGTTATTTTGAAGGTATGATAACCCAAAAAAAGCTAGGAAAGTGTTTCAGAAATGAAGGGTGGAATGTTTTGATACACCGTGTGTTCAACTCCAATGATCGATCAGGCGTCCTGGGGGAAACCTCTGTCATAGCACAAAGTAAAGCTGACAAAACTTCAGAAAAGAGGGCTTATTTGAGGTGATTGTTAGAGGCAGAAATATTAAAATGAAGATTCTGCCTGGAAGCCAGGTTCGAGTCCAACTATGGAGCAGCTACTGCTGTTTCATAAAACTGTAAGTTTTGGCAATAAAATCCATCAGAGGAGAGAGAATAAATGGATCTCCACATGGAGTAACTAAGAAAAGATGTGCTTTTGTTTTCAAAGAACAGCTGAGATTGGGTCAGCTGGTTGTGATAAAGGAGGAGTGTTTCTGAACTGATATATCGGGAAGGATTATGGGATACTCTAAAAGTCAATGGCAAAGCAATTCCAAAACAACTTAGCAATACTAAGTTCCTTTGGTATTTGTTATAATAATATTTGTTACTGGAAATTTATTTGGTAGAAAATGTAAATGTTATCTATCATGCTTTCTTTGGTACTCAGCATTGTAAAATTAATGTGCTGGGGTTTTTTTGTACTGTAAACCGCAGTGCTTTTGAGCAGTGAGAACACTGTGAAACAGAAGGATTAAGAGCTCACTGGGGGCACATCAAATTTTGTGCTGTCACAGTTATATCTCCAGGCTATCATGACTATATTAATATATTATAGCAAGGGAGGGCTGTCAGAGTGAGCTCAGAAGGAACCAAATCCACTCTTACCAGACTGTTCAGATACTAATTTACAGCCCAAACCTAGGGAGCATGCAGTTCTGTTTGATAACGTGTAGGTTATGTTCTCATGTGATAGTCACTCTAAAAGGGAAAAAAAAATCTTTCTTGACGTGGTCTAAATCTATTTTACTACCACATAGTTACCCCTTAAAATTGTACCCTGCATTTTCCCTTTCTTGCTTTCTTCCTAAATTCCCTCTCTCCTGCTTTTTTTCCCTCCACAATTGTCCTCTTTTTAACAGTAAATTCCTGAACAATAATCCGCTTTTAAGAGGAGTAGCCTGGAGATCAGAGGTGTGTACCTGGATGTGAAATCAATGCTGTACAGAACCCTCCACTTAAAAAATTCAGGAATTTTTGCTTAGCTGCAGCTTTCCAAAAACATTGCCTACTTGTGCTTCCTAGTCGGTAAGGGTGCCCTTGTTGCTGGTACCTGTAAGACAGTGCAGCTCCATTTCATGTCACATCTTCCAAGAATCACATTTTCTTTTCTTTCTTTATTTTTACTTTTTTTTAAGCAAAGAATAGTGA
This sequence comes from Melopsittacus undulatus, assembly GCF_012275295.1. Lineage (NCBI taxonomy): Eukaryota > Metazoa > Chordata > Aves > Psittaciformes > Psittaculidae > Melopsittacus > Melopsittacus undulatus. Next base: position 18,279,903 of record NC_047528.1, on the reverse strand, counting down.
AACTCTTTTCAGAAGAAATCTCCTATGCCTCTGACTTTGCTTCCTACCACCTCAGAGGTGGAATCTGTCCCTGCCCCAACAGGTAACCCAGCAGACAGAAAGTATTTCTCTGCAATACAGGATCCTTACTTCCTCTTTCTTAGGAATCTAGTTTTTGTTGTTACAGACACCCAATCCATAAAGAAGACAGCTCTCAGGCATTTCTTCAGGACTCATTTTTAGACACTTCCTTGGATCTTATCAGTTCCTTGTTCCGTGGGACCCGTGTTTTACTGTGTCTTCTCTGTACATACCTTACCGATCCTGCAGGTTTCAGTGACACTCCACCAAGATGTAAAGGACACTGAGTACCTCAAATGCGCCGGCTAGAAAGACCAGCCTCTGAAAAAAGACTACCAAAATCCCTAAGTAAGCAAAAAAGGACAGACACACACATATATATATAACTTTCATAGAAAAGATATCATAGAATAGTTAGGATTGGAAAGGACCTCAAGATCATCTAGTTCCAACCCCCCTGACATGGGCAGGGACAACCCACACTAAGCCGTATCACCCAAGGCTTCATCCAACCTGGTCTTGAACACTGCCAGGGATGGAGCATTCACTACCTCCCTGGACAACCCATTCCAGTACCTCACCACCCTAACAGTAAAGAATTTCTTCCTTATATCCAGTCTAAACCTCTGCTGTTTAAGTTTCAACCCAATACCCCTTGTGCTATCACTACAGTCCCTCATGAAGAGTCCCTCCCCAGCATCCCTGTAGGCCCCCTTCAGACACTGGAAGGCTGCTATGAGGTCTCCACGCAGCCTTCTCTTCTCCAGCCTGAACAGCCCCAACTTTCTCAGCCTGTCTTCATATGGGACGTGCTCCAGTCCCCTGATCATCCTCGTGGCCTCCTCTGGACTTGTTCTAACAGTTCCATGTCCTTTTTATGTTGAGGACACCAGAACTGCACACAATACTCCAAGTGAGGTCTCACAAGAGCAGAGTAGAGGGGCAGGATCACCTCCTTCGACCTGCTGGTCATGCTCCTTTTGATGCAGCCCAGGATACGGATGGCTTTCTGGGCTGCGAGTGCACACTGCAGCTGGCTCATGTTCATTTTCTCATTGACCAACACCCCCAAGTCCTTCTCCGCAGGACTACCATGAATTTCCTTTTTGCCCAACCTGTAGCTGTGCCTAGGATTGCTCCCACCCAGGTGTAGGACCTTGCACTTGCCATGGTTAAACTTCATGAGGTTGGCATCAGCCCACCTCACAAGTGTGTCAAGGTCCCTCTGGATGGTATTCCTTCCCTCTAGTGTATCAACAGAACCACAGAGCTTGGTGTCATCGGCAGACTTGCTGAGGGCACACTCAATTCCATTGTCCATGTCAGTGACAAACATATTAAACAAGACCGGTCCCAACACCGACCCCTGAGGGACACCACTCGTTACTGATCTCCAGGTGGACATTGAACCGTTGACCACAACTCTTTGAATGCGACCATCCAGCCAGTTCTTTATCCACTGAATGGTCCACCTATCAGATTGATGACACTCCAATTTAGAGACAAGGATGTCATGTGGGACAGTGTCAAACGCTTTGCACAAGTCCAGGTAAATGACATCAACTGTTCCACCCCTGTCCATCACTTATGTAGCCCCGTCATAGAAGGCCACCAAATTGGTCAGGCAGGATTTCCCCTTAGAGAAGCCATGCTGGCTGTCACCAAACACCTTGCTCTTTTTCATGTGCCCTAGCATGCCTTCCAAAAGAATCTACTCCCAGATTTTGCCAGGCACAGAGGTGAGACTGACTGGTCTGTAATTCCCCACGTCATCCATTTTCCCCTTCTTGAAAATGGGGGTTATATTTCCCTTTTTCCAGTCATCAGGAACTTCACCTGACTGCCATTGATTTTTCAAGTATGATGGCCAGTGGCTTTGCAACTTCATTCGCCAGCTCCTTCAGGACCCGCAGATGGATTTCATCAGGTCCCATGGACTTGTGTACATTCAGGTTCTTAAGATGGTCTCGAACCAGATCCTCTCCTACAGTGGGCCCAAGGTCTAAGTTTTCACAGTCCCTGCGTCTGCCCTCCAAGACTTGGGTGGTGTGGTCAGAGCCTTTGCCAGTGAAGAGCAAGGCAAAGAAGCCATTCAGAACCTCAGCCTTCTCCAAGTCCTGTGTAGCCAGTTCTCCCAAAAGATTCCGGAGGGGGCTTACGTTGTCCTTAGTCTGTTTTTAGTCGCTACATGCCTATAAAATCCCTTCCTATTATCTTTAACATTCCTTCCCAAGTTTAGCTCCAATTGGGCCTTAGCTTTCCTAACCTGGTCCCTAACTACCCTGACAACATCCCTGTTTTCATCCCAGGCCACCTGTCCTTGTTTCCACCTTTTATAAGCCTCTTTTTTCTTGTGAATTTTTCTCAGCAGCTCCTTATCCAACCAAGGAGGTCTCCTGGCCCTCCTGCTGCACTTCCTTCTAGTCGGGATGCAACACTCCTGAGCTTGTAGCAGGTGATCCTTGAATATTAACCAAGAGTCTTGGGCCTCCTTACCCTCAAGGGCTATATCCCATGGAACCTTGCTAAGCAGGTTCCTGAAGAGGCCAAAGTCTGCTCTCTTGAAGTGCAGGGCAGTGAGCTTGCTGCATGTTCTTCTCACTGTCTTGAGGACCTCGAATTCGACCATCTGTGATCACTGCATCCAAGACTTCTCTGGAGAGTCACATTTGCAACGAGCCCTTCCCTGTTGGTGAGCACGAGGTCAAGCAGGGCACCTCTCCTCATTGGCTCCTTTATTGCTTGCAGAAGGAAGTTGTCTTCCACACAATCGAGAAACCTCCTGGATTGCTTGTGCCGGGCCATACCGTCACCCCAGCAGATGTCAGGGTGGTTGAAGTCCCCCATGAGAACAAGGGCCTGCGAGTGTGAGGCTTTTCCTATTTTTCTGTAGGGTTCTTCATCCACAGGTTCCTCTTGATCAGGCGGATACAGAGACTTCACCTGTTTTATTCTAATGCTTTCCTAATGCAAAATGTTTTAAATTATGAGTTATATGACCCTAGCAAAAATCCTTTCACTTTTGCCTTTTCTATGATGATGGGTCTCACCATGGATTTTATAAGAGGTGGGTACCAGCACCACCTGTTTTTCTGTAGGTCATTTGTGCTGTATTTCCACTGAGATGAAAATGCCTCATTTACTGCTTATTCATTGCAATCTATCTTTTTTCAGCTAGTGTAGGATCATCAGGAAGGTGAGATCAAAGCACAAAAGACAACCTAAGGAAGGTCAAGATAATAAGCAAATAAGCTGAGGTAATGGAGCCTTTTTGAGAGTGGAATTCTGACTGACCTTGAAAAACTCTCCCAGAGGTTAAATTATGAGTGTCTGATCCTGCACAAACCATCCTCCATCCTCAGTTTGGTCAGTGAAAGACTGAGCTACCTAAGTCTCTTTGTTGTTCACAGGCAATGGTTGGCAACCAAATATCTGAGAGTAGCACAGAAAACAGAAGGTGACTATTAACTTTTAACCACCATGGAAAAAGATCTAAAAATCTCAGAAAATTTAATTATATGCCAACTTAATAACATGCCCTATTGTGACATCAGAAATGAGACTTTTAACCCAGAGGCATTAACTGTCAAACAGCAGAAAAGGAAAAAAGAAAAAAATTCGAAGTGATAATCTTTGTTGCTTTATCAGTGAAACCCAGGTGAAAAACTCAGTGTTTGTGGTAGCTAAATATTTGGATTTTACATGAGCTACAGGAAATGAAACAAGTCACCTGAAAAGATTAACTATCCATTTTCTAGGGTTGATGAGTTGACAGCTCCACAGTGTTTCCCAGATCAGGTTAGAGGCAGCACAATAGTACCTTATTGAGGAGGAAGTACCACCAGCTAATGAGAGAAGATTGAAAAGTTGCTATAGTGTGTCACAAAGGAGGATTCTGTTAGATGTTCCTCTTAATACAAACAAATGCACCTGCAACCTGCCTGGGAATGTAAGCAGAATTCCTGCTCCTCCTCCATTTTCTTAACAGCATCTGGAATGGGCTGAAAAGGTACATTTACAGGAATAAGAAAAAGAGGATTGTTTGTAATTTAATAATAGTTCAATTCTTAAAAACAAAAGAATGAGTTATGTTATGGGACAAATAAAATGTGACTTAAAGCAGTTCCTAAAAAGGTGTGGGGTTTAGAAATAAAAACAAATTTGATAACAAAAGCCTTGTAACTTCAGTAGTATCCAGGCATGTAATTTGATCTACTCCTATTTGTTTTGAGACAACCTTTAAGTTATGGTGTGGTACAGAGTGGGAATCAGTTTACAACACCAAGACTTCAGTGGGTAAAAAGGTAAAAGAAAGGTTCCTAGAAATGCCTTTCTAAATTCCCAGGAAGGTGACTGCCATTCTGCAAGAATGAGTGTTTGAGAAATCTAAGCTTATAAAATTATATTTAAAGACTTATTTCTGAGCATTTATTTGACAGCAGATAAGGAAAATCAGCGGTTTCCAAGCTGATGGATTTATGGCTTTGTGTTTTCAGGCAACCCTGGAGGTCAGGCAGAGTTTTAATGTACAAACAAGAGCTTTTGTTGAATCAGTAGTAGGGCTGGAGCCTTTCCTAAGGCTTTTCTCTTCCTTGTTTGTCAACAGAAAACAGCAAGAACCACCAAATCCATGCTTGGGGTTTTTTTGTGCCCATAGTTCTGAACTTGGAAGATATAAAAAAGTCTCAAATGCTTTATCTCAAGAGAAGCAACTGACAGGAGGAAGAAAGCCAGGATCTCCCTCTCTCCAGATTTCTACCAGCAGCTGATTCTCAATCCAATATAATGTTTGTGAGTTTGGAGGAAATTTTTCTATATCTAGTCTAATTCAGGGTGCCACTAACTTTCCAAATGTTTCTCATTCTGCAAATAGATTCTCATTTTGGGTTCCAGCCCAGCTGTGAACAGAAGATGAGCAGTTTTTCAGTGTCACACAGACTTTCTGCAACAAAGAGAGCTTCACAATAAAAACAGACAATGAATGAGAGCTGTGAGGGTGTTAAACAATGATTACAGAAACACTTGTGTGCAAAGCATCTTCCTTCAGGCAACCCCACTGTTAAAATTTGGCTATGCAAGTGCAAATGGAAGGCAATAACAAAAGAGGACAGTGACGTACCACTGACAGTTTGGGGGGTTGGCAGGCCAATCAGCTTGGCCAGCAATCGTTGTTCATTGTGTAGGAAATGTGCCATGTAAAAAGTTTTGTAAAAAACAGGACATTCAGATTCAAGTGTATGAGTGAAGGGTCTTCCTGGTCTCCTTCCAGTCACAGTGAAAAACCCCTACTGAAAACTGCACCACTTCTCACCAGCCAGCAACGACTGGCCACAATGTGTATTACAGACCAGTCAGTCTCACCTCTGTGCCTGGCAAAATCTGGGAGCAGATTCTCCTGGAAGGCATGCTAAGGCACATGAAAAACAACAAGGTGCTTGGTGGCAGCCAACATGGCTTCACTAAGGAGAAATCCTGCCTGATCAATTTGGTGGCCTTCTATGACGGGGCTACAAAAGTGATGGACAGGGGTAGAGCAGTTGATGTCATCTACCCGGATTTGTGAAAAACGTTCAACACTGTCCCACATGACATCCTTGTCTCTAAATTGGAGAGACATCAATTTGATAGGTGGACCACTCAGTGGATAAAGAACTGGCTGGATGGTCGCATTCAAAGAGTTGTGGTCAACGGTTCAATGTCCACCTGGAGATCAGTAACGAGTGGTGTCCCTCAGGGGTCGGTGTTGGGACCGGTCTTGTTTAATATCTTTGTCGCTGACATGGACAATGGAATTGAGTGTGCCCTCAGCAAGTCTGCCGATGACACCAAGCTCTGTGGTTCTGTTGATACACTAGAGGGAAGGAATGCCATTCAGAGGGACTTTGACACACTTGTGAGGTGGGCTGATGCCAACCTCATGAAGTTTAACCATGGCAAGTGCAAGGTCCTACACCTGGGTGGGAGCAATCCTAGGCACAGCTACAGGTTGGGCAAAAAGGAAATTCATGGTAGTCCTGCGGAGAAGGACTTGGGGGTGTTGGTCAATGAGAAAATGAACATGAGCCAGCTGCAGTGTGCACTCGCAGCCCAGAAAGCCAACCGAATCATGGGCTGCATCAAGAGGAGCATGACCAGCAGGTCGAAGGAGGTGATCCTGCCCCTCTACTCTGCTCTTGTGAGACCTCACTTGGAGTATTGTGTGCAGTTCTGGTGTCCTCAACATAAAAAGGACATGGAACTGTTAGAACAAGTCCAGAGGAGGCCACGAGGATGATCAGGGGACTGGAGCACGTCCCATATGAAGACAGGCTGAGAAAGTTGGGGCTGTTCAGCCTGGAGAAGAGAAGGCTGCATGGAGACCTCATAGCAGCCTTCCAGTGTCTGAAGGGGGCCTACAGGGATGCTGGGGAGGGACTCTTCATGAGGGACTGTAGTGATAGCACAAGGGGTATTGGGTTGAAACTTAAACAGCAGAGGTTTAGACTGGATATAAGGAAGAAATTCTTTACTGTTAGGGTGGTGAGGTACTGGAATGGGTTGTCCAGGGAGGTAGTGAATGCTCCATCCCTGGCAGTGTTCAAGACCAGGTTGGATGAAGCCTTGGGTGATACGGCTTAGTGTGGGTTGTCCCTGCCCATGTCAGGGGGGTTGGAACTAGATGATCTTGAGGTCCTTTCCAATCCTAACTATTCTATGATTCTATGGTTCTATGTTTATGCGGGGAAGAAAAGTATGAACACAGCATCTTCAGCCACAGAGATACAGCTGAGCAGAAGCCTCTGAAGTGACTCCTCTGTTGGCCATTCACCACCTCTGATGTCCGTCTCCCAGAGCAGATGGGAAATCCAATGAATGTTGGTGTGAAATCCTCAGTAAACAGCTACTGTGCAATGGTAGTTGGCCTTTTGCATGATTTGCCTCTGAACATGTTTCTGAGGCATGTGCGACATGTCACAGCAAATTACTTGAGTGTGAAGGACGCTTCAAAACACAGTTCCTTGTATGTCATGGCACTGGTCCAATTTTACTTCATTAAGTTACTGCAGTGTAAAACAGAAGTAAAGCAGTTCTGAGGACTGTAATTGCTCCACAATTTAGCAGTGACTTTCCAGCTACAGAGCAGTGACTGTCAGAAAGACCATTCACAATTATCCAGTCTCAGTTTTCATGTGCAACACACATTTCTTTTTCTTTTTTTTTCGAATTCGTCATTATTAAATGTCAAATATAGTTTCTTCTTAGATCTGAGTATGTACAAAGTTGTTCAGAGAAATATAAGGCATAAAAACAAGTACTGTCATTTCAAGAGAAATTTCTCCTATACTACATGTTAACACACCTTTTATAAGAGAGCAGAAAAGTTTCTGAATAGCGGTAAATGACATAACAGATTAAACATTTTTAAATGGAAGTGGTAACAGACTTACTGCTAAAGTTAAGGTTTGCTAGATGCTTTTACTATAGAAATTTGAATATAAAATCATAGAATCATAGAATAGTTAGGTTTGGAAAGGAACTTGAGAACATCTAGTTCCAAACCCCCTGCTATGGGCAGGGACACCTCTCCCTAGACCATGTTGCCCAGGGCTTTGTCCACCCTGGCCTTGAACACTGCCAGGGATGGAGTATTTACCTCTTCTGGTAAATGCTACCTATTCCAGTGCCTCACCACCATTACAGTAAACAACTTCTTTCTTATATGTAGCCTGAAATTCTCCTGTTTAAGCTTAAACCTGTTACCCCTTGTCCTATCACTACAGTCCCTAATGAAGAGTCCCTCCCCAGCATCCCTGTAAGCCCCCTTCAGATACTGGAAGGCTGCTGTGAGGTCTCCATGCAGCCTTCTCTTCTCTGGGCTGAACGGCCCCAACTTTCTCAGCCTATCTTCATACGAGAGGTGCTCCAGTCCCCTGATCATCCTTGTGGCCCTCCTCTGGACTTGTTCTAACAGTACCATGTTGTTTCTACGTTGAGGACACCAGAACTGCACACAATACTCCAAGTGAGGTCTCATGAGGGCAGAGTAGAGGGGCAGGATCACCTCCTTTGACCTGCTGGTCACACGCCTTTTGATGCAGCCCAGGATACGGATGGCTTTCTGGGCTGCAAGTGCACACTGCTGGCTCATTGTCATTTTCTCATTGACTAACACCCCCAAGTCCTTCTCTGCAGGGCTGCTCTGAATCTCTTCTCTGCCCAACCTGTCGCTGTGCCTGGGATTGCCCAGTCTCAGGTGTAGGACCTTGCACTTGTCATGGTTGAACTTTATGAGGTTGGCATCAGCCCACCTCACAAGTGTGTCAAGGTCCCTCTGGATGGCATTCCTTTCCTTCAGTGTATCAATCAAAACACATAGCAGTGTTGCTGGCAGACTTTCTGAGGATGTACTTAATACCACTGTCCATGTTGCTGACAAAGATGTTGATCAAGATCAATTCCAACACTGACCCTGAGGGACACCACTCATTACTGATTTCCAATTGGACATTGAGACATTGACCTCAACTCTCTGTTTGCAGTCATCCAGCCAATTCTTTATTCACCTGGTGGTCCATCCATCAAATTTGTCTCTCCAGTTTAGAGACTAGGATGTCATGCAGGACAGTGTTGGGCATTTTGCACAAATCCGGGTATATAAAAAGAGATATTTTTCTTCACCCTTTGGCTATGAAGTCAAACTTATCTGCCAAAATCCAGGGCCATATTTCACAAGATCCTCAATGTGCCATGTGGATTTGTGCATCTAATTTTTTTGCATGCTCTCTTTCTGGTGCCAAAATATTTCGTACATTCAAAATTTAGTGTCAGAAATGTCATTTTTATGCAGTGTTGCTCCAATTCAGCGGAATACGTGCATGCGTGTTTAAACCTCAGTGCTCTAATTGGGTTTTAATGCACCAGAGTTAAACCAACTATTCTGAGTGACCACGGCCACTGAAACATTTACCATAGGTCATTACAATGCTTTTCTTTTTTTTTTTCAGATTATGGTGCAGATATTTTCTGTGAACACTCTTGGATAGCTTATGGATGGTGTTGAGAGTTTGTAGAACGGAATATTAATGGGAGAGTGATCTGGTCCATCAGCAGGCACCTAGATTTTCTGTGCTTAATGAGGCACCCTTCCTGATTTTAGAGCTTTCATGTATTTCAATTGTAATACACCCAAAAGCTCAAGGGCTGAAAGAGATGAAAATATTTGGAAGTTGCCTCTGAAAATTTGACTCTAAACCTATCTCCCTATGATTTCTCCACCAGGGAAACAGGAGAACAGTTAGGCTCAGTACTTTAGGGCAGACCCGCTGTGGTGATAAATCAGATACTGATCTGAGTGCATGAGGTAAACCCAATTACAACAGCAATGGAGCTGCCTCCCACTAGGGGCTTTAGATCAACATTTTGGGCTAATCACCTTAGCTGGGTAAGTGCTCGTAAATCAGGAGCTGTTGGAAGTTTTCTGTTTTTCTCTTCGCGTGGCTGAGATGCTCAGGTCAGCTCAACTGCTCTTCAGCCAAGCCTCCCACTGCAGAGTGGAAAGTGCTGTGGGGAGGATGGGAAACAGGACTCCTCACAGGGAAAAAGCACAAGTTAGCAGCTGTAACAATACTTTTAAAAGGAGGCCATGGGAAAGAGTATTGTTTCTCATGTAGCTGCAGCTGGACTCAGAAGCTGGGCTTCTCCCTCACTCTTCTTTTGCAGGGCTGTGAAAAGTCTCTTCTCAGACAGACAAAAGAAGGGCAGAAGAACTTATTGTAAACCCCTTTATGGACTCATGTAGCAATGGTTCATCCCAGGCAGATTAGTGCAGTCTGGTCAGCTTTCAAGAGACACCTATGCTCTTCTTTGACTTCCCCACAGTGACCACTGCGGTGGGGAGAGGAGAAACCTGTCTGGAAGTGGTCTCTGCATCCCTGCATCCCCTGCCTGGGGGCAGTTGGTGAAGATACCCTGAAATCTTTTCACTTTTCTCTTGTTGCCATCCACTGCCCTCAGGACCCATCATATTAGCTCTTGTAAGAGTAAAAAGAAACAGAAGAGACAATTGCTCTGTTTTTTACAAGAATTTGTTTTCTTCTTAAGTTTATATGAGCATAAGTCCACTACTGGAGGTTACAAATGGGCAGAAGATATGGGAAGTAGTATAATATAGTATACTCATATTTTAAATCCTATGGGGTGACCCTATTTGAAGCAGTGTGTAAAAGAGAGGGCAACAGACATACAGAGCAGTTTTCAGAGAGTAAACACTTTCTGCCTGGTTAAGGCAAACTGTGGATCTCTAAAATGAGTCAGCCTTAAGAGTCTGAGCAAAGGGCAGTCATTCACTATTTTTAACTGTTCAGGAACTGGGGCACCGAGTGAAATTATCAAGAATTGCCAGGTTCAAAACATACCCCAGGGAGTTCTTCCTAACACATGACATAATTCAACCCCAGGGTTCACTGCCATAGTATACTGCAGAGGCCAAAAGTATAAATGGGTTCAAAAAGGGATTAGTCAAATTTATGGAAGATAGGTCCATGGGTGGCTATTAAAAACAACGGTCAAAATGCAATGTCTGACATTAGAGAGTCCCTAAACTGTTGACTGCCAGGATCTTTGGGATTATAGAGGGGAAAGGAATGGTCCATACATGCTGTATTTCTTTTCTTTTCCAAAGCATCTGCCACTGGCCACTGCTGAAGAAAGGACATTGGGCTAAACAGATGTGTGTTCACAGCTCATAGCAGTTCCCATACTCCTCACAGAAATGGGAACCAGTGTTGCCTCATTTCAAGCTTCTATTTGCTTTCAAGTAAGCTCTTAAGGCATACTCAGCTCACAAGTATACGACTACCTGCCAGTCAAGCATTAAGCAACATCATTAACATCTGTCAGTAACACTTGAGCTTTCTTTGGTGAAATGTTTTGGAACGCTTTCAGATATTTCCTCTTTTTAACCCCAGAGATTTTTTTCTGCTCTAGATAGCAGTCGTCCCCCTGTCTCTGGAAGAAAGCTTTTTCTATCGTATTTTCATATGCTCTTGCAAACTGCAGCTTCCTCACTCAACACTTTGGAAATCAGTGCAGCTCTAACCATAGACAATTATGACATTTTAAAACACTGCTCTTACTTAAAGTGCCCTGAATTTATTTTAAAGTTAAAATTATTTAAAATGTCTCTCATCTTGACTTCTTCAAACCTTAAAATAAGACACACTGGATCTGTTGCTGGTGCAAATTGGAAATGCAAAAGGACCTTTGAGCAGACAGGGAGACTTCCCAAGAGTTACCTCCTTTGATGCATGAAGCAGGAATATGCTGGGTGATGGCCAAAAATGCTTATGTACATGGGAGGGGGGCACATGGCTAGAGAAATGCTGTCAAGCTAGGCAGCAACTGGGATTTGTGACTTCTGGCTCTGCTTTACATGTGTGGGATGTGGCCACAGCAGCAGGGGCAGCAGGAAGCAGTGCTTGAGGCTCATGCGGAGTGCATGAGACCCAATGGCTCTGCATGTAGGATGAGTATAACCTCTGTCAAAGTCATGTAATGACACTGTATAGTAAATGAGAAGTAATGTCTTGTGATTCAGCTCTAAACCCTCCTTATCCACTGTGTTTCTTGCATTCTAGTCCACTAAATTCTGTCTTAAATCTGCCATATTACTTTAGGTATCTCAGAGAATGTCCCATAGACAAATCTGCTAAGGGGATCAGTACAAGAGTCTGCAGTTCATATGGGGAAAAAGCCATCAAGATCTGCTCTACCTCCACTCTGGCCCCAAAAAAACCCAAGCTCTTATTTGTTCAGACAGAGCAAGTGCTGATTTTCAGTGCAGCTATTTTCAGTTTTCATCTTTCAAGAAATGCAGAGGTGACAAATAGTCTCTAACTTCCTCAAAAGCAGTGCATATGTTTAATTCTGTGATGACACACGTATATTCCCATCATAGGCCAGGGAATCTCAGCCCTTTCAGACATTTCAGACATGCCATCCAATCACCTCAGTGCTCAAGCCATGGCAAACACCATTTAGTAAATTCTGCAAATTAAAAAGAATGTGCCATTGAAAGACTCCACCATTCACGTGCAGTGTATGAAGCTGGTTTTCCAGACATTACAAATGGAAAATGAAGTAAGTGACCTCTGTATGAAGCCTGTAGCCATGAAGGAAAAGCTGCCTGGAAACAATAGTCCTTGAGCCTAAAAGCAGTATTGATGCTAAGGGAAATGGTGAAAAGGACTGGCTATTTCAAGGCTAATAAAGTCAGGCACACTGTATGCCTAAAGCTAGCTCCTGCTCCAGAGTTAAATCATCCACCTGGTGTTCAGGTATTGCTCCTTGATGCACCTCTGCATGAGCGAGGCCAGTATGCTTTGAAAATGCCGCCCGAACTCTAGCAGAAACTCACCATGTTCAAAACAGCACTGTGGGATATTCATAACTCAATATACTGCAGTAAAAAAAGTTGTAATGTCAACAATTTGGAAAGCAGAATGACACAATCAACAAAGCGAGGCCAATTCATCACATGTTTCCTGAGCACCTCAGGATGGTCCAATTGCCCCTCAGGAGTTACAGCTTCACTGACATGGAGAGCCTATGGGAAAAGTTAGGAATCTAACATATGGGTGGCTACAGCTGGTGAAACAGATGTAATCTTAAAAGCTTAACCCCATTCCCAGTGATGTTGACTGGAGTTACTCTGTTGCTTTCAATAAAATCCAAATTGGGCATGTGCCTGTTATTTAATTTACCTCCTACTAAATCCACCAATCTTTCTTTTCTCCCCCAAGAAATGAAACCAAGTTAATATAACAATAATACCCATTGTTCACCGAGTACTAACAATGTGCCCTGCTTGGCTACTGTACAGATGACAGAATGAGGCTAAGCCTAGCACTTTTCCAAGAAGTTGCGCTGGCAGCACTTCTGCTGTTTACCAAAAAAAAATAAATAAATAATTCAAATGCCTCCAATAGTAAGTTGAAAAAATAACAATCTTTCCCAGGCAAAAGAAAGATGAAGTTGGTGTAAGAAAATAAGTCAGGGACATTTAAGAGAACATTACAAGTAATAGAAAACACGTATATTAAAAAATAACTAAATATATGTGATAGCAGAAATATTGTAATGTGTGTAGCCATTGATGTGTTTAATTATAATTTATTGTGTATGTATCACAGATATGCACAAATTCTAAGTCTTCATTACTTGATGGACAAGGTTTGCAGTAATTACATCTATTCATGTCAACAAACTCCAAATGACAGAGACAGAAGGTTTGAATAATCTGTTTTTACACTTCAGACATTTCTACTGCTTTTCCCTGTTAGTACTTTTCTATTTCTGCAGAAGGAGCACTCTCTTCAGAAGCATTACTTCTGAAACCCTCACTGAATGACTCCTGCAATGACCTTTAAGTACCTTCCAAGACTCTCATGAATACCCACATGGGGCTACAAAATTACTAACTTAAGTGTGCGGCAGCTGCTGTTAGAGGAATATTTGTTGGACAGGGCCTTGAGCAACCTGATCTAGTGGAAGATGTCCCTGCCAATGGCAGGGGGTTGAAGCTAGATGATCTTAAGGTCCTATCCAACCCTATTCTATGATAACTGTGTTAGACCTGGTGTACCCTATTCAGAGGCAAAGGCTGTCCAGGAAGGAAACATTCAAGGTTCATCTATGCTAACACTACAGGACATTCAAATCTTAATTCAGATTTGAAGTGTGTTTTTGAAAGAAATCTCCCATTCAACCCTATTTACTGCATTTTGGCCTGCTCGATGCAGTCCAGCTGCTACTGGGTATTTGGTCTGTGGTATGCAATTAGCAGTAGTCCAGAGAAAATCACCTTAAAAGATGTCTGTAGTAGCCTGAACACCAACTGTTTAGCTCTATGGAGCTGCTCCCATTGCTTTGCACTGTTTGCTAACATAAATACAGCCTTTCTCCATTGAAAACTGGGAAAGAAAAAAAAAACAAAACGAGACAAAAAAACTTGTGCTGTATTTCTGTTTAGCTTCAGGAAAATTAGACTTAATCTCTGTCCTAAAATACAAAACTTGTGAATAAACATATACCTGTTTCAGGAAGACATCCTGGACAGGTAAGCGTGGCTTGATCTTTTAGCTGAACAAAATTGTGTTGCAAGAGAGTCATTACACAAGTATTGTAATCTGGAGCTTTTCTGAGTACTACTTCTCAACTTTACTTTTCACTACTGTTGGTATTTAATTCAATTGGATTTTATTGTTTACCCTTTTCCATTTTCAGTTACTGGGAAATACATATGTGCTTCAGACTTAAACTGCTATAATGCCACAAGACCTGTGCCCACTATGCAATATAGCGATTATATCAGAATCTCCCCTTTCTGAACAACATACATCTGAGCAACATCTACCAGAGTTTGTAAGCAGGCAGGGGTAGTAAAGTTAGCTCTTAACCTTGCATTTATGAGCTGGTAATCTCAAGACATCACAAGCATGGAGTGCTGCAAGGAGTTTTGGGTGCAGTCAGCTTTAGCCTATCCTCCCATACTTCAAAACCCATGGAAACAGTCAGATCCTGGGGCAATGCAGGCTTTTCTCTTTGTTTAGAAAGGGCATGATTTAGGTGCTTCAATCACTGATGGCTGCATCCTGTTGTGCTTTAATTTTTCCTGGCAGAGGACAAGTGCAACATGGGTGTGCTCAGCATGGCAATGCAGCCTCCTCTGCTGGCAGGAAAAATTCCCCCACACTGCCTTTTTAAAACACACCCATCTCTGCATCACAGCATAGCTTGGCTCTCACAAAGGCATGGCTGATGCTTTCCTTCTGCAAAACAAACAGTAACTCTTGAACCTTTTCTGGAAGGAATTAAAAGACCAGATAAATGGGAGCTCATGGCAATAATTTTGCTGGTCTTGTGAATGTCTTATTATACTGCAAGTCAAGGCACAGCCCTGAGTGGAAGACCTGCAAGTGCGTACGGTAAAGTTTTTGGGAAATAACTGGAGAAGCTACTGACATAAAACATTTGTCTTACCCTGACCAGAATAAAGTGTCCCATTTTGCTAGTGCTCTGCCATAGTTTGGAGGATCAGTCCATCACTCTCAGCTTTGGCAGCAACACCACGTAATGGCTGCCCTTCCATGCAAGGAGTAGGATGCTTTGTTTCTGCAGCTTGGAAATTCTTGTATTTGTTTTGCCAACAAGTGAAGAAAGAAAATAAAAGCTGTTTTGATTCACAGGTCAATTTATTTTCACTAAATACGAACACTTCTTATGTTGGTGTCTTATCAAACAAGTTCCTGTCATTGCAGGTATGTACTAAAGGAAAAAAATATGTTGAGACAAATCTGCATGGAGAGGTTAACAAGATATAAATGATCTTAGGAGAGGTATTCTTCCCCGCTGCTACAGAGGCTGGCATGAAGTAAAGTAGTTGGTCCCTTTGAAGAGCTGCCAGCATAAATAGCTCGGAGTTAGAATTTTGGCTTTCATAACAAATACTGAAATACATTGATGAATATACTCTATGATTCAGTGGGACTAGACAACTCAGGCAGCGCTTAACTACAGTATAAACAAAATATCTTCCAAACCTTTGTAAAACTTGTCAATTACGTAAAGTGATTCCTTGATAATGACAATAGAATTCAAAGGAAGACGTGTCTTTTCTTTAGACTTCCTCAGTTTTAGAAGGCAAAGATCTCACCTGCAAAAACAATGGTGGAACACAGGACCCCAGCTTCTCTCAACAGCCATCTGCACAGACTATTTATTCTCCTGTTTGCTCTGATCTATCCCTGAATTCTACCTAAGTACCTTTGAAATATTTTTTCACATTCCTTTTTTACTTGGAGACCTAAAATGGTAACTGTTTGAATTTGCTGGCTTATCAAAGGTTTCCAAGCCTCTGAGAAGGTATCAAACACTAACATGAGAGAAGTTACAGAAATTCCTAAACAGAAAAAGTATCCTTAACTTTGGGACAGATGTGGGTTGGAATTTACTGGGGATAATCCTTTGGGGTTTAATCTTGTTGTTCAGCTGAAAGGTGCTCACAGGTGTCATGAGGGGGATCTGGCTGCAGATTTGTCCTACATAACTTAATCTGTCTTAACTGAATATATTTTGTCACAGTTTGTACTTTTTTTCCTGAAGTTGGTGGAAAATGATGGGCACCTCCAAATGAGGATTCACCTTTATATATCCTCTAGACACCTGTCTTTAAGATGAATTATACCCTGAAGGTGTACATCTTTGTTCACTGACTGCAGGAGGGACCCCAGATTGTATGACCAGAGAACCAGTTAGTAGGTGACTAACTCTTTGATGGTTTAAAGAATCCAGTTTAGTGATCTGAACATCTGGAAAACTCACGCAGTGCCCTGTAGTCTTCCTTTATCCTCACCTCCCATCTTAATCAAGGATGATGGCAGAAAGCTGAGTGACTCTGTCAGGTCTGCTCCCACATATGCAGTCCAAAAGAGAACAGCTCCTTCTGCTGTGTGACTGGTGTCCACGACACTAGTCAGAGCAAGCAGCAGAGGTGGCTTTATTCTACTGTGATCATATGGCCAACATACACATTTACTCACTTATAGGCAGATACAGAGGCATGCAGGTCTACATTAACTTTAAGGGCCTGGTTGACATGAAACTGAGTGCATTGCACTTGCATTAAGTGGGGCTGGGTTGCAGGAATGCTACGGGCTGTTTTATAGATGCCACCTCTGTAGGTTCTCCAGAAACAGATAGAAGTCCAAAGACTTTTCATTCTTTTCATCCACATGATGACCACTCAAAAGGTCAACAACTTTATTCATGCTATTCAGAGATCTCTAATTTTGAAAAGGGTTTAGGAGACAACAGTACCATGTGGAGAATGGTACACCCCTCTGACAGAGCCCAGCACAAGCCCCTTGGTCATGAGGGCACGGCTCTGTCCGGCTCCAGGGAACAGAGCAGTTGTACTTGGATTTCCTCCGGTGCACGTTTCCTAGGCATCAAGACAATTTAGCAGAACATCCCATATCCAAAGATTACAGACCAAACTAAATAAAGTCCTTGTGTGGGTGTGCAAAGCCCAAAACACTGCAAAAGCAAAAGGTTTCTCTTGCATTTCTCTGTATGGGTGTGTGTGTTGTATGAGACTGTGAGGCCCAGAGCTGCAGGAGAGGGCAGATATATATAGAACCAAGCTTCCGAAAGCCCGCATAAGGAGGAGCACTATATATCACAATCCCACAAGCTATGTCTGGAAAGAGATGGATACATGTGTTGCCTTACAGGCAGAGAGAAACAATGGTAGAGTCCAAGGAAGGCGGTCATGGACAGCACCCACTCCTGAGCCTCAGCTTCCCACCGGCTGCACAACTTCCTCCCTGCTGTTGCTTTTAGTCCGGGTCTTGTATCAGGTGCTTTGCAATGATCAAAATGAAGCAACTGCTTCATGCTTGGTGGGGTATGTCTGTGTATTCTAACTGCAATGACACCACTAATGCCCCTTAACTGTTTATGTCCCCCTAAAAAAGAAAAAAAACCAACACCCCTACCCCCCCCCAAAAAAGGAGACAAAAAAACACCAAACAAAAAACAAAAAAAAAAATCCTTTTTTTTTTTAAGGTACAGATTTATTCTTGTGTCTGAAAATTTGTCCACTGGAGCCCATAACACTAGGCTGGCAATGAAAAGACACCAATATCATGGAGTACGTAGGAGAATAACACAGGAGACTGTTTAATGGTATAGGAGATTCTTACTATTTATACATGTAGCAGCACATATAAGCTGAACGCATCACAGACCAGCACTCATACACTTGCTTGACTTTCCTGACCTATGTACTTGTACAAATGCAGCCAGACAAGGGAGTAAAAGGTTTGCAGGTTCAGGCCCATCTAGTTACAGCAGGCGACTAAATGTCTATTAAAAAGCTGCACTGGAACTAAAACAGAAAGTCTGCTGCCAAATTCAAATAGCAGAGTTAAAAAAAAAAAAAACAAAACCAGAAAACAAAAAACCTCTTGAAAATAGAAGGAACAAGTTTCTACATGTACTTGTTTTCCTAGGAGTGCACCATTTGTGAATTCATATTTCATGATGACCATTCTGCTGACAGCTCTTTGGAAAGGTAAACAGATTGTCCTGCTCCAGAACAGGGGGGAAAAAAATCTGTCTTTACATTTACTCATTCTTGTTTGCAAAATTTTCAGCTGCTTACTCAGGTCTGAAGTATTTGAAGAGCCAGATGAAAAGGAGATTGATGGAATACATTTGCACTACACAAAGTTCCTGCTCTGTATTTTAATCGCTGCTTTGATGGGCATATCAGAGGAGGTCAGCAGAAGTGAAATGAGCTATGACTTGGGTGGTCTCTCTCAAATGAACCTCTAGCATACAATTCCTCTTATCTCCATTGAAGTGGGGCAAGAAAGATTTACAAGACGGACAGGGTCTGAATGAGCTGGAGACTGGAGATCCTGTCTGTTGCAAAATGCTCCCTATGTCTTAGTGTTAAAGTTTAGCAGCAGAGCCTGTGATACCATGTGCTTTGCATTCCCCTGGGGCAAAACACATGGACAGGTGATGTGCTGCCCAAAGAACCTCAGCACCTCTGCAAGGGTTAACTACCCACAGCAAGGGGCCAGCTGGTGTGAATCAGGAGAGCTCCTCTCATCCCAGTAGAGCTGTGCAGATTAGCACTACTGAAGACGTTGCTTAATGCAACTCTTTCTAGAATGTACTTATTTTGAATTTAGTTTCTAAAAGTGAAGTGGAGAACAAAACCCAAACAATTCTCTCCACAGTGTCTTGTTTATCAGAAGAAACAATAACTTACAAGAATGAAAGCATGACCTTTAACAAGGTTTAGCAGATCTGCTTATGGTTTGTATCTCACAAGGAGAGCCTAGCACATAGACCACTTTCCTAAGCCTGTTTCTCTGTAGGTTGCTCTCATTGTAAATGCACTGAGTTGAATCACTCCCACATTGCTGTGCTGTTATTGTGGTACCAGGGCAAAAATATTTGGCAGGCATTTCAAAGTAAGTGCTTCAGATGGAATGATGGCAGCTGAGGAGCAAAATGCCAAGATTAAGGAAAGTGTATGCTCTGCTATGCAGGGAAGCTTTTCTGGAAGACATACTAAAAAGAAGTTTAGCCAAATTTTAACATAATTGCTAGTAACTTTTACTGGAAACAATACAGCAAAGCAGTCAATACTAGTGCAGTATTTAAAGTGCTGTTCAGAACATTAACATACATAACGAAGACTAAAATTCCCTACTCCTGAATGAAACAGGAGTTTTAATACATCAATACCATAAAGAATACACATTCTACTAGGGAATGCTACTCTAGTAATAAAAATTCCTCACGAAAAGACTGTGATGAGCTTTGGAGTATAGAAAAAACAGATATTTTGTGTTATTGTAGCAGCACTTTTACCTCACCAAAGCTTGGGCAATTTCAGCTTTTCCATTAGAAGTTACTGTTTTCATGGGTTTTTTTTATAACTTGGACATCGAAATTGGCTTCCAGCTATGACTTTGTAAATAAAAGCTCAGTCTGAGTCCCACTTATAATGCCAAAATTAAAAAAAAAAATATTAGTTTGGACACCTTTAGTTATAGAAGAGCAGGAAAATAAATCTTTTTTGGTCTCATACCATTTAAAAATGCCTTTGGTTTACAAAGGTAATTTGTTAAGCAATCAGTTCAATTTCTCTAATTCCCTTTGGGGTTCTAAAATGCAAATGGTTGAGACACTAGATGTGAAAATTACTTTGCCATATGCAGTGACTACTTTTCATAAAAATTATCAATCTGATCTTTTAATCTGCTTAGCACATGCACAGAGTGGAACTGTTCACATGCTTATGCCAGCAAGAGTGAGTTGGACTTGTGGTGCAGACTGAAATGTGCTCTCTGCACCTCCAGGAGTTTGCAGAGTGATTGGACACTCTCCAGTGGGTACTCCGTGGTCTTGCATTCAAACGTGTGCATTTTCCATGCTTCCCATCACGTCTCTCAGCAGTGCCCTGGGAAGCCTGCTGCTTGCATGCATGCCGCAGAGGACGACAATCTTGTTTCTGTTTTCTAAATGCAAGGTTTGACTTTCAGTTTATTCATGCATTTAAATTGGAAAAAAAAAAACACCAAAAACCCACACAAAAGAAACAAAGAACACACAAAAAAAGACAATCCCCCCACCCAAGCCCCCAACAAAAATCTATTGTGATAAAATATTTCACACCATGATCCATCAGTGTATTGAGATTAAAAAAGTGCCATTTCTCCTGTAGCTTTTGCTTTTCACTCTGGCTTCTATGTTCACCTGAACTTCTGATAGATCTGCATTTCCTGCAGACTATCACTGACACTTGTCCTTTGCTTCCCTTTGGCACTAAAAGCACTTAGTACCTTCCTAGAGCCCTGGGCAATGGGGGGGAGGGGGGAGGGTAGCCCCTGTGCTCCAGAGTGGGTGGAGCTCTGCATCATCTGGCTGAGCCACTGCTGGAGCCCCCATCCCACTGCTGAGCGTTGCCTTTGCCATAGCAAACTCCCACACCAGCCATATTGCCATTTGTCACAACCTTTTTCCTCTGATTCATCTAGCACATTATTTTTTCATTCACTGTCTTCTACCCTGAATATTTGTTTATTGCCCCCATAGTTCTGCCCAGGTGTTCCTACACAGAAACATGGACACATGCACTATATTACGTATGCACAGTAAATCCAGTGCTTCTGGGAAGCAGCAAATGCTTCCCTTATAGTCTGCAGATATTCAGTAAGTTCAACACCTCTGGACAAGTCCAACTGGCTGTAAATGTGCAAATCTATATTGCAGAGAATGTGCTGTAGATCTAGGACTCTTTGGAAATGCTGCAAACAGTATTTGAGTGCTGTGTCATTGATATATGCATGCACCATGAGGCCATCCAGCTTTTCCTGGAAACTGCAGAGCTCTAATGAATGTCTCAAGACTGTGTGGTAGAATTTCTCTGTGAGTGCACATCAGATGAATCTGGTGTTTCTGGACATGCAGAAGAAGCTATGTATTTCTTGTAATACACGCAGAAACCTCTGAAAAACATTAAATACTCCCAAAATCTGGCTGCATACAATAGCTGAGTCTAAAGGGCGCATTTGAGACCCAGCATACAAAGTAGCCCTCAGTCTGCAGAGTTCTGCATAGCTCAAGCCTTCAGATTTGATTTCTCTTCATCTCCCAGGTGCTGTTAATAGTTCTGCCATGCTGCCCTTCTCAAACCTCTGCTTTTATCTGCAGCAGGGCCCCAAGTTGGCCAAGACTTGGAGGCAGAATTGCCCCACTGTTTCTGGAAAGTGAGTGTACCAAGAGACACTGAAAGGTTTCCAATTTCTAAAGCAAGATTTTATTAGAATATAAACTCATAAACTAGAACAAGGCATCTCTTTAAATTGAGTTAGCTCAGACTACCGGGCAAAATAGACTGCATGAAATGGTTTGAATACAATCTCCTCCCTTCCCATTACACCCAGTACTGCATTCCTGCTCTCTAGTCCTGCAGTTCTTAGTGGCTTCCTAGGTTTGAACAACTGCTGCCGTGTCCTTTGTTCCTCAGATAAATCCTCTGTCTTTCCAGCACTGTTCATACTTGGCTTGGCTCTGTTGTTGAGAGCAACTCCCCAGTTCCTTTCAGGAGGCTCCTGCTCCATGCAGCAGGCTCCCGGCTTGGTTCACCTCCCTCCCACCACTTCTTCACCCCACTCCCAGTCAGCAAGGCTTTCCTCCCACACACAATTACTTTGGGGTGGGAAAAATTCCCCAGTTCCTCAGAAGAGTGATAGCTGGTGCAGCAAACATTGACAACACAAGCTCTAGCCCCTCTGTTGCTGTGCCCCCATAGCAAACTGACAAGCTCTGAGCAGGCAAATCTCACTGCTCTGCTGTCAGCCTCACTCTCATCTTCCATGCCACCCTCCAGAATCATACCTTCCTGTTACTCCGATTCATATGAAAGCCCTCCTCAGCAGAAAACCTGAAAATGCTCTTTCTCAAGGAAACCCATCAGAGACATTAGTGGGGGAAAAAATTTGCATGTGAAGGATTAGGCTGGTGAGTGGAACTGGGACTGCTTCAGGATCCCATCCAGTTCCACCATTCTGGGAAGAGGCACAGATACTCACTGGGACCTACAAAGAACAGAAATGCTTAAGGAGTTGTCAAGTATCATTGCACATGCCAAAAGCACAGGTCAAGGCAAGTATAAGCTGGTAGCACAGGAAAAAAATAAACCCTTGGAAGCAAGTGAGAGTAGATGTTTGTTTATCCTGCTCATTCTAGGTTCATGTTCTCACTTCCTTGAAAATCAAAAAGATATGAGAGCTAAACAAGTAGCAGTGCCATCCATGCTGAGCCATGGCACCAGGGAGGACACTGTGATATATTTTTATATCTGCAGACAGACCAGGAAAAAAAATATAATTCTGGCACTTATTTTAACCATTGGGGTTGGAATACATATCACTTACTTGTAACCATTGGAAAACTGGATAAATAATGTAGGCTGATTCATGATTCTTCTACATCTAAAGGGTCATGGTCATGTGCATTGGTCACAGAGAATGAGCCTTCAACTGGACACATTCTGGCTGCAATTTTGTGAGCTGGCTCCCATCCCAAACACTCAATGTGTGTTCCCACAACTCATCCTCTCTTCACTTTGCTCTTTGTGGCCCAGAAGAGCTTACACTTCCAGGGATTCAGCTGACAGGTAGCAAGTAAATAAACTGACAAGAAGAGAAGCATAAGGTGAGGAAAAGAACAGCAGACAAGTATGTTTGCTCAAAGTATTTTTTCCTTTTAAGCATTGCTGTAATTTCCACACAGGCACGCAAGTGCAGAGGATGAAGTAGGTATAGGATTTAGCAGCAGGATCACAAGCTCTGGGAAATTACAAACTTCTGTAAATCCAGATTTCTAATGCAAACAGAATTATTTCAAGGTTTTCAGCTCTATCATTTCCGCCTTCTATCCACTCAAACAGGAGAGAATCAAGAGTCTACTGGAGTGATACTGAAATCGGTTCAGGCCAATCAATTTACTTAATGTGCAACAGCTTTTTCTATAAATATTGCTTATGCTGGCAGTGACCAGCAGATAGATTGGATGTAGACACCTTCACTACTTCCCTATGTTTTTCTTATTTGTCGTCTTTATAAATTAATGCATTCATCTGAAAATGTCAGCATTTGTTTTGATTCCAGAGAAAAATCCAAAGTCTGCACTTCCTTTTGTTGTCCAGAATGCACTATATTACTCAGCCCTCTGCTCCCCAGTTAGTGTGAAAAAATGTCCTTTCCTTTCATGTGTGAGTTAGGTGATGCATTGAAGCCAGAGAGAGGCAAAAAAAAATGGATCTAAAGAACGTTGAAATACAGCCACAAAATTGGGCAAGTAATGTATGCTTTCCAGTTGGAAAAAAAGCCTCACTTAAAGAGTGATAACTGAGATGCCCTGATACTGGTTTTCCTCTCAGCCAAAAAGTACGTTAAATCTATTGGGCAGCTGATTATATGTCAGTTTTATGGGTGTCTGTTAAAATTGTTCATCTGGTAAAGCTGGTACAGTGCTAAGTATTTTCCTTTGCTTGGATAAAATAACTACTTAATTAAGAGTAATCACATTTGATGGGCTTGAAAACCCTTGTAGTTTATCTGTATGCAACACTGCTGCCAATCTTTTTCTGGATCTGCAAAGACAAGTGGAATGAAAGCAGGAACACCATCAGGCTACAAGATAAGACAGAAAGGTCTAAAAGAGCAAAGGATATACTCAAGTTCTTTTGATGGTAAATGATCTGTCAACCTGTGGAAAAGCCCAGGTGGTAGAACAGATAGGTACATTTCCTAGGGGTGCTTGTCTAAGCAAATCACTGGAGAAATGAATTGTTGGTAGTCACTTGCATTGCTCCTCTCAACATTTACCTGCATGGCTCAAAGATAACTTCTTTCATGTTTTAAGAATTTTCCATACTTTATCCTAAGAGCCCCTCACCAGGAAAAAGTCCTACACCCTTACTGGCCCTTGCCCAAAACTATGGGTCCTCCTTAGTACCCCATGTGTTGTTTTCTGTGCCTGCCATCTGTTTTTCTCCTTACTCCGAAGAATGTGCCAACACACAGTTTAGGAGCAGATTCTCAGTCTGGAGAAATGATCCCAAGGGCTATGAGAACCAGGAGCAAAGTCCTCTTCTGGGAAAAGGCTAGTGCTTAAGTCAATGCCCTTTTTTGTCTTCCTTACTTAAAGGCACTGTGAAAGTTTCCATCTCTTTTCACAGAGACATAGTCAGCTCTTCTGAAAGGGGTGGTCAGAGGCAGTACAAGCTGCTGGTAGCCCTGTTTCTTCGTGTCTCTAAAAACATTTCTGGAGAACTTTATGAACCTAGAGAAGAAAATGACTAGGAGGAGAGCCAGCAGGATGATTTGCTCCCATTCTAGAAGATGGCTTGCTAACATGGACAAGACCTGTCACAGGGCTTCCAGCCAGGACTTATGTTACCACAAGATATTTCATTACGTAGCATGCACAAAGGAGCCAAATAGAGAGAAGTGCTGAACACCTGAAACCACATTTGGTGTCACAGGGAGATGGAGATGATTTAAAACTCCCACAATTTGGCCCAAGCAACTATGTCCTTCAGAAGGTTTTCTCTAAACACTTATTTTCAGGAGAATCAGAAGCAACCATTTCCTTTCTATCTTCCCATGAGATTTTCTTTATTTTTAGGTAGAAGCAAACATTGGCTCTTCCCCTTTTGTGGGGGCATGGCTATCTCACATGACCACTAACTGTTCCTTCAAATCTCCAGGTTCTCAAATTCTCTATTTTGTGTATATTCTGCAAGTTAAGAGAGAGTTTCTGCCTAGAGTGCCCGAAGGTACTGTATTACCCAGCTGCAAAGGTTTAGGTTACCAGCACCTACCTACTGGAAAAGCAGAAATTTGATTTCAAGGTTAAGGCATAATAGTCCATCCCTGGCAGAAATCTAAAGAATTTTCAAAATAGGAAAAAACAGTAGGCACGTTCCCAGCCCTCCTGCAGCCAGCACTGGAAGTCCCAGGCACATAGCTGGGCCCACAAGGGCATCTTTCAGAAAAGCTTTCATCCCCAGCAGCCAGATGCTGGAGATACGCTAAAGAAAATGCCAGTCAATCAAAGATGTCTGGGACATGACTCATCTCACCTAATTAACCAACTTAAAAGACAGCTATTTAGTTTAACCTAAGTAATCAATGACTCTGGGGAGAAAAGGGGATGAATGCAGAGCTGCAAATCTCTGTCTACTGATGGACGCAACACAGGGAGCTCAGGGCTGTTGCCTAACAGTGAATGGACAAAGTTATTTAGGATGAATCCTACCATAAAACATTTTCTCCAAGAGTTTCAATATGTGTATTGATTATTTCTACTTAAATTCATCAGAGAAAATTAAGATCATAATCCAACAGTAAGCACAAGTAAATGAATTCTTCTGCCCACAGAACCCATCTGGTTTCCCCAGAGTTCTGGATTGGTTTCTGAAGATTTTTGCCATATTTGGCCTCCTGTCCCTGTCTTAAGGCCTTTTGATAGAGGGATTCTCTTTATTTATAAGTCTCCTGGCTTTCCTGTCGTATGCTTAGCAGCATCCCTTTGACACTGGTTTAGCATAGTGTTGGGTTTAGCATTATTACTGTAAAAGGCAATAGTATAAAAAGCTGTATCTGTCATTTACTAGAGTGAGTAAAGCTGAAATTTATTTGACCTGGAATTTTTCCTTTCTTGCACAGCATCATTTTCATTAAAAAAGTGATAGAGCTCATCTAATCCCAGCAATAAAATGGTTGCTATTGAGTGCCTTGGTAGCTTTTGAAACAAGAAAACTTCTTTCTGTGTTCACTGCAAAAGATTAAAAGACTATTTGGTTTGAAAAGTTGTTGGCTCTGCTTAATACTTGCTAAGCACAGTTTAGACTGTTTTATTCATTTATACTCCCTTACTTGTCTCCTTCATGTGTCTTATACAATAATTTCCAAAGTCAGAAACAAAAAAAAAAAAAAAAAGACATCAGCTAAGATAAAATGGCACAAGATTAAAAACCCTTAGCAGCCGTCAAACCTGGCGAGAAAGAACAAAGAGATTTAAAAATCATCATATTTTACAGCTTTAGAATGCTACATATTAAATATAGATTTTGCTGATTATATTGTTACACATTCCATTGTTCCCATGCCATTGGCCTTCAGGACTTTATTACTTATGTAATTCCAAGATCTGACACAGCCAGAGTAAAATGCATCTGATCTCAATGAATGGCATCAGATGAAAAAAAGTGGATTTTAGGAGAAAAAATACCATTTAATTTTACTGTGAGTCCATTGATTGTTGACAGATGTTACCATTCCCATTTAATTATTCTTGATTAATTTAAAAAAAAATAGATATATGTCAAAGTATTTGAAGTAATTCAGATAAATATTTTGTTTAAACAAGTTCTCCTTACTTTTTTTCTTCTTTCTTCCCCCTCCCCCAGATTTTCCATATTAAGGGAAACCTGATTCAGAGTGGTACATAGAATCTTAGGGTTTCAAACAATACAGCATTTTATTATAAAGTAAGGACTAAGAAAGCATGAGGCTGTGCGAAGAGGAGGGGGTAATTTAGTAGGAAGTGTTTTATAGTGAGTGCTGGCATGAAACTCAGGGTGGTACTGTGTCAACAGAAGCACCTCAAATTGACATTTAATGACCACCATGTATTTAGAGCTACAGATATGAACATACTTATTAGACATTATTTGAAAACATATCTAAATCCCAAGGAACTAGCAATTTAAAATAAATATGTAAAACTTGACTGATTCCCCACTCTGGAATATGAGCACATACCTCATGCTTTTTGGATAAAGGGCTGAAAAAAACAAGAATGTGTCACTCACTTTCTCAACCTACCTGTGCACTAGTGAGAAACCTCTGCCTTACAAGTACCCACATAATAAGCTGTAACTCTTTCATGGATAAAATAGAAAAATGTTGATTATCGTCTTTATCCTGTTTATTTGAAAGTGTTAGCATTACTTTAATTCAAAACAAAACAATGCAAAACCAAACAAAACAAAAAAAACCCTAGTACTTAATTTTCTTTCTTCTCCTACACATTATTTTCACAGGAAATATATTTTACCATACTCTTCATTGTAAACTATTCCAATTGTGATCCAAAAGGATGATTTCTTTAGTTTACTCTCTAAAAGTGTACCAGTGTATGCACCTGAATATTTAGATTCAGTTTTTTAGAAGCATGAGACATAGAGAAGAAAAACCTCATTGCAATGAGACTACATGTAGACCATATTTTTTATATGATTCAGAAGATATTTAGTAATTTAAATAAGAAAATGCTTTGAATAAGGAAGTTAATTCCTCCTGATCCTTGGAAACCTAGCAACATTTTGCTGTGGTCCACAGGCAGACACCTGGTGTATCTCAGGCATTTGAGGCACTCTAAAAAGAACTGCTCTGAGACTGGAGATAGATAACTGAATATAGGCACTCAACACAGGTGTGCAAATTGTCAGCCTCAAAATGGTCAGCCTTCACCATTAACTTTGCTGACAACTTTATATGGCCCATGGTATATCAAATTTACAGTCTACTCTCTCCTTTACCCATGGCCACTGAAACAAAACTTTCACTGATGTGTGTGGTTTGGATTTAAGGATAAAACTGCTCATATTGCAGAGTGCAGACTCAGAAAGCCCGTAGCTGTAGCAGAGCACTTCACTTGTGTGTGGCCCCTCTGCGAATCACAGAGAGCCTGGGTGAGCACCCAGCTCTCAGGCTGCTGATTTGGACCCTGACTCCTGAAGAGGATGAGGAGCTGCTGTACAGCCAGAAATACGTCAGCCACTACTGTAACAACCCAAATGGGAGATAGGAGCCTTCAAAACAAATCACACAAGTACAGGAATGTTAAATGAATTGCTGCTCCACTTCAAGACATCTTAATGGGTTTTCATATTTTGTTGGGGAGACCTGTTAACTCTGAACTCCTCTACCCATATCTCACTGGAGAAACCTGTGTAAGCAGTGAGTGGCCTGGCAGTGCTTCAAGGAATGCCGGCTTCAGACATATAAAGACTGCAGTAAAACTGCAATTCCATGACTAGTGCTTATCAAGTGTAATATTTTACTCTGTATAGTCTTGCTGTCCACCTGAAAAACATCTACTAGGGCACATTGAGATTTCTCAAAATGCGGCCTCAGGTCCTGGTTATGCTCCTGTTTTAAATAACTTGTTCAAGCTGTCCTGTGGATTTTGTGTTCCTGGGTTTCCTTTGATGTGGTTCAGTGTAATTTGTACTACACTGCCTGTCTTTTTTAAATACAATGCTTAATCATGTTTCATTCTTAGAGTCTTGATTTAGCCATGGATCAAAAAATTGGGTGCAGATTTTTTTTGGATTTGCTTCTAAAGATGTCTCCCTATAATGTAGCAGATGAACTTTGTGTTGTTACTTAAAATATTGCTATGTACAAAAAACCCCCTCTGTGTTTGGAAAAGACATTTCTCTTTGGAACAATTTCTACAGAAATGTATTTTGCTGTTCTGCTAAAACACTAACAGCTGAGGAGCATGACAGATCACTTGGCATTCTTAACGCTAAAGCTGAATTGCCCTGCACAACA
This sequence comes from Melopsittacus undulatus, assembly GCF_012275295.1. Lineage (NCBI taxonomy): Eukaryota > Metazoa > Chordata > Aves > Psittaciformes > Psittaculidae > Melopsittacus > Melopsittacus undulatus. Next base: position 18,251,146 of record NC_047528.1, on the reverse strand, counting down.
TATTTCTGTGGCTCAAAGAAAGGTAGCGTTAGAGCTTCAGAACCCCTATTACTGTAATTAAGAAAGTCAGCCTTCCCAACATGTCTCCATGCTGCTGTGCTGACAGGAATGCAAATAAATTAACCATTGCAGGCTTCGGTCTTAATGCAAGCAAAACGTAGATGGAATTAAAAAAAAAATGGAGGAAAAGTAACTCCACATCTCTGGACTCCTGGGAAAGCTGGGTTGAAAAAAAATGTCTATGCTATCTGGCTGTAGCACATGTTGCTGGATCCCAGAACTGCTCTTGGGAGGTGTCCCCTGAGTACAAACTAAGCTTGTTCCTGATCTCTCCTAAGGGAATTCCTTCTATAGGTCTTCAGGAAAAAGTGCCCATTTTTACCTGTGCCTTGGAACAGCATCTCAACTGTGCACAGGATTGGTGTGGAAGTAAAGGGAGCCCTGGTTCTGCCTGCCACCACCCTTTCCAAGGCTCTTCATTGCAGGAGTGCAAGAAAGTGATAACATGCCCCTGCATAAATGCATTAGCACCTGGGTATTTTTCTATCCTGGCAAATTGCTGTTTCTCAGTTCTTGTCGCACTTTTCCTGGTGCACATGCAATACCTTAGGAACAGGGTATTCCTGCACTGTCTTTCAGAGTGAACCAACTACTGCCTTCCAAAACAAAACCTGTGCCCAGTTCTGAGTACAGTTCGGTCCAGCAGTTGCTCCTAGAAACAGTATGAGTGACACTGCCCTAGCTTCAAGCCTCTGCCTTTCATAGTACTTCAGCACCATGGCAGCAGGCTTTCCATCTTCAGACACCTTCTCATGCCCTTCTGTCATGTTGTCGTGGTATAAGCCCAGGCTGTAAATCAGTCGACTTCCCCCCACTTTTTCCCCCTGCTCCCTGAGGTATGGGGAGGAGAATCAAAAGAATGTAACTCCCATGGGTTGAGATAAGAACAGTCCAGTAACTAAGGTATAACACAAACCACTACTGCTACCACCAATAATAATAATGATAAAGGAAATAACGAGGGAAAAGAATACAATACCATCTGCCAACCAACAATACCCAGCTTGACCCTGGCAGTGATCTAACCCTTCTGGGTAACTGCCCCCAGTTTATATAGTAGGCATGATGTACTGTGGTATGGAATACCTGTTTGGTTAGTTTGGGTGAGGTGTCCTATCTCTGCTTCCTCCTGGCTTCTCCTCCTCCCTGGCAGAGCATGAGACTCAGAAAGTCCTTGGTCAGAGTAGACATTGCTGAGCAGCAACTAAAAACATTGCTGTTATCAGCACTGTTCCCAGGCTGAAAGTCAAAAACACAGCACTGCATCAGCTACTAAGAAGGAGGAAATATGACTGTTACTGCTGAACCCAGGATACATGTCCCAGAAGATGAAACCCTTGCCCTTTGGTTTCTGAAGCAGAACTATGGAGCTGCAATACAACCTTCATATTATTGCAGGTATGTTGAATTAAGTAATTAAATCTCAGGATCATGAGAACAACATGTTGGCCATAAAGGAGACCAAAGGGAATGGTTTGTGTAGGATGTAACATGAGGCCAGTTTTCATGACATAATTGACATTCTACTCGCATTGTGCCTGCTGAGCTGAACATCCCCTTGAGGTCACCTGGAACATGCACACTCTCCAAAGTGCCTAGATCCTCTGAGCAGCCTCACCCAGCAGGCTTACTCAGAGCTTGCCTACCATCAGTGCAAGACATAACAGCCACACCCAGATAATTTTAGCATTGCTGTGGTCTTTGTATCATAGCTAATGGCTAAATCAATCATTCAGGAAGAGAGAGATTGAGATCAAAATTCTTTCTTGGCCTGAGGGTTCAAAGCTAGTATTCCAGAAAGAGTGTCATAAATTGCAGAACAAAGGTACCTTCCACCTCCCTTTTCCCTTAAGTAGTAATTGGATGAGAACTTGATTGCCTGTCCACCTGAATGCTTGTATGTATTACAATATCTTGCTCCTTCATAATTGCTCTTAGTCTAACTTCATTAATACTGAGTGTGCCTGAAATCTTAGGAAGGGTTCTCATGTGGCAAATTCACATGAACTTCCAGGGGATGGGAGGGAACGCAGTCTGAGCTGATGTTTTAGAGTAATGTACCTGAAAACCAGCAATCTTGAATTTCTTTAAAGCTGTTTGAAATTTCACTTGGTATAACCTTAGGGAAGTAAAGAGGGCACAGTCACTGTATTTCCTTCCCTGAATGTAAAGATTGCATTTATACATGGCTCTGGTGTGAGATAGAGCAGGCAGGAGGAAGGAGAGGAGAGCATCTGTGATCTTGGCTGCTATTTCAGAATAACCTGGAGCCGAAGCACAGCTTTGCCCAGATTAATCCATGAGTTACTTTTTTTTTTTTTCGTAAGAGAATAACTGCATTCAAGCATGGCTTTTCCTTTAGATACAAAAGACCTAATTCAGTTGTGGTGTTTGGTTGCACATTTTTCCTGGTGTCATTCTAAGAAAAGCAAAGATAGTCTGTGAAATGGATAGAGATGCAATTAATAAAGATGTTCTTGAATTGCTCGCTAATGGATATAACACTTGAATTCACAGGCATACTCAGTTGCTAATGGAACCTGAAAGTTGTCAAGAAGATGCAGTTGCATTTGGCGTGACACACACCCTCCTCGTGCTGACGGATCTGCAAAGTTACATTTTTAAAAACATATTTTCTTAATGCATTTTTTGGCTAACCCAGTTGTCCCCATTACCTCTGAAATGCTTTAGTCTAATTCACATTAACCGGCTTACTGAGATACCAACAACATTCTTTTTATCCTGGATCAATTGACCAGACTTACAGAACTGCTGGTATTTAAAGAAAGTTCAAGCCCTTTCCTGACTGCTGTAGAGCTCTGAACTTCTCATTTATCTGGCTCATTAAGAATATTCCATCATCTATGCACATAGTAGGCAAATAGCTTTACTATTTCACAAAATGACCTCTTTTCTCCAGGTTAAAGCTGATTGTACTGTAGAGAGCAAGGAGCAGTGGCTCCTAAGCTGAAAACCAGGGGCACACAGGCAATCCTCAGCCTTTCTCAAAAATCTTTACCATGGTGTGAACATTTCAAATGAATAGACCATGAAAGTTTAAGTTAAGTACTTGAAGCTAAAGTGCTGACTGCCTTATAGTGGATCGTCAGTGGTTCACCCCACTTTAGTAGTCATTGCTATACACTCAACCAAAAGAGGATTTCTGGGGTCTCTCAAACTTTGTGGCAGATCTGAGGAGAGGATTTACCCATAAAACCACAGATTAACATACAATTATAAGGATAGCAAAAAAGGTGTTATAGGTATCATGGAGATGGGGTTCTGAAATATGTGAGAGATGGTTTACACACACAGTCGTTTTGTGATGTGGAAAAGGTTCCTGTTAAAGCTTTGCAGAGAAATTTTGACATAACTATCAGAACTTTCCATCACAATATCCAGCACTGCCAGAACCAAACATCTATGTGATTTATTTTCCTGGATTTAGGTTGATATTTTCTATTTACCTACAAATTTCTGATAGAAAAGTTCTAATGATGCTTAAACTTCATTTTAAATTTAATGTTTTCATTCATTGTTTGTAGTTGGATTATGCCACAACCAAAATATTCTGTTCAGAAAATCCTAGATCGTTAACTATGTGGAGAATGATCATTACTTTTAACAAAATTGAAGATTAATCAAAATTTGATATTTCAAATCCTCAGTAAAAAAAAAACAAACATCTCTGTTCTCTGTGTGGGTTCTACATTTTAAATCATGGAGAGTAGCAAGGTAAATCATTTAGCACTGGAAAGACACTACAAAATAAATTTATCTGTGATTACATCCAACCAGTATCTCCAACATAACACAGCATTATTATTTTGTGGTAATCTTGTCACCAGAAAATTAATTTAATTCGTTCAATGTCACTAGCATGACACATGCATGACTCAAATGGACTGATTTTTGCAACCATTTTCGTGCTTCTCTGAAAGACCTTAACACAAAGATCTCTATATGTATCTTTTTCTGGCCTTATATATAGTACTTCTGTCTAATATGTATAGAATCATAGAATAGTTAGGATTGGAAAGGACCTCAAGATCTTCTAGTTCCAACCCCCCTGACATGGGCAGGGACAACCCACACTAAGCCGTATCACCCAAGGCTTCATCCAACCTGGTCTTGAACACTGCCAGGGATGGAGCATTCACTACCTCCCTGGACAACCCATTCCAGTACCTCACCACCCTAACAGTAAAGAATTTCTTCCTTATATCCAGTCTAAACCTCTGCTGTTTAAGTTTCAACCCAATACCCCTTGTGCTATCACTACAGTCCCCCATGAAGAGTCCCTCCCCAGCATCCCTGTAGGCCCCCTTCAGATACTGGAAGGCTGCTATGAGGTCTCCATGCAGCCTTCTCTTCTCCAGGCTGAACAGCCCCAACTTTCTCAGCCTGTCTTCATATGGGACGTGCTCCAGTCCCCTGATCATCCTCATTGCCCTCCTCTGGACTTATTCTAACAGTTCCATGTCCTTTTTATGTTGAGGACACCAGAATTGCACACAGTACTCCAAGTGAGGTCTCACAAGAGCAGAGTAGAGGGGCAGGATCACCTCCTTCGACCTGCTTGTCATGCTTCTTCTTGATGCAGCCCATGATTCGGTTGGCTTTCTGGGCTGCGAGTGCACACTGCAGCTGGCTCATGTTCATTTTCTCATTGACCAACACCCTCAAGTCCTTCTCCGCAGGACTACCATGAATTTCCTTTTTGCCCAACCTGTAGCTGTGCCTAGGATTGCTCCCACCCAGGTGTAGGACCTTGCACTTGCCATGGTTAAACTTCATGAGGTTGGCATCAGCCCACCTCACAAGTGTGTCAAGGTCCCTCTGAATGGCATTCCTTCCCTCTAGCGTATCAACAGAACCACAGAGCTTGGTGTCATCGGCAGACTTGCTGAGGGCACACTCAATTCCATTGTCCATGTCAGCGACAAAGATATTAAACAAGACCGGTCCCAACACCGATCCCTGAGGGACACCACTCGTTACTGATCTCCAGGTGGACATTGAACCGTTGACCACAACTCTTTGAGTGCGACCATCCAGCCAGTTCTTTATCCACCGAGTGGTCCACCTATCAAATTGATGACACTCCAATTTAGAGACAAGGATGTCATGTGGGACAGTGTCAAATGCTTTGCACAAGTCCAGGTAAATGACATCAACTGTTCCACCCCTGTCCATCACTTTTGTAGCCCCGTCATAGAAGGCCACCAAATTGGTCAGGCAGGATTTCCCCTTAGTGAAGCCATGCTGGCTGTCACCAAACACCTTGCTCTTTTTCATGTGCCTTAGCATGCCTTCCAGGAGAATCTGCTCCCAGATTTAGCCAGGCACAGAGGTGAGACTGACTGGTCTGTAATTCCCTGGGTCATCCATTTTCCCCTTCTTGAAAATGGGGGTTATATTTCCCTTTTTCCAGTCATCAGGAACTTCACCTGACTGCCATGATTTTTCAAGTATGATGGCCAGTGGCTTTGCAACTTCATTCGCCAGCTCCTTCAGGACCCGCAGATGGATTTCATCAGGTCCCATGGACTTGTGGCCGTTCAGGTTCTTAAGATGGTCTCGAACCAGATCCTCTCCTACAGTGGGCCCAAGGTCTAAGTTTTCACAGTCCCTGCGTCTGCCCTCCAAGACTTGGGTGGTGTGGTCAGAGCCTTTGCCAGTGAAGAGCAAGGAAGCCATTCAGAACCTCAGCCTTCTCTAAGTCCTGTGTAGCTAGTTCTCCCAAAAGATTCCGGAGGGGGCCTACGTTGTCCTTAGTCTGTTTTTAGTCACTACATGCCTATAAAATCCCTTCCTATTATCTTTAACATTCCTTCCCAAGTTTAGCTCCAATTGGGCCTTAGCTTTCCTAACCTGGTCCCTAACTATCCTGACAACATCCCTGTATTCATCCCAGGCCACCTGTCCTTGCTTCCACCTTTTATAAGCCTCTTTTTTCTTGTGAATTTTTCTCAGCAGTTCCTTATCCAACCAAGGAGGTCTCCTGGCCCTCCTGCTGCACTTCCTTCTAGTCGGGATGCAACACTCCTGAGCTTGTAGCAGGTGATCCTTGAATATTAACCAAGAGTCTTGGGCCCCCTTACCCTCAAGGGCTATATCCCATGGAACCTTGCTAAGCAGGTTCCTGAAGAGGCCAAATTCTGCTCTCTTGAAGTGCAGGGCAGTGAGCTTACTGCATGTTCTTCTCACTGTCTTGAGGACCTCGAATTCGACCATCTGTGATCACTGCATCCAAGACTTCTCTGGAGAGTCACATTTCCAACGAGCCCTTCCCTGTTGGTGAGCACGAGGTCAAGCAGGGCACCTCTCCTCGTTGGCTCCTTTATTGCTTGCAGAAGGAAGTTGTCTTCCACACAATCGAGAAACCTCCTGGATTGCTTGTGCCGGGCCATACCGTCACCCCAGCAGATGTCAGGGTGGTTGAAGTCCCCCATGAGAACAAGGGCCTGAGAGTGTGAGGCTTTTCCTATTTTTCTGTAGGGTTCTTCATCCACAGGGTCCTCTTGATCAGGCGGTCTGTAACATATCCCCACAGTAATGTGTCCCGTCACCGATTTCCCCTTAACCCTGACCCACAAACTTTCTGTTAACTGATCACCTGTCCCCAGACAGAGTTCCATACTCTCCAGCCTATCCCTAACATAAAGGGCAACTCCCCCTCCCCTCCTACTGGGCCTGTCTTTTCTAAAGAGCCTGTAACCTTCCATTCCAACACTCCAGTCAAAGGAGCCATCACACCATGTTTCGGTGATGCCTATTATATCATAGCCCCGTAGATGTGCCCACATCTCTAATTCCTCTTGTTTATTCTCCATGTTACAGGCTTGCCTTGAGAGGCATCTTATCCGAGCTCCAAATGAAGCCGGCTCAATGGCTGGAGCAGCTAGAATATTACTACATTGCTCAGAGCATTTATTAGAGGTGCTGGCAACTGACTGGGTGTGTTGGGATGGAATGATGCTCCCCTCTCCCAACACAACTAGTTTAAAGCATCCTTGACAAGTCTGGCAAGCCTCGCAGCAAAGCCATGCTTCCCTTTCTTTATCAGAGCAGCTCCACCAGACCCCAGTAGGCCTGGCCTACAAATGTGGGCCCCATGTTCAAGACACCCAAACCCTTGACTATGACTCCACCCTTTTAACCATTTATTAACCTGTCCAATAGACTGCACTGGAGATGTCTATCATGAACATTATCTTGAGATTAAAGCAATCATGTTTCTTATTCCCAGTAATCTAGTATACATGCCTTTAACTCAGTTGTGTCAGATTGACACAGATGACTGCTAAATTCTCTCAGACTGATGCAAAATGCAACAGAGTGCAAATTCAAAAGCTGTTAAAAAAGAGATACTTTTAAGATAGATCACCTGAAAATCTCCTAATTCAATAGTCTTATTTCAGCAAGTCACCTCTGTTTACTGCATAAGAATAATCACCCTAATGTACAAATTTATCTCTAATTTGGGAATTGATGATATTAAAATTAAAACATCAAGAAAGATATGCAGCGCTATCCTACATATAAATGAATTCAGGAAACCTTGCAGATTCAGAACATACAGAATTCACCTCTCTAATAAGTTTGGAGACAAATTTGCAGTAAAGGCCAAACAATGACTGTTCCGTGTTATCCAGCTGTGCTTCAAATGGGCTTCCTTGTCCTCTGACTGCCTTACAGCTCAGCTGGAAGCATGCTGGAAGCATAACCAAATTCCTATATGAGGAAGTCAAGACTAGTACCACATACCAGTAAGAATGTGACCACAAATTTGCCTTCATAAACAAAAACACTTCTACTGATACATTTCCAAGTCTTCCAGAGAAAAAGAAAAGAAATCCTACGCTGTGGTGGGATACGGCACAGAAAGACTTGAATGGATTTTTACACTCTGTCAGAAGCTGGTCAGTCTACTGAATATGAACTTTAATCTATTAGGTGTAGCTGTTGGGATGTAGGCTATATCACAGTCACTTCTGCCAAAACGTGTATACTCATTTACTGTACCCCCCATTTTCTTCCAGCATTGGACATGAATTTACCAACAACTGAATGCACCAAGCTAACATCTCTGGAAAATTGCTAGTAAAGCTAGAACTATCCCTGAAAGAATGTTTATAACCTCAGCCTTCTGCTCCCAAGAGGTTCTGAGCTGGGGATTTCTTTCAATGGGGTAGTAGGCTTTGAGTAGTTGTCATTCTTGTTTCAAAATGTTTGAATATGAAGCACTGAACCAGTAGACAGGCAGGCAAGGCTCTCCTCTACAGTATATTCTGTGTGTGATGGTGAAGGTCAGAGGGGGCTATCCTCAGAAGAGAAGGCTGCAAATTCTGAAGAGGTGGATCGAGAGTCATGACACCTTCAAAGTCCTGCAGAAACCTGCAGCCTTCAGAGCCCATTGACTTCAATTGGCAGTGTTGCCAAAACATCTCACACTGAGTATTTGATGACATGGTGCAATAAGGCAACAGCAGTCTCTCCGCTGTGCCTGCTTCATCTCCTCTTTTCCCTGACCACCTCTCATATTTTGTATAAGATGCATTTCTTCTCTTACCCTTTCTTTCCCTCAAGTTTTACTTATTTTCCTCTCTATCACCTCACTTCCTTTTGAAACTTTTTCTGGTGTTCAGAAGCATTTGTTATTCTTCTATTCCCTTCTCTAATTATTCATCTCTCAAATTAACTACCAGGAACTTACGATTATTTCCATTGCATATTTTATGCTTCTTCTTCCAAATATTGTGCTATGATGGGATGTCCTTACCTCCTGAAAGAGCTCCTCCCAGATAGCAGCTTGATGACCCGCTAGGTTTTTCTTTATATTTTTCCTTCACTAATATGTAGATTTTATTCTTTTTAAATATGGTGAACCTCACTGAACTTTCTCATGTCTGAACCTAGTTTTCATTATGACAAACACCATTTATTATGATATGTTTTTAAATTACAGGCACGAGGAGTGCAGAACAGGGTCCACTTCAACCTAACAACCTGGCTCCATCCTGGAGGGAGAGAGGGAAAGGTGTTCTGGTCAGAGTGACTGCATCTCAAACAGAATAGCTCAAGACAAAAGACACAGCCCTCTTAGCCCTGGTTTGTTGTGTTGAAATAAAGATCCAGACATGAATATGCAAAATAATAGAAAAGAAGTTTATTGTATTTGTGTTTTGCCTTTGTAAAAAATAATTTCCTTTCTGAGGCTCAGGATTCAAGATACATTTTTATTTCCAAAAATGATCACGTGACTGTTCAGGGGGAAAAAAACCCATCCTTAAATGAAAAATTGTCCTTTGTTGCAAAGTTGTGTGGTCCTGTGGAGATCTTAACTGTAGAAATCCTTCATTCCTCATCACACCACCCCAGCAGTGTAAGGGAGCAATACTCCTTCTCCAAACTGGCTCAATTTTTTGGCTCTGTGCTGCCAATTTTGATTGGTGTTACAGCTACATGGACTCAAACCAAGAAACAGTCTCCCCAGCCTTTTGTCTCTTAGGCTGGGTTTTGCTGTAATATTCGGGCACAGATCTTACCATTTTGCAATTGTATCAGCTGTTGTTGCCAACCTCTAAATTCATCTTCTTTCACACAAAGAAAGAACAACTTGTGTTGATGATAGTGGCACCAATGCAAGTCTCAGCACAGCCATGCTTCTCCCCTGTGGACTCTGTCCTTGCAGAAATTATAAGAGGACCCCTTTATCACCAGTCTGATAGCATGGCATGGCTGCTCCAGTAGTAGGTCCTGAGCAGACCAGCCCTCTCTTCCTCTGGTCCAGAAGCACCTACTGATCCATATAGATCCCAAACAGCACAGAGGAAGTCCAGCACATGGCCCACAGAGCTGTCTCCTGCAGTAAAGGGTGGTGACCAAGAGCTCTTTTCTTTTTATAAATTGAACATAGAAAACATCTGTGCCTCCCTTCTGTCCAGGTTTATTTTTCCAGTACTTTACATACCACAAATAGTTCAGTATGACTCCTCCATCAGAGCAGAAAGAAAATAAAAACATGCATTATTTCATTTAAAATAATATTGGTTTTGACATGACAAATTCGATCAAACAGTCTTTATTACCCCACCTCTCATTCCTTTTCTCTACCTCATCCTTCTGTTTCACTCTCTTTTTAAAAAGCACTTCACTGTCCTGTTGGGCTGCTCAGCCTGCCAGGCTTTTGCTGCTTCTGGGATGTTTGGCTGCCCTCAGAGCATCATATGACTTCAGTTAGCTTGGGGGGCTCCAGCTGTGCTCTGAAGTGTCATGGACAGAGGTAACAAAAGGGGAGAGGGTTACGAGAATCAAATACATTGTTAGACATTTATTTTAAATCCTCGTGCAGAAGATGTAAATCACATGCTTGGCAGCAGATTTGGGGATGTCACATGGGAGTATGTTTGGTTTTTCGTTGATTATATCCCCAAACATTTGCTAGTTCTTACATTTTTTTCCCTTTGTTTGTCTTACTCATTCCTCATTTATTTCTATTTAAGTCCAAGGGGTCAGAACCTGGGATAAAATTTGACAGTTCCTGCAGCTGATGCAAGAGCTTTCTCATCCAAGCTATTTGGGAACCTATTTGGGATTGCTCATCATTGAGATATATCCTGGCCCTTTTGTCTGTTGGCCCCTAAAGTATGGATCCTTGCTCCTGATTGACAGAAACCTCCATTAGGGGCAACTTGCTAGTCTGCAAAGCACCACAGCACACAATTATCTCAAAATACATTCAGATATCTAACAGAATTTAGAGACAGAATGCCAAAATTAACCTGAACTCAAGTTCATTACATTAGGGGCAAGGAAATTAAGGCACTGTCTCTTGATCATGTTCCTCACTGGTTTGCCTAGGGCAGTGAAATGGGGGTCCACCATGTAGTAAGTTGAAGAGTACTTACAAACTACTTGTTACATATCTTCCTCAGGTCTTTTTGCTCCTGCAGAGTTGCCTGTGATGGGTTGAAAATTCTCCCAGTTTTCAGAAGACATCAGAAGAAGCTCCTGAGATATAGGGAAGTGAGAAGGACTGGTCAGCAAGTAAATTTTACCAAGATTTAACACCCAAAGGAAAAATAAAAGGTCTTGTACTACTCCTCCCAGGGCTTCTCTAGAACTGACACTTCCATCTGGAAAGAAATTACAAACATGTGACCCTTTTCTTGCACAAGTCCCCCATCCCAATCAAAACCCAAGTTAGAAAAGGATATTTTCTGCACATCGTTCTCACAAGCTGGAAGAGATGCTGTAGATGCTTTGGAGGGAGCACTTCACAGGGCTGTGGAGACATCAGCTGTCCAACTCTCATCTTCCCTTGACCTGAGTGCTCTTCACTGTCCCCAGGCACTGTGGTCATCTCAGTAGGAAGGAAGAGATGACTCTTAGGTCACCTGTTCATCTACGACTAGATGATCTCCAGAGGTCCATTCCAGCCTCAGCCATTCTGTGACAACTGGCCATGGGTCTGAAGTCTCTCCCCTTGCCTGGGACTAACAGCCACCATGTCTCTAGGGGTTTGCTATGTTGATGGCCTCCTATGATGTTTCATGGAAGCCATTGATTTTCATATACTAGACACCCTTGAGGGAAAAAAAAAACCAAAACACAACACCCCTCCCCCCCAAAAAACAAAACAAAACAAAAAAAAGCGCAAACAACTTTGCTGAGTAAAAGTTGAAACTTTTCCAACAAAAGTTCACTTTCTTTTTGAAATTGTGACGTTCTTAAAAAATTAAAAGCTAAGATAAAGCCAAAGGGAAAAAATTTCCATGAGGATTTATTTTGACAAGTTTGCCATAAAAAGATTTGGCATTTGCCATATGGCTCCAATTACGCTTCAATCAGCCTATGCTGGAATGGCAAAGAAAGGTCTGGGGAAAACTGCTTAAGTATCTTTTTGCAAGTTCATGGGCAGATGAAAAAACATTTGTGTTTTCATCGAGAAATTAATACAGAGCAGTGCTGATTGAAAATTTCACACCATCTATGTGTGCGACTGCTGAAATTTTTTGCTAATAATTTTGTTATTCTTTAAATACAAATAATTTTCAACAGTCCACGCTGTAACTTGTTTGGGAGTACATCATAGCGCATTCAGCCACAGTCAGTAGCTATGGGTGTTTTATCTCAGCTTCTAAGATTAGTTTCCTGGGTGACTGATAGACTCTGCTGCTTCTTTGGTCCTTTCTGGACATGATTTTGCTATAGTAACTGTTTGAAGTGGACCTTCGGATTTGATTTAAGAACATTCCTATATTTAATTCCATATCTGTGGGCTCGTAAGTGTAGTTTGGAGGGCGAGAGTGGATGGGTAGAGGATTATGAATGCACATACACTATCCTGGAATCATCTGACTGATATTTATTTGAAAATAAACAATCAGGTTCCAATCTCACTGCAGCCATAGAGATGTTTACCATTGACTTCAAAAGAAGAGAATAGGATATTCCACATACAGCCATTCCCAAATCACTGCAGTCATTTTGCTGCCATTTCCAGCTTCAAGGGCACTGCTGAAAAATTTTCTAATTTTTGCAAGTAGTTTCCCCAGTTTTCAGGAAAGTTGCAGAAAGCGATTCCACGCCACAAAAAGGAACATGTTAGCTGTCAGTATTGAATTTTCTTTATTCATAAGTGTTGTTTGGTATATATGTAATGAAATTAGAAAGACAGCACATGTGGTCACCACCTGAGCAGATGAAAATATCATTGTGAAAGGGTAGGATGTTAAAGTATGTTCCTCCGCAGTCCCAAGGTGCAGTCCTGCATCTGTTAAATATTTACTTTTATAAAAGTGACTTAGGAGATATTTGAGTGTCTGAGACCAGGAGAGGATCTCTGTAAACAGAAGACTGCAAAACAGACTAGTTTTTCTAAGAAAATAAGAAGATGTTAAAGCTTGAGAAAAGAAAACACTCTCCTTTTAGCAATTGTTTTTAAAATTGGTCTGATTTCATCAGAATAAGGCAGCTTTGTTAAAGTACATAAAAAGAAACCCAAAAAACGAATGAGAACTTTAATTCAGTGTCTGAAATATTTAATGCCATGTTGTGTGTGTCACTGTCTCTCACCCTCCATTTTTGTGTCTCTTTCGATACTACTTATAAGATGAACCAGAGAGGAGAGAGCAACAAAACATAGAAGTGCATGAACTTATTAGTTTCCTTCTCATGTGACCTCAAAAGGAATTTGCTCTCCCCTATATCTGAAGTATCAAAGAGGCAACAGCTTTCCCCCCTTTCTATGCTGCTGAGAGCCCTGGCCCCTCTCACACACACACTACCATGTTAAAAAGAAGTATAACTTCATTCTTCCAACCCCACTGATTGCAGCAGTCTGCTGTCTCTGTGGACAGTTTCTGGAGAAGTTGTGGAAGTCTTTGTTGAACAGGGAGCAATATGAATTCTGGCATTTGCAAGAAGCTGCATTTTGTGAAAATAGGGATCAGTGAGTGTTGCCTTCTTCTTTGCAAGCACAAGTCTTCGATGGATCCAGAGCACAGAAATAGTACATTTTAAACATGCATCCATATTCTGTGGTGTGGTAAGAAACAGGCAGGTAGATAAGACCAACCTTAAAGATACTGGAGTCCAAGGGGGAGAGTAGGAGTTTCATGCACATTTTGAAGATCAGATGGCCTAGATTATTTCCTACTAGGAGGAACACTTTCCCAGTCAGTCCCTGAGATATAGGACATCACCATCCTTAGTCAGATGTGATAAGCGCCATCTGTATACTGTGCCTCTTTGCAGCCATCAAGAACAGCTTTATGAAGTGCCACCAGCCCTTCACTCCCCCCACCCCAGGCTCTGTCTATCAAACTCTCTTTAGACTGGGGGAAATGAAAAATCACCCTTCTGAACTGAGTGGAAGTGAGGTGAGCATCAGACTCTCCACACAGAAACCAGCAGGGCTAGGGAGTTAAACAGGACAAAGAGGCAGACATACAAAAAGTCTAAGATTCCTAAGATTTTAAGAGGCTGAAGCAAGTCAGGATACCAATGTCACATACAAGAGAGGACAACACTAGAATGTATATTCTGCAAATTCCATTATGTCTTTTGCATTGAACTAGACTTCCAAAGCTTCCTGGCAGTAACCTGCCCATCAGAAGAAAGAGACACCGGTAGGACTGCACATGAGTTTTTGAGAATATCTGCACTAAGTATAGACATCTCCAGAGGTGGTCTGTTACAGATTTAGTTCTCATTCCATCCATTTTGTGGAGTTTATGAAGTTACAGAAATATCCTCACTTTTCCCCAATCGTATTATCAATAACCATAGAATTTGGTGAATGAATGCTAAAAAAGCTGGCTTAAGACAATATCACTAATAAATTCAACAGACTTTTTGTAAATACATTCCAAGTAACATAACATAGACATTTAATTTTGAAAACTAAAGTATTTAATATTGGTTTTAAATCATTTTATCTTGCTGTGCCAAGTAACAGCACTTCAGATGGGAAGACAAGAGCTTTGTAGTCCTTGGGGGCAATTGAATTTGCTATTTAAAACAGTTTAAGTTTCTGCTGAAGAAAATTGTCAGCAGATAAAGATCACTTTATCTGTCCAGAATCATATTCAATTTATTTTTTTCCTTGAGAAAAAGCACACTTGTTGCTTCTTCAGTGAGCCTCTTCCTGTCTTTTTTGTCTTTAGAAGAGCTGTTAATAGATTATTTCCTAGGGAAAAGTTACATTTTCAGAAATACATATCTCTGTGTTCAGTGCCTCACTTTCTTCAGGCTTTGTTCATGATAGCATGCTTGTTTGAATGAGTAACTGATGAAAGCCAGTTAAGAGTTTATGAACTTCACCTTAATACCCTCATGCAATTTTTTTCCTCCTTATCCATGACTAGATTTGAGTCCCCTTATGACTCTTTTCTGCTATTGCAGCCACATCTTATCTGGTATTTCCTACATACCAAAGATCTCAGCTGTGCTACACCATCGTAAATCCATGACCCAAAAGCAGCACGTTCCTCCAGCAGAGAACCCTGGGTCATTCCTTAGCCTCAGGGAGACTAAATTCTTCCTCAGATGCCACAGGATGCACAGAAGTACACCTACCACTCTTCCAAATGATAAAATTATACAGGTCTGTGGGTAAGAGCTTTGCCTGTGGCTGTTCTCTGACCCTAGGTACATGCACCTGTAGGATGTATGTATAACGGAAAGATCAGCAGTCATTTCTCCAAGAAGATAGCAGTAGAGGAGAAGTGCACAGTTTAATAGTTGACAAATCATTCATCAAGGTGCATTGGATGGCCCATTTTTATGCATATGTAATAACTACACATCATTCCAACAGAAATTCTGTCTGGCATACAGGGGAATCAGAGCATCCCTGTGATAATGGGCCATCCAGATCCATCTAGCACATGTAAAGCTCTCACACAGAAATTGTCCATTTGTGCTGGGCTAGCCTGGATTAATTCTATAGGGAAGACATCTCCCTCATAATAGCTGATGCTTCATCAAGCAAAGGAAGATATGATAAATTCCTTGAAAGTTTACTAAATCTCAAAAAAATTCGGGAAGAGTACATATAGCATGTGTAGAAGATGTGCTCAAATTGAGGCAAAGACATTTCCTCACACCACAAACCCACACAGGACATAACTGTCAGGCTTCATAAACAAAGTGAGATGCAAAGGGCTCAAAGCAGTACGGTGCACTGTCATCCAAGCTGTAGGGGGAAAATTCAGCAGTTTCTCACTCTAACTATTGTAGAAGAAATCAGACCTGCAGCATGTCCCTGATGTCCCTGGTTCTCAGATACCCTTTTCTAAGGGCATCCTTGTCTTTTTATACCAGGAGCTGCCAATAGTAAACAGCCAGGTTCCTTCTGTCGGGCACTCCTGGAAGTGGTCCCCACTGCCTTGTCCATAGACTCACACCCTTCTGATAGGAAGACCAGGAGGAGTCATTAAATCATACACTGTGGTATTTCAGATGCACTTGCAGGAAGTCCAAGAGCTACCAAGGTTTCCATCTCAGTTTGAAACCACTAGTAGATGGAAAATTCACCACTCTCCTTGATAATGTGAACTTGTATTTCGTCTTCTTACACCTTAAAAAAAAAAGTCCCACTTCTGGTTTAACTAAATTAACTTCAGTATGCCACCTGCACTTGTTATCCTCTCCTCACTTCATGAAGAGCCCTGCAACACTCTGCATTCAATTCCTATAAAAAAAAAAACACACCACTGGGCTATTGTTGCTTTTGCCCAGTAAAGTTCTACTAGGGTGACAGTGGAGTCAGCTAACAAGGTCTGTCCATCTAGGCAGCTTATCTGTTTGTCTGTCAGCATCAAAAGTTAAACCTTTAAATCATATTTTCTATACTTTAAGTCTTTTAGGGGTTTTTGTTATTTTGTTGTTGTTTTATTTGGTTGGTTTGGGTTTTGTTTTTTTCTTTTTTGGTTGGTTGGGTTTTGTGGGTATTTTGTGTTTTTGTTTGTTTGTTTTAGTTTGTTTTTTAACCTCTGACACTATCATTCAGCTCTCCAGCTGATCTGAAAACAGAGGTCAGTGTGTGTAAGTAATTTTATACCGGGTGAGGAACTGGGGCACTGATTCTCACTCTCCTCATTTCTCATGCTGTAGTACCTGTGTTCACAAGCTACTAAATGCACCTAAGAGGCTGTCAAGCATTACCTTGTATAAATCAGCTGATTAAAAATATTGTCTTTTATACCATTTAACCCTTAAACATTGTTCAACATCCCTTCTTTAGAGGTGCTCTGAACAGTGGCAGCATGAAAACAAACAACACATGTTCTTCCTCTGTTGACCCAAACGGAAGTTGATTTATGGCTCAGATGTACAGTTGAGGCACCTCGAAACAACCTTGATGGCTGCAGTGTACTAAAATCTTGGTCTGACTTGAGTTGCTCATACTCAGCTGAAGGGTTAGGCTGCTTATTCAGATCCTCATGTTGGACTCCCTCCAAAACCAGTCGACCTCTCTTTTTAGGGCTGGGTTGCAGCTACAAACAGAATGTGTATCTGCAAAGCCCTCTCTGAAAATAGTCATCTTTTTGTGACTAAGATATTTAGATCTTTTTTCAGTAGCACCCTTATTTGATTGACTGATGTGCCTGCAATTTATTTCTGAATCTGGGTTATTTCTATTTCTGATGTAAGATTCTAGATTCTGTGTAATTGCTAAGCCCACTCTCTTATTTGATAATACTTTTAAGTCTAAAACTGGGAGCAAACTGTTTTGTTGTGTAAAGTCTGTATTTGTGTCAGAAATATTGATGGTCACAACCAGACTAAGGGCGTCTTCCTCATGTATTAAATTACATTGCTTAGAAGTATAACAAGTCAACATCATGCCCTCCTTCACTGTCACTTAGAGATCTTTTTTAAGTCCCTTCCTTTTCTGTTAGAAAAACACAGGGCTGTTTAGTAACTCTTTCCATCTCAGGCTCACAAAAGGAAAAAGAGATGATGTGAATTTGCCTGTGCTTTCACATCGATTGCTTGACCAGCCCTGCTAAATTTGGTCAGATGTTTTGCATTCTGATTAGAAATGACATTCAGGAGATTCAAGAATGAAATATAAAATTAACTGCAAAGATGTGTAAAAATCATTGTGTGTCAGTAAATATCAGGAATTTCAACAATAATTCACAGAGATTCCAGACGAAACCTTGATGATTAAGGGTAAATAATATGGGAAGATAAGTAATACTTACTGCTGGAGAGCTCCTGAAACCATTGAGGACTGTGTGTGGACCTTCATGAATGTGCATGTGTTGACCCATTCATGAAACTTCAAAATGGTTATAAAGCCAGTTTAAACAGGCCTTCTTTAATTGGAAAAGAAAAGCTGGAAAGATCAGCCTAAAAAATTACCCTCAACCACATGAGCTGACCAATGAAAAGAACGTGCTGCATGAGACTGAATGTTGGAAAAAAAAAAAAAAAACCTCAAGGTTTATACACAATTCTTTTTGGCACTCAAAATATAAGTCTGAGAAGCTACCTTTCACGCAAACACAGGTACTGTGTTAATAATTATTATGCTTTCAAACAGATTATTCGGAACCCAGGGTAACAACTTCTAAAGAGTAATTTGTCCTCTCTATGTTGGAGCTTTATGGTGGTTTTTATATTCCACCTTCTCTACATTCTTGCAAGGATTAGCAAGCATCCTTCTAAAGTAAAGATTTAGTTTTGTGTATACTGGTTTTATGTTGGAATTGTGCTTTCAGCTGTTGCTATAGAAATTGATGCTAAGGTGTGCCAAATCTATAATGCTTTGAAATACTGGTTTTCCTTCATGAACATCCAGTGAGGAGTTTAGAGTTGAGTAGCTAAAGTCTCCAAAGCTCCCATCTGTGTTAGGCCCACTCAAACCACATGGATTGATTGAGGTTCTTGCTGTCACTGTTCACCATGCTCCTGGTGGCCTTTGTGGTACCACATGCTTGTCCCAAGACCTCAAAGGCAAGGGCAAGGACAGGGACTGGAAAAGGGGCAATTCCATGAGCTACATTAAGTAGAAACATCAGCATAAGTATTTTTCACATTAAATAGATCATTATCTTTCCTGATTTTTTTTAATAAGTTTTAAGAGTTTAATTTTAGAACATGTATTAAAGCTAGTTTTGACCTGCAGTAGTTCTTTTCTTTTATTTCATGACACTGGATGAACGTTCTTTGTATTGGACTTGCAGTAATGCCCAGCTGTTCCCACAAGGAGCAGTGTCTTTGTGAGATATACTGTTTTAATTAATCTTAATTTCCTGCTTCAGACATCTTGCAATGTAACAAGATAAAAAAGGAGCAAAATATGGAAAGCCATTAGCATAACAAGAGGCAAATATAAAGTTAGTGCTTTTTCTTACCCTCACAGGAAAAAAGCACAAGAAAAAAAGAAAAGACCTAAATACACAGAAATTTCATTTTATGTTGTAAACAAACAGAAAGCTCTAGGCAAAGTTAAATGTGGTACTACAGCTTTTCTTCATTGTGTCTGTTTCTCAAAACATAAAGATATATCCACTGTATCCAGCAATGTCCTCCGACTATTATGGTTGACTCAGTTCTTTTGGGCAAGGCAATGGGATCTGAAGCATGCAGTAAACGACTATACAAGGTTTCTTTCATGAAACAGCAACAAACCCTTTAAGCCTGAGGTACTTCTCCTCAGTTAAGGAAAGCTAGACTTCTTAATACAAACTACATCACAAACTCCAATATAGTGTATAACAGATCAACACGGCACATAGTAATTAGAACCTTGTCTAAATGATGACAAGACGTTATAGGATCTATTTAAGTCTCCAGTCCCATAGAGGAAATCATTATAAGATATACTTTTACTGTTACTTTTCCAAAGGCAGTTTTTTCCTAGCAATATCAGATGTTTAAGTTACTTTCTTTTTTCCCTTTTTTTTCTTTTTTTTTTTTGCGGTCTTACTTCACCAATTTTCATACCATTTAATGATCAAACAGAAAAGTTGCTTTTATAAACTTATAAATTTAAACATATCCCACATAAAATGCAGACAAGCAACACCAGCATAGTAATTATCTAGGGGAAAAAAAAAAAGAAAAAAGAAAGAAAAAGAAATAGGACTTTTAAACATTCCTTGCACCCTGCTAGGAACAAAAATAGCTTTCATACAAATCTGTTAGTTAAGTAATAAAATCTGATGGGATGGGGGTGGGGAGCTTGTTCTGCAGCAAGACAGACTCTACTGAATTGGAACATGGTGAAAAACATACTCATCAAGAGCAAAGGAGATTAGAAGCATCTTTCACATTGACCAAGCCTCCCTACATCCAGCCATAATAAATGTTTCAGTAGCAAAGGCTGACCATAATAAGTATTTTTGCAGGCTTAATGCCAAACCTGAAACAGTATTCTGTAGGACTTTGTCCAATTTCTTAATTTAAAAATGCAGTATTCATTTAAAACTGTATTTTTAGCTGTAGCAGTACAGCTTTGTTGCACTGAACTGATATTTTTTAACTTTCCTAAATGCTTGATAAACTTCCAGGTTTATTAAAACAATTTTACAGAAGCATGAAGTGACTGTAAATCTCCCTCCAGCTCCTTGCTGGAGGTTGCTTTAGTGTAGATCTTCTACTTTGTGATGTTCTATTTCAAGAAGTTATTTGCTGGTTAAAAATATAAGGTCTGACTATGCCATTAACCTTTCAGCAGAGCACCTTCTCTTCTGCTACAGGTCACAACATAGAGAGACCCTGACAGCACAGTGGCCCCGCTTGTGGGAGAACCATTGCCTTCCTACTCCCCCTCTTTGCTTCCATCCTGAGCTCTTTAAGGAGAGGCTGGAGGACCTGAGCTTGTTCAGCTTGGAGAAGAGGTGGCTTCAGGGGACATAACAGCAGTCCCCAGTGCCCACAGGGCATCTCCATCAGGGTGATGGAGACAGGTTCTTCACAGCAGTGCCCAGTGGGAAGAAGAGATGCAATGGACATGAGTTGAAACATGAGAGTTTCAGATGGGACATAAGGAGGAACTTTTCCCTATGAGGACAGTTAGGTATAGGCACAGATTTCTCAGAGTGCTGGTGGAATCTCCATCCTTGAAGGTCTTCAAGGCCAGGCTAAATAAAGCCCTAAGCAGCCTGTTCTGTCCTCAGAGCTGACCTGCTGTGATGAGGTGGTTATAGCAGGGACCTCTTGAGCTCCCTCCAAACCTAAACTGTTCCATGAGCCTGTGAAAATCTCAGTGTAGTCTTGCAGAGAGAGAGACTCTCTTTCCTGGGACTTTCTATCTTCTGTGTTCTCTGAAAGGGCCTCCACAGATTTTGACTCTTACGGTTTCATAGCTTCTGTGTGAAGACTTAGAAGTTATCTACCCTTACATAACAGCTTATTAAGCTGAGTGCTATGCAAAAGATTTCATATCCTTCTGTAGAAGATGATTCAGCACAAAAGGCCATCATGACTATGGCTTCTCCTGAAAGCTATCTTAGAAAAAGAAATAAACGCATGACAATAAAGAATGCTCAACAGTGAATGAATAACTACAAGTATAAAGTGGAATTTCTGGGTTTCCCATTATAGGTGAATGTGCACGCAATACCGTGCTGAAGAGGCTGGCTCATTGCCACCTCTTCCCATCCTGTCTATAGCTAGTGAAGCACCAGGCACAGGTCCAAATCAGTTTTTCTTCAGTCATGGTGTGACAAAAAGTGAAGAGTAGGCCCATGGCATGGAAAGTACTTTGGATTTCTCTGGATCATCACTCTGACTAAACTGGAAGTACCTGTTTTCTGTTAAAACAAGGAGCACCTTATGAATATCTGCATTATATTCACTTTTTCTCTTGGTTATTATCTCAGACTATACTTTATACCACAGTACCTGAGCATCCTCACAAGCAGGAGATATTTCATGACTAAATTCCAGCAGTGACTTTATGATCTTTCCAAGTACTCACTTGCACTCTATTCTGCTCAGGAAACTTAAAGAAGCCTTGTTTTGGTTTGGTTTTGTTTGGATTTTTTATATTGATAATCTGAGAGTAGCTGAGATACTGTATTTTCAAATAGGCATTAACTTTACTGTAAGTTTTTATGAATATGTTTTCTCAACAAGTAAAAGGACACTTACTAGTAAAACATGTATTTTACAATGAGTACATTATCGTCAACCTTTCAAGGTAGAAATATTTTATTTTAAAATGGAAATATGCATCCCTGGTAACTCTGAAGATAAACTTTGTCCAATAATAACTAAAATGGGAGTGGATATTATTGACACATTCTGTGGAAGAGTCTTCAGGAAATATTGACAAATATTCTGTAGAGAAGGGCTCTGTGAATTTTACTTGCAGAGCTGTTGCCTGAAGTAACTGCCTCTAGCATCAAGCATACTCATTTGTCTATACAGATAATTTAGACTTCTAGTGAGTGGTTCATCAGGGATGTAAAATTTCAGGATTAGGTAAGCCATCAAAATTCCTTTGGCACAATGCCGTTTCTACAGTGTGATATCATTATGTACTTTGGAGGGTCTAGCTGCCTTGCATCACTCTGCTAATGCACCATAGGCTGAAGAAAAGGATGTAAATGAGCTCCCTCAGCCAAATCTGGTCAGGAACTGCTAAGCACTATGCCACTGAGAAGTGAACTGGGCCACGTCACTAGAGATGTGATCATGTTAGAGGGAGCAGTCTCCAACATCTGGAGGCCACAGCAACACTGGCTAAAAGAATTGTAAGCTGCTATGCAACCACTATTGAGTACCATGTGCCTTAGGTACATGATTCCCTCATTCAGGTCATCAATAAAGATATTGAACTACACTGGCTCTAATACCAAGCCCTGGGGGACACCACTAGTGACCAGTTGCCAACTAGACATGACACAGTTCACCACTACTCTTTGGGTTCTACCATCCACTCAGTTATTTACCCAGCAAAGAATACTGGGCTTGTTCCTCTGGTTTTCCCACATGTGCTGGGTGATCACACTCAGGATGGTCTGCTCCATGAGATTCCCCAGCACTGAGGTCAGGCTGACAGGCCTGTAGTTTCCAGGGTCTTCCTTCCTGCCCTTTCTGTAGAGAGGCATCATGTTGGCCAGCCTCCAATCCTCTGGGACCTGCCTACTAGACCAAGACTGATGATAGATAATGAAGAGTGGCTTGGTGAGCTACTCTGTCAGCTCCTTCAGAACCCTTGGGTAGAACCCATCCAGCCACATAGACCTGTGTACATCTAAGTGGAGTGAGAGATCACTAACACTGGGTTTTCCACCTGGATTATGGAAACTTCAGTCAGCTCCCATCTCTATCATCCAGCTCAGGGAACTGAGTACCCTGAGGATGGTTGATCTGTCTGTTAAAAACTGAGGCAAAAGAATTGACAAGAACAATGGTTAAGTAACAGTGTAACATGAGTGTTGCTGTTTCTCTGAGTGGATAGGAATGATCGCATGCAATGCCTTTCAGAGGATAAAAAGTACCCCAGTGCTTGCTTTTCCAAGACACTGAACCTATTTATATGAAACCTGGTAGATTTGGGGTAAGAAAACCAAGACAAGACACAGTTGTTAGCCAAGTAGTGATGTATAAATAGCTTTCTGGGGGGTTAATCGTAAGCTTTGTTTGTAAGTCTGCATGGCAGTCAGTAAGTGGCAGGAACAGATGAATGCTTAAGAAACACAGATCCTGCTCTCATCCTGATGTCCCTAATAATGAATGCCTCAAGGAAAACAAAAATATCTACATGCTGCTAAGGACTTAGACCATGATGGTTTTTGGAAACTGTCTAAGAAGCCAGGGTATCTTCTTCAGTTTTTACTTTAATAAACTATGACCTTTTACATAATACTGCAATAACAGCTAAAACTAAATTTTTCCATTATCTTAATGCTTGCAAGTCCTCACCTTTATAAGAAGATAAAATATTATTTGAACCTAGTGAAAAGGTAGCAAAAAGGAACAATTCTCATGGAATCAGGGAAACTGATCGATTTGTGCTATTCAGCCACATTAGGTGTCATTTAATGGTACTGTTACATTTACATGTCTTCTGTGCCTATGATCTCCAAATAAGGACCCTCCCTTTATAACTTTCACTTGTGAAGGACCTGCTTTTGTCCATAGTTTTCAGTTCCTTGTGAGTGAACTGAAATGTCTCAAGAGCTGTTTGCCAGCATTTCACCTGGTATGACTGGAGGTAGGCCAGAGACAACCAGGAAAACAGCTGACCAGCCCCTGTAGTCAACAGACCTTATGTACTTCATTAGAATGGAGTCTGAAGAATGTCACCCATAATTCCCAAGAACTACGTTATCAACCATCTCTCAAAGTCAAGTGTCAGAGCTGCTGTGATAGTAATCTTTTGTAGTACTGGACTCTGTTTTGAGACCAACAGAGCCATCTGCTGTGCTAGAGTTCCCATCTTGTGTATCTCTGTGAAAACACTAGTTAAGGTGAGTGGACATTAACACCAACACAGGCACCTGGGTTCTGGGCTCCTACTCCTACCCATGCAAAGAAAGACATAGACCCCTGAAAGCCTACAGATGCAAACTCTTTTTGCAGAATAAACTGCTTAAACATAGGTCCATCAGGTAACCAAAGTTCAGATGCTAACGAAACAATGACATTAATTGGCCTAAAACCCATCCTAGGTTTCCTACTTGGTAATCCAGAAGTGTATTGGGTTTTCACACCCTCAAATTCAATGCTTTCAGTCAGAAGAACCCAACAATCAGTGTGGAATGGCTTTTTTGATGCTCCTAACTGAGTTTGCGGCTTTATTAACTTTATCAGAGTGAGCAGGAAAAGACTTTCAATGCATATGGCTTGAGAAAATCAAAATTATAACAATATGACAATTAAAACTAACCATATATTTTGATAATACAAAAATTACCCTGTATCATATCTGCCCTTTAACATCTCAATGTATTGTTATCTTCATAAATGTTTTTAAGGTCTCCTAAGTGTTGAAATAGCACTTAATGTATCAGTATGGAACTGCTTAAGCATGTTTATGTTTCACACTAATTTTATATTACCTTAAAAAAGATTGAAAGATGCTGCATGCAACCACTGAACCACTCTGTTCTTTGTCTGCAAAATGAATATAAGCAAATTTGCCTTTCTTGAAGGTCTGTGAGAAAAAGACGCAGAATACAAGATGTTATTTGCTGATACTATCAGTTATTATTTCTGCTGGCATATTCAGGCTTTTCTCTGTGGTGGAGCAATGCTGAAATGTTGCTGACTGAAGACACAGACACAGCCCAAGTGCTTAGAGCACTGGTTCTGTAATTTGGCTTTCTCTTTGCAAATCCCTTTCCATTTATAGGGCTTGTTGCAATGCAAGGGTGCAGATGTCCCTGTTCCCTTCAGCGACACTCAGTATGCAGGTCCCCAGGGTATGGCTATTCATAGCTCTTCATGCTGTTCACTGCAGAGTCCTGATGATGATGCATTGATTGCTGTGAGGAAAACTGACAATTTAAAGCAAAACCACAGACAGACACAGACACATAGACACATGTGGGTGGCAGTGACATGGACAGAAACAAACTTCTCAGGATTCAAAGCTGGTGACAGACTTCAAAGGCTCAGTCTCTCACTGAATCATCAATAACTCTGCATGCACTAAAGCCTTTATTTAGATGTTTTAGTGAAAAAAAAATTAGCTCTTGCTTGATAACCATCTAAGATGCTAAACCTGTCCTGTAATATTTTTGTATTCTAAATAAATCTAAGTGTGTGCTTTTGCATGTATATCCCTCCAGAATAGCTCTTTGGCTGCTGAAGGCAGTCTACCAGTTATTCACTGGTTTTGAAAGTGCTGTTAGGAACAGTCCTGAGATAGCAGCACTAATGAATTGTTCCCCCCAAGAGACTATTCCCCAAAGATGAATTCCTCAGGGATGTTCCCAGACACCACAGGAAGCACATATATACCTACATCATGCTGGGGGACCTATTATAACTGCCCATGGCCACAGCTATCTCTGGCAGCAGTACACAGGGAGGAGCTAGGTCCATTTAATGCCATTTGCTGTGCTTTGGAGTGTCTCAAAGAGCAAAGACATGCCCCGCTGCTGCTTTCAGGGCCTGTCCCTTCGTATACACACACATTCTGCAAATGACAGCAGTTCTGCAAAGGTCTTGAATACAAAATTTGGAAAGATTTAATTTGTGGCACTGCCCCTTCCCATGCAAGAATTCTTTTTCTATCTGTGAAACCTTAATGATTTAGAGATTTCTTTATTTGCATGTTTCCTTTGAGAGGTTTTATATCTTTCTGTCATTGACTAATTAAGTTAAATGTCATGTTGCTATTGTGGAAACCTCTCTCTTTCTTTCTAAAAACAGCATCCCGGTTTTTACGATTTCCAAAAATTGCAACTTCCACCCCAGCATCATTCGACTCTTTTATGCTTTTGAGTTGAGATGAATTTTCTTTTGAACCTGAAATAAGAAAAAGCAAAAGATACTGCTTAGGACTTTCTTATAATATGCTTATACTGTGGTTTCTGTTTTATGGCCTGTGCTGGGGTGCAGAGCTAAATTGTGAACTGTGACACATGGCTGTGAAGAACAACAGGTGTCCTCTGTATATATGTCTGGCCTCTCTCAGCCTTAGGGTCAGATAAGCAGCACCTAGATAGTGTGTCCTAGTGTGTAGGATCATGATGTGACCAGCTGCAGTGAATGGAAGCAACATTGCTACTTCTCACTGTACTGACCAGAAGCATTTACTAGTGGAGTAGGTTGACAGCAATTTAATTTCCCTCCTTGCCTTGAGAATAGGTAAAAACAAAGTGGTGAATTGTTTCTTAGAAATGTGTCATCACATGAATACAGAAAAAATCTGCTCAGTTATTCAGGGAAAGTTCAGTATAAGTGTTTTGAACATGACTGCTTCAGATCAGCATCTCCTCATACCTGGAATACCTTCCATTCAGCGTTCAAATTCCTGAGAAATAGTGGTATGGAAATTAAAATTAAAAACAAAATAAAGCAATGAAATGTAGTGAATTTCATTTCCTAACTTTAATTTTACATAACCAAATCTTAAAGTGCTAGAGTTTACATGGACTAGGATTGAGAAGCAAAATTGTTGTGATCTGTCAGATTCAAGGCAATTGTCCCTCTCTCTGAGTCACTCATGGTTCCATGTATACATCAAATCTGTAACAGAGGACAGAATCATAAACCATGGTCATATTATGGCTTAAAAAACTGAAATGTGAAAGCAGAATTTTGAAGCATTGTGAATTTCACTACAAATGGGTCCGAATTTTCCTAAAGCAAATTTTCATGTACAGATGAGTAATGTGTTCTGAGTGAAAACTATCATTAGCTTTTCTTACTGATCAGAACAATCAGTTTGTTAACAGCTGAACTTAGAGCAGGCAATTCAGAGGAAATGAGATAAATAATCCTGAGATGGAACACCTAAAAATGAATGATAATCAAGTATCTGAATTCTACAGCTCTAGATGTATCATATCTTCTTCATTAATTAATAGAAGTCAGAATTACAATGCATTGTTTTTTGCCAAAGTTTTTACCTGCCCAGGAGTTAATATTGGAAAAGAAAATATCCTGTGAGCATGCAAAAATTCTTGTTTGGGCAATTTCACACCATTCTTGTGTGTCTTTTCCCTAATGCTGCTGAAGAGCTTGGCTACAGGGGAAGAGCACAGACCCATTCTGTATTATGGTGGTTTCCCCATTACTTCTTTTTGCCCTTCGAAAGTTTCAGGGCAGAAAAGAAATCCCCAGAGTGGCTGAGTAGGTTCTCTCATCTAATTCCTTCCTACCTGACTTCTCTCTAGCCTGCTGTGATTTAGCATTCCTCTTCACAGGTAAAGGTCGATTAACTGCATTTTTTGACCTCCATTTGTCATTTTCAATACTTGGGGTTTTTTTATTCTTTTATCTTTTATTTAAAAAAAATCTTAAATTTTTATTCTATTTTGTCTTTACGTCTAATCTCACCCACCATGTTAACTCTGATGCCATTAGCTGTCTGTGCAAGCTTTTGCTTTGCCAAGGGGGTCTCAGTTACCCACTCTCAGGTGCCTTATTTACTACTCCTTTGTTTATCAAGAAAATACGTGGCTTCCCCTGTGTGTGGCTGTTCTACTCAGCCTGGCTTCAAAGCTCCTCATGCTCTGCTTCTTGGTGTCATCTTTCACTTGTAGCTTTTCTTCACAAACACCGATATCTCCAGTTTTCTCCCAGTTCTGCTACGATTCTCATCCATGACTACCCTCTAGCCTGTTCTCTGTGTCTTCCAGAAACACTCTGTATCTTCTGGATCACTGCCTTCCCTCTTGCTATAGCTGTCAGGGCTTCCTTTGCTGACTATTCCACCTTCAGGAACTGCATTTTCTACCTCAATAATGCTGTACTTCAACCTATCGTCTCTCATGTTAATATATATTTATCCTGAATGGATTCTCCAATCTCCAATAACTATAGAGAAACAAATGGCCAGATATTCATGGGGTTTTTTTCAAAGCAGCAAGTGTTTTCTGCAACTTGATACAAAAGCAGTCCAAGGCTCTCACAAAAGTTTATGCCATTACTTTCTTCTCTTAACAGTTCTTTAGGAGCAGTTTTCCAGGACAAAGCAGAAAATTATGGGCTATATATACACCTAAGTATACCTAATACACAGGCCTCTGGGAAAGGCACTTCAAAACCATCTCAGACTACCTCTACAGCCTTCTCCTAGAACTATTGCACAATGAAATATTTAGAGTTATAGCAGGTTTTTATTAAGTACAATATCAAAAACTGTAAACAAGAGATGGAAACTGGAGATAAAAAGCTCAGCTCAGCTAACTTGTGCAATCATATTTATAAAAAAAATAAATGGAGATACTATTCACTTCAGTGCACAAAGTATGAGGAAGAACAAGATAGGCACTTCCTCAAATTATCAGAAATGTTGAAAGACATTTCATCATCTAAGGAAGAGAAAAAATAGAGCTTAGCACTTTGAGAGACCACACAGGTAGCTCTGTAGAGTAACCTACTTTTTTCTCAGAAACAGACAGGAATGCCAAAAGAACATAATGGCTGTATGCTGAAAATGTTGAATAAAACCCCTATGTCATTGAAAGTAAATGGAAATTTTGTCTGAGGGTCTGTTGACAAAATATGTAGTGACATGTAGTCACATACTGAAGTAATTCTGAATTTTCTGACTATGTGCTGTTTTAGCCCTTTTTAACTCTCTGGCCAGAATACATCACAGAGCTGTTCCATACCACAACACGTCATGCCGGGGATGTAACTGGGAGGGACCCGGCAGGGCACTCTTGGTCAGGCTCACTTCAGCAGGTGATATCCTATTCTATTCTCTTGTTAATTCTCTTATCATTATTATTGGTGGCAGCAGCAGTGTTTTGTGTTATACCTTAGTTACTGGACTGCTCCTATCTCAACCCATGGGAGTTACATTCTTTCGATTCTCCTCCCCATCCCACTGGGAGCAGGGTGGGGGGAAGGGAAGAAAGAGGTGGGGGGCAGTGGGGGGTGAGAGAGAAACTGTGTGGCTGACTTGCTGACAAGGCTTTAACCACAACACATGGGTCCACTGAGTCAGGTAAAACCAAGTTACTGCTTTGACAACTTTGCTGTTAGTCAAAAAGACGCTGTTGAAGAAATACTTTCAGACATTCAGAGGGAGGGAACAAAATAATCTCATATTGTCATAAATAACAGCATTTTGGATAGAAGGCAAAGAGATGTGAGTATTTCAGTAGCAAGGTAGGACTAATTCAGTCCACATTACTAAAGTCTTGGAAGGGTTCATGTAAGTTGCTGAGAGCTAAAGAGGTGAAACAAAAGGTCAGATATCTCTTTTGTATTGACCTGGGACAGATGGCTTGTATGTACCCATGGCTGGGAAGGAGCAGAAGACAGGGAGCTTGAGTTCAAGAAGAGTAACAAGAGGTCAAGGGAGTAAACAATATAGCCATGCATTTAGCCAACATTGTTAGAGACCACAGAGACCCAGTGTATTGGGATTGACTGTTTCAGATTGGTGAGTATTTAGCAAGAAAGAGCTCCACCAGATATGTGATGGCATGACTTTAAATTTCAGTCAACATAACTCAAGCATGTGTTTAACTACTTTCCCAAATGGGGTTTAAAAAATAATTTTTGAAATAAATGAGGAATTTACTAAATGCATCCAGTCTTCTGAAAAATACACTCTATGTTTCAATATTTTATCTTGACAACAGAAATAACTGAGGGGTTTCAAGAAAAGATGGGTCAACATCTGTGTATGTTCACTTTGTGTATTACTAAGAATCAGTCAGATCAATGTTGCACTGCTGTGCTAATGTCTGGAATTCACATTAAAGTGGTGTCAGGAAGCCTGTAGTTGGAACAGTATTGATGGTAAATGGATATAGGTCATTTGGACCAGAAGTCTCAAATTTGCCACATTAGTAAAACTAATGGAAATCAATAAGGGAGCAATTACAAAAACTAAAACTAAAAAAAAATTTAAAAAAATTAAAAATGAGAGATGTTTAAACTGAAGTATGGATACTAGAAACAAGTTTCATTTTTCTTACCACCACTTCCAATAACTTGGATGGATTTTTTTTAGGTTTCGCAAAAAGGAGAGTATTTACAAACATCAGTTTTGATCTCAGTCTAGCATTGACTACAGCCTTGTTTGAAAACAGCCCACAGAATAAGATTCCCATTTTGTCTCAGAACCAATCACTTTCATCCTCCTGGTCACTTAATACTTTTGGAAATGCCTTCCAATCTGAACATCACTTTTCGATAAAATGTGCTCATAGAGGATGCAGCAACACAGAAGGCCTTGCAGACCACAGTGGCCACAGTGCCTACCTAGATTATATGATAGATCTGTACTGATTTTAAAAAAGCAGGTACTGGGGAGGTAGTGTTCTGGTTTAATTTCACTCAAAACAGTTAAAGACTGCTCAGCAAAACATGGTGAAAGGGAACAAACGGAACAGTAATGGGGTTTGTCAGAAGGGTGAATTCAAAAGCTCACTTTTAGTCTGAATTGAAACCATAATGTAAATGCACCATTGTGCACAGTAACGTATTAATACAAAGCAATTAGTTCAGTGTGAGAACTCTCCTCTGGCTGGGCAGGTCTTCTTTGAGCTGCAAGCTGTCAGTGAGGGGCAGAGCCAGAGGCTGCTCAAAAAAAGCAACCAAGAGAGTGGAAGCTGTACCTGTGGCTAATGCAAAATTCACTATTTTCATGTGCATCTTCCTCTGACTTCAGTTCTCTGGGGTTATTATATGGTTTACATTAACTTATTGTGTGTATGTTACTACCAAAATGCCAAAAGATTTTGGTCAAAGCGAAGACTGCTATATACTGTCTCTACAGCTCTAACGGTGTTGTTGAGTATAAAAATAAAGGCACCATCTGGTTGTTCTGGGACAAGGGAAGAGAGAGGTATCTGTAAATTAATAAAAACAATTTAACTGTGTGAAGGGGTGCTTACTTCCAATATTTCAACTATACTTACAGGCTTGAAGGTAGACATGAAAGAGGGATGTGATATAATAGAAAGATCTTAAATGTTGTTAGCATAAACACAAGCTCTATCCTACAAAACAAAGATCTACCATAATGTCAAGGTTACTTGAGTAGCTGCATATGCTCCAATGAACAACAAAGGGCTTAAATGATTCACGGGAGGGCCAAAATAGATCAAGACTGAAGGGGTGTCTTCACCTAGAAGTTATTTTCCATCTAGCACACAGACACATCTGGGCAGCCTTTTGTAGCCATCCTAGTAAAAGATATCTTATGAAAGAGCACATGCCAAAAGCCAAATTTGTCCAGTTATCTGGATATACCAGCTGACTCAAAGACAAGTGGACAAACCCTTTGCTATGCAAAAGGCAAGATATCACTGGTATTACTGAAGAAAGCATCTGCTAAACATTAAGAAGGACTTTCAGAAACAGGCTGTATTTAACATCTCACAAGCTAATATGGATTGTATAGAGGCCAATATATCTTCAAAGATTCTAACCCAAATAGATGTACACCTTACCTAAGAAGATTTTTTCTGATTTTATTATCACTTACAACAGAACCAATAATTCAAGAGCAGAGAAAAATAACTAATTCATACATGTCATGTTCTGCATACTGTCTTAACCTGCCACTGCATGCACTTCCTTGAGAATGATGCTATTGTTGATATTTAGAACTAATAAGTGTCTTGGCAGAGGCTTACACAATTTGCTTTTATTTCAATCACTCAATAAAGGCTTGTAAGAAAGTTATAAGAGAAAGCAATTAACCTATTCACATGTTAAAACTGAAAGTGCCAGCTTAATGTATTTTGACATTTTTCAGACAGAAAAGTCTGGTAGAGCAGCAGAGAGCACCGATCTGATCACAGTGAAATCACTCTCCCAGTGAAACACACATCTCCCAGTCACAGCCTTTCTGAAGACCACACCCATTATCACTAACAAATTTTGCTGACAGGTATTAAAAAAAACGGCATTTTTAGTAGCAAGGTGTGCCTTCCATTTGCTTGGTTCATCTCTCCCTTAAGGAGTAAGCAAGGTTGCTGATTAGAAGACACTGAGATTCAGGTAAGGGTGAGATACAGGTGACCAAAAGCAGACATGAGCTAGCATTTTTCTGTGGGTAAATCCATGATACCATGTTCAGCTGCTGACCTACCACAGCCCTCTGGGTGACTATGGAGAAATCACTTAGTATGGTATTCAACTTATCCAAAGTTAGACTCCTGCAGTATAAACATCTACATAGGAGCAAGTCACCCAGTGCTCCCTTTGTAGTCAACAAAGAGAAATAGATACTTCTGAGGTGCAATTAATCTCATCCTAAAGAAGACATCTTCCAGGTGATTTATGCCTTAACAGTACCTGTTTTTCCCTGACTATAAAGGGAGTCTGAGGTGATTTTTGCCATATGGACACCTCAGACATGGACAAATAATACATCTAGCAGAGGCATAAAGCCATTGATATTCCACACAGCCTGAAGTTAGTATAAATGTTTGGTCAATAATAACTCGAACTGAACTCAGACGGGTGACCTAGAGGTGAATGGCTCTGTATTCCATTACTAAGCCTCTGAATCATCCAGTGTCTCTTTTCTTTTTAAGTAAAGTCTCTCCCTGGGTTTTAGATGTCACTTAATGGAATGTGGATATTAAATGTATGTAAATCCACAGCATTTTTGGATAGAGCTGCATTCCACTGTGTCCCATTATAAACACTATCCCATCCTCCTCTTTGGAGCTGTCAATCTGTCAGGCAGAGGAGCCTGTGGACTCCCAAGACAAATCCTTGTACTTCCAAGGGGACTTCTGTTGCCAAAAAGAAAGTTCCCAACAAAAATAGTTCTTGTGTGGAGACTGTCAGAGAGACCCTCTTAAGCCATGTTTTTTATATCCTGAGATGATAGGAATTCCTTTACCAAAGTAATGCAGCTTGTTATTTTCCCAGGATGTTCTTTTCCATTTTATTCCTATTCCTGTCCTCAGATCAATCATTTCTTTTCAGGGAAGTATCTTCTACCACCTTCACTTTTGATTCTCATTATTTTTCTGCACATTTTTGTACAGTTTTTATTAGAATTTCCACTTCATTTATAAAGTATGTTCAGTTGTTTGCAAACCAATTCTTGTTGAGCTTTTGCCTTCAGCCTAGCAGTAAACTGTCAGGAGAGAATATTATTATTATTAATTTCTTTTTAAAGATGGTAATGCAGCTACATGTTCACTCAAACTCCAAACACCAGGTACTGTGTTACTTCACAGATGTCATTTAATGGAATGTGGATAATAAACTCTGGCAATTCCACACCACCTGGGTGCTTTGCACTTTAAACATCATCCCACTGTAATACACAGCCCTTGTTTGTGTGACATGAGCTAGATAATCACCAATGCCTGACAAACACATACAGAATTCCATCTTGCTAGATGGCTGATTCTGTGATCCACTTCAGATGAAGCAGTTTGCCACATTGAAGACACCTTGTCTCAAGCACAGTTGTGTTTTTTTTAGGGATGTGCATGACACACTGCCCTTTCTGAGGTCATCTCTACACTCCTGCAGAGAAGTTCTTGCAGACTAGACTGTGCCTAGGACATGAAGACCAGGTGTTCTGGAAAGATTACCCAAATAAATGCTTATGTATTTAGTCTTCTCTTCATATTGTGAATTCCTGCAGACTAAATGTTGTCAGTGACAGCCGTTCTTCAAATGCACCCAAGCCCCATCTCCAGGGTCTTCAGTGATGATGTGAATTACACAGAAACCAGCATCTTGAGGAGGTGATTCCTGGAAACCTGAGATAAGAGTACAATGGAGAGAGTAAAAATTGTGCTCTCTGAAGTGCAGTGTGCCTGGAAAATTATTTCAGATTAGACAATTATCTTCTACAGACCTCAAGTCATGTGAGAAGAACTGTCGCTTTATGGCTGAAATGCATCTTTTGATCTTAACAAATGCAGACTAATTCTTGGTTTCTATCCACTTGTTTCCATGGGAGATACATTCAGGCCTACAGCAAGTTTGAAATTCATTCTCCATCTTTTCAGCACAGAACTGACATTCATGCAATGCAAAGCCTGGAGACTGGAACAAGAAGGCTTCTTTTTTCTCTTGCATTTGTATTTTAATTGTCTTATCTTGCATCTTGCATTTTACTGTTGCTGAGTGGATCAGCTACATATCCTGTTCAGTGAAGATCTTGACTTTGGCCATAAGTGTCCAAATGCATATCCTATCTGTCAGTCTTGTTTTTCTACCCCTCTGACATAGACACCTAAAACATTTTTACATAGGCCGCCAATTTCAATCAAATTTGAGAGATAATTCATAACTATTAAATCCTTACACACTCCCCACATATAGGGGTTCCAGTTAGAGGAGAGAGACTATCTTATTGCCTTTACAGGATGAAAAGCAGTTGAAAAAACACACCTTATTAAACTTTTAAAGGTCTTTAGACAAATAACTATATGTAAGCCCAGATCCTCTTGCTGGACCACGCTGGCATAAGCTGGAGTCCCATTAGCTTGCTCATCCAGTTGAGGGAATTGCTGGAGTGAAACCCTCACTCAGACCTCACATTCTGGCTCCCTTTCTGGGGAAAGCTGTGGAGCAATTGGCTGGTCCATGCTCATGCCACCAGGATGTGGGAGTCAGAGTGTCACCATGCTGTGCAGCTCAGACCAGAAACACAACAACCTTTGAACATCCAATAGGATGGCTGCTGTCTCTGACAGAAAACCATAGGAAATCAAGCTGTGTTGATTCTGTGCTCACAGAACTACTTTTTTTCATATTATGGACATACAGACTTTCTCTACTTATATTCAAACACGTAAATACAGGCCAATTATTCTAACTATTGTATTCATCATACTAGCCACAAAAATGCAAGCAAAATACGTATCTAAATCTTTATGAGACATAAATGACATTTTTGAGAATGGATAATTGTTTGACATTAATCTCAGATATAAATGCAAGAATGGACCAGTTCCTTTCTTCTGTCACACATGCCCAATGCCCAATTCATGACATGCCTGCTTATATGCTCTAGCATAATTTATTTTGTGAGCATGTACTATAAGTCTGACAGGCAATGTGGGCTAGCTCCTACTAACTTTAGTTGAGCTATACTGGTTTACCTCAATGAAGGACGTTTGAAAATACTAAGCTTCCATCAACCTTTCAAGCCTTCTGGAATCATTGTCACACTTCTATTTGATCTGTGCATAATCTGTTTCCTATTTGCCTCTGAGCATTTCTGGAATGCTATAACATGACAGTTGACTATGTTATCACCTTTTATTTTCCTCTATTTTGTCATTCTCTTGATGCTGCTCAGAAGAAGAACCAGAAATTGTAGAGGTGAAGCTTTGCAATGAAATAGCTCAAACCCATTTTATCCTCTTTTTTCCCTCCATTCTTCCCCCTAGCTTTGCTTTGTGCCTTCCTTCCTTCTGCATACCCATCCAGGAAGGGAAATCTTTTATAATAGAAGATCTGATAGCATACTTTGAAAATATAGTAAAGTGAATACTACTCAAGCTGTCTGATCTATTATAACAGGCAGGGTGCCAGTTAAGTCTATAGAGAGTGGGAAAGCTGAATATAAAAATAAATCTTGGTCTTAGTTATGTTTATTCTCTATTACTCATGAGTGAGTGAAAGGCAATGAGTTTCCAGAAAAAAACAATAATTCTAGGGTTTTTCATCTGAAAACCAAGAGGGAAGAAAATAATATGTATATAGCATTCATAACTGAAACCAGAATTGATAGAAATGACTGTACAAGTAAGCTAGATGCGAAGAAAGAATGCTCCAGAAAAACTTGAAAAAGGAAAATTATGGGGAAACTAAATTTATCTATGCTTTTCAGTGGGTGTTGTGTATATGTCTTGCTTATCTAGCTTCTAAGACATGCACAGAAGTCAAGCCCTTAGTGCTCTGTTAGATCTCATGCCATATCTTCACGCATATCTTGTGGATGCTCCTTCCTTGGAGATATTAAAAAGCTGTCTTAGCATGGTCCAGGCAACTGACTCTAGGTGGCCCTGCCGGAGCAAGGAATTTGGAACAGATGACCTCCACAGATGTCTCAATGACTCTGTGATAAATATGTGGAAGCAATTTGTTCCCAGGAACACAATGTATATAGCAGAAAACAACCCAGAGAGCTGGGCATCAGGGTAAACACTGGTTTCAGCATTTGTGACTATTACTACATGTAAAAACTAAATCGGCCTTTTATATAGGTATAAATGTAAATACACGTGCATACATGGAGAAGGATACATGTATGTTTATAAATGCAACTGTTCATGTCTATGAGTCACTAAGGAAATTGTCGCATTTGGCTTTTATAAATAGTTAATTTTGCTGTTCTTGATAGCTTGATTTTTTTTCAGCTTCAGTATAGACACTTACCTGAATCAATGTATGTCGTGGTTTAAAACCAAGCCGCACAACTCGTGCATTCACTCCCAACCCTTGCTCCCCCAACTCCCAGAGAGTTGGGAAGAAGAATCCAAAGAATGTAGCCCCCACGGGTTGAGGTAAGAACAGTTTAATAACTAAGGTATAACACAAATCACTACTGCTACTACTACTACTAATACTAATAATGATAAAGGAAATAACAAGTGAAGAGAATACAACACCTCACCAGCCACTGACCCATAACTCACCCCACCCTACCTGACCGAGCACCGACCAATACCTCCTCCAAATCCCCCAGGGCACTATCCCTTCTGGGTAACTCTCCATTACATCCTGGGTATAACATGCTATGGTATGGAATACCTCTTTGGCTAGCCTGGGTCAGGTGTCCTGTCTCTCCTTCCTCCCAGCCTCCCCTCCTCCCTGGCAGAGCATGAGCTCAGAAAGTCCTTGGACAAACCAAACATTTGAGTAGTAACTCAAAACATACTTGCTATCAGCACCGTTCCCAGCCCGAAAGTCATAACACAGCACTGCACCAGCTACCAAGAAAGAGAAATGACTGCTACTGCTGAACTCAGGACTATGTAATTCAACATATACATCAGCTATTACTAGGGAATGTTTGCAGAAAACAAGACAAGATTCTTCAATACAGTGGAATATCCCTAATCGCCAAAAATCTGGTCTCTAGATTTCATGACACAAAAGAGAAGAAAAAGAAACAGAGAAAAACATAAAGTGGCCTTTGAACATTTTTTGTTTGTTTGTTTTGTTGGATTTTTTTGTTTTGGGGTTCTTCTTACATGAAAGCTCTGCGAACTTAACAGCTTCTTCTCACAGCAGATTCTATACTGATCTTGAATTGCCACATTAGGGGGCAGACATGTCTCCCACTCCTTTTCCTTGTCAGACATATCCAGAAAGAGATCATGGCCCAGGAAAAGTATAACATTTGTTCACTCTGGAGGCAACACTTCTGTTCAGGTTTTCAGTTTTGGCCTTCTTTTCTGAGAGCAGTTTGCAATAGGTGAAATATCTATATATACACTCAGAAGGGCTGACGTCTATTTACATGCTGACAGTGGAAGATGATGAATGGACAGAAGTTTACAGGCTAAGATTGCAATTCCCTTAAGCAACTTTTTATAGCTCTGTTTTTTTTTTTTTTAAGATCCTGAAAGAGACACAAGAAATTAAAATATGCTATCCAGCTGATAAATTAACCTCAGCAATCTCTTACCATGGGCAAAAGAAATTACATTGGTTTAAGTGTTCATTGACAGTTTTATTGGACATTTGAATGTCTAGAAGACAGACTCTGGCTTGCACTGCATACTAGCTGGGGCGTCGCATTGTATCCTGTGATATGCAGCTACTGATTTTTTAGAGGCTCAAAAAATTTGTTTTTTTAATCTTGGTGTTTCTGTATGCGTGTGTTTCAAAGATTTTGATAAATCAGTTCAAAATACGGTAAAAATTCCAATAAAGATCAGAAAGTAAATTAGGTGCTCTGGAAATTTAGCAGGTCTCATTACCAATCACTTAAGGGAAAAAAGAAATTAAACCCATTCAAATCTCACAGATCCAGAACATCTGAAATGTACCTGAATAACATTGGTATTTTTTTTTTGTTTAGAGACTCCAAATCATTAATGTTTCACATTTCATTGTCATTAAATTATAAACACTATGTCATAGTTACATCTTGTTTTACTAAATACCAGTTGACATCATTGCAAGGCAGCAAAGCAGGAAAGCAATGAATTTGTGAATGGAAAATCCTTCAATGTGGAGAAAGGTCTAGTTTTGCTCCACAGTTTGGACATGGTTTCTTTCTCAATGGATTCAAAGTAAAAGCAAAAAAGAGACCAATGAATTCTGAATGTCCCCAATCCTTTTTACTAATGTCATATATTTTTCCCTCACATCCAGTGAAATTTGATGACTGGAAAAAGGAAACTTGAATATGTACTATTTTTAACCAAGCAGAGTGCAGCCAGTTCAACTCAAAATTCATGAGATAAAGAACTGAAACACCAGTTTTCACTGGAGCTTAAGCACTAATATAACAGCCAGAAGCTTTTTGTGAAATTAAGATGTCATAAAGGACCTATTCTGTTACATTACACTGAGTGGACTTGACCATGTGATGGCCAAAATCGACAAAACAGCAGCATATTTGTCATGAATTTGGGAAAACAGTGTTTGTTGCTGGGTTTTTTTTTTTTTGCTTTGGTTCAGTTTGGTGGTTTTTTGGAAGGGTGGTGGTATTACCAAACTACTGCATTTTTTCCTCTTGAAGGCAATATACATTTTCACAGGTGAGGGTTTCACAGGTTGCTGGATGCTAAAAGAATGACATAAAAGTCATTCTCATCCTTGTTGATCTATTCCAGATTCTCTTCAATTAGTCCAAGTCATTCCCAAAATTCAATTACTTCAATGTACTGGGACAGATCCCAAGTATCCACCAAAGCCTCACTGAATAGAGTAGATGCCTCTTGCATCTTCTTCACAGAAGCCCAATAGTGCTTCCCAGAACAAGATTTGTTGTGTCTGCTTCATCTTCACGTTGCTGAATCACTCCACATGACATGCATTCTCCTTTTCTGCTTTTTGGTTGTATTGCTGCCTTTATATTTCCCCTTCAGAGCACTAATTGTAACATTCAGGTCTTAACTGCATTGGTCATCCCACTGATTTTGGATCATATACCTAATTTATTAATGTCACTTTAAATTCTTATTATGTCCTTCAAATGTCTTCATTTGCAGATGTATACTTCCAAATGTCTTCAACAAATGTATCAGTTCCTTCTTTATACTGTAAACCAAGATGTTAGCAAAAATGCTCTCTACTTCCCCATTCCTATAAGACTACACTTGCAACCACTCCTAACCAGCTAGCTGCTAATGCCTCTGAAAGCCTCTGAAATTTTGAAAGCAGCATTTCAAACAGCTGCACTATCAGTTTAAGCTGACAATTCTAGGCTTATTTCCTCAGCTTTGCAAGAGAACTGTGTGGGATAAGTCTGTCTAGAGTAGAGACATATCCCATATACTAATTTCCTCTTATTCACTAAATCGAATGCTCTCAAAGGAGGAATTGAGATTGATTTGACACAGGATATTCTCAGTATACTTATGTTGGCTATTTTAACCCTTTAGGATCCTCCTGCAACTTACCTTTAATATATTAAATAAATACATCCATTGTTTATTTAATAAATAAGTTCATAAACTTTCCAGGAGTTGATATAATTAACAGATTGTAGCTTCCTGATTTTTTCAGAAGAACCATGTTGCATCACTTCATGTTACTGCGGAGAATCACCAACAGTTCAGATATTATATGGGACTATTTATATAAGGCACGGCCAGTTTGAATACCTCTGTCTTCTCTCTAATGTATTATCTTCCTATACTTGTCCTGACTCCCATCTCCTCCCTAAAGTTATGCAGAATAAAACACCAAGTATTTTAGACTTCTTTACACCATGTCTGTGTTGTTCTCCTTTCCTGTTACATAAGGTTTGTACTGTTCTTTTTCCTCTAGATTATTTCTAGAACTCTTCTTCCTGTTTTTTTTTTTTTCGCATGTGCTAGCTGAAATTTATCTTGGCATGTTAACTTTTTGCTTTTAAGTTCACCTACCTGTGCTTTTCTTTATATTTATTCTAAATTATGTGCCTCCTTTTTTGCCCACAGAAGTATAAGCATGGAAAAATCACATTTCTTCTGATGCTGGAGTGGGTAATGATGAATTTTACTGATTGGGATATGCACGTTATTGATTGTGATATGCTCCTAAAATCCTTCCAGCAGTTAATTCTGGACTGCCCAAGTAAGTTATTTTGTGTGATAAACACTCCTCTACTGTTCAGTTATTGCCACTCAACTTGCTAGCATAAAGTGTGACTTTTACGTGACAGCATGATGGATAAGAACACCCTATGTCTGGGGCACTGTGTAGCAGCAGAGTGCCCCAGGAACGGGATCTGGTCACATTTGAAGGTTCTAACTGGTGCTTGCTCAAAGGCTCTTTCTTCATGGAACTCTTGAAGCCACTGCTCTGTCATCAGAGATGGTACTTTGCAGAGTTCCTATCTCAGCAACTACTTAAAAAGCAACTGCCCTTTTTGGTAATTTAAATGCATGTTAAGACTTTGTTCATGACTTTTTCTTTATATAAGGTGAAAGAAAAAGGGCAGTCTCGACTGCCATTACTTGTTTCCTTCATGAAGTTACCAAACTGAGCCCATCCCTGGCTGCCCTGCCTTTTCTTACATCTGACATATGGTGTCACTCTGGATAAGAAATTCTTCTTGGCTGGCCATAAGGAAGAGGAACAATTTAGTCCAGTCATGAAAAAAATGGCAGTGCAAAGAAAGACCTGCCAACATAGAAATGTCTTACACTGGGAATTTTTGCAGCCCTTTAACATTCA
Organism: Melopsittacus undulatus; assembly: GCF_012275295.1. NCBI lineage: Eukaryota > Metazoa > Chordata > Aves > Psittaciformes > Psittaculidae > Melopsittacus > Melopsittacus undulatus. The sequence goes on along the minus strand of NC_047528.1, from coordinate 18,210,142 downwards.
TTATCTGAACTAAAACAGACCACCCAGAAAACATTACTCCAAACAAAAGCATAAGAAGATTTACAAGTGTCAATGGCGGTTTTTCTTGTCTGATTGTCCTGTAAATACTCAAGAGAAATCTTTAGCTAACAGCTTTACCCATGCTGCAGCTGGCACCAGTGATGCTGAGAGGTGGAAGTTCATGGCCATCAGCTGAGGCAATATAAGATTTGTGAGGCCTTTTTGAAAAGAATTCTCAGTTTCTGAACCTGCCAGCAAAATGAGTGATTCTCTGTGAGATCAAGGAAGAGCAGCTCGGAATTTGACAACACTCATTAGCTGATGCTTCTGAACAATTTCTCCAAGGATGGCAGAGTCTTGAAGAACACCAAAAAGGGATTTTTTTGCTTTAGCCTCTATTATTTATTGCAAGAGATAAGGGGATTCACGGATGTGCTGAGGAGGACCTCTGCTATATGTATGCTCTGTTCCCAAGGCCTACACCAAAATATCAGATGTTTTACAGGGACTTTCAATTAACAGGAACTTTTACGTGTCATAATTGCTTTTTTTTTTACACTCCATTCATCTTTTTTTTTGTTTCCTCTTATACTTTACAAGCCTAATCAAATCACCAAAGAAAAGGGAAGTGCCTCAGTCCCTCTATACCAGGAAAGAGCCTGTATCCACCATGTCAAAGGAGCCTGGAGGTCCCCACAGTGCTGTGCCCATGCCAGCACAGAGCTGCTCCCCACATGCAGGGATGCCCTGTTGTATCCTGCTCTTCCTTCAGCTGGCATGCATCTCTGCACACATACATCCTTGTATAAACAGCATCTTCTCCCAGGGTTTACTCTGCCCACCTCCTCTGCATCTGCCTCAGACCCTTCATCATTCTCATTATCAAGCCTTGCCAAGCACTTGCACGGACAAGGAACTTTCTCCCCCCACACAGACCAAGCATGGTGCTCAGGGCTGGCACATGACATCCCCACAGGACCATATCCATCTAGTGATCAGCTGTGGCAAGGCCCATAGCCAGTTGCAGGAAGGTGCATTGGTTTTCTTCAGAGGAGAAATAAAGTGCTTCTGGCAGCAGGTCCTCCCATGGTGACCAGTGCTGTTACCCTACTGTTTGGCAGGCAGATGGTGGCCGTGCAGGCTTCCAGCCAGCACCATTCAGCCCCCATGGTCCCAGCCCCATATGCCCACCCAGCTGCTGGCATCACTTGTAGAACTAGGAATAATTTTTCAAGTACCACTAACATGGCTGAAGCAAATACATCAAAGGGCAAAATGTTTTCTTCAGCATTAGTGGCTACCAGACCCAGAAGCTCCTAAATTGTAGAAGGTGGATGAATTTGACTTGCTGCCTGATGAAAACACTGGTAGAAATAAGCAGTAACAGTGCCAGTGGCATGGCTTACTTCAAAGCTAAAATGGTCTGACAGAGCTATGCTGGAAGAAACAGAAAAAAGGTTTAGAGTTTTCTTTTAGAGTTTTTTTTTGAGTGCAGGTCACCTTAATAACAAGTTTTCCTACAAACCTGCAAAATTCAAACACACCAAACTGTAACCTTATACTAAAATGTGAGAAGAAGCTGCTCTGCCACTTGACACCTGCACCTTTTCTACTGCTGCTGCTGAAGCCTAGAGTTACACAGTGCTGAGGTCTGGCATGTGAAAAGGACACTGACAGTTACTATGCTGATTTATGCATAAGGAAGTACACAAAACAAGGCAAAGTGGGCCAGTAAATCTTTACCTGCTGTGCTTACAATCTAAAGCCAAAATAAAGATGGTGAGGCAAAGACCACCTTGAGGTCTATAACATCCCCACAGCAACTCCGTTACAATGCTGGAGCCCTGGGGAAAAGGTTGGCAGCCACAGCAAACAGCTTGCCTCTTTTCACTCCATGCTTGCAAGAAAACAGACACCATGAGGCTATAGCTTCATCTTCTAGGACTGACCACAAGCAACTTCTCAGGCAGCAGAGGCTCTGCTGAGGAAGGATCTTTGGCTTGCACATGACATACCTTCTAAAAGTGAGCAAAGCCATTGCCACTGCATGGGCATGTGGGAGCACATTTCAAGGTCTGAATGTGAGCTGGAGCAAGTCAGAGGTGAGCGGAGAGCAGAGACTAGGGCAGGACAAGACTGGCTACTGTGTATCATCTAGTCTACAGGGTGTGAGGGCACATGCAGAGACTGGAGTTAACAGTTGTGCTAGAGTTGCTTAGAAAAGGTGTATTTTGGGTCTTCTGGAAATGAAGGAAAAAGTGTTGAAGAACATTTATTCTGGATAGGAAAAAAGTGATCAGAGTTTACAGGAGTAACCCCACCAGTTCTGTCAGCCTGACCTACAGCAAGGTAGCCAGAATGGAGAGGCAAGATGTTTTCCTGGGGGGCTTTCATTGGCTCAGATGCACTTTTCCTGGTGTTTTGAGCAAAGGCTGCTGTAATATTATTCAGGCATAACCTTCCCTCTTTGCCTGAAGGCTCTTTGCCAAAATGAGGCCGCATGAGTCCTCAGCATTCAGGATTGCGTAAAATAATGCCAGAGATGGGAGCTATGACTTTTTGCACATGTTCATTTCACAATTTTTAGCATTTGGAGTTTTAAAATATAGCTACAAAAGTCACTGTTTATGTTTTAGTCAGTTACCCAGCTTTTGTCCCCCAGTGATTGCAAGAGCTTGTCCATAAAGGTTTTGTTTTGACCTGAAGTTGTCCTAGCTACAGCTAATACAATTTTAGCACAGATAGGATAATGATAATGTAAATTCTCTTGAAAAAAATGGCTCATTTTTAAGCTACAGGAAAATATCAGCATGCTAAATTAAAAAGCATATCAAATTGCACTGCGAATTCCTCTCACACATTTTCTTTCAAGGCTGTAGTATAAAGAAAATATACAATTAGTTATTTGTAATCTTAGGTTTAGAAGTCACTTTTCAAGACTTCAAGAGACATGTAAATCAGTGAGCTTTCATTTCTAACTATGAAAAATGGTTTTCACAGATCATTTGTTTTACAGTGAAGGTTTAAGCTGCAAGGCAGATGGACAGGATGTTTGACCTACCACATTCACCTCTAAATTTGGCTGGAGTCTGCCATTATTTGTGCTGTTAGGGCACTGCGTATATGCTGATGCTGCCTGTTAGTCACTGTGATATCATTCTCAGAAGTGCCTTTGCTTGGAGCGTCGAACAAGATGATGTGGTTATGTATTTCTTTGACTGATTAGAGGTGGTTTTCCAGTCAAAGTAGAAGAAAGCTGCATATTTTTGAAACCGAGATAATGGGTCATATACCATTTACTGTAGAACTTGGTAACATCCACACATGTATACTAAATATATATATAAATCATTACTTCTTGTACTTAACATATCTCTGGAAGTGTTCTGAAGCTTCACCACTGATAAGTAGGACCTGCCTTTTCTGCTGAGGAAAATTAGATACCTTTTCCTTACATGTGCATTCATTTAATAATCAAATAGGAAAATCTATTTGTAGTTCATAGCTTCCTACGTTCTCTTACATAGCTACAGACTCTCTTCTGAACTGTTTTTTCCATGTTTGTTTATGGCAAAACCAAAATTGAAGTTATTTTGGACTGACCCTCTTCTGTGGAAATAGATGGTTTAGATCTGGAAAAATATAGCAGCTACAAAAACAGATCTGGGGCTCCTGAACAAAATCTGGCTTTTTTGGTATGTGCAAACTCATTCATGCCAGCAATCTTGGAGATTAAAGATTTTATTTCTTAATATCACTGGGATGCAAAGGCCAGGGATGGAAAGGCACTGTACTAAATTATTTTCAAGCTTAACAACATCAGGAGGACTCTCAAAAGCCATTTAAGTACTTTTTTTTTTTAACCCCTAAATGTTCATTGAGCAATTTTATGTGTTCATGACTAACACACACAGAAGGAACAAAAAGATTATTCCTGCTCATAAAGCTTGAAGTGTGCAGTCAGGAAACAGAAATACTATACCATTAAGCTGACCAACCGTGTGGCACAAGCAGTAATCAACACAGAGTGAATAGTCAGAGAAGCCATTTTTTCAATAGCCCACAGGCCAAAAAAACACTACTGCAATATCTAGAGATTTGAAAAAGTCAGTTACTTTCCTGACAATTTAGAAACATGAAAATGGAACATGCTGACTAAATTTATCAACTAAATTGTTAGCTTGAAACAACGTCACCTAGCTATTTGTTTGGCCTCTCATGCCTTTGAAGCAAAGACTGTTGGTAACATGCCCCTTCCCAGGTCCTCATTTTCAGAGTAAAGCAAGCTGTGGACACCTGAGACCACAAAATAGCCACTGTTCTGACTGTCTGTAGGTGGCATGATCTGTTACTGCTTAGAGGCCTCCTGAATTCCTGCCTTGCCAAGGCAGCAGAAAATCTAACAATGCTCTTTAGATTTGAAGAATCTGATCCTCAAGCACATGGCACAGCACCTAATCCACCCATACACCTCCTGTCTGTAAATGTCTCCCTTCATGTGGCTGCTAACGCCCTTCTTGCTTAGGAATGGTTATGTGAGTTATACAAAGTATAAGACAGACTGTCTTTCAAATTTTTACTAGTGGACATCATAATGCAGAATTCATCACCACTGGAATAGATTTTTATCTGAAAATCCTGGAACACAAGAAAGAATCAGTTTAATTATAATGAAGGTGACTGATGTTTAACTGGGTTAGTATTAGAATAAATTCTGTATAATAGAGATGCACTAGACCTTTTCTAATTTATAAAGTATAAAATTTAGATATTAAAATAGAGGTGAAGTTTTAAACTTCAGTTCATTAAAAAGGATTTCACTAAATAAATGTTTAAAACTATGAATACCATTTTAATTTAAAATATATTTTTGATACTGACACATTCGCAGATTTGCTTTGCCTTTAATAAAGCTTCCTTTCTGATCAGAAATTCCTGGAGAATTTAAGATGATAGTCTGTTTACTTTGATGTCAAAAGTAAGGTTGAGTCTTCTAAACACTTAGGCATGTACTTAACTTGACATCAGCAAGACCACCCCTGTGCATGAAGTTAACCATGTGTAAAGATATTTGTGGGACTGGCATCTGACAGTCTCTTATAAACTCCAGTTCTGTCCTTCAGAAAGGTTTTCAGTTCAAGTGAAAAAAGGAGTTGAAGGTAGAAAACAGCAATGTGAAAGGAAAGAATAATGTTATACTTTCATAATTTGAAGGGAACACAAATAGACCAATCTTTATGTTTTATCTTTACGTCTGGATGATAGGTACCAACTGTTGTTCTGGAGCCTACTTTGGAATCCTCTTATGACCTTGGCCCATATCTGCAGAAGAGATTGGATAGGCACAGATTTCCATGTGATCTAAAGACACTGATGAACTGGGTCGTCTTTCCAAACTAGGTAATTAGGGATTTTCACTGAAATTAACTGCACTAGAGGAGCTGATAGTAATGTCAGGGCAGGGGGAAGAAAATGGATCTACACATCCTGGATGAAAGACTTGCAGAAACTTCTAGGCACAAGTTAAGTGAAAGAACTGTGGTGTGACACAGAGTAACGCTCACAAATTGAAATCTATGCTGTAGAGAATGGTGAACTAGAAATGGTATTCAGAGCTTTTCCCTAATGGGTGGCAGCTTAAAAAGTTGTCATAACAAACTTATTTCTCATTTGAAAGTACTTAACAACTCTGAAGTGAAATGACTGTTAGTGATTTCATGTACTTCCTCCATGGAAAATCTTCTTATCACAACAATTGTAAATTCAATGACTTCCCCTTTACCACTCCTGTTAAGTTTTGGTTTTTTCCTTTCACATTCTGGCCCTGCAGAACTTCACATGTCTGTTAGCATGTTCCCATTCTCCTCAGTTATTCTGTCAAAGACATCAGCCTTTGGGAAGCTCCATTTCCTCCCTGAAATGCTGTGTACTTCAGGCTGTTCCCTGAACACACACACACACACACATGCTTGCACAGTAGCTTTTTAATGCCTGTACCTCAGGCAGTCAGACCTTGCTGTTCAGCATAGAAAACTGCCTCACATCACCCCCACTACATGAAGGAAAAAACCTAGCAAACCAAATTTCAATATTACAGCAGTAGACATCATCATCAAACACAATAATGGCACAGAGTAAAGCAAAATACATTTGTACATGCAGATATGCACAGAGCAGAGATGCAGATACAACTTTTAGGCAAATTATTTCAACCCTAAGTACCACCAGCTCACTTCAGCTCCTCTGAATTTCAGATTTTGGTTTTGAAGTTAATCTGTCACAACTATAGTTGCAAAGAAAACTTCCAGAACCTAAGAAGAGGCGGGTGAGGGGGTTGCCCAAAGAAGTGGCAAGTGCTCCATCCCTGGCACTGTCCAAGGCCAGACTGGACAGAGCCTTGGGCCATATGGTCTAGGGTGAGGTGTCTCTGGCCATGGCAGGGGGATTGGAACTTGATGATCTTAAGGTCCTTTCCAATCCAAACCATTCTACAGTTCTATGATTCTACAATTTCACCTGCCTAACTTTGCACAGAGCCTGAAATAATAGTTCTGAGAAGTGGGAATGGTTGCATTCAGCAAATCATGTGTGGTGTTACCTCAGTGGTGGTGATGCTTTTAATGTCGTAACTTTGATGTTGTCAAGTTGTTGTCAGGTTTGTTTGATGAGTTGAACATGTGACCTTGCAAAAAATCCTATCCCATCTTCAAGAAGCTTAACATATAATACAGTATATTCTTTCAAAGGTGTACCCTGTCATTAGCCGATGAATGTACACTGCAATGAAAGAAGCATCTTTTTGTGGTGTTCAGAGTGTGCAGAGCACATATGTGTACTGCACCCTCCATCATTTCAATTCTATCCTCAGTTTTTCCTTTCATCACATCATCTTGCACAGAAACTTACCACTCATACAGACCTACTCACCAAGGCCACACCTGTGTCACCTCACCTTTTCCAAGCAATAACCTCCTGCTCCCTCCTCTCCTGTTCTTGAACTACTAATACGAAATGCCATCAGGAGCTGCTTAGAAAATTTGACCCAGGGACATTTATGAATTCTATAATTTCTGACAATGCGCTACATCAATTTGTTGGATATCTCAGGGTTTGGGAAATCTGCTATGTGAAGTCACAGTGGTATCAGAATGGCACAAAAAAAACCTGGTCTTACTATAACAGTAATGTATAAAATCTGGTTTCTTAAATTTCATTGTTTTTACCACACACCATCATTAACAGCCAAATTAAGGCTTCAGCCTCTATCTCCATGTTTGGTTTATGCCAAGTTTAAATGATTTATTTCAGACACCTTAAATCACTTAGTAGGTAGCTATTTGTAAGCCTTATGAGTCACTGTTGATATTTTGGGGGGGGGGGGTGTGGTTTGTTTGTTCTGTTGCTGTTGACACCTCCAGTGTATTCTGCTTGTTCAGTGTTCAGAAGAAGCAAATACTTGGAAATTAAATGCTTCTGATTTCTCAGCACCACTTAGAGAATATGGTACTTAATGTCAGTTCAAAACCACTAGAAAATAAAGTGCAAAATAAATACAAAGACAATTCATGCTAAAGAAGGCATTATTAGCTCAGTTCTGGAGGAATGCAGCCCTCCTTTGTGCTTCATAGATCTGGATACAAACCGGAACCCATGCTGTCTGGATTTGGGAGACAAGAATTGCTATAAGAGTCAGAACTATGAATGCTCTAAATAATAACCACTAAAAGGAAAAAGCACACACTGGGGCATTAACACTAACCTCAGCACAGCCATATTCTCATTTGATGACAACTGAAAATGTTGCAGTGTGTCTAAGCTGGCTTATCCTCACTGAATATTTCTTGCTTTACTGCTTTGGGCTACCCTGGAAGCTACAGCTATATGCTTATACATATAAGAGGATTTGTTCTACACAAGAGTTATTGACAAATAGTTCATTAACATAAGAAAGACAGGTATCATAGAATCATAGAATAGTTAGGATTGGAAAGGACCTCAAGATCATCTAGTTCCAACCCCCCTGCCATGGGCAGGGACACCTCACACTAAAACATATCACCCAAGGCTTCATCCAACCTGATCTTGAACACTGCCAGGGATGGAGCATTCACTACCTCCCTGGGCAACCCATTCCAGTACCTCACCACCCTAACAGTAAAGAATTTCTTCCTTATATCCAGTCTAAACCTCTGCTGTTTAAGGTTCAACCCGTTACCCCTTGTCCTATCACTACAGTCCCTAATTAATAGTCCCTCCCCAGCATCCCTGATGTATTGAATGTAACCATTAAAACCTGGCTCAGAGGAGTTACTGAGATCCCTGGGGTTTTTTTACTTTTCATATCTGCTCTACTTACAGATGTTATTACCCTTGCAGAGGAAAAGAGATTTCCATAGCAGAGAAGTCAGGAAGGAGACTTTGGACTTCTACAGAGACTCTTGCGAGAGTTGTTGTATATGGTAATCTTTTTCAAGAACTATTTTCCTGCATCTGAAAGTGAGTCACAGTGCTTATACCCTGACCCTATTCAGACTAACTTGGCACACAAAGCTTTGAGTGGGAGCCTTACAGGTATAAATGTTTGGGATAATTCCCTCAAGTAACTGTGTGACAACTTGTGTTGTAAGAAAAATTTGCTTGGGTTGTCTTGTACTTTCTGTGAAAAGCCTCTTCTTATCAGCTGCATCCCTGTTAGAAGACCTGACAAAATCTGAGGAACACCTCTATCTGCATGAGCCCAGGCCCTGACAGAAAGCCAGGAGATGCTGCTGCCATCACTGTGGGACAGCACACTTCCCTCTCCACACTGGTGGTGTTCCAATAAAGTTAGGGCACCAGTGGCCTTGAGAATGTGATGATGGTCCTCTCTTCTTTTCAGATGTGTCTGTGAGTCCTAGAAGGAAACTGAATATTAAAGGCATTGAGAAAAAGGAGTGAGCTCTTGTTATTCACAGCAAAGTTTTCCTTTATCCAAATCAAGCGTATGTCATATCAGTCAGACATTCTTGCTAGCTGTCCCTGCTCAGCTATTCAGCCACCCTAATTGCTGGAGTTGGTTGTCAGATGTGTAAGTGAGCCTGTATTTGTGTTTCATACACAGAAATGCTTCATGAAAACAATCACATATTCATAGGTAAAGAAATACCAAACTAACTCTCATCAGCCTACAAAAAATTTGGACACAATCCTTTTACTGATACCAAGAATGGAAGAGCAATGTCATACCAGAAATACCTGCCACTGTTCCTGTATGAGCAGTGGTAGGTATTTCTGGCAGGTCAGAAGGTATTTCTGAGGGCAGCAGCTCACACAAATAGTGAGGCAGTATTTGCACTAGCTAGGGTGAATGGGGTATATATTCCTATGTGAGTCTGCAGGTTAGACTGCAAATGAAGAAAATGGCATTCAATGCAGATTTATGATTTGTATTAGTGACTTCTTTTCAATCAATGCCAGCTTTCTTGATAAATTGGATATTGCTTAATTTCTAGTCTTTAATTCTTGGTTTGTGGGTTGTTTTTTTTAATGGGGAAAAAGAAAATGCTTTATTAAATGAAACACAGAAAATTAATATGCTTATGTTTTTTAAAGCAATTGAAGTGAGTCTAGAGGGTGAGTAAAGATGGAAATGCAAGATTTGATATGGAAAGATTCTCTTCAATGAGCTGAGTCCAAACACTGCAGCACCGTGAAGCTGCACAAGCTCTCTAGCTTGATACGGTGAGGCTGAGTGTTCAAACTGAACATAGAGGAGTGCATAAGCTGAGTCTTAACTACAGAGAAAATAAAATCCAGTCCTCCTTAAAACCCACAGTGATAGAAATGCAAATAAAAAGATTTAGGAAAGTAAGATTTTTATCCAGAAAAATCTTAATATCCAACAAAAAAACCTAATATGGATTTGCCTAGTATCACTATTAAAATCTTTGTGCGAAGTGTACTATATTTCATTATTCTGTCTTTATAATTTTGAAGAACATAAGCCAATTCTGTGTATACTAATCTTTTCTTACTTTCTTGGGTTCATTAGCTACTATTCAAGATATTCATCAAGGGTTTTTAAATGACCTGTCTGAGACAGGTAATCTTGTTTTCAAGACCATTGGATTCTGTCAGGGTGAGGTTTGAATGCTTCTGTGTTGCCTGCATACCACAGTTCTCAAGAAGCAAGGGGGAATACTCTTTAAGGATTTATGAATAACAATAGCATAAATGTCTGTTAGTTAAGCACCAAGACTGCTGAAAAAATGGAAAAAGGGGGGGTGGGGACAAAATCAGCTTCCTGGTCAGATGCAATATTCCCTTATTCTTGAAACTCTCTCCCTAGGGAACAGCTAGTCCAGCCATCCATACATCTTGATTATATATCTTTCAATTATCATTATTTGCTATAGCTTTCATCGGTATGACACTGTATTTGCAGGCTGTCTTTCTGAAGAGAGTTTTCAGCAAGGAACATGCAGGACATCTTCACTATAGTTCAGCATTTGTCAAGGCACAGAGTCTTGACCATGTAGTATAAATAGTTGATTAAGCAGTACACTGAAGTCCACTACCCATAACATCAATAGAGGTCAACACTTGTTTTCAGGAAGTGTTTACCCCAGTGGACTCTCCAAGGAAATGAAATAACAATCTCCCATTCACTCACTGAGACAGAGATGCCCAGCTGGGACAGCTCACTTCTAAATCCCACTCTACTTCTCCACTGGTTGACGTATTTCTTGTCTTGAAGGGGAAACACAATCTGAATGGTGTGAGGCATTGTAAAAGCTCCACCAGATTATTTTTGTAGAGTTTTGTTTTCTGGTAGAAGGTTGTGTTTCGAGATGGCAGCTTCCCTAGGTGGGAGCCAGGGTCAGTACATACAATTTTCCATAGCCTGCCCCTGACCTCATCACAGGAAAAGAGTTGGTCTCCACAGAGTAGCATTATACTGCCTGTGTGACACCACCTATTCAACTTCTATCTACTAAGTGTATAAAACAGGGTTATTTTATGTGCTTAAATGCCAATAATAAATTCAGATGAGGTTTTTCTGTTCAGCTTGAGGAAGACGTGTGCTTCTCCCCTCTAGCAGATTTTTCCTACCACTGAGGTTTGCTGGTGTGGGGAAGCTGTCTAAGTTTTGTGGTTGTTAGGAAGTGGTTTGCTGCTAATTCAGCAAGTCTGGGCTCTTCCTCTGAGGGCAGCTGGTGGTACACTCAACTGTACAGGTGCAAGAAGAGCCTGTAGCCCTGTGCCTGTGTCCTCAAGCTCTGCAAGTACATCACAGCAGTGGGAAATCTGGGGCCAAGCAAACTCCCTTCATGCCTCCCTTCTTCTAAGATTAGCAGATCTTTTGGGAATGAAGGGAATTTGGAATATCCAAGTAGCACCTTCTATGGTATAAATGTGAGTGTGCCTTCTGCATTTGAAAGCTGAGGTATTTGTGAGGTTACATTATTGTGTCTTGCTATGTCAGAGAAAAATGCTTTGATCAAAATAGGTCCTTTTGTCATTTTTTTTTTAAAGTGTAAAATAACACGGTATGAAAAAGGGCAAAAATACATGCTGAAAGTGGTCTTTGTATTAAATTTTAGATATAGAAACTACCGTGGGATATAGGAAAGTATAAAAGCAGAGCTGGCTCACGGAGATACTAACAATGTAAAAGACAGGCAAAAATGCAGAACTGTTTGCTTTCAGGTCCTTTACCAGAACATCTCACCCTTCCCAGGGCTGTACAGAATACAGCTGCTCAGCACTGAGGATTTCAGGTGCATTTTGGTATTTTTTTTAATCCTAGAAGACACCAGTGGTCACATGAGGACTGCCCACAAATGTCTCTTCAAAAAATACACACTTAAACTCTGCTTCCTGGGAAAAGGTGTAACAAAGGTGCCCTTAATTGGGACTCAGTGGGTATACCAAATTCAAGCACAGCCAGAGACTTCTTCCCTAATTTGAGACCAAACACTTCTTTACTCTCTTCTCCAATTTACCCATTTAGTTACTGATGGACACCAAATTCTTCTTCACCAATGGGCACTGCAGAAGTAATTTTGGTTTTACTTATGATCCATGCAGAGATTTAGGATGATGGGATCATATAAGCAGAGAGAACAGCTGGCCTAGACATATGCTACAGCATGTGATTCAAAACTGTTTCATATGTGAATCTACAAAAACAGCTTCCATAAGAGTGCAGATAGGAATTCCACATCCTTCAAGGAAAACACAGACACTGTGAAAAATAAAGATGGCTCTAGTTCCAGGCTATGAATTTACTATTCCTCAGTACTCATTTAAGACATACATATGTAATTCAAATATTTTTAAGATACTATGTCTTTCCTTTTCTACTTCTTTAACATGACAAATTAAAAACTTCCAGTCACTTACATTCCAGTCACTGAAAGCAATTTATTTTCTTGCCTGTTCTAATGGCACAAGAGCTTCTTCCACACCAAAGAAGGATAAAAAATGTAAAATAAAAATATTACCCATTGCTGTAAGTCTTCAGCATGATGGGCTTGGATACATTGTGAGGAATTTATTATTCACGGTATGAAATTTATGCTAGCATTTCCTTATGCAAACTCTGGCATTTATGCTCCATGAACACTGTGGCATTTTTTTTTTCATGCACCAGGTAATGTTTTTTTATATTTGCCCATTTAAATGGTTGGGGTTTTTTCTTTGGGTTTTCTTTGGGTTTTTTTTTGCTTTGCAGGTGTGTGCCACCTTACTGCAGTTAAAAGCAAAAAATATGCTAATTTATTATTCAAAAAAATCGTGATGGAAGTTTAGAATAATCTTGAGACTTCAGGGTGGAGGTGTCAATGAGAACATCTGCATGAGCCTTGCTCATGGAGCAGTGGGGCAGACCAGACCACAATATTGGCAGTGTTCAAAACGTATGGTGTATGCCAATATGACATAATATTTGTTTTACAGTTCTCTGTAGTACTGACTGTAAGAGACTTATGGCTCTCACTGGAACCAAAGAATCATGAAGCATTTAACAGTTTAAACAGTTGAACAAACTTCCTGAGAGCCCTTGACATATCTATATTGGGCTAGAAGCAAACAACAAGAAATCAACAGTAGCAGAACTTCAGGAAAAGGAAAAGATCAGAAGTCACTCTGTTATGACAGAGACCATTAACTCACATTTATCATCATTATAATGTTATAACAATATCCTTTCACTCTGTTGAAAATACCATATCCATTACACTGGGGTAAAACTAATCTACCTTCAATGACTTTACCCATTGTGACAGACATCAGTCTGTGACTATTTCTTGGCTTTTCTGAAAGAATACATACATTTCCCACTTTGCTAATTAATTTCCATGAAAAAAATAAATTAAAAAGGTGGTCAGGGAATACTCATTTTAAATATAAAGTCTACCCATGAGTCGCTATCTAAAACAACATGAAACAGACACATAGCAGGTATATCTTAGTTGGAAATGAGGCACCAGGTGTTTGCAGAAGGACAAGACTGGATTTAGCATGGAAAGATGGCTAAAGTAACCCTTATTTGAGTTTTGGGAGTATTGACTTACCTATAACTAGAGGTGCCGGCTGCTAATTAAAAACAGTGTTACACAGAATTTCTCTATGGAAATGAGGAAGATTTGCAAAGAGGGTGTCAAAAAAATAATCTGAGCTTGGAGCAATAGAAGCTCCTCTTTACAATGGAAAATGAGTGTAAGATATGAAAGCCAGCTTCAGCTGCCAGCCAGGCAACAGCAGGATGTGGACACCATTCTTACCACAGGATTTGCATTTCTGAGTCCTCATTTCTGCTAGTGCTATAGATGTAACTGGAAAGACAGAGGGACATTCACAGGGAATTTTTATTTTCCAGATCTGGGGAATGGAGGGGAAAAGGGTCTCTTATTTTTCCCCACCTGCTGGTGATCTAAGAGGAAACGTGAGACTGAGAGGTCTCACTGTGGGCTGTGTGTGCTCCTAGCAAGTCTTGGACATCCAAGGGCAGGGATCTGCCTCAGTGCCTGAGTCACTGACATTTGGATGGGACAAAATACTGTTTTTCCTCTCCTTTTTCTTTATTTACATGTTTTTAACCTTTTCCCTCCTTCTCCAAACCCTTTCTTTCCTCCAGTTCTAGCCTTTCTTACCCTGTCTTTGGCTTCTTCACATAAAAATCATGGTTGCTGCATGATAAGCATTTGCTATACAGATGTTCAGTCATTTAAGTGGCATATCAAGGCTCTGCACAGAAAGACTGAAGGTACAGATTGCATCCACAGATCTTTCCTGCACACTCCATATGCAGGTATCTGTGCTAAATACCACCTTGTTTCGGAGAATACCTTCCCTTTAAAATTTTGCTGGTAAAGAAGTATTTCCAGAAAACAGCCTAGGATGTCACCTGGAAAGAAAGAGGCTGATGATACCGGGAACTTGGGCTTCATTCAATGTGAGTGACAGTACAGCAGGATTTTCAACCCTGTCTTGTCTCCATGTTTAATTTCCTTCAGAAGTGAATGTTCATTTTGCAGAAAGATATACAACCACCTATTAACACTTCAGTCCTTGATGAGAGCTCAAGTTATAAGTTTCTGAGACAGCCATTCTTCAACAGTTTAGCTAAGTGGGTTCTTCCAAGACTGGTAATTTCTTGCTCTTTACACACTCTCCACACCAGTATACCCAGTTTGTTAAATTCCACTTTGCTTTTGCTAGCACACTGGTAGCAGTGGTTTCTGAAAGGCTTGGGACTGAAGGGTTTTCCTTGAAAGTGAATGAGATCAGGTCAAGCCTAATAACCCTAAATCCTGGCCCACAGACCATCAGAAGAGGTGTATTTGTAATAGCAGATCTAGTAATAACCAGATGCAATTACTGGAGTACTGAGAAAAAAAGAAAGTATATAAATCTTCCTGGTGAAACAGTAGGCTTACAATAGGTGCTACATGCTTTAATCAAATTAAAAATTTTATTACTCTTTAATTAAGACCAGCAATTTATGACTGGCAAGCAAAACCATTGACATTTCCTTTTTGTTCCAATCCATATTAGTAGTACAACCTACACTTTTTAAATCTTATTTGACATTTGTTCATGGAGTACTAGTTATTCCGTAAGACTCATGATTTTGCTTTCCTGGAAGTAGATAAGAATAGCTGTCTTTAGATTTATTTCAGAACTGTAAACGTCAGGCTTCATGAACCAGGACAGTGTAATGGATGTGTTAAAAAGGTTTTTATCAGATCCAGCTCTCATCACAACACAGTTCTGTCCCCAATATCTATGAGAGAAAAGAAAAGACCTATTTCATTAAATAAAAGAAGTCTATGTAACTCACAGAACTGGAAACATGCCAGAAAATAAATTATATATTTAGCCACCCTTGAGAAGTTATTTCAAGTGGTTTATGTGTTTCTGAAAAAAAAAAAAACCTCAAAAAAGACAGTTTTAAGAAACCATTAACCAGAGTGAACTAATTAGAAACAGATCACATGATGATAAATGAGGTAATTTAATCTGTGAGCTGGACTGCTAGCCTGTAAGTATGTAGAGTGACCCTGTAGATAATTATATCAGTACCTGTACTAATAAGGGTTTATGAGATCAAAGCTGCACAATATTCACAGGCCCTTAAACCCCTGCATTGTACTAAGATTAAGTTAGTAAATACATATCAGCTAATTTAAAGCAGTGCTATTACAATGTTGCAGTATGAAATACAGAGGTCTTGAAAGCTTTGAAATTTGGCGACCAACCTTAACTCTGACCCGGTCCTGCTGCTCTCATTCCATTGAACATGATGAAGTGACAGTGGACATAGGAAGGAAGGGGTAGGCCAGCACTTGAAAGTTTTGGTGTTAACTGTCTGGAAGTGACCTTCCAAGCCTTACATAAAGATACTTCAGACCACTTTAGAGATCACACCATAATGATTTCTGTGGATGACGTTGCAAAGAACTTAAAATTTAGAACATCCAGCATTCATTCCTCTTAACTCTCTTTCTGGCAGAGCAGCCCCACAATAGAATGGGTGAAGACTGCCACTGTCCCACCAGCAGCAACACAGAGAGGAAAGAGGAGAGGACAACAGAAGGGAGTATTACCTCCCTCAACCTGGTGACAATGCTTTTAATAATGCAGCCCAGGATACCACTGTCCTTCTTGCCCCAAATGCACATTGCTGGCTCATGGACTTGTCCACCAGGACCCCCAAGTCCCTCTCCACAGAGCCACTTTTCAACAGATCAGCCCGCTGCCTGTACTGGTGCAGGGGGTTATTTCTGCCCAGGTGCAGGATGCTGCCCTTGCCTTCGTTGAATTCCAGAAAGTCCTTCTCTGCCCATATCTCCAACCTGACAGTGTCTTTTTGTCTGTTGGGAACTTTGTACTACTTCTGTATTGTTTTTGTTAATTTCTTATCCTATGCAACTGTGTAAAATAATGTTCTGAAGAAGTGTACCAGGAGATTCCCCATCCTGTGATGGCTGGTAGCATTAATATCTCCTCCTCAAGCCACTGATAAAGAAGAAAATGAGCTACCAAGCAAGGACCTGAGACAAATTAATTCTAAAATGAGATATTTTTTCTACTTACTTCTCTATTTATGTTGACATAAAAGATTTTTATGAAGTGTGTTATGAAACACAAGGACCTGTAAGGAAGGTCGCAACAGAGATATTCAGCATGAAGGAATACAAACCAGCTCAAGCACAACCAATAAGCTATCTTCCCCACAATATATGGGCCAGAGAGGATCAGTGATGCTCACATTGATCCATGTGAAGCAGCTGCCTCCAATCAGTACAATAAAGCCAATACAATCAGTACAATAAAGTACAATAAAGGTAGGAGAGTGGCACAATTATAGCTATGCAAATCTTTAGTACTGCCAGCTCAACACATTCTGAAAATTCCTCTGAAAACTGCAGCAGCCGACAAAGACGTACAGCAAACACAGGCAAAGTTACTTCTTCTAGGCTAACTGGCATTGAATTTGCCTATTCTGTTATTTACAATGATCATTATACAGTATTACCTTTATCTTTCTTTCTAATATGAAGAAACATTGTATTTAAACTTCTTCAGTTGCTGATGAGGAGATCACAGCTTTCTCAGTTTTCCTTTTTTGTTCCCCCAAGATTTTCACCTTACAAAACAAGTAACACTGTCAAGACATTATATTTCACTCATTGTTACCAAAAAAAAACACCCTTAGTCATCTCTGGTATATGAAGTTGTCCGTTTTTTTTTTTAATCTGTCTTTCAAACATCATGCATCAATGAGAATTTTGTTAGGAAAATACCTGTAAAGCAAAGGTCCCCAGTCCTCTGGACCATCTGTAAGTGGCAGGGGGAGACCACTCATCATATCACCTTCTTTCTCAAATGACAGGACCATCCGCTCAGACTCATCTCTGATATTCTACATACACATGCAGATTGATAGATTCCCTTCAGTGACAGATACACTGCTTATGCACTGGTCACCATAGAGGGATATCTTAGAAACTTTCGTTTGAATAGCTTCAGCTGTCAAATCAATAGGTGCAACCCTAAACTGACTTCAGGTAGGCTCCTGAGAAACATAATCACTGGAGCAGACTCTTGACCAGGTGACTTGTTCTAGGAGACCATACATGGCTTCATAGGACATAATTTGATCCCCTTTATTCTAAAGGATGCAAAATCAAGTAATACTGGAAGAGTTGCTAAATGATGTTAAAGGTCTTGCAAGAAAATTTGTCTGAACAATAGAACTCTCCAGAGCAGATATGGAAATTCACAATAAAATCCACAGAGCACAGTGGAAATTCAGATAGTAATATCCCCAAATATTTTAATCTTTCATTTGGATGCAAAGACTTGTACTGCCTGGTCTGAATATTCTGGAATGTCACAACTGCAATACTGTGAGACTTTCTAACATGACTTCTTTTCCTAGGCATTTCTGGAGCTCCACAAAATAGGGTGGCTGCATGGAAGCTATTATTTTTTTGCAGAAATTAACTGTGCTGAACATTAATGCAGACTTTCTTCCAGAAAATATTTGGAAATATATTTGGAAATGTGTATTTGAAAAATTCCCTCCCTGCTTTTAAAAAACATAATTTGATTGAAGGTTAAAAAGCACATGTCTTATTCAAAGCCACACAGAGGCATCAAAGCAGATGGCAGCTCTCAAAGGGATTCAGATAACTGTAGCAGACATCACTGGAAACAATAACATTACACAGAACTCTCTTATGATTCAGTTAATAGTTACAGCATAAAAGTTACTATTGAAAACAAAAACCAGAAATCCCACAAGGCACCCATTCTGAAAGATTGGAAGATGTAGGTCCACTGTTGCC
Source organism: Melopsittacus undulatus (assembly GCF_012275295.1). Classification (NCBI taxonomy): domain Eukaryota; kingdom Metazoa; phylum Chordata; class Aves; order Psittaciformes; family Psittaculidae; genus Melopsittacus; species Melopsittacus undulatus. Next base: position 18,191,804 of record NC_047528.1, on the reverse strand, counting down.
AGCCTCCAGTACAAACCAGTCTGTCTCATTTAAAAGAGGAATTCTAACAGTGGATAAGGAAAACATCTTTTATCACAGAATAATTTTGTGTATGAACTGGTGCTGGAGCATGAAGTGTTCATGAGCCAGTGACTGTATCTCTCAGTGCTGATTCCATATCTTAACTCTCCTCCTCTTAAAAATTGCACTGTGTTTACAACTGGAATTTCTTCTACTTTTAGAACCCAGCCATTGGGTCTAGGCAAGGGAAGGCAAAACAAACAAACAAACAAAAAGGGTGTTAGCAATTTAGAATACTGTATTCTTAATCAGGTTTGCTCATTGTAATGGACTGCATCACTGCCTCAGGGAGCGCGTAAGTGTCTATACATTGCACAGTTTTATAATTCAAAGGGAAAATTATGTTAACCTTTGGGTCTCCTTGCATTTTGGGAAATTATTGTCCATGTAAGTAAAAAACAGACATGGAGGCCAAGTCACAACAAAGTCCTGAAACTTGTCCTACAGGCATGATATTAATTTGTCCATGATGAGGATGAAGGCTAACCTTTCTATCCACTGTCTCTGTGGGAGGCACAACCCTGCTCTGAGCTCTGATGCCCACATTCTTCGCAGATATAATAACAGGTTTTAACACATCTGTTACAATGTTGGTATATAAATATGAACAAATCTGTTGCTATGTCGCTGTACTGAAAGGAGGTATCACATTTATTCCCTCTGCTCCCTGTTCTTTCAGCACAAGAGCGGTATGTACATCTAGGATTTTCTTAGACAAGTATTCTTGCTTTCTGCACATCGGTGACATCTATGGCCCTTTTCTCTTGAATGGTATTTGAAGAGTAGTCTTCTCTTCAACCCAGTCTGGGTTTACACTATGTGCCTAATCCTGGTCAGGGATTATACCCAGCACACCAAAAACCTGGTAATATCTAATGCAGGATGCCCAGCCCTGCAGGTGGAAATCCTCTTCATATCACTGTGTGGATAAAACCCACAATTAATTATTCGCACATCTGCACTTTTCCTTTCCTCAGAACATATCCTGCATAAATTGGAAAGTACAAATAAAGTCTACTTTATGATTAAAGAGGGATTTTCTTGCAAAGAAAAAAAAAAGTTCTTTACGAAAGTAAATATTCTAGGTGTCTGTGCATATTGAATATGACATTTCCAAAGAAAACAACCAGAGCAATAGAATAGGCATACTATCAAGAACACCTGTACCAGAAAGTTTAAAATCAGATCATATGCCACTATGATGAACATAGTTTGTTTTCTATTATTGCTTAAATATGATGATAATCAATTTAGGGATTGACATAAAACCCATATTGTATTATTCTGAGGCTTTGTTAAGAGCAAAGAATGTGTGACCAAATCAAAGGCTTCACTAAAGCTAATAAACACAGCTTCAGTCATATATGTGGCCTTTATCCACAGCTTGATTAATATCACATTTAACCTAGAATACAGCTGAGGTTATGGAGTGCTTAAAACAAAAGCCAGATTTGAAGTAGGGTAGGGTGAGGGGAGTAGTATTTTAAATTACTAAAGCCATTGGCCTCTCCACATATTGAACATTTGGAAATGTTAGCTAATGGCATTAAAGCAGCTGAAAGTCTACAGTTATTTAAATCCAAGAAAACACCACCTTTCTGGTACACGAAAAGTCTTCCAAATTGTTCGGAGATTCGCAAACACTGAGACATGCTGAAAGAATCATGAAAGGAAATTATTGCAGATTTGAGCTGCAAAAGGGGGATTTAATCCACCCATCTCTTCAAAGGGTAATTAATTGTTTTCAGTACTTCATTAAAATGTATAGATTCAAAAGGGGAAAAGTTGATTATTGATTTAAAAAACAAACAACAAGACAAATTAGATTAACTTGAACTCTCATAGCTCAGAAGGTTTCTAAATGTGTTAACAGATCCAGTAATAATTATTTAATGCCTTAACTATTTGTTGTCTGTTACAATTTAACTCAGATCTTTAATTCATTAAAATGAGTTGCTCTAGCACTGCTAAAAAGACCTTTCATTCCTTTCCAAATGCCCTCACATTCCTCAGTCTTTTTTAACATGATAATCTAAATAAAAAGCAGTTTTTTCTTGAAAACTCATCTTTATTTCCATTTCAAAGTTGAGTATAGTACCTGAATCAGCAACACATATTATATGGCTGTTATTTTTGCAATTTCTTCTCTTCCTTTTGAGATACTTCAACTTGCCATGGGCCATTTGAGGATAACATTTGAGGATAAAGTTCCCAGCTTTAACCTGACTAGCTGTTACAAATTTGAACTGACTAGGAGTGACCACCATCTAGAAGTTTAGCGGTTATATCCGTAACTAGCTATTAATATGCCCACCTCTCCAACAGCTCCAGGCCAAGGGTGGGTATGTAATAGGAGAGCAACAACTTTCCTGATAAATCATCTCCAGAACTGCTGTTAGAAACATTGCTTCTGTTGGAAAATATCTGTCCTTCAGACAGATGTGAAGTTAACAGAAGACTTCAGAATAAGTCAATCAAAGGAATTTGTAATAAACAGCCAGGGGTGGATGGCATTTGCCTAAAGGCTTTAATATGATATTGCTGGACAAGTAAAGAAAAATAAACTGCTGGGAGACAGCATGGTCCAAAGGGAGAATGCACAGACAAGACTGGAAGAGCATGGCCTGCATCAGCTCCAGAGAAGGCGCAAAACTACAGCTTTTGGAAGGTCAAAACAGGTAAGTTAATTCCCAGTGTCCTCTTCATTTGCAGGTGCCTGAAGACACCCAAGAAGAAATAAGCTTACTGTTCTGTGCAATGCATTTACTGCACCCAGCCACTACACACTTTTATATAACCTCCATGGATCTTTAATTTCAGGCATTAGTATGTAAAGCCCACTGACCAGGTCTGTGAAAATTTGATTAAAACCATAACTCATGTGCAAGGAAATGGGCAAAAACAATCAAAGCTTTCACATGGGACCTACACATACAGTATAGCATCCATTTAAATACAGTGGGCTGTATAATTTGGGGCTTTTTTTTATTTCTAGTGTCCTTTTGCTGCTAACCACTCATCTATTTGGTGCACAAGGAATGAGTAACTGAAAAAAGACAAAATTCTATGCTTTCAGTTAAATCTAAACATCACTGGAGAGATTACTAATGGGAGTCAGCATCCATAATGCTCAGATAAAATATTAAAAATTTATTAAAAACATCTCCTTAGAGTTGAAAGCAGAAAATGTTTAATCAATCCTGACAATCGAAGCATGATCTAGTAGAAACATACACAAGAATCATTCCAGTAAAGAAAAGACGGGCAGGCTAATCTTCTTAACTTGCACTGATATATCTCATGTATTCTGCTATGTGCACAGCTCCATTCTCAGGTCTCTAATTGTACCTGTAGACAGATCATCCCAAATGATTCTCTTTTTTCTCTTCTTTGAGAAGCAAACTCAGATTATTCTGTTCAAATGGAGATGCCAGTATTTCACACATATCTGGGTCCCAGGTTTGATAAGGTGAAATAGGATGGTTCTGAGGGAGGGGAAAGGGGAATGAAAGCAAACATCAAAAGTTAGTATGAGAATGTTGTAATCTTTAATTTGAACATTTCAGTGTAAATTACTCTTCCACATTTCCAAGCCTCTCACACCAAGCATGAGAGTACTTCAGGAATTCCCTGGGGTTTCACAGATCCCGCATCATCTTGTGCTTCATATATTATACCCAGCAGGTTACATTACACCAAAGGTGATGAGGGAGATGCCACAGAACTTATTTATGAGTTTTTCCAGACCTTTACCAAACACTCAAAATGTGCTTCTCTGATCATCTAATAATTTACCCAATACCTGTCTGTGTTCATTCATTTTCTCCCAGGTTATCTTTTCCTAGGAATCTTTTATTCTACTGCTCCCTGATCAGCTTGGCCTATCCCTCCCAGTCTTACTCCTCCCAGTGTATCCTCTTCAGCACCCAAACAGGTGAACCTATAGCTGTTGTGATTTAAGCCCAGCTGTTAACTCAGAACCACGCAGCCCCTTGCTCACTCCCCTGCTTCTTCCCTCCCTGCTCACAGAGGGATGGGGAGAATTGAAAACATGTAACTCCCACAGGTGGAGATAAGAACAGTCCAGTAACTAAGGTATAACTCAAACCCACTACTGCTACCACCAATAATAACAATGATAAGGGCAATAACAAGGGAAGAAAACACAACTGCTCACTACCCACCAACCGATATCCAGCCCTACCCCAACAGCAATCTAGCCCTTCCGGGAAACTGCCCCCGGTTTATATAGCAGACATGACATGCTGTGGTATGGAATACCTGTTTGGCTAGTTTGGATCATGTGTCCTGTCTCTGCTTCCTCCAGGCAGGCTTCCCCTCCTCTCTGGCAGAGCATGAGACTCAGAAAGTCCTTGGTCAGAGTAAACATTACTGAGCAGCAACTAAAAATATCAGTATTATGAGTGTTGTTCCCAGGCTGAAAGTCAAAACCACAGCACTGCACCTGCAGAAGTGAGTAAGGAGAAAAATTACTACTGCTGAACCCAGGACAACAGCAAACCCATGAAGTGCATGTTGCAAAGTCAAAATAAATGGCAGTGTTGGGATGACCTGGTTCTACACAACATTATTGTGGCTCACACCATGTCCTTCCTTACTGTGCACTTTTGGTTGTTGCACTTGGAGAGCTGCACAAGACAGCTCTGATCACATCAGTTCCCACTGCCATTCTTGATCCAGCCATCTCATACAGACACTGGAAGCTTAACAACTTTTCTCTTAGGCCTTCATGGTCCACCAAACACTATCAATCTCAAAGCCTTATTAAACCAGGATCAACTATGTTAGTGTCCCTGCAAGCATATTCATATATTGCAGTATTAGCCAGGCTGCTGCTGATTTATAACTTTCTATAGTACAGGAGCCTGTCCCATCTACAGTTTTTACTCCTGAAAGATATTTGAGTCACTTTCACTGCCATTGATGTTAAAACATTAAAATAATGATAACACATTTCATACAAACAAAATTGTAATTTAAAAATATGTAATGTATATGCATGGATCTTCAACTGATCTCATTGAAATTAGCAGTGCAAATCTCCTTCACTTTCCAACACACGTGGATTCCTGAGAATTTAATTTCAAAGTCATTAACCTCAAATACATTTGTGCTATGAACTTCAATGAAAACAGGATTAAGTCTTAAACAGAAATAAAAAATCCTATTTCATATATTGCTTATAGAGATATGTATGTAATTTACTCCAAGAAATAGCTTTAAGGTACAACTATAAAAATGCTGGAGGTTCTGAATGTTCGTGTCTCTAAAAAAGAAAAACAATCAAATTAATTATTTATGGGAGGAAACAATTAAGATGTAATGATGAAAAGCACTAAAAATACTGCACATGGGAATAATTGTGGTCACAGGGAAAGTTGGAGGGTATTCTTTAAGAAATAATATTCTAATGGGTAATTAAAGACCCATTGAAGACATGATACATCAAATAATACACTAAAGTTTTCCTGTTAAATCACCATGCCACAAATTTGTTATTCCCTGGCTTATGAATGACTGAATAGGCAAGTTGAATGCCTTATAGACTGCTCTACTGCTGTTTTCAAAGAGTATCCATAATAGACTTGGCTCTGCCTTGCAACAATTTATTCATATTGTGTGCTGGCCTGTTTACTGAGATGTTTGCTGTATGACTACACTGGCCTAACTCACTAAGCCTCAGCCTGAAAAACACCCTAATACTTTAAAATCTTTATGAGGCTTAGCCAGAACTGATAGCTTTGATGATGGTTCCACCTCCGGCTCTTTCGGAAACTAATCAAGGACCCACAGACATCCAAGGACAAAAGAACAAAGGATGCTGGTAACATTTCATGCTAATGCATGCAGAGACAGTGAACTGTTGCTTGGGAGAAACAATGGAGGAGCAGAAACTCTTTGGCACATCTTGGGGGTTGGCCTGCTAACCTAACTAGCATGGCAGGACTGTGGGGCTGTAGGTAAATGTAAATTTGTAAGTAAAATCCACTTTCATTTTAATTCTATTTGGCTAATATTTTTATGCCTACGCTAAACAATTTAATATTGACGTTTTTTATTAAACTGGTTCTGGGTCAAAAAATCCTGGTGCAGAATGGCAACCTGCTCCGCTATCCCACCTGCCACAGCAGAAGGTCAGAGCCACAGCTGTAGGAACGTTGTGTTTAAGAGAAGACTGATACTATTACATTGTAAAAGCAAAGAATCACATAAACACTGAGTAGGTTATAAAGTACCTACTATATATTTTATTTTCTCCTGCTTCTGACCCACACACTCACCTTATTGAGATAAAGTTGTGCACTGGGATGCACTGAGGAAAGAGCGATTTCTAGTCAGAAGATCTGCATCTGCGCTTCATTGCTGAAACCTGAGTGTTGAGGTTCACATGTATAACTCATTTTGCAGCTACAAAAAAGTGGGCATATATTTGGCAGGTGCAAATTGACAGACTCTAAAGCCAGTGGGCCTTTTTATTTATCAGTTTCCATGCCATGCATGGGCTGGATGGGAGCTGGCTTCTGCCCAGCCCACTTGCAGCTCAGCTGAGGTGTGTTATATCTTTCATCTCCCCTCAGCATGAGACACAGGATTACAGCCCCTTAGCAGAAAACTGGGGCTGACCTTTCTGAAAACAGACCCCCCAAATGCAGTCCTGTTTTTCAGAAAATGTCTTCCTTTTCTATTCTTCTTTCACACAGGCAACTATAGGTAAGTAATGAAAAAGCCTGGGCAGGACACACAGATAATTAAATATGTCATCATTCTTTTGATTTCAAAGCTTGAAACAAGAAGAGGTTACAGAGGGTTTCATGTAAAATATTTCAGATGGAGTCTAGCTGTATAAGAAAATACTGGGATGGATCCAGATACAGATGTGTTATCTACCCAGAAACTATTTGGCAAGTCAGTGAACTGTGATATTGCAAGAAAGTCTGGGCTTCAGTACAAGTTTTCAAAAAAGTGCCTGTTGGCTGAGCTACGATAGTAAAGCTGTTTATTGGCAGAGAGGTTATATGGGAAGCTGAAATGAAGACCCTGCTTCTTTTCCCACTAGGATTTTTTTCTCACCACAATTAATTTATTATAGGTAGTTCAGTACAGACTTTCTGCATAGTGGTTGAGGGACAAAGTCTAGACATAATTTATTGGCCAGTGCCTGGTGAAAACAGAATTGCAGTGTGCACATTTTCCCTCTGTTTCTCTTTTTTCTTCTGCCAGACATATCAAGTACACTATATGCTAAGTATCTGGTATGTGAGCAAGCTGACCAAGGAAGGGTTTCCCTTACTAGAGCTGTCCTCTGTCATGTTTTGATACTTTTCCATAACGTTAACCAGTTAACTAAACAATAACAGCAATAAGATTTTGATTACTTGGCATGTTTTTTCTGTTTTTCACATGAGTCCATAAAAACATGCAGGAATGTTCATCAGGTCCCTTCATTTCACAATTCCTGTTAGCTGGCTGGATGCTTTTATAACCACTGTACACATAGACAAAGGAAAGCCCAGAGCAGTTAAATTTCATGAGCACAAGATATCAATGGCAAGTTCAGGAACATAAACCCCAAAACCTACTTGTGTTGTACAGGGGAGTATCCTGGTGTTGCAGAGAAATATCAGAGTAGCAAACAGTGTAGTATGGAAAGAGGCCAAGAACAGCAGAAGCTTGGCACTTGAAGGGTTTGCTTCCCACCTTCAGAATGCTTTACAGACATTAATTTGACAATTTGCTAAATAATGTTTAAAAGAAGGCCTAGCATAGGTTTCTGCTAAGTGGGAAAACAGCTGGGAATGAGAGTGCTCCAGGTTTGCCAGTAAAATCAGCTGCACTGATTAAAATAGAATTAAGCTTTTCTGCATCCCAGGGCCACAGTGTAGCAGATTAAACCCCACTTGCTGTGCAGACAGAAAAGACCACTCTTTTCCATGCAGTGATGCAACTGGGGCTCTGAAGCCATGTCTCCCCACTGCCACCAGCATGGAGGTCCATGGCAGATGCCCACTGACTCCAGGCCACAGTTGAATAGCAGGGACTGAGGGGACAGATCCCACAGCCTGAATTCAGTCTAGAAGAGAATTAAAACTCATTCCCTTGATCGTATTTGCTTGTTAGTCCAAAGGCACTACAGCTTCAAGACAGGGCAGTGGTCTTTGTTGCTTTTACCCATAGCCCGAGCAGACATGCAAGGGAGCACAGGCATTACACTGCTTCACCAAACCCGCACCACTGGTGATGGTCCCTGGTGTAGGAATGGCCCCATTAGGCCTCCAGACTATGGCAAGGTTGCACAGCTGCCACTCAGGAAAAGCCTTTCCTTTGCAAAATGGGTGCATAAACTAATGGAAAGTGTTAAAGATTGCTGTGTGGTTCATGGTGTTGGAAAACAATGTGAATGTAAATAAGAGTGAGGAGTATCCAGGCTGTTCAGTTCTTGACAGGAACACCTTCAAAGGCTCTCCCAAAACACTGCTGCTCTCAGCTCAGCATTTTCCCAGAGCTGACAATGGCACAGGGTCCCCCTATCCACCTATCTGCCACACCTTCTCCCACTATCTGCCACACCTTCTCCCACTATCTGCCGCACCTTCTCCCAAATGCTCTCACCTGCTCAGCAGCCTTGCCAATGTGTCCAAACTCTTCTTCAGTATCTCCTGCCCACACCCTAGCGGGAAGCCTTCTTGGCTTCTTGGGTTCTTGTTTTCACTTCTAATGGTATCACTCCACTGGAAGAAAATAACAATGAGGCCACCTTCAGTTGCTCTTAATTCTCTCCCAGGCAGAAAGTCAGCATTAATTTCATGGAAGAGTCATTTGAGCAATGACTTACAAAGCAATAATCTAGTTATTGCTTTGACAAAGCTGATGCTGACCTGTAATTAGCATGTCTGTGAATAAAAATGGGGTGAATTTAAAAAAAAAAAAAAACACAACCAACCAAACTACTGTATAGCTCTGGGAGAAGAATAATAGAGACCATTATATAAACATGCATTCAAGTCTAAATGATGATAGCAAAACCAGTAGAAGTATCTATACAAAATAAAACAAAACCATATAAGGAATTAGCAACCTTTCCCAAATACCTATAATATTAGTTCATCGTTGCTGCAGTAAAAGATGACCTGAAGGAAATAAGAGTCAATATTCAATTAATAATAAATTTACAGAACAGATGATATTCCCCAAATAGCCAAGAGTTCATTTACAGTATTACCCTTTTTGCAACTGCTTGAGCACCTCAAGCCTAACTCTTATGCAGAATTCAGAGAAGCAGAGTGGGCTGCAAAAAACATGAGAAAGAAAAACCCTAGAAATGAAAGTGAACCAGAAGTAGTTAAGCAGTAAATTTTAAGAAGATAATTCATGAAGTTTACTGAATCACTCAGAATAACTGAGGACAAAGGCAGGTTGTGGATAATTGGGGAAAAAAAAAAACAAAACAACAAAACCCTGACTTGATTCGCAACAAATGGTACCTGCAATTCAGTGTAGACAATATAGATTGATGCAAATCTAAAAAGAAATAATTATTACAGTAAAAGAAAAGGGCCTTACTGTCATTATAGATGGCTCACGAAAACATCAGATCAGTTCTCATTACCAGTCAAAAAAACCCAGACTTTCAGGAGGTTCCCTTATTCACTCAAAATCTAGATCCTGAGGGCAGTCGTTGTTCTTGAACCACACAGTTTGGTGTCATTGGCAGACTCAGTGAGGACGCACTCAATCCCACTTTCCATGTTGCCAAAAAAGATGTTGAACAGGATTGGTCCCAACACTGACCCCTGAGGGACACCACTTGTTACTGGTCTCCAGGTGGACATTGAGCTGTTGAACACAACTCTGCGTGTGGCCATCGAGCCAATACTTTATCCACTGGGTGGTCCACCTATCAAATTGATGTCTCTCCAATTTAGAGACAAGGATGTCGTGTGGGACAGTGTTGAACGCTTTGCACAAATCCAGGTAGATGACATCAACTGCTCTACCCCTGTCCATCAGCTTTGTAGCCCCGTCATAGAAGGCCACCAAATTGATCAGGCAGGACTTCTCCTTAGTGAAGCCATGTTGGCTGCCACCAAGCACCTTGTTGTTTTTCATGTGCCTTAGCATGCTTTCCAGGAGAATCTGCTCCAAGATTTTGCCAGGCACAGAGGTGAGACTGACTAGTCTGTAATTCCCTGAGTCATCTATTTTCCCCTTCTTGAAAAAGGGGGTTATATTTCCCTTTTTCCAATTGTTGGGAACTTCACCTGACTGCCATGATTTTTCAAGTATGATGGCCAGTGGCTTTGCAACTTCATTTGCCAGCTCCTTCAGGACCCACGGATGGATTTCATCAGGTCCTATGGACTTGTACTAATTCGGGTTCTTAAGATTGTCTCAAACCTCTCCTAAAGTGGCCCTAAAGTCTTCATTCTTCCAGTCCCTGCATCTGCTTTCCAAGACTTGAGTGGCATGACTAGAGCCCTTGCCAGTGAAGAATGAGGCAAAGAAGTCATTGAGAACCTCAGCCTTCTCCAAATCCAGGATAACCAGTTCTCCCTTTTTTTTTTTTTTTCCTGGAGAGTGCCCATATTATCCCTAGTCACAGAATCACAGAATCAGAGAATCCCAAGGGTTGAAAGGGACCTCGAAAGATCATCTAGTCCAACCCCTCCGCAAGAGCAGGGTAACCTACAGTACATCACACAGGAACTTGTCCAGGTGGGCCTTGAATATCTCCAATGTAGGAGACTCCACAACCTCCCTGGGCAACCTGTTCCAGTGCTCTGTCACTCTTACAGTAAAGAATTTCTTCCTGATGTTCACATGGAACCTCCTATGCTCCAGTTTACACCCATTGCCCCTTGTCCGACCACTGGATATCACTGAAAAAAGCCTAGCTCCATCATCCTGACACCCACCCTTTACATATTTATAAACACTGATGAGGTCACCCCTCAGTCTCCTCTTCTCCAAGCTAAAGAGACCCAGCTCCCTCAGTCTCTCCTCATAAGGGAGGTGTTCCACTCCCTTAATCATCTTTGTGGCTCTGTGCTGGACTCTTTCAAGCAATTCCCTGTTCTTCTTGAACTGAGGGGCCAAGAACTGGATGCAATATTCCAGATGTGGCCTCACCAAGGCAGAGTAGAGGGGGAGAAAAACCTCTCTTGCTCTACTAACCACCCCCTTTCTAATGCACCCTAGGATGCCATTTGCCTTCTTGGCCACAAGGGCACATTGCTGGCTCATGGTCATCCTCCTATCCACCAGGACCCCCAAGTCCCTTCCCCTTCACTACTTTCCAGCTGGTCTGTCTTTTGTTTGTGAGATACCTACAGAAGTGCTTCCTGCTATCCTTGACATCCTTGGCTACACTCAATTCTAACTGGGTCTTACCTTTCCTGACATGCTCCTTAGCTTCTCAGAAAATGTACATGTATTCCTTCCAGGCCACCTGTCCTTTCTTCCACCTTTTATAAGCTTCCTTTTTCCTTCTGAGTTTTCTCAGCAGCAATTTATTCATGGAGGTCTCCTGGCCTTCTTGTCCCATTTCCTTCTAGTTGGGATGCAGTGCTCTTGAGCTTGAAGCAGGTGATCCTTGAATATCAGCCAGCATTCTTGGCCCCACTCTCCTCTAGGGCATTAACCCACGGAACATTACTAAGCAGGTTACTGAATAGGCCAAAGTCTGCTCTCTTGAAGTCCATGGCAGTGAGCTTGCTGCATGCCCTTCTCCCTGCCCTGAGGATCTTGAACTCGACCATCTCGTGATCTCTTCAGCCAAGGCTGACCTGGAGCGTCACATTCCCAACTAGTCCATCCCTGTTGGTGAGCCTGAGGTCAAGCATGGTACCTCTGCTTATCAACTCCTCTATCACTTGCAGTGCTGAAAATGAGAAATTTTAAATGTAGAAGTTTTTCACACATACGATAATAGACCTCCAGTGATCTTGTGGCTTTTAGCAGTTTACATAGGTTGTAGAGGAGAAGAGACAAGCACATGAAAAAGCAACTCACTGAGGCTTAATAATACAAAACCACATCCACATTAGAAAGCGTCCTGTGCTGGAAATAGTCAGAGGCTGAGAAAATATTCATACATGATCATACAGACATAACTGAAGAGAAGATATTGAACTAGACAGACCTTTGGGCTGGCCAAGTGTTACTGTGGTTATGATAAGATAGGACATCTCACAAGGCTTTATAAGATTTTAGGGAAAAATGAAGGGGCAGCTTTTCAGTGAGAAAAATGTTTCATCACATTTAAAAAAAATCTGATCCTAAACAATGAAGCCCCAAATCTGTATTTTTTCTCTTGAAAATTTCAGTCTGAAGTCAGAATAACATAATAACATGACCCAGTGTAAAAACGTGACCCACAATGCAAGTGGAAGAAAAACCTTTGCATCCCAAACGAGTACTGAGATTTTTTGTTAACTACTGTGTCACTCACACATTGGCCATGCCATGCGTATTACTACTGAGTGTTTTTACAGAAAGGTGACATCTTTCAGCACAAATAGGGAAAGACACCTTGTTTTCTGGAAGGCACTGTTCATGTCCTGCCCTCAGTAATGAATATCCACTCAGCTAATTACAGTGGCAAACACAAAAAACTAATTTTGCTCTTCCCTGGACATATTGTAAACATGTGATTGCTTATCTGATCGCAGCCTGTAGGTGGGTGCTCAAATGTGACTTTCCAATAATTGAAGGAAAATATTCTCTTTGTAAATTAATATCTGACCTGTATTTTATTTATTCTTTGCTTACATTTGAAATTATTATTTGGGTACCATGACTAGGATGATAACACCCTTACCAATATTATCATAATTTGTCTAATTGTATCCTCTTCGCTCTGCAAGCAACACATAGGCTCCATAATGGTCTTCCACCTATCCTTGTCCTTGGCTTTTAGCTGATTTCACACTAATCAACACAGTCTCGTAGCACAATACTCCATACTTCATGCAGAGGGCTTCTCTGCTCATGTGTTGCTTGACATTCCCCACTGAGCTCCTGAAACATGAAAATCCTGTCCAGTTTCCTCAAAGTTTAACAAACCCATGCTTTTTTAAGCCTAAGCTCAACAAATCTATTCTGTCTGTGTCTTTGTTTTCTGTTTCACCCAATAAATCTCTGAAAGCTGACAAGGATTTAGATTTTTGTACAAGCTTTCAGATCTTTTTGTTCCTTCATTCTATCCACCATAGTCATACGTACTTCACATTTCTGTGGAAGAAATGAAGTGTCAACTTTTGTAGTGATTTTTATTATTGTTATATATGTTGTCAGGACACTTAGAGTTACTTGTGATTTTCAGTTTCTAGATTTCGTATCTTCAACATTGCTACCAAACACCACAAACTGTCCTAGAATTAGTAAGTTGCACTGATATTTTTCCTAGTCACACACACTTTCCATCAGATGATGAAGTATCACTTGTGATTTCAGCCTTCTGCATTTAGTGTAAACCACCAGCACAGTCACCAGGTTCAAAAGAAACTTCAATTCATTAATTTTTTTTTTGGTATCACTTGATCTCCAGTGATCTAATACATTATCACCAAATGCTTTCATACTGCTCCTTAGAAAAAATGTGTTTCCTTCAGAAACTCCAATAGGAGTCCTCCAGCTCAGAAAAGCCTGGTCTTACCCAGCCTGAAGGAAACCTGAGAGATGTATGCTTGTGTTTCCAGTTCTGCTGAGACCTCTTCTGAATTCCTAAATGGACCTTCTGTGGTCTTAAAGCAGAATCATCTGATTGTCATGAACAATTGTAACTAAGGCACCATGAAAAATTTTACCAGAAAGTTTTGGAAAAACAGAGTCTTTGGCAATTTACCACACACATACTAAAGGGACTTCATTACATGATTTTACAATTAAGGAGAAGACATCAAACCATATTGTCACATTCAAGTTAAAAACAATGGCTTATACTGAAAAGCATCTGTTTCAAGTTAACTACAGATGTGAACTGTTAATAGAAACCATGAATATTATCATTGGTATTTTTGTTTTAGCTCACTTTGTATCACAAAAACTTAACTGATTCAGGCATCCTTTAATAAAGTTGATCTTAATCTAATTAGGCAGAAAAATTCTGATATTATAAAAAAATGGGTATTGTTTGGAGACCTTTAAAGTACAAAATTCTCTCTAATGTCATTTGAAACACAAGGCATTTCTCTACGCAGTATGTGAGCTGTAGACTATTTGGGTTGATTTAGGTCTCAAATACCTATTATATAGCTTTCTTACTTTTGGAGCTATTTCACATGCAAACTAGAACAAGAACTGTAGCAGAGCATTTGATATTTCCCCACCATCAATTTACAAGAAATAGAAAAAGAGCAAAAACATTCTACTCCCTAGATAACGTCAAAGTGCACAGTCACTAGGAAGGAGAGAAAACTCATGCAACTCAAAACGCTGGTCACAAGTGAGCACATGGACAAGCTTATGAGTGCACAGAGATCACAGCAAAAGGGAAAAATACAGTTGAGCAGAATCTTTCAGGAGCCTGTGGCAAATCTGCAACATAAAATCGTAGAATAGTTAGGGTTGGAAAAGACCCCAAGATCATCTAGTTCCAACCTCCCTGCCATGGGTAGGGACACCTCACACTAAAACATATTACCCAAGGCTTCATCCAACCTGGCCCTGAACACTGCCAGGGATGGAGCATTCACAACATCCCTGGGCAACCCATTCCAGTGCCTCACCACCCTAACAGTAAAGAATTTCTTCCTTATATCCAGTCTAAACCTCCGCTGTTTAAGTTTCAACCTGTTACCCCTTGTCCTGTCACTACAGTCCTTAATGAATAGTCCCTCACCAGCATCCCTGTAGGCCCCCTTCAGATACTGGAAGGCTGCTATGAGGTCTCCATGCAGCCTTCTCTTCTCCAGGCTGAACAGCTCCAACTTTCTCAGTCTGTCTTCATATGGAAGGTGCTCCAGTCCCCTGATCATCCTCGTGGCCCTCCTCTGGACTTGTTCTAACAGTACCATGTCCTTTTTATGCTGAGGAGACACCAGAACTGCACACAATACTCCAAGTGAGGTCTCACAAGAGCAGAGTAGAGGGGCAGGATCACCTCCTTTGACCTTCTGGTCATGCTTCTTTTGGTGCAGCCCAGGATACGGTTGGCTTTCTGGGCTGTGAGTGCACATTGCTGGCTCATGTTCATTTTCTTGTCGACCCACACCCCCAAGTCCTTCTCCGCAGGGCTGCTCTGAATCTCATCTTTGCCCAACCTGTAGCTTTGCCTGGGATTGCCCTGACCCAGGTGTAGGACCTTGCAGTTGTTATGGTTAAATTTCATAAGGCTGACATCAGCCAACCTCACAAGAGTGTCAAGGTCCCTCTGGATGGCATTCATTTCTTCCAGTGTATCAACTGAACCACACAGGTTGGTGTAATCAGCCAATTTGCTGAGGGCGCACTCGATCCCACTGTCCATGTCAGTGACAACGATGTTGAACAAGACCAGTCCCAACACTGATCCCTGAGGGACACCGCTTGTTACTGGTCTCCAGCCGAACATTGAGAAACAACAGAGCTTGAGAAAATTTAAAGGGAAAATGTCTTTTATGGGATCAATCCTAATGCATGCAGTAATGCATGTACGTGGAAAAGTATTCATCTGGGGCATTGGGTTTTTCATGTGTGGTGTTAGTAAAACAGTACTGTTTGTACGTACTCCAAAGTCCTGAAAAAATGGTCTCAGAAGAATTAAAGAATATTAAAAGGTATTCAGCTGCAAGAGATGAACCATATGTATGCAATGTAGGTTTTATCTTAGTAGCTGTGAATTGTTATTCAATAAGCAAAATGAAAAAGACTGGAGAAAGACTGAGAGTGTTTAGCTTTCTGGAAGCAAGGCATGCATCTAGCAAACTTTTTAATTAATTCTTAAAAGGAGATGAACAGAACATTCTAAGAAAATAGCAGTATTTTTAACTAATGTTTTTAATGGCCACTTAATCAAAAGGAAGTGTTTCTCCATTTGATCTTTTTTTTCTAAATCAAATCAGATTCAAGTGTGTTTCTTTCTTTCTAGAAGATCAGTAAATATTAATTTCTTTTGAAAGAGGTTATAATTTTTAAAAGGTGTCATCATTTATATCATCATCATTTATATCATTGTTTCATCATCATCATGTTTAGTTTTTAGGAATTTCCATTTCATTTCTGTTGAAGGCAGCAGAGATAAGAGGTAAGCAAAAGATAACCTAATTACCTCTGTCACAAACCACTGTGTACTGAAACATTTTTAACACCTGGTAAAAAACAATTTCCTATTAATTAATTCCTGATTGAGGTGCTAGCTTTTAAAATGCTCGGACTTATGCAAGTTTGTCAGCTAGACAAGGTTTCACAAATTCTGACACCTTGTATGTTGATAGGGTGGATTTTTTTTGTTTATCATCAGTAGAGCTGGTTACCCTGTACACTTTCAATGGCAGAACAAGGATGTAAACAACATTTTTGTTTGTCTGAAGCTCCCAAAAGCTTACTTTGGGGATTTCTGTAAGTATTATACAGTGAAATAGTTTCTGCTGATCTCTACATTTTTAAACTTCATATCATTACATTGCTTGTTTGCAGCCAGCGTAAAAACCCTGAGATACATTTCTTAAGGACCGTGATAAAAATGTTAATTTTTTAAGCAAACAGTTTTTCCCCCACATAAGAAAAAGCTGAAACAAAAATTAATGACTGGATCCAGAAATTTCCCTTTAGGCCACAGAAAATTACTTTAATCTGTGAATGTGATTTGCATTCATCAGAAGACAAAACTTCTCTGTCAAAAGTATAGTTAGCCTAAAATGTGGCTTCATATTTCTTCTGCTTTAATGATGCTTCTCTCTGTCCTGCAAGGAAAAAATAATGCCTCTCTCTCTTCTGAAAGCGATGACTGACTGAAAGAAGTTTATTAGCAGAACATCCATTCATCTAACAATATCTTTAACCAGCCACACTATATCCCTGATGAAAGATCAGTCTGAAAATAATATTACACAAAAGCGCAAATTAAGCTCTGTTTTACCAATATGACCTGAAATGCTTGCTGTGGGAAAGGAGATGCACATTCAAAGGGAGTTCAAAAATAAAGTTTAATAATCCTCTATCTGTTTAACAGTATGGTACAGTGTGAAAAGATTTTTGAGGCCAAATGAGGCCAAATGTCTTTCAGAAATGTAGTAATCAGTACAAACTCAGAAGGTTTGATGTTCCAGGATAAGTGACAAGTTTTGAATAAACCCAAGGTACCTAGTTAGCATGGTTATTTAAAACTATGCCACAGACATTCTCAAACATTTCAGAATCTGGCCCAAATAATTTGTCATTAATTTATCTTGTTTAAAATCTTCATTGACCAAGCAGAATGCAGAATGAGTTAACGAGCTTTTTAACTTACGAGACTTGTTGCAAACAATTCTTTTATTTATTTTGATGTCAGTATGCTAACAAATGTATCTTTAGGTAGCTCTATGGCTTTAAAACTTCCTACTGTCACATAGAATGATTACAGGTTTGTAAGTTTGTTAATTTAATATTATAAACATAACTAAACATAACCAGAAGAAAAAAAAGCAAAGCAAAGCAAAACAAACAAACAAACAAAAAATGAAATCAAAACCAGTAAGCAAAGAAGGATGTTTCTTCCCACCCTTTTCTTCCAAATGTGGGGTTTCCACTCCCTTCAGCTGTGCCAAATGCTGAACCAACTGATTGTGTAGCTGAGGAAGAGGCTGAAGGAGAAAAGTGGCTCTGAAGAAAGGGAGAAATAATTTCTTGGAGTGAAGATAAGGAGGCATTTGACCATAGAGGCTCCTATGGAGAAGTCCCTACCTCACAGGACACTTCAAGGACTCGATGGCAACAATGTGCAGTGTTTCAGCTGAGGCATTAGTTTGTCAGACAGAATAAATATGAGGATAAAAGAATGGGAAGAAAACTACATTCTTTGAATGCTCTCTTCATGATAATAATAATTTTAAGTCAAGGTGTTTATGCTGATGGATTATATTAAGCAAACAGAACTTGGCTTTGTTTTGCCCTTGAAGTGGAATTTACAGTATAAGACAAACCCACCACCAGCGGGAAAGCCTGCATGAAAGTAAAACTTACTGATATTAGTGAACTGCTCTTTAGTTGGTCCTACACAGGAAAGCATGTGTATTCATGACCCAGGTTAAGCAAACACTTAAGTACCTTCCCAAACTAAAATAGAAATACTCAGTAGCAAGTACCACAATTTTTGTTATAATGTCATTGACAAAAGAGCTTCAAAACAGCAAAGCAAACACTTTGAAGTTCACATATGCTAAATAAAGTACACAAAGTAGGACAGCTGACACAAAAATGTTCAGTAAAGTCACCTGTTCACAGTTCATGAAAAGTCTGTGAAGTTTTCACATGTGTCAGACCCCTTAGTTTTAATATGTGCTCCTAATTTAGGAAAGACAGCAGCATCAAGCCTAACACCTTGACCAGGATTTACAAAGGAAAATGAAAGTTTTTTTCCACTTAAGGGTCCTGTCATCTGCACTGGCAATAAATTCCTCATCATGGAGAGAATCCTATAATCCTACATAATAAATCTTTTGCAGAGTTTAATCTCCATAATGGAAACTATTCATATGCAAGAACCGACCTGCCAGTGTTTAAAGAAATCAAAGTTATGTACTGTAAAATCAAGCTACCTCAAGCTAACACTAGTATTAATGTTCTAGCTCTTATATTTTGCTTCTGAAAGCACAGTAATTATTGTGTGATGTGTCCTTTTGCTATTGTCAACTCAGTTTTATCATTCATCTAGAAGTCCTTACAGTGAACTAAAGCAAAACATCAGGTTGAAGGAGTTTCTTTTTCAATGGTTTGTCTATTCTTAGTAACCACATATTTGCTTAATTTGCAGTATAGCTTTAATGATGAAACTCTAAGGTTTTCCTAATGCAGCAATGAGATATTCCCGTATTAAAATTATTAAAGGGTAAACCATGGATCCTATAACCTCTCTTCTGGTGTCATGCACAGTTCAGGCAAGAAGTTAAAAAGCTCTCAGCTGGGCATATGGCTGCTCCCAAAGCAAGTGTCAGCTGAGTTAGCAAATAACAAATGCTGAAAGTATAACCACCTCTTTTCCCATTTTCTTATTCATTATAAGACTGCAGAAAAAGACTTGAAACCCTCACAGCTACAGGTTGGGCAAAGATGAGATTCAGAGCAGCCCTGTGGAGAAGGACTTGGGGGTGTGGGTCGACAAGAAAATGAACATGAGCCAGCAGCATGCACTCGCAGCCCAGAAAGCCAACCGTATCCTGGGCTGCACCAAAAGAAGCATGACCAGAAGGTCAAAGGAGGTGATCCTGCCCCTCTACTCTGCTCTCGTGAGACCTCACTTGGAGTATTGTGTTCAGTTCTGGTGTTCTCAACATAAAAAGGACATGGAACTGTTAGAACAAGTCCAGAGGAGGGCCACGAGGATGATCAGGGGACTGGAGCACCTTCCATATGAAGACAAGCTGAGAAAGTTGGGGCTGTTCAGCCTGGAGAAGAGAAGGCTGCGTGGAGACCTCATAGCAGCCTTCCAGTATCTGAAGGGGGCCTACAGGGATGCTGATGAGGGACTATTCATTAAGGACTGTAGTGACAGGACAAGGGGTAACAGGTTGAAACTTAAACAGCGGAGGTTTAGACTGGATATAAGGAAGAAATTCTTTACTGTTAGGGTGGTGAGGCACTGGAATGGGTTGCCCAGGGATGTTGTGAATGCTCCATCCCTGGCAGTGTTCAAGGCCAGGCTGGATGAAGCCTTGGGTGATATGTTTTAGTGTGAGGTGTCCCTACCCATGGCAGGGAGGTTGGAACTAAATGATCTTAAGGTCCTTTCCAACCCTAACTGTTCTATGATTCTATGACATTAATTAAAATTACCTCATTACATCTAGCATGGTTGCTTTACTGCTACAGAAATCTTAATTCCTTTTTGATAACACAGTGCTGACCAAAGAATGCCCATCACCTTGTATAAATATTAGTGCCTAACTAATGTCTTTTAGTTACTTCCTTTGAACTTACATGTATTGTACTTATGACCAAAAATTATTTCCATTTCCAAAGAGGCAGTCACATGGCTGGGCATCAATCAAGCACCTCTTCAGTGATTCCTAAAATGTTACATCACCATCCAGCTGCCACCTATCAAATTTTTCCATGGCTGCTTTCAACCCAGTGACTGAAATGTGAATTATGGAGCATAGGTGACTCACAAGGCTTACAAGCTCCTTACCAGCTCCTTACAGGTTATGGGAAAGTTAGAATGCAAAGAGACAAAAATTTCATCATTATACTGATTTTTTGTTCTATGTTAGGTCCATTCTCTTACCTGTGATGCCTCCTAATAAATGGTAATTATTCAAAACATCAATAAACATGAAGAATGAAAGTGTATAGAATAAGTTGGGATTTTTTTAAATCAAAATAGCACTACATCCTAAGTATTCATTATTTTCTCATCACACTCTAATTCCTGTATTCATCGCACTAAAACATGCTCAAGTGATGACAGCTTTGGGACCTCAGTGTTTCAAAGTACCGACTGCATTAAATACATTATCCTTACTGAACTAACAGGTCAGCTGTATCTATGATCAAATACACAACTTTTAAACAGCATCTGTTACCCTAGAGTGGGAATATTTGTACTGGTTTCAGCATTGCAGCTATTTCTAATATTAACACAAGAGCCAAATTTATTATGCAGTGCAAACTTTTGGTAGTCTATTACTCCAGTATTGGTTTTCGTAGCATTGCTGATCACTCCTGTGAGAGTGAAGAATAGTAAGGCATATAGAAAAACAGAAAGTAAGATAGGCTCAATGTAGTCAAGTCTGCTTTCAAAGGAAGTATGATGAAAGTGTTTTGCAAAGGTCCTAGCAACTGACATGCCCTGTACAGTACGGTTCACTCGTGAATTTGAGCATTTCCACATGTGCTGGGCAGCTGGCACATGTGTCACTCTGTGCTCTGTGCCTGCTCAGAATTACTGGACTGGGGAAATTTACCCTCTGAGAAGGGAGCAAAACATAAGCAGAACTCTCTCAACAAATGTAGCCATTACTGATTAAGCTTAATGTTACTAGGGAACCATAATAAGATAACATTAAATAGTCATTGACTCATTTCCCAATGAGCAATGAAAATTGAAAGGCTTACCATATGCCATTAATTTAAATGATATCAGAGGGGCCACATAAGAATGAGAAATGAATACTATGGGTATTTTGTACATATCTTAAACCAGGTTATTTTTGAATCTTGAGACTTTTCCACATGAGAAGAAAAAGTATTTTAGAAATTCTCATTGTTACTAAAATGTTATTTTCTTGAATTGAACTCTAAGAGCAGAGGAGACATAATTTTTGTCACCCCAGGTAGGTAATTACTGGATTGAGACCATAAATATCAATATATCAGTACTTAAGGGAACTAATATTGACTTTGATTTACATATATGCAGACCAAATTCTTGGCTGGAATAATAATCAGCATATCTCTGTTCAAGTCAGTGCTATCAAGCTGTACTGATTTACAGCCATTGGAGACAGAGATTATGAAGACAATTGCTATTTTTAGAAAGCATTTTTTGGAAGAAACCATCATGATGAGGCCAAATTTTACACCACTTACTCAGATGCACAGTCCCAAGAGGATTAAGAGTAAGAAGAGACAAATGCTGCCCATCTTCTGAAGGTTATGTCTGAGAGTTGAACATAAATTCTGATGCAGCTTAATAATTATCACATTTGAGCTGCATACATAAATGTTCAAGACACAACAGAAGATAGATTTAGTTTTAAAAGCAGTGGTGCTTGAAACACAAGCAGGCCTGAGCCGAAAAGATAGGAAACCAGTCCAAGGCATAGATGTTAACATTGTTCTCCCTCTCTTACTCGACAGCTGCTTGTCTGAGGATCTGTCATACGGAAAATATGTGAACGCAATGAAACATCTGTTAATGTATCTCTGCTCCCACCCAGCTCCTTAAAAGCAAAAACTGTAGGCTTGTTACTATTTTCAATAGTGCCCAGACACTTGTTCTGTGCATCTGTAGTGCAGGAATGGTGATGTCTCGGGGCTGCCTGCCTGCTTGGGGCCAGAATGGCAGTGTACTGCAGTCATTTCAGGCATGTGGGGTAATACAAAGACAAGGTCTTAAAGCAGTGTGTAATCCTAAAAAGTGACATTCCCGAGACTTTCCATTTAGGAATACTTAGCACAAGGAGACCTAAATGCACAGCAACTAGTTTAGTTTGCAGCATGCTCTAGCTAGGGAGATAATTACTAGCCCAGCTGCTTCTGTTACCTCTTTTCATCTTATTAGACAGCCACTTCCCTAATCTCTTGCATGTTGATGACACATGACATTCATACCTGCTGGAGACACTGACAAATTATTCCTGGCATTTGTTATTATTATTTTGTTTCTTTACTGAAGAAACTGGGAGAGTTTCAGCAAACTGGGTGCGATGTGGAAAAAGACAAGAAGGCTCCTTTTCAGATAGAAAAGGGGAATAAAAGTAAAGTGTCCAAATGCTTGTTTCTGTTGGCTTTAGCAATAGCCAGGCAGCTTCACAAATTTAATAAAATGTTCTCCCTTCTCCTTAATGCCTATAAAATATATACCCCTGTACAGAAACAGCAATCTCACACCAGACTAAATGCGATGAAAGAAGTATATTGGTTCAACTCAGCATTACTTTTCTACTGACAAAAGATGGAACTTTGTGTCATTTCAGAATCTAATATTCAGTAAATTCTTATTTGTCTAGATTTTGTTTGTTTTTTCCCTGGCTGCAGATGCAGCAGTTGGCAAGATTAACCACAGTAGGAAATTTTGATTTTCAACCTGGAGATGACAATCTGTCTCAGTTGCTGTCATGATATTATATCTTAAGCTGACATATTTATTCTTGAGCATTTGCACTGTGGTAGAGAACGCCATGAAGGAGACGGGTTCTAAATGTTAGTTTTGATTGAATATGACACTGTAAATAAATATGCTAATACACTCGATATCATTTCATTCTTTTTCATCCTCTCAACACTTCAGCTGATATTCTTGGGCAGCTGATGCCAGTAAGTCCATAGAGTGGTATGGGCATCAGAGAGGCATATATGAAAATGACCCATGAACACCATGTAAATACTTTTAGATGTGAAACCATAGCACCATGACAAAAAAAAAAAAAAAAATAAAAGCTCTGGAAAAAAAGCAAAAGCCAAACCAAGCTGTTGATATTCACTGCAAGATTCTCTGCTACCCAGCAGTCATGTTTAAAGAAGTGACCACATAGCAACAGGAAGAGAGAATCACACAACACGACTATGATCGTCCTCAGATCAGCCAGTGAAAAATTTCTTTTAAAGAACAGTCTTCATTGTGCTACTCCCACTGTAAAATGGGTGTAGAGGCAAATCTCATACAATGACGAAGGTGGAAAAATCATAGTAAATCTATGTCAGTGCCTTTTGTTTTTTACTGCTTTGGATGTTCATTCTGCAGAGCCATAAAAGTATGGAAAAAACTACCAAACAAGCAAATGCTCTTCTTTAACCCTTTGGCACTGGGCAAGGGGTGTCTGGAAATCTTGAATTTTAGCATCAAGGGTATCAAAACAAAACTAAAAAAACCCACAGTTCACAACTCTCTAAGTCTGGCAAGAGAAGTGGAGAACATAAAAGTTGAGAAAATGAGGCTAGCTAGACAAAAATAAAAGATTGGCACTAGAAAATATTAGGTTTCTGACTGATTTTTTAACAAATACATTGAAAGTTGAATTTTTTTTAAATGAAAAGGTGCACCATTTCTTCTTTGTAAAAGTGGTATTTAAAGCAGAAAATAAAGAATTAATCTGATTGCTAACAAAATAGCAGTAAACTAGTCTTCATAAGCTGTTGTCTTATTGTCATGTCTCCCCAGTACAGTCAAAGTTCCAAATAAAGTGACATGGCAAAGTGTTTTCTGGGTATTATAAGGTCACTTTCTTTCCTAAGCTTGAAAATCGAGGATTCTAACAGCTTAGACAGTATGCTTTCAGAATAAGCTCTGACACACAATCATAAAAGTGGTCCTGTTGCTTAAATATAATCAATAAAATTATGTCAAATAAAAACAGTAGAAAATTTGGTGCAATACCGAATATTTATATATTCATAATGTGGCTAAATATAGGCATATATTTTTACATGTGCATATGTGTACATGCACAAATATCTGCAGGTCAGCCCCTTGATTTTACCAAGATATTTTGCATGCCCCATATTATCTTTCCACTTGTATTGTCTGGGTCTCTGTGATTCCCACTCTAGGAATTTTTTCTCCTCATCTCCCATAGGTCGATGAGGGTTAAATCAAGATTATCAGGGCTTCTGGACATGTGGCATTCCAAACAGCAAGTACTCAATGCTCAAGTATTTTAACTTGTACCTCTGAGCTTGGCTGTGTCCCTAATTCAATGGCTCTGACTATGCACGTGATACTTGTGGTAGCCCCAGTGCTCCAGGCCCTTTTTCCTTCATTTGGATCACTCAGGTACAAAATGCAGCAAAAGGGGCTGACTTGGCTAAACAGGTCAACTGTCCATAAGGAAGCTGTATTCTAGAAGAAAAGAATGAAACAGTTCAGACATCCACTGCTGCACTGTTGCCCTCATTCCTGAGCTAGCGCACAGATTGTGCCTCAGTCCACATCTTCTCCAGTTCTGCACCTGTGTGAAGGGGTACACAACTGGCTGCCTTTTGAACCAATCTCATTGCTTTCTGATGTGCTCAGAAAACATTCATGGAATGAGGTCTCTCAGGGGATGGCTGTGTAAGGGGATTTTTTGGTCTGTCCCTTCACTATTGATGAATGCAGTGGGCAGTGAAGGGAGCCAGAGGCAACACCCACAGTCCCCATTGGGGATCTTCATGAAGCAGAGGGCATTGGGTGGTTCCCAAAAGCAGGCAGTCTGGTGAGCTTCAGCATTAAATCAAGCAGTTCAAACGATGCGGTTCACTGGTTGAAAAATTAAGATAACAAACACACAACTACTTGAGAGGGCCATTATGAGAATTAACATGTGAAAGTTTGAGAGAATCATAAAATCATAGAATAGTTAGGGTTGGAAAGGACCTTAAGATCATTTAGTTCCAACCCCCCTACCATGGGTAGGGACACCTCACACTAAACCATATCACCCAAGGCTTCATCCAGCCTGGCCTTGAACACTGCCAGGGAGGGAGCATTCACAACCTCCCTGGGTAACCCATTCCAGTACCTCACCACCCTAACAGTAAAGAATTTCTTCCTTATATCCAATCTAAACTTCCGCTGTTTAAGTTTCAACCTGTTACCCCTTGTCCTGTCACTACAGTCCTTAATGAATAGTCCCTCATCAGCATCCCTGTAAGCCCCCTTCAGATATTGGAAAGCTGCTATGAGGTCTCCACGCAGCCTTCTCTTCTCCAGGCTGAACAGCCCCAATTTTCTCAGCCTATCTTCATATGGGAGGTGCTCCAGTCCCCTGATCATCCTCGTTGCCCTCTGCTGGACTTGTTCCAACAGTCCCATGTCCTTTTTATGTTGAGAACACCAGAACTGAAGCTCAGGTATGGTGCCAGAAATCCCCAAACAGAGACCTTTTCTGTAAGAATGATGAAGTACAATTTCTAATGCTCAAGGCAAGAATAATCTTCAAGCTTCTTTCAATGCTTTTCCTGTCCAGTGAAAAAAAAAAAAAAAAAGAAAAAGGTTTGGCCATACTTCCAGATGTAGAGCTTCTTCCTTTTTCCCAGCAGAAAAAGTAGGAGTGTTTAGTTTTGTGAATGTGTCAGTAAAAAAAGAAGAAAATAGGTTACAGGAACTGTGACTACAAGATCTGCAGGTGTGTGTACCATGATCACAGGCAGAGCAGATGGAAGGTCAGGAAATTGTTGGTTACAACTTTGAAGAGGCTATAGAATAAATCCAAACTAAAATTAAACTATGTCTCCTCCAGGAAAAAATCAAAAGCTTTTGTTAAACCTGAAAATGAATAGATTGCATATTTTACCTGGACTGATTTTGAGTTATGTAGCTCTTCCCTCAAATTACATTTACATTAAAGGACATAGAGCTACTGTGTACCTTTTTGTTCTTTCACCTATCTATCTGCTGTAGATACCATAAGACTAAATAGGAGACACAGTGTTCTTTAAAAGTGACATGCAAAGTTCAGATACAAGTCTTAGAAAAGTATTTCCCATTCAGCAAGTAAACTAAGAACTCGATTATATCAAAAAAGCCAAAATTCAAATTCAGTTGAAACTTGCAAGGGATGTCAAATGCAAAAGAAAAAGCTTCTACTACTATATTAGCAGGAAAAGGATGAACAAGGGAAATATGAGATTAATGAGGCTGTAAGAGCAGACATGGATGAGGCTGACATACTCATTGCTTTCTTTGCCTCAGACTTCACTAACAAGGTCTCCCAGGCCCCCATGATTATTGAAAGTGTTCAAGAAGGGAAGAACAACCAGCAGCACATAAGGATCCAGTCATGGAGTACCTGGGAGCTCTTGACTGGCACAAGTCCTTGTGACCAGATGGGCTGCATCAAAGGGTCTGGACACAACTGGCTGATGGCCTTACAAGGCTGCTCTCTATCATCTTTGAAAGGTTGTGGAGATCAGGCAGTTTTCCTGATGAATGGGGAAAAACAAACTTTGCACATATTTTAAAGTTCAAAAGGACAATCCAGAGAATTGAGGGTTAGCCCTCCTTACTTTGGTTGCTTGAAAAATAATGGAGTAAATCCTCTTGGAGGAAATTCCTGGGCACAGGAGAAGGTGGTGACTGGGAACAGCCAGCATGGACTTACCAAGGGTAAATCATGCCAAACCAACCTCGCTGCCTTCCTTAAAAAACAGAAAAATCACTGAATTTGTGAGCAAGGGGAGATCAGTAGATTTCATTGGGTTTGCCCTTAACAGGGCATCTGACAATGTCTTCTCCCAGTATTCTTGTATGCAAGCTGGGACAATTTGTGGGCTTGGGTGGACAACCAGATGGATTAAAATAACATGGTTGAATGATTAGGTTCAATGGGTAGTTATCAATGGGTTGAACTCAACATAGTAGGCAGTAGAAGTGGTGTAATACAGGGCTTTGTCCTGGGACCTGTCTCATTCAACAACTTCATCAATAACATGGAGGAGGCATGAGAATGTTTGTACACCATGTTTACAGCCCAGCCATGAGCATGAACATGACCAGTGATCCTTCTCATTCAACATGAATGTTGAACCTGATGTAGAGGCAGAAGCCCCTCTTTGTTTCAAGCTCTTTATCCTGTGTGTCATACTATGATTTTCCCAGCCTGCTCCAGCCCTTTTCCTTCACTCTGTTGCTTTTTTCCCTGTAGCCCAGTCCATCTTTTCTGCTTTTGCCTTCTTTTCCCCTGGTCCCAACCCACCTCTTGTACCTGTTGCCTAAGCACAGAATTACAGAATCACAGAACCAGTGCCTGTCTTCCCCACTCCTCCCCTCCCAGTCAGGCTCTCCCTGAAACATCTATGTTTTCTCCTTCTCTGAGTTTCTGAGCTGCAAATAGGACTGCGCTGAGACCACAAGACATGGTAGGCCCTGGGTTTACTTTCGCATTCCCTTGCGCTTGATGCACATATAGCCTTCAGAGATGCTGATGCTGATCTCCAACAAATACATGGAAATGGTGTTTGTGGGAAACTAGCAAATTATGGTTGGGCTGGTTTTCACAAGGGTAGAAATAGTCACTCATTTTTTATCTCACTTTCAGCATTTTTCAGGTTAAACAATTTGGCCAGAGTTTAGACATGGTAGAGATATTTAATTAGAAGTCCATATAACATTATCACTAGAAAAACATTAAGACATCCCTGACTTCTTTTTGATCAACTTCAACTTGAAACAAGGAAAGAAACTTAAAGCAGCTTTAAGGTTGATTAACTTCCATCCAAGGTGGAAGTAGATCAACAAAGCAATTACAGCTCGTGGCCACTGAAGGGGATAGTGACAATAGGAAATGGAAAGCAAACTCTCATTACCGTTTCTACTTCCCCCTAAGCCAAAGATACAACTTACAACCTCTTACAAAAAGCGAATATGGACAGCAACCACATCTTCTCTAGAAGAGGTTAGTACAAAGTGGTGCAGTAAGTAGTGCAGCACAAATACAATTGGTAATTCTTAGAAATCACTTAAGCATCAGTCAGTGGTGCAGCCAAGTGAACTTCAGGAGCAGGAGAGAGAATTAAGTTTTTTCTCTATTTATTAAATTACAAAGTAATGAGAATGGGACTGTCCTCTCAAATCTAGGCCCTCTTCATCTGTCCATTCATCTTAATCCAAGCAGCAGTTACACTCATTAAGGATATCCAGTGATTTCACCATATTCTACCAGATTGTAAAGGGCACCCTTTTAAGACAGTTCCAAGAAAATGCAGAATTTTTATCAAGACTCAAGATTTGTTCGTTTAGTATTAATGAAACAAGAAATATGTCAGCTGCCAAACTTGCCAGTCTAGGCAGGTTTCCAGATTAGTCTGCTTTAATACTCTATTTTCTTTCTCCTTTAGTGGTGAAATGAAATAAAAATAACATTGGGGATTTTGTTTTGCTTTGCTTTGCTTATTTTTTTGTGAGCATCTGTGGAGGCTTTGTTTTTAATGTTCTTGCTTAATACCATATTCTCCAGAAGCTCCAGAAGTTACATAGCCAAAGATAGCTTCAATTATCTAATACAGAATATACAGAAAAACACAGTATTGTGTATCTTTTTTCTTTTTTTCTATATTTTGCATCTGTAATCAAGCTCATGTGCAATTAATGACACTTAGACATCCTATTACTGGATTGCGCCTTTAATCGGGGAAGTGAGATAAATAAGTGCTATCAGCTGTGCCAGCAATTAACTATGCATTGAACTGCATTTTCAGAAATAGAACCTAAGCTGACTCTCTTAAAAAGGCTAGTCCCAGAATATCAATATACGATGAGCATTTGTATATGTATTCTTAAAATATATGCAGTCATTGAATATTTCTTCATATGTATAGGATAATATGACACAGACATGTACTGCTCAGTATGAAAAAGCATTCAAATAGACAGGATTGGGCTCAGGGGCTTGCACTCATCTGACATCTTCACTTCTGCATTCATGTCTAGATGACAGTCTGTGGTGCTCTGGATGAACACACAGGCTAGCTAAACACTAAAAGCAGTATTGTTCCAGTGCCAGGGTTCCCCCATGGCAGCGTTCACTGGGGAGCACCGCTAGCACTTCTGGCTGTACCTGGTTTGTTCAGATCTAACTGGGGCAGAGAAGCCAAGAAGTCCATTGCAGTAACAGCATTTGCAGCATGAAGGCAGCCAAAGTACAATGCATTCCTCGCTAGTCAAACTGGTGTGAAGAGACCACAACATGTTCCGTTTCCAGACAGTAAAATACCTACACATATACAGTCTCATTGACCTTGCTCTGAGCAGAAGTTTTGGACTAGACGATCTCCAGAAGGGCCTTCATACCTCAGCTATTCTATGATACCTGACATGGGGCAAATGTCAATGCTATCCATCTCCTCATTAAAATGTCAAGATATCTCTATTTGGTAAAACCTCAGAGTGAGTAAATGGAGAATGAGCTGAGGAAAGGGTAGATGGAAATGGAATGTCTGACTAGAGAGATCTACAAACAAAAAAGGTATGTGAAATACAAGAGCTGGGTAGGGTCACAGGGAGCTGGTCTAGACGAAATCTAGCCCATTTTTTAGCAGTCATTTTCTGGGAAAGAACTGGAAGAAACAGTTACTGTGAATTAAGTATCTGAAGGTTTCAGCTGTATTTCACTGTCAGGGAATCATTGGCAAATGTCTCCTTAATTCTGAGAATTTTCCGTAGCTAATTGTCTCATAATTTATGCAAATTATGTTTTTTCTGGGTGTTTTTTGTTTTTTTTTTTGGGGGGGGGGCATTTTTTTTGAGTTTTTTTTGTTTGTTTTTTTTTGTTTGTTTGTTTTTGCATTGTTATACCAGCTTCATTGCAGAAGATTACTAGAAATAAAGGACTGAGGAAGACCACAGTAGCAGGCATCTGTGGAGATGAGTGCAAATTGATTAAGGCATGAATAGATTATTGCAGAGAGGCAGAGGAAAGAGAAGACAGATTCTGACAATGTTACTGTGGTTGTGACATGTGAACTGGGAAATGATGGGGATGGAGGGCAGAAAAGAAAGTCTGGAGTTAAGGATATCTCCAGTCCTGTTACTAACCTTGGAAAGCTGAAAGAACTCTTGACAAAACTCTTACAAATTTAACTAAGGAAAAATTTTGAGAAACAGAAGGATTTGTCAACAAATGTCACCCAGAGCAGATTTAGAACAAAATTTCTTCACCAGAGTTACTCTATTCTCAATTTTGACTTGTTTGTTTGTTTGTTTTATCATGAATTAGGTTTATGACTGTCTTTTTCCCTGTATCTGGGAATCACCATGATAACCAACAAGGTATTTTTCTAGAGATATCAGATAGCCTGCACACATAACACTCTTTCAAAAATTTTCTCAGCTCAGGGAAATCACACAGTGAGAAGAAACAAGCTTGCCTGAATTTAAAAGCAAAAAGACACTGCTTGCAAATATGTACCAGTGACAGACCCAAAGGACTACAACCTTTGCTTCATCCACCACCTTTGCCATAATCCTGCCTACATACAGGCATGCACCAGCATGTACATGCACACATGTTTTTCCTTTGCCATCAGAGAAACCTGAAACAAAGAAAGAGGCTAGATTTGATTCGTAAAATGCTTTAAACCACAACACTACAGAAAACACATGGCAAACAAGAAAAAGCAGAAATTTCAGAAGAATAACCACTTCAAACCCAGTTGCTCATGTGCAAAAAAACACACTATGGAACCCACTGTTTAATAAATTGATACTACTTATATATAAAAGCTAACTGTCTGAACTAAATACAACCTACAGCAGTGCTAGTGGGAAGTAGTGGGAAGTAATTTATATTGACAGCTTTTCAAAACAGAAAGTTTCCCTTGATCCAAAATAAAACTTCCAAGAATACACCACAGCTGTTTTTAAACCTACACTGCAAGCTCCTGGAGGGGAAAAAGAAATAGGAAGAACACATAAAAATGACTGTAGAAAGGGAAAGGCATGGTCCCAGACACCCCTTTTCTGCTGTTTCTCCCTGTGACTGGATACTCCACAGTAAAGGAAAAAATACACAGAATGAGACAGGACTCAGGTAGCACAGATCAAGAGAACTGCTGAAGCTTATGCATGGTCTGGTCTTTGCTGGACAGTAAAAATAAACACAGAGCAAGAGAAAATCAGGATACAGAAAATAAAAGAAACACCCAGAAGAGAACCTGATAGCCTGTGCATCTTGTAACAGAGAAGAAATACAAAAAAATTCTCCCTTTGCATGGCTTGAAAGGACAAAACTAGGATGTACTTCAAGTAAACTAGGCACAAATATATCCCTGTAGCCTGATGAGTGGTAAGATCTTGATCTCCTCTCACTGCACACTCCCAGTTCCTTCAGACAAGGCCCATGGAAGTGTGTGTCACCCCTCCCCTAATTAATGCAGGGAAAAGGAACCTGATCAAAGAAGTTCTGACATTCAATCAAAAGTCAGACAATATGTTCATGAGTAATAAGTCACAATGTGCCAAGACTTCCACTGAAGTATATACTGGAAAAGGGGGAGGAAGGCCAGAAAGGCAATTGCACAACATATGTGACAAAGGCTTAACAAAAATAAATGGCACTCCAAGCAGAAAATAACCCTCTCTGATTCCCCTGTGCACTGCAGAGGGGACAGACAAAACCTTGTTCACCCAAAGCACTTTCACCTCAAATAGTAGCTGAATGCAGGAGATTCCTCTGGGTGCAAAACCAGGTGACATACCATTTTCCATAAGCTGCATGGCAAAAACTTCCCAGCAGAAGATGAAACTGACTCAAGATGTGAAGTAAGTACACCAGAGGTCTAAAGGACAAGGAAAAGGTTGGGAAAGAATTGACCATTTTGGAAAACAAATCCACAAAAGCACAAGTCATCTTTCCAGTCTGCCAGTCCAAGCTATTGGAAAACTGCCTTACCTCATTGGGGTGGAGCAAAGACCAGTTTCCAGGTCTTCACCATCCTGAGCCTGTCCTGCTTTTCAGGTAACAAGATCAAAACACTTAATTGACAAAAGGATTACTAAACTTTCTGCCTGGTTCTTTCTCTCGAAAAGCTGTTAACACCCAGGCTGAGCTTATAGGGCATTATGGGGAAAATACCAGAGACTATCTCTCCATGGAGCTAAGGTGTCTCCAGAAAAATGTCAAGATATGAACATGTCCAGCCCTGCTCAAATCTGTTCATTGCCAGTGTTAAACAATGCATGTGCCATGTATCACTAATAAAAATACTTAATATTTACTTCTTTCTCCTAATGCTGTGCTTTCCTCAAGCAAAAGCATTGATATGTACTATAAATGCCAGTCTTCATGAACTACACTCTTACTTCAGCCACTCTTCCCCACAGACTAATTTTGCTCATCAATCAGATACCTCTTATTGCATGACTATATGCTGTAAGCAACTAAACCATGGTAAATTCTAAAACTCATGCCATTACCTTTCTCCCATACTTTTCATTTTCAAAAAACAGAATTTAAAACATCTTTCAGGACACATCATGTTTCTTGAAGACCAGATCCCATAGACCTTTAAAGAGATGATATTATTTGCCCGTTAAAACATTATCCTCTGAAAACATGATGTCATGAGCACATCAATCAAGCAGAAAATAGCATAATGAAATAAGATGTCTAAAAATTGGCAAATTCTGACCAAAAATCAGGTACACAATAGTCAATGTTAGCAAAATGTATCTAGGAGTGTAACAGTCTCCAATTACATGAAGGCTCTGGCTTAGATATAGCTGCATGGACCTGACTCAGTAATGTCTGGTTTCTGTGGCCTGAGAGCAGGGAGACCTCAGATGAGATGACAAGGATAGGGTGTGTCTCCCTGCCCCAAACCTCTGTGAACCATGTGGAGTGTTGAGTGGAAAGGCCACACTAAAAGGCAAATATATTATGAGCTTGCTCACTGCCAAGATACCTGGAATATCACCTCCATGCCTGTGCACACAATTATAAACTTTTTCTTACAAAAAAAAATTGTTGTTGCCTGGCTCTACCTGATGAATTGGAAGCACAACTGAAGCAGAATTTGGTGTCACCAGCTCTCTGCCAAGAATAAAAAGAAAATAAGCTACAAGAACAGATGCATAAGAAAAGGATCCTGACAGGGAATGCCTGTATGTTTGTGCCTACAGACAAGGAAAGCATGTGTTTCTAATGGTTTCTTTTTATAAAGTACATTCATATAAGATTGGAGCTTTTTATCAGTGCAAATTCTTATTCAAAGCTCTTCTATTTCTATATCTGGCAAAATAATCAAGAAAAGGTTGTACTTTCAATACCTGCAGCTCTAAGTACAAGTCATTACTTGCAATTTTTTACAATCCTATATTATTTCACCACTTTCAGACACCAGCTACATTATAAGACACACACAGCATATTACTTTCCACAGGTGCAATGAAACATCTTTTTTTCAAATTTTTAAGCTGACCTTAACAGCTAAGGTTATCCCTACAATATCAAAGTAATTTGGGTGTGTGATAGACATAGAAGGTCAACATTTTCAAGTAAAACACTTCTGAAGTTCAAGAAACCATGTTCTATTGAAGTGGGAACTCATCTTTTCAACACAGAGTAACAGGAGCTGTGGATGCTCAGCAAGACTTAAAATTAAGAACCTTAAGTTAATGCTGTCTTTTCAAACATGTGCCTGCAAATATGTGCTAGCAAATTTTAGATTCTGTCATTTCAGCAAAGAAATAATAAGAAAATATGTTTTGAACCAATACTTGTAACTTGAAGTGCATCAGTTTTACTATGGGAACTTCTTAATGTTTTAAAAACATCTGATGGAAAGAAAGAATATCTGGAGAGACATCCATGCATTCAATTGAATGATAAAAATATTTGGGGCAGTATTGATCTCAGTAGCTCTGGAAATTTCCATTTACATATGTAAATCTGAATATGTCATTCTGGAATTCTCTGAAGCCAGTTGTGAGAAAGAAATTACTTCTGAGGAAATATTATTTTTCTCATTTGTTGTTGTTACCCATAGTTTTCCTCTAAAATAAGTGTGTTTTGAAAGTAATTCATGCTCTGGGAGAACACAATGTAACAGCCTTATACTGTATGTACATTATGGAAAAGGAGAGGAGACAACTCTTCTGCTGATGCTTAAACAGTCAGAGTAGCTGAAGTGCGAAGAAACCTCTAGAGATACCCTAGTATAACCCCTGCTCAAAGCAGGGTCATGTACAGGAGATTGCTGTAATAAATCTGTAAACCTTTTGGGACACTGATGCCTGAAGATGTCAGATAGGAAGCTCAGTACCTTACCAGTGCTGTTGTGCTTCACACATGACAAGAAAACAACAGAACCGAAGTTACCAGGAAATTCCAAGTGAAGAATGGTTTCCTTGACCAGAAACATAAATAGTGAACAACAATGACAAAGACGTAAGAAATAAAAAGGGGTGGGGTGGGAAGGAGACAGGAAAGAATGCAAAAAAATTGTAAGGCATCACATGTAATGGCTTGGTAGGAAAATGTTTTCACACTTCAGCCACTGAAACTAGACTGAAGCTCCACCCTGTGTAATGTCTGTATTTTAACAGTAGATAATTGAAATAGAGCACACTAGCCTTTACTTATCCTGCCTAATGAATGTTATCATGTGGAAAAGGTAAATCAGTAACAGCTGAGATCAAACATACCTATCCCCTTTATAGTATACAATGCTCTCATTTATATAAATCTTTACAACCTGACTGCCCTTCTCATTTAAGCACAGTGAGTGAAACATTGCCCAGTACTTCTCTCTTAAGAATTCTCCATGCTGTTTGAAAGGGTAGCCCAAATGAATTGCTGGAATGACCATTGAAAGGGCTACTCGTTAGCTATGACTGTCCTTGGGAATTAGCCAGAAGTGAGGTAACGAGACCACAAAGTGCTGTTGGTATTGGCAGCAAAGCCAAGGTTCATCATAGTACCTCTTGTCTAGACTAGGGATGTAAAAGGAAATAGAAAACAATTCTTCGACTATATGCGCTTGATGTTCCATCCCCTTTTTCTATAGAAAAATGCAAGACATTTGGAATTTTTCATTTTTATTTAGGAAAAACAAATTTGGAAACCAGAGTGACTCATGCTGGAAAATGTCTGACTGGCATGTGATAGCCAGCTAGCTCCAGAAAGTTAAGGCTGTAGGAAGAGTTTGAGGAAGGCATGTGGATTCAGATTTTAATGTGATTTAACTCTTAGTATCCTCATCATTCACTTTGCTTTATTCACTGTGTAAATGACAGGGAGGTCCCCTACACAGTCACTCTATTTGTTTACAAGCAAGCTGATACATACCAAGAGGTCCACATGCCCTGGGAATGAGTTTCAGTTTTAGGAATGTATTGGATCCATTCCCATTGCACAAAGATCCTCTAGGAAATTCTGCAGCACAGATACCCTTGGGGGAAAAGTTCAGATCAGACCCCCTTTTCTGACTCACTTGGGCACCTGCACAATCATTGCTTTTCTCTGCAGAGCATCCTGCAACTGTGGTATCCCTGCCTGAATAGAGACCCACCCACCCTTTACACAAAATTCCTTCTCATTTCCAGCTGCTGCACTTCGTCCCCTAGCCAGCTCCGGTTCTATTACAGAGGGGCTGGCTGATCTATAGCTACAGACTGAAGGAAAACCTACAGTCTTTTCTCAGGATTTTCCCCTGAAGCTGAATCACACCTGTTTGGGGATATTTTCTGACCCGTGGCAGCTACTGTAAGCTTAACAGCACCTATCACTCTTCTTTCCTTCCTTTCCTTTGGCATGGTGCTGACATCCTCCTCTTTCTCCCATTCCTCATTTTGTTCTGGAAGGGTAGGCACTGCATTTCTTCAGCCACCACATCTATCCTAGCTCTCAGCTCTCACTATTTATCCATTGTCTTATTTCTGAGTAATAAATCAAAAGGAAAAAAAATACTATCTACTTCCTAGGATTCTTTTAGTGTTCCTTTCTTTAACACCACCTGTTTATAGACAACTTGTCTTCTGTTTCTGCCTCTGTTTCTGTTCCAAAAGTATGTCTTTTTCCCCACTTTCTCTTCTAGTGCACAGTGCCCATGTGTCCTTCATTGTGCTGACAAGTACAGAAGTTGATCTTTCCTTACCTGTTTATCTTTCAAAATAAAATTTGATGTGTTTGCAGAAGGGCATAGTTGTACCAACAGCACTTATGGGACTCACAGGACTTTCTTCCAAACCCATGTACCATTGTGCGTATGCTCCAGATTAAAATGAAATTTTGGCTATTTGCCACTCCACATACATACAACCCCCTTAAAAGGCTTTTCTTCCCTGTCATTCTCACATTCCTGTGTCTCAGTCCCCAGGTGCTGCCATTCAGGCACGGAGGGCAGGAAGATTTTTCTGTGGCCAGGCACTTGCAATGTTGGAGTCCTACCAAAGCAGGCCTGCTGCTGTGTTCTTGGATCTCTATGATTTTCTGATCTATGATTGTCACCTCCTCACAGAAGTGGCACCCTCTTATCCTAACCATGGCAGGCCCTCAAAGCTGGAGTAATGCTTCATATTTCAGGCAATTATGGACATATGTAGCAGACACAGAGACTTCAAGGAGTATGAAATACCAGACACTCCTTTTGTAGATAATCAACACCACAGATATGGGCAAAATGGACATCTGCACCCACTCCCTGCCTCCTTCTCACTTTTCTATTACTATCTGAACTGACATGGAGTTTCTTAAGGAACCAAGGGCCTTTCCTTTCCTAAATCACTCTCATCTAACAGCTTATCTTCTAAGTAATATCAAACTGTAAAGCTTTTTCTCAGCTCACTGCCCTTCTATGTCCTGATTCAAACTTCTTTTTATGTGATCTGTGAAAGACCATCTCTTTGACAGCTTCTACACCTCCTTGTCATGTAAGCAATGACCTCATGAGTTGCTCTACAAGACTGTCGTCACTAAATTTGTCCCATTCATATTTAAATTTGTTCTTGATCATAATAAGCTCTTTGCATATGTGCAAGGAAAATCATCCAGCCTCAACGATGTCATGAAACACTCCTTGAGATTTCAATCTGACATAATGATTACAAATTAAAGAGAAAGTGCATGTGAAGTCTGATATTCAATAAGCAGCATGTCTCCTGTGTAAAGCAGAATTGACACGTCATCCAAATGATCACAAAAACCTTGAAAATCTGGAGTTCTCCCTCATATGACTGTTTTATGACAAGGCATGGCAGAATAGAAAGGGAAAACTTTTGGTAATGACAAGACAAGGGCTATAATAAAAACAAGAACAACAGAGAAGCAGAAGAGCAATCTGTGAAGCTGCAGCAATAAAATCCTGGACTGGTTCCCAACTTGCATGTTAACAGCTTTGGTGACAGACATGTTTATTCTTCACAATTGCTTGGTTTTCGCTTAGGGCTTTGCACATGGTTGAATCTATTGAGGGACTGTGCATTAGTCTTATATTTCTAAGATATATTTTATTCTTTTTACATACACATTACGCATCGTATATTTAGAAATAATTCCTTTTGATTCACCCAAGTAAGAAATGCTGTCCCCATCTGATATCCTGGGTCATCCATACATGGAAAATTCATCCATCTTTTAATCTGCTCTGAAACTAGTCTTCATCTGATCACTGGGAGTGTTCAGGATATCGGGGGGGGGGGAGGTTGTGTGTCTCATTTTTTATTCTTTCTGTATCAGATCGAGAAGTCTTACACAGATAGCATCTCTACATAAGAATAAAAGCCCATTTTAAAAGGTTGGAATAGTCTGGATCAAAAGCCTCTCTCCAGCAGCCTTATTGTTATTTATACATGGTCATATATCAAGACTGCAAGTCAGATCTGCATAACTAAATTTATTCTATTATCTTCAGAAATTACAGTAAAATAGCTCTCTCACCCAGGATTATTCACTAGCTGTTGTTAGTTCAGCTGAAACAAAAAAAATATTTGCAAAGGTCTGTCAGAGCTGAAACAAGAGATGATTTTGGTGTACTTTATTTCTTTACAGTTTAGGATTGACCATCAGATTTTCCAAATTTATGTTGACTTAAGAAAACAGTAAGCCCTAAAAAATGGTGGGGGGGGGGGGTGAGAAGGGAGAATCCTGAATATGTCATTAAAAAATGAGACACTTCTTCCATTTCACTTGTACTGTCTGAGTTAAATAAGTCAGTTTTTGGAGAGTACGACGATTTAATTTGGCACAAAGTGTTGTAGCAAACTGAGAAATGGGTTTATTCTTTTATTGTGAGTATAAAAAATAACTTTTCTTTTAATTAAATAAACTTCCTGAAAATTTTTCTTTTTGGCACTTGACTGAAAACCAAAAATAATTTATGGTGCTTGAAGGATGCAGAGGTCACGATGTGCCTACCATCCTCTTGGTGGCTATACCTGCAGAGCTGTTGTTTCTGCCCTCTGAAAAATGAAAGAAAGCTCCTTCTTCCCATCTTGTCTGCTCTCCTGACCAATGCATTTAAAGAATGTAATAAAAATTATATTCAATTGTTACTACTTGCAATGGTGTCTGAGAAATCTTTCCCTTAATATTTTCAAAAGAGTGTAAAATTTTGTGTTTCAGCATAGCTTGCTGGTATTTTGCAATGCTTTCCATTCACTTCTCTTTTCTCTGTTTAATCAGGTTATCACATATATTGCAGGAGAAGTTCTGTTAACATCCTGAATCCTGTTGTGTTAAGCTCCATGTGCAAATATAAAGCACAAATCCTTTCTTATAGAATATCTACTGGCAGGTCTTTTTTATTTTTTCTCACAAATAGTTAGATTTTAGTGGAAGCAAAGTTCACTAAACACATACATACCTGTAGAACTGAGATGGGAAACATTGTTGCCGGCAAAAAAAGCTAATAGTTAAGATAAAAACAAACTTGTTTTGCAGTGATCAGCTAACTCCTGTAATAGCGCTGGGCTGGGCTTCTCTTTATCAAATATTATTTAATTATCTGATATAGAGTAATCACACTTTCTCTTAGAAGTGAAACAGTCTTTTTATCATGTACACTATATTGTGATAAACATATGCATACACAATATCTATAGCGGACACACACTACCTCTTGTAGAAAAGACATTTAAAATTGTCATAAATGTATGTATGAATTACAATGCATAAATTATCCTAAAAAAATAAAAAGAAAAAATAGAAAAAATAAAAGGAAGGAAGACCTGAGGAATTACAGGTCAGCCAGTCTCACCTCAGTGCTCAGCAAGATCATAGAGCAGATCCTCCTGGAAACTATGCTAAGACATATGCTTGGCTTCACTAAGGGCAAATTGTGCCTGACAAATTTGGTAGCTTTCTACAATGGGGTGACAGCAGTGGTGGGTAGGGGAAGAGCTACTGATGTCATCTACCTGAAATTCTACAAAGCATTTGGCACTGTCCCACATGACATCTTTATCACTAAACTGGAGAAGCATGGATTTGACAGATGGGCCACTTGATGGATAAGAAAATGGCTGGATGATCACACTTAAAAGAGTTGTGTTCAATGGCTTAATGTCCAAGTGGAGACCAGTAACAGTGACTGTTTAACATCTTTGTTGGCAACATGGACAGTGGGATTGAGTGCACCCTCAGCAAGTTTGCCACTGGCACCAAACTGTGTGATGCAGTTGACACACTGGAAGGAAGACATGTCATCCAAAGGGACTTTAACAGGCTTGAGAACTGGGCCAGTGCAAATCTCATTAAGTTCAATCAGATCAAGTGCAAAGTCCTGAACATGGGCTGGGACAATCCCAAGCACAAATAGCATCTGAGCAGAGAATGGATTGAGAGCAGCCCTGAGGAAAAGGACTTGGGCTTTTCATTGACAAGAAGCTCATAAGCCAGCAGTGTGCGCTTGCAGCCCAGAAACTAACTGTACGCTGGGCTGCATCAAAAGAAGCGCGGCTAGCAGGTCGAGGGAGGTGATCCCTCTGCTCTCATGACAACCCCCTGTAGTACTGCATTCAGCTCTGGGGCCCTAACATAAGAAGTTCTTCACATTATTCTTCCGCAGCTGAAGATTGTCCATAAGCAAATAAATTCACTGTGCAAAACCACTCTTCCTTTCAGGAGAGGATGCACCATATGTTGTATCTTGCAAAGAAGATATTTCTTCCTCAAAACACGAAGGACCTGATGACTCTCTTGGGTCTACAACTTTGGATTGCCAGTGGACATCCAAAACAAACTTTCTTTGTGTCAGATATATAGTTGATCATTCAAGCAGGCTAAA
This sequence comes from Melopsittacus undulatus, assembly GCF_012275295.1. Classification (NCBI taxonomy): domain Eukaryota; kingdom Metazoa; phylum Chordata; class Aves; order Psittaciformes; family Psittaculidae; genus Melopsittacus; species Melopsittacus undulatus. The sequence continues at coordinate 18,151,187 of NC_047528.1, read as the reverse complement.
CATTTTCTCTTAGTACATGTTGACACTATATGCTCCTCAATCCACATTATGCCTTGATAAAATGTATTTCTGTTACCTTGTGAATTCTCTTTGAAAGGCCTCCCCACCTTTCCTCATCACTGTGATTTTGCTGCAGGAACACTTAGCCATAGGCAGTCAGGCTGAGCTCTATGCTATTCTCTGTCTAAGCGTCTTAGCACCTCTGTTATCCCATGTCCAAACCATGGCTGGCTATCAGCAGGGCACACTAAGGCCAGAGCCATCTGAATGACAAGTCTTATTCCCTTACCTTCATGTTCAAATAAAACATCTTCCTGTGACACATGTTAACAAAAACTGGTCACAGCAATTTCTCCAGGAATGAAAAACAAAATGGGTACAAGTGTGAGAGAGATGAATCATGATTTAGATTTCACAGAACTGGCAGGATGTTGCCTGTGTTCTAGTATTTACTTACACAATTGCTCTGCTTGATATAGCCACTTAAGGTCTAGGAGTGAATGCACTTTCGTGCTGCTTGTCTCACTCACTGAATTACAGTTGGGTAGGTAATAACGTATTGACTGCAACAGGTTATGCCGAGACCAAACTGTCATTTGCAGGCGCATAGTCAGGAAATCTGTCCTGGTGATTAGAATTTGCTTCAAGAAGTCAAAGAATTACTTCACTTTTTGCTTTCATTCCTATGGGGCAGATTCATTTGAAAAGTGATAGTGATGCTTTAATGAAAATAATTGTTTATTTTTATTAATTAATTTATGCATTTTACTTTGAAACAACAGAATGCAAACAAACAAGTGATGTCAGCATGTGTAGCAGAGAAAAAAATAGTCTATGAGAACATACCCTTTCTTGAATATAATGACATGTTTTTTCCGTAGAAAGGCCCTAAGGCTGATTTCTTACTTGCAGTTTCAAAACATCATCATTAGCAAGACACTGGGGAATAAAACTGTTCTGTGAATCCATTTATATCTTTACTGAAAACCCCACTTTTCTATGCGAAGAACAACAGTCACTCGCTGTTTTTCCCTCACAGCTTTTGATGTGGGCCAGAAGACCATTTCAAGTAATAAGAGTAACATATCCTACTAATCTAAGTTGCCTACTAGCCACCATAAAGAAAGAAGATAAACATAAAATCCATTGCTATTCTCATGAGTGGTTGTATGTTATATTCACTACTGTAGGATTTTTTGTTGAAATCTGAATTTTGTTGCCTTTATGGATAATTCGAGCTTATACTGAGCTAGAAGACCCATATTTACTAAACAATTCACTGGTGAGGTAGGAAGATAACTTGGCAAGATTCCTCCTCCCTCCCTCTCCTCCCAGCTTATAAATTCCAGATTTTTTTTTTTTGTCTGAAGACCAGGAATAACAAGATTAACTCTGAAAAACACAAACCAAAGCAAATGTGTCTTTTTCTTTTTTTTTTCTCAAATTCTTTAATGGGGGCCCAATCCCAACCCTGAATCTTTTTACTCAGTTCAGCTGGTAACTCAGTAGCCTGAATCAGACCCATACACAGGATTGCTTCTGTTCCTTGGTATGTTTCAGCTGCCAGCCAGGGTTCAACAAGAATGCATGAGAGAACCCTCTGTCCTTGGCATAAACTGGCCAGAGTGTTAATCATTTCTCACTGACTGACATTTTTTATGCCTTCTGACTTTCCATGTCATCTGTTTCTCTCTTCCTGGTGCTCTGAGACACACCACGTTCTGGTTGCTGTGGGAACTCCAGTCACCCTCCGCAGTGTTTCGTGTCTAGCAGCCTACCAGTAGCAGGTACCTCCCTGGTAAACAAGGCTCTGACAGCTTTTGACTGGCTACAGTTTGTGCAGCTGCACTGCACTGGGAGAAGCAAAGAATATGTTTCATTTAAAACTGAAAGAAAAGTTGGTTCAGTAACATGATCTGTGGCAAAACCACTCTCTCCTCTGAGGGCAGTCAGGTAAAATCCATTACGCCTAGAATTTCAAAGATTTTTTTCTAAAGTTGTTAGTAACAATGCAGCCCATTGTTTACATTTTAATTATCTTCTGTTTCACTGATTTTTAAATAAGATTAATTAACCTAATACTTTCAGCTGAAATATTGTGAGTTGAACCTATTCAAGACCTACTTCAAAGACTAGCATGGCTTGTTTATGTAGAGGAAGTCAAATTAGCAATGACTTTATAGTAATTTAGTAGCTCATGGACACTTCAGTGATGAGAAATACTTCTTGGAGAATCTTTCCTCAGCAGTCTCTGGTCTTAAAGGAGTTTTCTTCTTTGCATTTTTAGTACATACAACTGTCCAAGCTACCTAGAAAATAAGCAAAGGTAAGTGACTCACTTGGTAAAGTAAAAGGTCAACATCAAAAACCAGAAGTATCCTTGTGCTTGTGACAAAACCAAAGAGCACACCTGGCCTTTAAGTTACTTCAATGAAACTGCAAGCTGAAGAGGTATGTTGCGTGTCACTGTCCTGTACTTAGTACCCTATTATCTCTGTTTTTACTGCCACAATCTTAACTTTGATCAAGAATCTCATTGCTTTTACACTATGCTTTTCAAATACAGTTCTCATCAAAGTTACCATAAAATGTGCAACAAATGTATGTAGAATTGGAGGCACATTGTGTAACTGTGTGTCTCTGAGAATAACGTTGCACACCTAATTGATTGATTCATTTATAGGAAAGATATGAATATATAAAACATGTCTGCATTCATGAATACCTGATATGAATCAGTATAGTTTCTTGATGGTATACATGTAGAGCCCTGGATCTTTGGCCAGAACTACAAAGCATATTACACAACACAGGAAACATGTGAAAAGGGAGTTTCAGGCCAAATTTGCAATGTGCCACTCCCAGAGTAGTGACGTGCTGATCTGATCTTCCAACATAAGTTGTTTGCTTTAAATTATGCCTCCTGTCAGTAATGCCAAAGTGCTGTGACAGCAGCTAGGAAATGGGAGGAAGAAAGGAAGTTCCCAGTTATGCCATCTTTTTTCTAGCCAGTCCTTATGTGGACATTACCCTTTGCCTAGCTTCTTCACTATCTTCTCCCAGTTGTCTGGTCCTTCTGTCTCTTTCAATTTTTATTCTTATTTCTTATTTTTACTATGTATTTTTCTTAACTGAATCTTCTGATTGTATAACCCAACAGAAGAACTATGGCAAACAAGGGTTGATCAACCTTTGTCCCATTACCCAGAAAGCTCCCAGGGACAAACCCATCTCTTTCCAACAGCATTTGTTGCCCAGTGTAGCAGGATCTTCAATATTTTCAGACACCCATAGGCAAATCCAATGAATATTCTGCTTTAATTCCCACACAGCAGGATGAGTTCACACAGGTACTCGTTGAACACTGAGGACATACGGAATTCTTTCCAACTCTGACGAAAGTTACATTCTTATGTTTTACCTAGGAATGACTTACTCAAATTTATAAATGTTGCACAAAGTTGTTTGTTGGGTTTTTTATCACACCCTTAGAGGATAAGACAGACAACCACCAGACTTAACAAGCTATACTCATTTGGTGACCTCAGACAGTAGTGCTTTGTCCCTTTGCACTCTTTCTTAAACCAAAAGCATCCCCACAGTTCACTGATGCATTTGGAGAAATAAGTAATCTGTCTGTGGTACCAAAACCATCCTGTACCTGTACGCCAGTAGTGTAAGGAATAAAAGACATCTTTCACTTAAATGTCATCACATGACAAAACCATCCCAATGAACTAACTAGTCTCATGAACATTATAAACTTTAGTCCTTGTCACTCTGGTCTGTTTTGCTAAGAATGCATGAACTGGAGAGGATTCCCCCAGTCATAATAATTTTACAAAAGCTAAGCAGTTCCAGACCACTTTATCCAACAAGCTACTCTGGAGCTTAACATCTAAGAGCTTGATCCCTGAAGGCCAAAAAGCATTAGAAAATACGAGGTCACTGCGCCAAGCAGGGTAACTTGCTTGGAGTTATAACAGAGTAATGAGTTTATTCATTGTTCATAAATAAACAGGAAACCCATGTTTGCTTACTACTTGGAGATATCATGCCCACAAAAGAGCTGGTCATCCACACAGATTTTCTCCTTAATAAATGCCATATGTCTCCCCATTTTTATAACTCAATTTCTAATAGTTGTATAAGAGATAGACTCTATTGCATAAAAGATGACATTTCATGAGTACCAGAAGGGATGAAAAAAGTTTCCTATGGCTCTGAGACTCTTGTCTGATTGACTGATTAGTTAGGTAACTTTACCACATTGGAATTCTTATCAGAGTTCCTTTCTTAAGATGCACTCTATTTAGAGTGATAATCACAGTAGGAATTATGCATCAGAAACCAAAACTGAGTGTAGTTACTCCAGACTTACCATTCACAGTTTTAGCACTGAGAGACATTAACCACTGCGATGATTCTCTGGGGTAAAAATATGTGAACACACTGCCATGTCATGGCACATATTTTTTAGGATGTCTTCTTTTCACGTCATTCATAGAAGTGACTATTGTCTGTGAGAACACTGTCTTCCCAGTCTTCAGGAACCCAATGTAATGCAGAAGACCTTTCCAACTGTCCTATGCATAGCCATCTGTAGTCTTTGGCTACCAGATAATGTAGCAAAGTTCTACAGCTTGTGGTATCTACCAGTGCTGGGTACTTTTGCTAGTACAATCCATGTCCTGGTTTTAGTTGTGATAGAGTTAATTTTCTCCCTAGTAGCTGCTACACTGCTGTGGTTTTGGATTTAGTATGAGAAAAATATCAATAACACACTGATGTTTTAGTTGTTGAGAAGTTGTGTTTACTCTAAATCAAGGATATTTCAGTTTCCTGTGCTCTGCCAGTGAGGAGATGCAGTAGAAGCTGGGAGGGAGCACAGCCAGGACAGTTGATCCAAATGAGCCCAAGTAGTATTCCATACCACAGAATGGGAAGCTGGCCAGCACCAAGTACTGCTTGGGAACCGGGTGGCCATTGGTCAGTAGTTGTTGAGCAATTGTATTGTGCAACACTTGTCTGCCTTGTTTTTCATTCCTCTCTCTCTTTTTCCTATGATTATTATTATTGTTGTTATTATTACCATTATTACTGTTATATTTTATTTCAATTCTTAAACTGTTCTTATCGCAACTCATGGATTTTACCTTTTTCCAATTCTCCTTCCCATCTCTCCTGGGGTGGGGGTGGGCTCAGTGGAGTGAGCTGCTGTGTGGTACACTGATTGCCAGCTGGGGTTAAACCACAACAATCCACAATGGTACGTAGTTCCTTTTTTTCCTGGAAAAAAATGTGGAGTTAGCATGTTCTCAGTCTAACTGGGTTTTAATTCCAAAAACATCAAAGTGGATACAGACATTCTAAAACCTTTTAAACTTTCTTGCTTAGTTACAGAAACATGGCAATGATCCCATAGTATTACATGCTAAATTTTTGAGGTTCAGAAAACCACACTCCAATTTTGATCTCTATACAGGTTTTTGAACCCAAATAAAACCCTGATTAATTTCATTTCCAGACAAGGAAGTATCATGAAGTTCCTGAATCTTAGGCTTGAATGGGATGAATTGAGAAATTTGAGAAACTTGGATGCTAAGAGCACATATAGAATAAGAAAAATATTGGCCTAGAAGAATTAGGTTTTCAGGTCTGGCAAATCCAGAGTTGTATAATGTAAATTATGATAAAAGGCAGAGAAATAGAATTTTCCTTTTAAGCATTATAAGCCACAACTCCTTTTTCAATAGAAACAAATCATTTTTTGATTTTCTACTGAATCCCTGTGCACATAGCTCAGAACCTAGCACCAGGAAAAAGGGAAGTGGATAAGTTTCCCAGAAGAGAAGATTGAAATGAAGTAAAATTGGAAGATTTACTGTGCTCAAAGTAGCTTCTACACTAAATGTTGTCCAGGTCCAGTATTCTGGAGTAGTAGAGTTATCTGAAATTGTATCCAGTAAAATGGGATTAAAGGTTAGATAAAATACATATTTGATGTACAACAACAAAAACATTTCTCTAAGCTTGGCTATAAAGTTAAAGCTTGCACTATATTCTGAATCTGCTCTCTCGGATGTCTTATCTGTCTTATCTTTCTGAACTATGAAATGTGCATATAACTGTGGTCTGTAAATCAGCATTATAATACTGAACTGCCAGGCCACTTTACCACTGTCCACCTCAGCACAGCACCACTGCCCCAGCTGTGTAAGCTATGGACCTCTTCTGTACATAAAACACTTTATGTATAGAAGCAAGCCAACATGTCCCTTTGTGAAGCAGGTACATTACTGTTAGTATAATTCAATTTATCTGTAGTAATGAAAACACAGAAGTGACAAAAATTCAGAAATCAATATGGCCTGAGCTGAAACTGTTCTGAAAACGAAAGGTTTTGGCAGCAAAGGCATTTCAAAAAGCTTGTTCTGAACTGCAAATTTTTTATTTATTATGGCTTGATCACTAAACGGAAAATTAAAAAAGTTACCTATTCACCTGGTTCAACTTGTGAGCCTGAGACAGATCCAGGATAGGAAGGAGTCCCCAGCTTCTCCAGCCCTTATTTCCCAGCTGCTTCATATTTTTGCCTCTTGATGAAGCGGAAAAGAAAGCAAAGGAGCTGCTGGGCAGAAAGCAAATTAATGAACAGCTTGGCCAGAGGAATTAACTTACAAGAAAACATTACAAGTAGATAGCTTGACAGAATGGTGGATTGGAGGTGAATTAAATCTACACAAATTCAAAGGGAATGATATTAAAGAACAAAAGAGATAATTTAAAGTAGCATAATCTATTGTTGGGGAAAAAATAACAACCTACAGACCAAACCAAACAAATAAAGAAAAAACCCACCAAAAAGACAAAACAAAAATAAATAAACAAAAAACAAACCAAAACAAAAGAAACAAACCAAACAGACATAAGATATGCAGCAACTTAAAATATCCATTGTATGAAACAAGAAATGAGTAGGGGAAAGTAACATTTGCTTTTGCACTGTTTCTGGTGAATTATTGTAAGATTAGTTATTCTCTGATTAATTACTGGTGTGGAAAATTCATGGTAATGAGCCATCAGCACACAGAGATCCACAAGGGGTAGCAGACTTCTATCACAGGAAGCAGGATCACCTTAATATGAACAATGATTTCTCTATTGGAACTTACAGTCCTGCTGGTTCAGGATAATGTCTCCAACCATGAGCAACACTCTGACAGGAGCCGAGAAGTACTCCTGTGAGGAAAGGGGAGAGTTTCTCTCCCACTAATGTCCTGTTCTAATTTTAATAATCAGCTAGTACTCTGGCACATGTAGTGGATATTCCTTCCAAAGTGTTGTTATATTAATTAGTTTTCTAGTATACAATTTCTATAAAACAAGACACCTTTTTCGCTGCCAGTACAGTAAGTTCCATGGACTCAAATCCATTCAAAAATGCATTTACTTTCATAGCTTACATTTGGCCCCAGCAAGCTCTATTGCAAATTCCCTTGGTCAGGTGTTGCAAATGAGTAAACAGAAGCTCCAAGCCTGCCTTTCCTGTGTCACTCATATAAACTGGATTTTATTCTCTTAATTATTGTTACTGGGATATTCAATCCAAAGGACTATGTAGGAAAAGTGAGACCAACAACTCATCTTAAGCAGTTCCACTGGGAGTAGCTTCCCTGGAGGAAGGGGCATAACAGGAGGCTTAGAAGAGGACATGGAAGTTAACTTTTAAATTATCCACATATTTATGCAGAAGATGTCCATGATGCCCATGTAGTCTTAAATTCTGTATAACTCAGCCCTTTCAATTTCCATCAGTAATGCCTACAGCAGCCTCATAGTTTCTAGCTATGAAATAAAGATCTATAGGAAGGATACTCAGACCTTGAGACATCTCATAAGTTCAGCCACAAGAAAGTTAGTTACATAATAGCAGAAATGTAAACATGGAAAACAAGTTAGTATTTCTAATTCTTTTACACCAGCTCTCTTGAAATGTTGCTGATTAAAACAATAAACTCAGCTGAACCAAAACAATAACAGATGTACTGTAAGTGTTCCCAGATCTAAACACCTTAGAAGGTTTGAGGTCACATTTATTAAAACTGATCCCTATCTTAAGCAGTTTTGACACATATTCCTAGCCTTGGTTGTAAGCAAATAAGTAAGTCCTTTGAAGCATTCTGAAGCAGGAAGACGAGGATCTGCCACAGAAAGCAATTTTGACCTTACATTTTTGCACAGATTTCTCTAACTTAGTTAAAGTCATGAGTATTTTTCAGGTGATATTTCATGGAAATGACATTTTAAACCAACAACCTGTCTGCCTGGGCATGTGTATATGTAAAATGGAAAACAGCACTTAGATATTCAAAACTTAAGTGAAATGATACAATTTGGAGTAAACTGATGGTGACGTATCCTCTAATAGCTATAAAAGTATTCTCTAGTGACTAGATTGGAATATATTTCAACAGAGATATAATTCCTTACTTCATCATTTTCCTGATTATTACTAAACTACTAAATTAATAAACAATCCTTTCTAATATAGTATATTGTTGAATTCAGCATATAAAAGTATACCCACTACTGCAATATGACAGGGTGCACATGATGAAATCCATCTGCTTCCAAAGGTTACAGTTCAGAATTTCACTCACAATGTCATGCAATGGTTCCAATTACAGATGCTGACATTCATGTGCCAGTGGCACAAAGAGCATGGAAAGTCAGCCTCACCAGATCTGTTCAGAAACAGATTCATCATAACTTCCCAGATATTTGCAGACAACCCCAAAATCACAGCTGGTGACATCTTAGGCCACCCAAGACATTTCCACACCACCAGCTGGAATTTCTATGTTCTAAAGTTTTGATTTCTAACTATAAGTTTACATTCTCTTACCTATATAAAGTATTAAAAAAAAAACAAAAAAGCTTTGTGGATCGTATATCACAAAATAAAAGAGTACGGACGGAAAAAGTCAGACAATGGTAACAGTAAGGCAGCATTTTGTTTAATGTATTTGTATGCAATAAGGAACATGTCAGGGAAGCTAGGGATCAGGTCAGGAAATGTAAGACCCAGTTAGAATTAAGTGTGGCCAGGGATGTCAAGGATAGCAGGAAGCACTTCTATAGGTATGTCACAAACAAAAGACAGACTAGGGATAATGTAAGCCCTCTCCAGAAGGAAAAGGGAGAACTGGCTTAGGATATCCTGGATTTGGAGAAGGCTAAGGTCCTCAGTGGCTTCTTTGCCTCAGTCTTTGCTAGCAAGGGCTCTGACCATGTTGCCCAAGTCTTGGTAAAAAGATTAAGAGACTGTAAGAAGGAAGACGCTAGGCCCACTGTAGGAGAGGATCTAGTTCAAGACCATCTTAAGAACCTGAATGTGCACAACTCCATAGGACCTGATGAAATCCATCCACAGGTCCTGAGGAAGCTGGTGAATGAAGTTGCTAAGCCACTGTCCATCATATTTGAAAAATCATGGCAGTCAGGTGTAGTTCCCAACAATTGGAAAAAGGGAAATAGAACCTCCATGTTCAAGAAGGGAAAAACGGATGACCCAAGAAACTACAGACCAGTCAGTCTTACCTCTGTGTCTGGCAGGACCATGGAGCAGATTCTCCTGGAAGGCATGCTAAGGGACATGAAAACAACAATGTGGTTGGTGACTGAAGACAACATGGCTTCATTAAGGGGAAATCCTGTCTGACCAATTTGGTGGCCTTCTATGATGGGGGTATGGAACTGATGGACAGGGGTAGAGCAGTCAGTGTCATCTACCTGGACTTGTGCAAAACGTTCGACACTGTCCCTCACAGTTTCCTTGTCTCTAAACTGGAGAGACATAAATTTGATTGATGGACCACCCAGTGGATAAAGAATTGGCTGGATGGCCACACACAAAGAGTTGTGGTCAATGGTTCAATGTCCAATTGGAGAAAATTAAAAAGTGATGTCCCTCAGGGGTCAGTGTTGCAAAGTGGTAAATGCTCCATCCCTGGCAGTGTCCCACGTTGGACAGAGCCTTGGATGACATGGTCTTGTGTGAGGTGTCCCTGCCCATGGCAGGGGGTTTAGAGCTAGATGATCTTAAGGTCCTTTCCAACACTAACTATTCTGTGATCCCGTGATTATATAATAAAAAAATCTTACTTATAAAAAATGTGCCAGGAAGTACAATAGATAGCTCTATGGTTAGGGAACTCTTGGAGTGTACTTACAACAGTTTGGCATTCAGCTGAGTAGGATGATTCTTATGTCCTTTTATGTAATAAAGCTAAAAAAATCTTAAGGATGACCCACCTAATGTGTACTTTCTGGGACAATGTAAACACATCCCTTTTACCCCTTTTTATGTTCCATCCTCCTTAATATTCCTGTTTTCTTGCCTTAGTGGTTCTTTCTTCTTGGCTTCATTAGGCTGAATTCCTTGTGTCTGGAGTCTTCTTTTGAGTTAGAGAATAAATAAGACAAACTGAGTTGTGACCTTGATTCCCAACAAGAGATCCTATCATAGCATATCCTCTCCTGGCCAGCATCAGATTAGCATCTCCCTTACCTTACCCTTGCAGGGCACACAGTGAAGTGTTCTGTGAGAGGTACAAAGGGTAAAGAAAAGACACTTCCTTCCACTGCTCTCTGAGTTAGCATACAACTCATCTCTCTCCATTACCTTTATAGCAACTCCATAGTTTAAATAGCTATGGATTTATTTTATAATCCAAAGTTCTCTACTGAGAGGTTTCTAGATTTTTCCTTAGAAGTCAAAAGTTGCCACTGAGGTGAAGCCAAGTCTCATTCTAAGGCTTGCTTTCAATATATATGGAGGATCAGTAATGGATAATGAACAGTAACATACCAAAATATACAGAAAGGCAGAATCCTAATTCACATCTAAAGGTAAGCACTTAGATTGGGCAGACAGGGTCTCACTTCAGAGGCATTTACCTCTCTCCATCAGCTGGGGAAGGGAAACTGAGCTCTTATCTGGACAGAACTGTCTCACTAAGGGGCTACAATTCAGCCACAAGTTAAGCGCCTTACTTACGGAGACTGGACCCCATCCAAAATCACTTTAGTTAGTCAGGAATAAACAGTTCTAAATTGACTGTTGATACGCTAGAGGGAAAGAATGCCATTCAGAGGGACCTTGACACACTTGTGAGGGGGGCTAATGCCAACCTCATGAAGTTTAACCATGACAAGTGCAAGGTCCTACACCTGGGTCAGAGCAATCCTAGGCACAGCTACAGGTTGGGCAGAGAAGAGATTCAGAGCAGTACTGTAGAGAAGGACTTGGGGGTGTTGGTCAATGAGAAAATGAACATGAGCCAGCAGTGTGCACTCACAGCCCAGAAAGCCAACCGTATCCTGGGCTGCATCAAAAGAAGCATGACCAGAAGGTCAAAGGAGGTGATCTTCTACTCTGCTCTCATGAGACCTTACTTGGAGTACTGTGTGCAGTTCTGGTGTCCTCAACATAAAAAGGACATGGAACTGTTAGAACAAGTCCAGAGGAGGGCCACAAGGATGATCAGGGGCCTGGAGCACCTCCCATATGAAGACAGGCTGAGAAAGTTGGGGCTGTTCAGCCTGGAGAAGAGAAGGCTGCGTGGAGACCTCATAGCAGCCTTCCAGTATCTGAAGGGGGCCTACAGGGATGCTGGAGACAAACTATTCATTAGGGACTGTAGTGATAGGACAAGGGGTAATGGATTGAAACTTAAACAGCAGAGGTTTAGACTGGATCTAAGGAAGAAATTCTTTACTGTTAGGGTGGTGAGGTACTGGAATGGGTTGTCCAGGGAGGTAGTGAATGCTCCATCCCCGGCAGTGTTCAAGACCAGGTTGGATGAAGCCTTGGGTGATATGTTTTAGTGTGAGGTGTCCCTGCCCATGGCAGGGGAGTTGAAACTAGATGATCTTGAGGTCCTTTCCAATCCTAACTATTCTATGATTCTGTGATTCTATGACTGCAAGTATCTCTGTTAAATGTGAAGTAAAACATATCAGAGGATAAAAGTGAAATTACTCTTACAATGCATTACATCCTATATAACAGCTTGGTTCAGCACAGAAATGTAGGTACTACTGCAGACAGCATACTAAGAGTATACTCATGGTCCAAAAAAATCTAACAGCATTCAGATGCTGTAGAAGCCTGGAGAGGATGGAAACAGCATGGAAAACATCATAATGCCTTTACGTATAAAAATGATAGAGCATACTTCAGATGCTTCTTGCAGCACCAGACATTGTGTCCCATAAAACAATAAGACTTGGTGAGAGTTCACAGAAAACTGAGAGAAATGGAAATGTGGTCATATGAAAAGAAATTGGAAAGACAGAGGTTTTTCCCCTTGTAAAAGGATGAACGGGAGACAAAATGAAAACATTTTATAAATTAATGTTATCATATAAAACAGCACAGGGAAAGCAGATCAGGGGCTTCCACTCTGGATCTGGAAGGAAGAACAACAAGGTATTCACTGAAATTAAAAGGTGTGCAAGTCAAAACTGATAAAAGGAAATACCTTTTTATATTACGTGTAATTAAATTGTGGAACTCATTGCCAAAGGAAGTTGTTAAGACCAAAAACTTCACCAGATTCATCAAGAGATTGGATATTATATCAATATCATGGATATCCAGAGTTATCATAATTAAAGAAAATAAAACTTTTGGAAGAGATATTAAACCTAGTGCTTCAGGGCTTAAGCTAATCTCTGACAATTAGTGAGTAGGATCAAGCAGGTATTTGTGGAGGCAGATTATTCTGCCTCTGCCTCCTGCAGCATTCTTCTGTTGTTCTTTGTAGCATCTGGTACTGGTTATATCAGAGAGGATAACAGACAAAATGGCTTTCCAGACTCAGCGAGTCAAGGATTCTTCTACTGTTACACTCCTCTGTAAGGAAGCTCTATTCAGAGGTGGTGTCTTAAATCCTTGTGTGAAATCACAGGATGGGGCCACAATTTTGTCCTTAGTCACATGTGAAGGATATGTAAACACATGATTATGTGCTTACAGGGATTGGTTGCTTTCCAGATTTTAGTGTGAGGTTTGCCTAGCACTGTAGGATTCTTTTCTTCTGCATAAAGATGCCAAATAGTATTGAGAGATAGGTAAAGGAGTTATCTTCAACAACAAGACAATCCAGATAATTTATCAACATGTTTGTGGCTCCAAAATAACAAAACCTGTGAAAAGAATAAATCAATACACAGAATACAGTAAGAAACATGTTCTGAAGGAAGTCATTAAAAAGATGCCTCTTTTCCCTATTTCTTTTCACCTTGGCTTAGTTTTGCTGAATCTCCACACAAAGTCTGATCCGCATCCTGGCATGGGGGTCTTAGTAGCTGGGCACTCATATAAACCCACCATTAAATGAGCAACTAATTGACTTCCTTCCCCAGCCAGACATCCTATCTACTTATGTGCAGGTTAAACCTAAAAAACTGTCAGCAGTGAACTCATCTGATCAAGGGCTGGCAACAGGGAGATGCCATTATCAAGGTTTGAGAAGACTTCCTACAGTGGTCTACCTATCAGTGGGAAGATATATCTTTTGTATTATTTGCATAGTACAAAATGGGAGGAAAAAAAAAATCAGAATTAACACAGACAATTTTTACCTTTTTGTGAAAAAACAAGAATTGATCTGTTTTACTTCAAACAATAACTGACCATTGCAAACATAGGAAGAGGTCTTTATGAACTTCCTTTTCATCTTACCCACCTACCAAAGCACTTTCTCTGGAGAATTAAATTTTCTCAGTATAAAGAATTCATACCAGCATTAGTTTTAGAAATCTGATCCTACATTTTTTTCCCATGAAGAATAATTCCATGATCTGTTATCTTTGGCACTTTTCCTAATCCTGACAACCGTTCATTATCTGTTTTGGTTGGTTGGGTTTTAAGCTACATTTGGAGATATTATTGGCAAGTACTTGCAAATATACAGTAGCCTAGGTAACCCTTTCTTTTGTGTTTACCTTCACCCACAGGATTAGTTTAAGCTACCTGTCAGTGTGGGTGGAATTTAATAAAGTTCATAACTAGATCTTTACTTCATTTGACCATCCTCAAAAGTAATTCCTTTAAAAAATAGTAGCTGCAGATATAAATTGAAAGCACTACAAAGATTTTTACCATCTTGTTATTTTTGCCCTTGTCTGGGTAAATTTAAAGGTGTAACTCTTCTGCTAGTCCAGCCTTTTATTCCTAAGTGTAAATTTTTACATTATTTCATTTTAAAAGCATCCTAACAATCACAGCTAGTTAGAAAGTTCCTCCTGCTCCTATGTGAAGTATGCACATTTTAAAAAACTTTGTATCAAAATAGGTAGGTTTTCCACAATACCATTTTAACTAAGATGCATTTCAAACTCCTACTTGATTAGACTTCATTTTCAATGTCTTATTTAAGTTAATGTAAACCACAACAGTTTGGATTTCTATTCTTTACCTCCAGACCTTCAGATTTTTACCTTTTTTCTTATCTCCTCCCCTTCACCCCTATATGACCCACTGAAACAGTGGAGAGAAGGTAAACTCTGTAAAAATGGAGGAAGAAAACAACCTCTACACTTATTTAGGTCTCCCATATATTAACAACAGTAATAACAATGCTACTATACAGCTGAATAAATATATGAATATGTAGTTATACAAGTACTTTTAATTTATGACTATAAATGAATTTATAGAAACTTCTCTGCAAGCCCCCAGTCTGCTTCCTCTGGCCCAAGTGTTACTGTCAGTACAAAACTTGAGCCTGGAGTGAATTTTTAGAAGTGATCATAACCCACTGAAAATAAATGTATTTTTAATGGGAATGCTGATGCAATCTCATCTGTTCTAGATCAGATAGTGCTACTCAGTTTCTTGTACATAAACCTCATTTAAACGCAGTGATGACAAGAGCTTGTTTTTTCACAAGTCCTATAAAGTTCAGTTCAAACAAATACCTGTTATCAGGCTATTCAAGAAAAGGAATGTAGGAGGGGGGGGGTGTTTTAATGTTTTTCCTAGTTTTGAAGTGGTTGAATGGTTCATCAACCCACTGAGTAGTTTCCTTAGTTATTTTCATTTTAATTAATAGACTTGTGAACAACCGCAACTGCCTTGTGGACATCAGAAACACTAAACAGATGACTAACTTGCAGTGAACAATCTACTCATTAGAGCCTGACTTAATTTGAGCCATACATGCTGAAAAATAAAAGTGTGCCAGTATGCGGGTTGTTGTATAGTTGTGTGTCTGCTTTAAGTGAAAACAAGTCCCAGGTGAGCAGAAAGTAACAATTGTAAAACTGTGAGGAGCATTTTACATTTATGGCCACCTGTTAGCATGATTTTAAACCATGTTTGGCACATGAATTATCAGCCAGGTTGAGGACATGAATCATCAGACAGGTTAGCATTACAATGGTGGTGCTGGTGGCAACCATGGCTGCAGAAAGGAACTGCCCCATCAAATGTCAGATCCCTGGACTAGGGCAGGTTTTAACACCCGATTACAGGAAACACAGCACATATTATCACTGTGCTTCTTCTGTCCTGTTTCTGGATAAGAACCATCTACTGGGGGTTCATTAGAAAACAGCCTTGAGGCAAGCCAGCTCTGTAAACTACAGCTGTCTAATTGGTTTTGCTTGTGTGCACTGTCTTTGCTTTTATAATGGCGAAAAGCAACACAGCCTTTCTAGTTAGATTGTTAAACATAATAGCTGAATGGCACAGCAGTAAAGAATTTGCCCTGTTCTTTATAATTCCAGAATAAGGCACAGCAAAGATCCAGGATTTTTCCAGCCCATTTCCCCCATCATCATATCCAATGGTAATGAGACTGTTTTGTTAGGGTTTTTTTTTCCTTAAAATAATGCAAACGATTGTAAGCCTTGCTAAAATCCAAAATAAATGTCAAAACCGAATTCCAGGAGCAAACACATCTCTCCCTTTATTCTGTTGTCGCTGCTTTATTTGCTTCAAATACTGAGGCTATGCACTAATTGGTGTCTTTGTTGGCAGTGAACACAGGGGAAAAAATGTACAGGCATAGAAGATGAACTCCCCTCTCTGCCTGGAGGTGGTCCCCCTCAACCAGGGCTGAAATGCACTGATACAATGGGGAAAGCTCTAAAATCACCATTTGCTACACCTGTTTTGTGTATTAAGAAAGGAATTTGGTTTGTCAGTTCAGCACCTTTCATAGGCCCTAAATTGATTCAAAAGGAAAACATAAAGCTCCATGAAGCCAGTTTTCTTCTCAGTGCTTAGATTCAAAGCTCTTGCTTCTTTTATAGGTCTTTGCTGGTTTTCACATAAGGACTTCTCCATCAACATGCTGAGCATATGCTGAAGGTGCAGAAGCCACTGTTTCCATTTGCTTTCTATAGAGTAATTCAATGCATATTCTCACAGACATGGTCTGTATATTTGGAAGGATTCCTAATACAGCTGCAGCTTTTCCCTTTTTTAACAATCATATTCTCTTTCCCTTTCAGGAATCTACCCTGGTGCAAAGAAATCCTGAGTCTCCTCAGAATAAGAGAAGCAGTAGGCAAAAATCAAATATCAAATAACTGTGCAATTTGTACCGATTCTAAGGTTTCAGCTGTTCTTGACATCATGCCAGTCAAAAGTTAGCATATTTCAGCAGTCTTCAAGTCATTCAGGGACTCTTCTATCAGATACCCTTTTTGATTCCCCAGTTATAAAATGGGGAAAAGGAGAATGGTTTGATAGAATAACCAAAGATTACCTTCTTTGTAAATGCTCTGTTTGAAAAGGTAAATTCTTCAGTACTCATGCAAAATAGTCATTTTCTGGAATGGCACAGAAATTGATTTTTGAGGTGTATAAAAATGTCATGAGAAGTAGCAAACTATTCAATGTGCAACTGCAGTAAACAACAGCAACAGGAGCCAGCTGTGCAGCTTTCATGTGGATGTCTCAAAGGAAAATGAGTAGCAAAAGCTAAGTGCACTGCACTGAACTAGTACCATGTATTGCTCTCTACTGCCTTAAGCCTTGATTTCTAAACAAAGAGCTTATCTTTCAAGGTTGCATCTTTCTCTGCAGAACATCGGAATTAGAAGTCTGAAAGAAATAGCTTGAACCTCATCTTGCGGAGTCTCTTTGTATTATGTCACAGTCACCCATTCCATTATTACAAGAAACACTCAGAACAAGCAAAACCAACTATTGATTTTGTTTTCAGAGTCTTTTTCCTTCTTTTCTATCTATAAAACACGAGTTTATATCATATAGGTCTTTCAGCTCTCAATAAATTACAGTATTTTTGGAATATCTCTAAATGCCAAATACTGAAGATTTTTATTATAACACTAAAGGATCCCAAAAAGTAAGTTCTTTTCTGTAAAATATTATCTCTGAATACAAATATGACAACTAGATACTTTGAAGAAATTTACATTAATTCCTTGACTGATTTTCCCCAAACTCATCCAATTATGATACAAACACCTTTTTAATAAGTGGTAGATATAGGTCTATCACAGTTGTATTCACCACTCAAGATCTCACCAGAATGATAACAAAGTTTCTAAGATCTCCATTCAAGACTTTCATAAAAATTTGGGTTTGAAGAAACCTTTGTGTGTCATTTGATGGGTTTTGTTGTTACATGAGGTTACTTATGACTTTTGATGTCAATTTTTGAGTAGTTTCATTGATGGAGTTTTCAAAACATCTCTAGGCAACTCATGCCAGTGTTAGACAACTTTCACAATTAATTATTTTTTACTGTTGTACAGTTGAAATATTCTTGTATTGCAGTTTGTGTCTTTTCCTTCTAATGCCTTTGTCATGTGCCCCAAGAGAAGATACCAATGTCCTTTGCCTCTTCTTCAGACTGAACAAATCAAGCTTTCTCAGGCCTCCTTGTATATCAAGTACTTAGCAACTATGTTGTCTCAGTAACACCTGGTGATACACTGGACTCATTCCAACATGTTGGATTTAGACTTGTCTTGGGGAGCCTAAAAGCGGACACAGGGCTTCAAATGTATTCTCAAAAGTACAGAACAAATAACAGCCTATTTCCTTGGTTTGGAAACTCGGCTCTCACTAATTCAAGTCATCCACCATGTTTTCTCTGCAAAGCTGCATTCTCCTCAGACTGTCACAGAAAGGCAGTATCATTAGGATTTGAAGGGACCTCTGAAGATCATTGAGTCCAGCCCCCCTGCCAAGGCAGGGTCACCTAGAGAAGGTTACACAGGAGTGCATCCTGGCAGGTTTTGAATGTCTCCAGAGAGGGAGATTCCCCCTGGGCAGCCCATTCCAAGGCTCTGCCACACTTAACATAAAGAAATTCTTCCTCATGTTGAGGCGAAACTTGTTGTTTTAGTTTATGGACATTGCTTCTCGTCCTGTCACAGTGCGCCACTGTAAAGAGTCTGGTAGCATCCTCCTGGCACCCACATTTGAGATACTTATATGCATTAATGAGATCCCCTCTCAGTCTTCTCTTCTCTAGACTAAAAGGGCCCAGATCCTGCAATCTCTCCTCACAAGATTCTTCAGACCCTGATTATCCCTGTGGTCCTTTCACATGAGACTGTTCTACACCACACAGAAAGAATTTACATCTGCCTTTGTTGAACTTCCTGAGCTTTCCGTAAGCCCACTTCTCCAGTGTGCTGTGATCTTAAGAGTGTGTTTCATCATTACTCTTGACACTTCTTGTGAGAGAGAAACTTGCCCTCTACTAAACAGGCACAGAGAGAGCAGGAAAATAGGAGCTCTTCTTGATTGTGAGATAGCTACAGCCTGGAAGCTGTATAGATGTGCATGAGCAGACTCTATCAGACAGGAGCAGAGAAGCTGGTGCCCACTTTCACCTTCTCAGGTTGGTAGATATTTATCAAATGGAAGGAAAGTGTTTTTGAAGCCATTGGATGCTCCTGCATACTTCTTGATCGTTTCCAAAGACTGTCAAAGTTTAGAAGAAAGAGTTTTTTCCCTGCAGAGGTGTCATGGTTTGAGCAGTAGCAGTCATTTTTTCTCCTTCTTGTAGCTGGTGCAGTGCTGTGTTTTGACTTCTGGGCTGGGAACAGTTGCTGATAGCGAGCATGTTTTGAGGGTGTTTTTGTTCAAGGCCTTTTCTGAGCACGTGCTCTGCCGGGGAGGAGGGGAGGCCGGGAGGAAGGAGAGACAAGACACCTGACCCAGGCTAGCCAATGAGGTATTCCATACCATAGCACGTGATGCCCAGGATGCAACTGGGAGAGAGAACTGGAAGGGTGGAGCTCTGGAGGGAAATGGAGGAGGGAGCACGCGGTGCTCGGCCGGGCAGGGTGGAGTGAGTTATGGGTCGGTGGCTGGTGGGGTGTTGTATTCTTTTCGCTTGTTATTGGCTTTATCATTATTATTTGTAGTAGTAATGGCAGTAGTGATTTGTGTTGTGCCTTGGCAATTAAACCATTCTTATCTCAACCTGTGGGGGGTACATTCTTTGGATTCTCCTTCCTAACTCTCCGGGAGTTGGGGGAGCAAGGGGGGGAGTGAGTGAGAGTACTGTGAGGATTTGGTTTAAACCACGACAAGAGGTTAAAGCAGACAGATTGGAGTGTCCTTCATAGTGGAAGATGAAGTTGATATAATAAATAATGTGTTCTGCTCATTCACATTAGAGTTTATGACAATATTTTAGTGTAAAGTAAAAAAGGAAGAGAGAGAAAGAGAAGTTTCTTTTTTGGACTCTTGGCTGGGACCTTCAAGCATCATGCCTTTTTATAAGAAAGTGCCATTTCTCAAACCCCAAGAATTCTGTGGCATCATATCTGTTTTAACAAAACACTGTGAAGAGATTTGCCATACTTAATGAGACAGCAGGTGAGATGCGACCTAATAATATAATGAGCAAATATTTTTCCATAGGTAAGAGGCCCATCCAGAATATGATTTCAGGTTCTTTCTTCCTGATCCAATGATACAAAATGAAACAGACCCAAAAGCAGACACAAGCCCATTTTATAGGGCACTCACCTACATTAAGTAGCTTTGATTCCTCCCTGTGAATCAAGCCAGGCAAAGGCTTGGCTATCCCCCAAATACTCTTCAGCAAATGCTTTAGCCAGAAGCCTACTGTTCTGGGTAAGATTCTCACAAATTCCAGAATTTCAAAGAATGTTTCTGCTTTACTCAATAGGTGAAATGTAACCATTGTTCTCTGGCCAGACCCAGACACAGGTTCTGCCAAATACATAGAAGACAAGGCTGGAATTCATCTCATTTAACCCCAAGCATGCTCTTAGTCCATGGAAAGAACTAGTCTTTTCTGGGGTGTGATACATCTGGTCTTCCTTAGATACCCTAGCTGAGATTTGTCTTACCAGATATACTTAACATCCAAGTTGATCTCCCAAGCTTGCCTCATTTGTCTCATTTTAAGGTAAATATCTAAAATGGTCTTAAAATGTCTATTCCTTTCCATTGACTGCAAGCAGAACCCAGAAAGACAGCTCAGGATTAAGCATCTTTCTCACAGATATCTGACACTGGATGCTATGATTCTGTCCTAAGAGGAAAAGTTCATGCCTATTTGTATTTGGAGTTATGGCTCATGTCCAGCTTTTTAATAAAAAGAGAGGAGGAAAACAGGGATTTAAGAGAAGTTTGGAGTTGTTTTCTTGGGTATGCTCCTGGCTTTTTTAGGCTTTTGGAGAAAACTTATACTGTGTTCTTTCTTAGGTTATGTGCCAAAATACGTTTTTATGTTGTCAAAGATTAATTAGTAGAACATAGTGAAGATCAAAAGGCTGTTCTATGTCATAGTTAGAGTTACCACAAGTATGACAGCTAGTGATTCCTGCTGGTCTGATACCTGCTGTAGCTAACCATGTGGATTCAGAGAGAAATGTAATACACTCACATTGTGTTTTAATTCAAGTTGTCATAAATTGTTAGTTTAAGAACTGTGTATATATTTACCATTTCTTATCTCCATGTTACTATTGACATTAAAATGAACAATTGGCTTCCATTCTAAACAAAAATAGTAAGGCACCTGGCCAGTGGCCTCTCAGAGACCAGTTAAAAGAAAAGTGTATGCAATAAAATACTTTCTGCTGATTCTATACCCAGCTTTATCAAAAAGTAGTAGTCTCACAATACTGCCACTACATCTTGGGGAAGGGTGCATTTCTTTCTTCTCCTTATTCCTTTTCTTTTTCTTGTCTTCTCTTTCTTTTTTCTTATCCTTTTTTTTCTCACACATTCTCTCTTTCTCTTTCTGTTTTTCATCTGTCTATCACATCTGACATATTTAGGACATCTGTCTGTGTATTGTCTAAGAACCAGTATCTTTGTTATGCAGCAAACACAGAAGATGACCGATATAAAGAAGAATCATTTCATTCAGCATTATTCATAGATTTGAAAAGCTGTAAGCAAGAACATTCTATTACTCTGATGCAAAAAAATTAGCCCTTCTGTGCCAATGACTCATGCATCAATGCTTGGATATACTTAAGCTGAAAAAATTCACCCCAAATTAGTCTTTGTACCTTGCTGTGATCTACCCACCTGCCATCTTAACCACAGATGTTATTTGTATGGAATACTGTTACTACACATTTTCCTTGTAAACATATTTGAATGCACATGCTATGAAATATAGGCTTAGACTTCTAACAGACCTCTGATTTGGGTGTTTCTATTTCAGAGGAAGAACTGCCATATCTTGATGGCCCAAAGTGAGAAGCACTCCTAATTGCTACAGCTTTTGTTATTGTTCACTGATTCTTTTGCTGTAGTTCTGCAATCCACCATGGACTGACTGGAACAGCAAAACTCATGAGTCCCACTACTAGGTACATCAAGCTTGAGATGATTTTGGACTATTCAAGGTGAGAATGTTACACTTAGAGGTAGATTTTACCCAGAGAGATGGGATATGTGGTAGTGTTGGAAAATCTATCAGAGAAGTAGCAGGCTCTCATATTGCCTGGAAATGGATGTTTACAGCTTGTCCTTCTTTTTGTTTCTCCCATTCCAAAGCTCTAAGTCTCTTCCTTCTTTCATGTTAATTTAGTTTTTTTTTAAATCCACCTTTTTCAGCTGGAAGGGGTTTATCCCTGCCTTAAACCTTTTTTTTTTTTTTGCTTCCATATTCCTCTTAGATACCATTCTTTCTATCACATGGTCTTGAAACTGACCTTAAGACCTTCCAGAAGACTCTGACTTTCTTTTTGCCTTTGTCCAGCAATGATTCCAACTAAAATTCTGTTTAGGAATTTTTCATTAAATATTTTTTGGCCTTCAACAGATACAGCAAACCTGAAACTTTTCATCAAAATGTCCCAGCAGTGACTGCATGTAGCAGACTCAGGGCTGCATGGTGCAAGGTATTATCCTCTCTTAGCTGAACTGGGGAAAATGTCTGTCTGGGCTTGAATTTTGATGGTCACTGAAGTCAAAATAAGGCAACTTGCTTAAATGTCTTCTCTTAGTCTGCATAGAAATTCAAACTACATTACATTTGTTAATAATTTGCTATGCTGTTCAAATTTGACTATATGCCAGAGTATTTTCATGAACAAAAGTGTCTGAAGGCCAAGAATTAATTTCTGGTCAAAATAAGAGATAGAAGAATCCACTCACTGATTACCACAGCTTAGTGGTTAGGGAACTTGCCTACAGTGCTGCAGATCTCGACTCAAGTCCCAGGTTGATTTCCTTTCTCTCTGTTTTAGCAAGAAAAAGAGAAAAGATGTTATTTCTGTGTGACCCTGGGACGGAGCCTTTTGGAAACTTTGGTAGAGAAGAAAACATTTGGACTGCTGAAAGTAGGAATGCTTTTAGGTCCTTACATTTCTTTGGTAATGTTTTTTCATTTGCATTGTAAAACTCTACATGCATATTTACTTTGTAAATCATGTCCTGTTTGTGACATAGGTGAGATGTTCTATAAACATTTAACACCTAAAATGTCAGCTGTTGTTATTCTGTCTTCCCAGATGAGCTTGAGTCACCTTCCTATCTCCTCTACTGTGAATGCAGTAAGTTTTCAGAGCTTTTGAATTTCACCTTCACTTAGATGTCCTTAAGCTGCCTTCACAACATGGCTGGCTTTTAACTGTGGTCTAAAGTGCATTGGTTAATTTGCTTTGGGATTTTGCTTGCTTGGTTGATTTGTTGTTGGGTTTTATTTTTTAAGAAATATATCAGAGCACTCTAGAGGAGGCTCCTCTAGACAGATCCCTTGTTTACTCCTTCATATGTCTAGATTCACACCTCAGCTGTAATGGTGTAATTCCAGTGGAGGCAATGAAAGTCTCAGTGAAGAGGATTCAGCATTGCCAGAGGTACTTCAGTAAAGGGCATTTGAACCATGATTTGTCTTGGAGACTAGGTTTGAAGATGCTGCCCTAGATCACAGAGTAAGAAAGCTGAGCAAACCTCACAGCCTTCTACAGGAAGTGTACCCTTTAAAATTCCTGTCAACTTGAAAACCGTGAACTTTATCTTGAAATCATAGCAGATATGTATTGGCGGAGTGAGCACAGTTCTGCTGCCCCTTACTCTAGGGATATGAGATTTTTGTGAAGGCAGAAACTAACATGACAATGATTCTAGAGTGGATATAGTGGCTTGTATGTGTGAGAAAACACGCAGACATTCCTTATTCAGCTTTGTAAGTGTAACTCAGTTTTATCAACTTAACCATTTAGTTATAGTCTTTATTGAATGTAGTCAAGGGGTTTTTTGTGGTTTTTAATTTAGGCATAGAATCACAGAATCATAGAATTGTTATGGTTTCAAAGGACCTTAAGATCATCTAGTTCCAAAGCCCTTGCCATGGGCAGGGACACCTTCCACTAGACCAGGCTGCTCAAGGCCCTGCCCAACCTAGCCTAGAATCCTGCCAGGGATGGAGCATTCTCTATTTCCTTCCAGTGCCTCACTACTCTCACAGTAAAGAGCTTCTTCCTTATATCTAACCTGAATTTTCTTATATCTAACCTGAACTTCCCCTGTTTAAGTTTAAACCCGTCACCCCATGTCCTGCCACTACAGTCCCTGAAGAAGAGTCCCTTTCTAGCATCCTTGTAGGTCCCCTTCAGATACTGGCAGGAAATGGATGAAAAGGCATGGAATGAATGAGGGAGGCTATGGTAAAGCTAAAGAAACACACTCTCTCCCCAGGCGAGGGGAGCAAAAGCAGATGGTTGCATTGAAGCATAACACATCCTCTGACCTGCTTCTTGGGATCTACAGGTCCAGGTTGAGGCTCAGCTCAGAGTGGACAGGGCAGCCCAGTGCTCTGCAGGGATTTCTCATTGCCATTGTTTTTTAAGAGAAAAATGCATGAACACTTGTGAATACAGTCCATTACGAAGTATCACTTAGCAGTCTATTCTAACACGTTTTCTTCCTCATATGTAAGCTGTTAAGTATGATTATTTAAGAAAGTTAACTGGAGTCATTAAATATTCCTGTCATATGCTTTCGGGGAGACTTCTCTTCCCTAACCCTATGACAACACATCAGAATTTACAGCATATATTATATGTACTCATAGCAAATAAGATTATGGTGAAGAAATTACAGTGCAGTAAGTAATTTCTGTTTTCCCTCTTGTTTTAGTGACAGCACTGAAACAAATAACAAAGGAAATACAACATCAAGTAAGCATTTGTGTAGTTCAAAATGCTACTTACACACTTTCATAATCTGAGGAAGGGTGGTGGTCACCATGAAGCTAAGCTCTTTAATTCCTCTCTAGCCTTTGCCACTTACTTTTCAATGTATAACTGTTTTCTACCAAAATAAGAAAAATATCCATTGCCTCACACTAAAAGCTGCAACTCATCGCATTTTGGTGGTTTTGTTTGTGTGCGTGTTAACCTTAGTGTCTATTTATCTTGGACCTTAGTAACATCATTTCCCTGATTCCTCCAGCTCACTACTTGACTCCTAGCTTAGAATTTGCTTCTGAACAAAAAGTGAACCCTCTTAAATGACAAAAAAATCTCTTTTTTTTTTTTTAAAAAAAGCATTTACTTCCATATAGTCTTCTGTTTTAGAAACATCCATAAAAGCTAAATCAGAAGGCCATGCTGTTGCTGCAGACTGCATTGCTGTTCCAGGCTGCATGGGTTACTAGATACAGGAAGACAGTATCACAGTCCAGCAAAACAGCATCTGCTAGAGTGATTAGAATTACATCAACGCTGGTGGAGAAAAGTTTGTAAACCACTTTGAAGATGAAATGGATGATTGTATGCAAACTTCTAATGAAATTACACACAGATTCCATTTTCATATGTTTACTTTGCCACCAAAGTCCTTCTCAAAATCCCCAACACTTTGTTTAGAAATGTAGGACTAAATGTGTCTTTTTTTGCAGACAGATGAACATAAGCCTATTAAATTATGAAGGTGACCATTTCAGTTTATTGAGCTTGTTTCAGGTGACAGAAAATAGATTTGTACATCTACTTGTACATCTTCAATCATGTGTTGTCATATTAGTCTCAGTTTGTGCATATTTGGTTCCCACAGAATATCACAATGTGTGTCTAGGGACTTTGAAGACAAATAAAATGCAAGCAGCTATTTGGAGGCCACATAATATGCTTTCTGTTGTAAATGTTACATAAATATATAGCTGGACTGGGTGAAGGACCCCATACCTGAACTTCACAAACATCCAGAATGCAGCTCACAGTCCTTGTGCACTGTCAGACATAAAGCATGACCAGGCACTGAGGACAAGGCATGGTGAGGAAGTACAATTGCAGGCTCCAGCTGAAGAACCAGCCAGGCTCATCACAGAAGGACCTATTCAGATAACAATTTCACCATGGAACCGCTGAAGTCCAGAGACAGCAGTTAGTGACCACTGCCTAAAAAGTAGAATGATGGGTTCATCTGGCATGGAGTTCAGATGATATGCTTCCAGCCTTCCTCCTTCATGCATGTGTGTATGCACAAAATATTGCATCAGCTCATTTAATGGCTGGGGGACGGGAGTGCTTGAAATTATATTTTATTAATCTCTTCAATATTAAAAAGTAATAGAGAGTGAAAAGAGAAAAAGGTCTCTGTTGCTGTGGCAAGTGATTACTGATCCCTGACGTGTGACCTTCTTCATATAAAATACAGGTGCTTAATGGTGGCCCTTTGTATGATAGTGTTACTGCAGAACTTATCCACTGTGAGCACAGTAATAGACTAGACTAGTAAAAAAAATTTTCCAGCTGCCGTTTACATTATCAGATAAGCAAGGTTCACTATGACCGGAACACAAAACCTTAACAATTTCTTTGTGCAATACTCTGCACACAAGCACCAATCTTTTTTTACTTATCACACTGGAAGCATTTATTAATTTTAATCTTCCTCTTATGTTGGGCAACCTCCATCTCAAGCTGGGAATTTGGATTTGCAAGCAGTGACAAGCCTTCCAGAGACCTACATCACAGCTGGGAAGAAAAACCTTTGGACTTTCTGACTTCTAATGTTTTCTTCTACTTGAATCTTAGTCTCCTCCAGCTACTCATCAGGCTTCAGTACTTGTCTATCCTGGATTTAGTCATCAGAAATGCAAGTGTTTGGTATAAATTAGTTATCTTGGGTGGGGGAAGACTGGCATTTCCAGAAGATAACACATTCTGCCTATTGAAATAATGTCCCTTCAAGTGTAATGAACACTTGATTGATGTGCTTATCTTTGTTCTTTAATTATAAAAGAGATTCGGAGACCGAGTCATACCTAACATAAGGTGAGATGAATATTACCTTTGCAAATTTATACTCAGGTTGTAAGCAAACTTCCATTCCTTTTAAGTTTGCAGTGGCCAAATAATTCCTCAGACAATGTTTCTTTTGCTTATTCTATTCCACTTAAATTTGAATTATTCACTGTGTTGCACTTTATAAACATTTACAGTTGACATGTTCTGAAGGGAACAAATAACAGTCTGCATGCTATGAATGTGGGCTTGTCTGCCAACTCTAATACCAGTTGTACAGAGAAAAATCTTCCCTTTCTGCTTCAGGATATTGACAGGAAATATGTTCTAGTTATGGGAAGAACATTTTCTGCTGAGGAGTAGTATTCAGTGCATAAAAAATTCACTTTGCAGAAGAATCTGAAGCTAAAGAAATGCTGCCTTGAGAAAAATATTTATAGCAAAAATATATACAATAACTATAGCTATTTTTTTCCTCTAGCTTTTTGTTGTCATAAAAATACTTTTGACATTTTTTATATTAGAAATCATTTTATCAGGAAAAAAAAGAAACAAAGAGAAATAGAAGACTTTAAAAACAAATTCCTAACTAAAGAAGAAACTTTGGGAATATATGAAGTTGTTAAAAATGTTTTAAAACTGTCTTAACTGGGGGAGAAAATCTGTGTCAAAATCTCTTTCCAAATAGTTTTCATTTTAGATTGTTTTAAATGCTTTGAAAACTGACAAAAAATGCCAAGCAAATTTGTGAGCTTAGGATGACTTTTCAGTTGAAATGGCTGGTTTTCAATCAGTATCACAGCTTTGCCACCTGGGATTATTATTCTGTAGGATCCTTTCACAGTTTTGACAAGTGTCAGTGCAGGTTCACAGGCCAGAAAGCACCAATGTGCCTCTGCAGCCCATGGGGACATCATCAGTGATTATTTTTACCCCACAGGACACCTTTCTATGTAGTCTAGTTAATGCTGAGGAAGAAATAAGCAACCCTGTGCCTGTGGTAGAATGAAACTGTAGCCCAGAAACTGGCAGTAACCACAGAGCAGCCAATACTTAAGGTTTCCCATGGTATGGTAGGAGGCTTCTTTTTTTCCAATAGGTGAAGGTGGATTTTGAATCCCCACAAAACAGAATAAGGGCTCATACAGCATGCCCATTGCTTATTACAACTCACTGTACTATTTGTGTCTATAGCTTCATACTCATCATGTCAAAGATGCTAGCAAGGAGTGACACAAAGGTTAAACTCAATCTCTCCTGTCAGAGCTCAATGATTGGTTCTTGCAGCAAACTAACTAAAGGCATCTTCAACACAAGTCTTGTGAGAGATATCTTGTAATAAGAGGAACACTGGGCAGACATCACTGTCATTACAAGCAGAACAGCTATAAAACCCTTCCCAGGTCAGTGGGTGGAACATCTTTGCTCCACTTCAGCTAAGCGCTGTTTGCACACACAGAGCCAGAGAGCTGCACTTGTACTCTATGAAAGAATGTTTTCCTGTGATATTCTAAATGGAATTCCTCCATCCAGGTCACAAAATAAATTTTCATACTGTCCTCTTTCTAAGGCAATGGAGATCATTATCAGACCGCGAAAGTCATTATATTAGTAAAACTGCTTCAGTCTGTATGAAGTCACCACTTCCAAGGTGTCACTGATCTTCTTTTATTTCTTTTTGAGGCCTTGTGCTAAGATGGAAGTAGCATAGCAAAGAAACATGGGTGAATATGCAGTGCTACAAATAAGGAAAGGAAGCACTAGTTGGGATAACACCTTTGTTCAAGAGCAAAGACACAAATAAAATCCTCCTCTCACCTTGATTTTTATCTATGGTTCCCAGAACCTTGATTTTTTTTATGATTATAGGTCTGGCCTGGAAGTTGAACAAGTGAATATATCAGTCCTGCAGGACAAGAAGCACATATTCCAGCTTTCAAATACAGCTAGCATAAGATTTGCTCCATATTGCAACAGCTAGCTCTCCCTGTACTCCAGCTAGCTTGTCAGAAGCAAACTGGTAGCCCTGCAGTGCCCTTGGTGAAATGCTGAATTCAAGACACAGCTGCGATCTTTGCACTCTCTGAGCATGCAGACACCAGCCTCCTGCTTGGAGATGGATGTTCCTACTACTCCCAAAGCACAAAGGCAGTGTGAAGCGTCTGGCATCTACTGATGAGAGATACCAGCAGCTGTGTTTTCTTTGACAGTGAACTCTCCCTGCAATGAGGGCTGCTTGACAATTTGCTTTCAAACTGTGTTTTTTCTGAGAACAAGTCAGTATAATAAAAACAAGATCCTGAAAATAGAAATTAAATTTCAAAAAATCTTCAAATATTAGGGATCGGATCATTTTTTTACAAAATCTTGCCATTTTCTCCTGTGTACATCAGTGCAAATAATCTTAACTTTGCATTCTGAGTGTAAAAGATGTAGCCCAAAGCAGTAAATGATATGCTCATTACATGACCTCTTTGCAAAACGAGCTACCAGGAAGAAAAACTACTTACGAGCCACAAAGTCCCTACTTAAACACTTTCGGGGAGTTTAGACAGAACATGGCCTTCGGGGCTTGGCTTTGAAACATACACACCTCCAGAAATGAGGAAAATCCATCAGGAAGAAAACATGCAAGTTTAATGTAAATAATTATATTCAGTCACCCATGTTTGAACATTTTTTTCTAGAGTGAAAGACTTTATTTAAGCAGAAAGTGACTACCTGGTGTGTTTTGGATCCTAACAAGGGAATATACCCCTTCTCATCTACACAATGAAACCACGTCTCTTCTGTTAATGACTCCACATGAAGACTAAGAGCCTCTTGCGTGTCCTGTTGCATTGCAGGGAGAGTTCAGGGCTTGCACACAAAACCAGATGATTTCTGTCCCAGGACCATGATCGGTTTTTAGCTGGCTGCTGCACCAGTAGTCACATTTGCTTTGTAACCGAAGTGTGCTGGAAAGCTTCCCCAGTTTGATTATCCCTTCCAGAGCTGGTGAAAGCATGAATTTCTTTTTTTACCAAGTTATCTTGTTTAATCAGGACTAAGTAAACATATTACACACTAATAATAAAATCACTGGAAACTCTCTACTTAATCTCTCCGGTTTTCTTTAAAGGGTTCAAACAAAGACCAGCAGGATCTCTAATCTTATGATCAACAAAGTTACATCACCAGCAGACTCTGTTTTATCTGTTTACAGATCAGGCTAACTTTGTTAGAGGGTGGAGACATTAACTGTTACTGTATCAGTAGACAGTGCAATTGCATTAGGCAGGCCGAACTTTGCTGTCACTTCTGGTTGCAATTGCTTAGAGGAAACTCAAGAGATTATTTTTAATACCATGAAACATGGCTGTGGCTACGTTTTAGTTGTAGATCACAGCATTGCCACTGAAGGAGCTGTAGGAGACTTTGATGAAGCCTCCAGCCATGCAGGAGAAATCCCCCATCTGTGAAGCTTTTTGCTAGCACATGCCCTTCCTCTGAGCCAAGCAGCCCCAGTTAAACAGATATGGAGAGAGGAACTAGGGGCAATGTTCTTGGTCTTCTCCCCACTCCTTTCAGTTAATGGCCATCTGACTAAAACTTGTCCCTCCACCCTCTGGTGGAAGGTGGAGATACAAGTCTGCCTGGTCTGAGGGCACCCTGGGTGCAGGCAGATAAGAGTGCAACTGGCAGCACAGGGACTCAACAAGCCCATGGAGAAGGAACCTTGAGATGGGGGCTGCCTGCTATCTCAGTCATTGCAGCGTCACCTTCCCTGCCCCCTCCCCAGGCTGTGTCCTGGAAAGAGCCGCAGCTGATTATTATCATGCCTCCCACATAAGAGGGATGTGCTGGAAGGAGCATTACTCCAAAGAGCCTCCCACAGCTCCTTGCTTGAAGTTAAAAGCCTGATCTAACCCTTAACAAACAGGAATAAAAGTGCTAAGGAAGGAATTTTAATTGGCCAACACTGTAAATGCTTTGAAGATGCTGTGTCATTATTGACTAACTTTCAGCACACCTGAGCCAGCCAGAGGGCAGTGATGTTGGTTTTGAACCCAGGATATTACTGTTGTGCCTTAGCACCCCGCTGTTAGCCTCTATCGTCTCTTTTCATTGAATACATCCGTTGTGCCTCATAGTGTCAATAAAACCTTGCCTCAATTCTGTACTGACTCTGTGAGGAAGGTTGGTGCTCATTTCTTCTCATACCTCTGCCTGGCAGCATTCCACCAGCAGCACATGGCTCATCCACCTGCAATTCTGAGCACCCACAGAGTGCAGCAGCATTGCTAACCACCTCCTCTATCCCACTTCTTCCCGTGAGTCCCCCCCCTCCCAGCACTGAGCTGAACAACACAGTGAGTTATTTTTCCTTCATGCAGCTGCTAATGTAAAAAGAGCAGGGATAAACAAGCAAAAAGTTCATCTGTACTGACATAAAATCAGAAGTCTTTGGTTTGTCATACAAATGGGGATACACGCAGCCCAACAAAATGTTCCATTTCAATACTCAGATATTAAGTATTTGTCAGATGAGATGAAGTTAAAGTCACAAAGAGCTACTGCACAGCCTCAGCACAATGCTTTCCAGCAGATATGAAACCATCTTTATCCTCTGACGAAGAAAGTCAGAAACTATTATTCAGTCTTTTCAGATCACCTAACCATAAGATGCTGGGAGCTTTTTCCCCTTTTACAGGAAAAGGTTCTTTTAATTGAAAGTAAATGGCATCTGATAGTCTGATGCCTTTTGGCTCCTATGTGATCACACTAAAATCTTAGGAATACTGCCACTATAAAGTGCAACATATCATGAAGCCCAGAGGAAGAAACCTCTGTGACTTTTGACTATTTTCTCCTCCTATAGGGATGTACAGGACTAAATCCTAAGCTTATGCACTAAAGTAAATCAGACATTATTTATAGAATTGGGCTGACACTGATAACTGAAAAAGATCACTGCTTTGCATTTTTCGTTTGCATGCTATATTGTTAATGCAAAGGTCTTTTTTGAGAGTCCTTTTTAAAAATCCAGGAGACAACAGCGAACATTTATTGCTCTCATTAACAGTTTCTTGGGTATTCCAGCCCCCCAGAAAAACTTCTTTGTTTTTAAATCACTAGTTACAAATTCCTGAGAATCATTCTTACTCCCTTCTTTTATCCTAGCTGTGCAACCAGTGTGAGAGTGTGCAGCACAAATACCCAGACATAACCAATGTTAAAGGCAACTGCAATGGGAACAAAGGATTCCTGTGGCAGATGGACAAACATCCCCCCTGTGGATGGGGGAAGGGTTCCATCACCCTCAGTCCTACCAGTAGACTGTCCCTGACGGCAGCCCAGTCTGCATGATGGCAACAGTGACAAAACAGCACAAAAATAGTCCCACTGTTCAAAAAAATTCTGATCATTTGTATATCCATATCTTGGTGAGGGCTTTAGAAACATTAAGCCTATTCCTGCAAAGGTCAGTAGGTGGTATATGTATTACCCTGAGATGCTGAAATGCCTGAGTAAAAATAGACTGTTGAATGAGGGACCTTCTACAAATGAGTTTTCTAATAGCTTTGATATTGTTGTCAGCACAGATTTCATGGATGAGCTGAAACTAGCCTGAACTTGCTATGCCACCCAAGTTCATCAGAAACTGCAGGAGGAGCTTGTATGGGGAGGGGAGAAAGGCCCTAAAGGTGATTCTCATCACCTTAAAACCTAGATCATTTGTCCAGAACAGCCCCAGTGGCCTCTTTGTGGTTTTCCATCATCTGGAAAAAATCATCTTAACCATCACAGTCTGGACATAAGACCATGCAAAATAGGTGAGAGACAAGTATACGGAATCCAGTAACATCAGTCTGAGAAGGTTCAGGTTGGGTGTTTCTTTCAGACAAGCACTTCATATACATCATGACCTTCAGAGACTGTAAACTCTTATCCTGGTGAGGTTATTTTAAATCAAAGGCCAGTGTGCCAGCAGCTGCACAAGTGAGGAATGCCTAAGAAAATAAATACCAGTTAGAGTGCTATTTAATGCTGTTAACTGCAGTGGGTGGAGGCTGGAGGGCAGTAGCTTTTAACAGGTTTTATTTGAAAGACTAACTCAGTGTGGTTGTCACGACAGTTGTCTTTGTGGCTGAAGTTGTATTGCTAACAGATGGAAATCTGGCAGCTTTTTCTAATTTATGCAGATGCTTTGCAGAAGGAGTTACCATCCTAAGTGATTCTAACATTAACCTTACACAAACCTTTCTCCACTGTGTTAATAAACAGAACATTTTAAGGCTGTTCTGCTCAAAACAGTCACTGAAATGTTCAATTGTGCCTCTTTTTCATCTCTTACAATTTAGCATGAAAATTATTTTACATAAAAACTCTTACTGAACTGAGAATTGGTAATGTAGAAAAAGTCATCTAGCCTTCAAAATATCCATTTTAATTATAAAATTACCTACCAGGTTGTGTCTTCATTAATGAGCTAAGCTTGTGGACTGTCTTGTTCTTGAAAACTGGCATTCAGTACAATACCTAACAAGAATGATTTAACAAGAGAAGTATCTAAATTGGCAATCATTTAAAAGAATGAATAATATTCTTAATAGCGGTGTAATGTTTCATCTTTTTGCTTTGATTGGCACTTTTTTAATTGTCAACACTTTTCAAACTGGCAACACATTGCTTCATTCTAATCTGCAGTGAGCCTGACTGTATTACATGCTATCGTGAGTGCTAAACAGACTCAGGAACAGCACACCACTGAGACATTTTGAGACATTATGTGTATTTTATGGATCTCTCTCTGCTCTTCACAACATATTTTAGGACATCAGAAGACTATAATTTTCTGGTTTGCTTTTTGACAGTTGTTTGAAAATGTAGGTGTTGTGGAACTTACTGACTAAAATGTATTTGTATAACCAGCTGAGATGAGTAAAAGGGGTACTTGCTATTACAACTGTATTTTTGAGATGACTGATCATGTGCATCTACACTGTAGGAGCCTTAAACAAATAAAAGCCTTTGAAACTATTCCCTGTGTCCATGTACATACTGAGTAAAGTCAAAGGACTTTGACCTTTGTTGTCTGAAGGCACTAGTCATATAAGTCAGTAAAGAACACAGAAGAAAATATATAGCATAGGGAGACACGCAGACCACTGGAGCATTTCAGAGGAGTCAATATTAGTTTTGTTTCTTTGAGCATTACCTTTGAGCCATATTTTAGGTCTAAGCAACCTAACTTGAACCAAGAAAGATTCCTTCCATTAAATAACACACCCACCCTACAAACTAAATAGAGAAGCTAGATCCAAAGCTTAGACGCCATATTTAGGCAGGCCAAGTCTTTCCATGGATGCTTTCAAATTCTTTTTTCCTTTGGCCATTGTCTTTACAGGAAACACAGACACTTACTACCTTTTCTACCTTTTCTACCTTTTCTACCACTAACTTAAAAGGCACAAGACAGTTTTGTCAAAAGATGATTATCCTTTCTTCCCATGTTTACAAGGAGCTTGATTCACCTGCAAAACTGAATTATCTACCTTTTCAGGGTGCAGTCATGACTGGTGGCAACTTCAGGTGTGAAGTAGCCTCTTCAGCAGCCTCAAAGCAAGGAGACACTACGGACAGAGAAGTGAGAGTTGCAGTATAGGGAGCAAGTTTGCAGATGAGGTTCAGACTTCAGTGGAATGACCTCTGTTTCCTGCCTAGAAAGCTCAGGCAGCTTGTTACAGAGAGGAGAGCAGCTGCTCCAGTGGGACAGGGGTGTTTGCCTTCTACTGTTTTACATCCCCAAGGAGGATCTTGCCTGCATATTAGTCTTCCCTCTTTTTCTCTAGTGATCAAGTGAGAAGAAATCTCAAGTTGTGGTGACTAAACATACCCTGGAACTACTTGTAAGTAAAAATTTCCAGCCCCCTCCTGAGGGATCCATATATTTCTTCTGACTTACATTGTTGAAGTGATCAGATCATTTGCTATTTCTCATTTATTTATACAGGCTTCTCTGTCAGGATTCTTCACCTGCAGAACATCAAGACAAACTTTCACTTTAATCACTTAAAGTGTAACGTCCAGTGTCCCAGACAACTTCTGCTGGAGCTGTATAAAAGGGACACAAACATTCAGGTGGCAGAGCAAGCACTTTGTTACAATAATGACTGCAGAGTATAGAAAGAAGTAAGAACTGTAGGAATATCTCCCAATTCCATTGACTGTGGAATGCAACTCAGCAAAGGAAACAGTCTTTGCTTGATCATAGATCTTGTTTTTCCAGTACCCGGACTGGGAGATTGCAGGCTTCCTAGAGTGGTTTAGCAATGCCCCAGCTTTCTTTGAATGGGCACAGGAGAGTCAGTGACTACTTCTGAAATCCAGGGCATTTTAAAATATAAAAGTCTTTCAGTTGCTTGACAGATGTTATGAGAGTCCAGAGGTTTAGACAGTATGTCAGGTGGGAAGTACTGTAAGTTCCAAACAGTTTTATGAGAAATCTAAACCATAATAATCCAGATTTTGTGCATAAGTAATACTACACAATTGAGTCTAGTAAGCATTTATAGCACTTTGTGCCTCAGGCGTCTTGTGAACTAAAAAAGATCAAAGGCTGAGTGCCCTCAGCACTCAGTCAGACCTTCGAGAAGGGGTCCAATATGCTTCCTGGCTGATGGCTGCCTCACAGGAAAGACTGAGCAGCTTGAAGAATAGGGCCCCAAATGCCTATTTGGCACCCAGTTAAATTCTAGAATAAGTATTTAATATTTTTTAATCAGCTTTTGTTACACCCCAGTATAAACTGCAGCTAAAAGAAATCAGTTGTACCTGGTTTAAATCCCAGTCATGAATTAATTAATCACCTTGTCACTAACTAACAAGATGTCTTAGAAACAGGAATACATCTATTTTAGTCAGCCAGTTACTGTCATTGTTCATGCTTCTGTTATTTTTCCTTCAATAGGCTATTTATCATACATTATGCTTACAAAAGCCCTTTACTTACATAGATAGTAATAATGCATGAAGTATGTCTCCAGCTGTTTTCAACTTTTGTGACCTATGTAAAAACACTGAGCTTGGAAATAACTTATTCTAACTTCTGCTGAGAATAAGTGAATTCCTAGGCTGACTGATTCTAAGTGTTTTAAAGGCTTTAAGTACATGTGGTCTCAAGTGAGTTTTGCCTTTCGTATTTCACTTCAAAACATTCACATCTAGCAAGAAAGCTGTAAATCAGTACTGTCTCCTTATGATATTTGTACTCTCATAGGTTTTATAACCATATTAAAAAGGCATCTCTAACATTTGCAATACATTAAATGACTTGCAGTGCAGATTTCCTCAGGTAACAAAGTGCCCTGTCAAGTACTGTACCATAATTTCACTTGATTCTACACAGAGAAACAGCAAATGTAGTGTCATTATGAAATACCATAACTTTAAAAATATATAATGAACATCTGTCAGACACAGTCAATTCTCTCTTCAAGCCCAAGAAATAGAGACCACCAGAAGCAGAATTATGAATCAAATGCTATTCTTGGTAGTAATTAAAATACAAGACAAAGGCCCCTATTCTGGTCTGTTCTTCTGTGTATTCTCACTACTTGTGGTTTTGTAGGATGCACTCATTTGGAAACAACACTCTATTTATTCTAAGACTCAGCAAAACTGGAGTAGGCAATTTAGATCTGCATGAGCATACAAAACTAGCAACATTTCTTCATACAATCCAGTTCTAAACCTATGTAAGTAATTCCTTGTGTTGATTCACATACAGAGGACACCAATTCTGCATGTAGAAACTTTCTGGGAAGCCTTACTTTCTTAATGGGCAGAATCTACCCTTGCACAATGCAGACATGCAAGGACCTTCATATTAAGGCTGGAAGCCATGGAAAAGTTGCCAGAAGCATAATGAATGACATGGGAAGTGGCAGGGGGACACTTGTACAGAGGTTTGAGTGAAGGATGAGTGAATGGTAGATACAGGTCTAGAACTTGGTTTTCACTCCAAGACACACAAACTGCCACAGAATCACAACTCTTGTCTCCTGACAGTTGTGTACTGGACAAAATAACAATCAGCCTTGAAATACAGATTTGCAAGGCTTTGCTTGTTTGTTCCTTTAAATATAGGCTTTGACAAGACAATTGTAAAATTTTCTTCTGAAAGAAGAATTTAGCAACCAGATTACATATCTTTGACAAATTGCTCTAGAGGATTAATTTCAGCTAGAATTTTCCAAAGATTTTTTTTTTACCATCTGCAATTGTTATTTGAGATAATTGGCATTTAGTGCTTAAATGACATTGAATTGTCATGAGCTAACATTTTCCAAATTGAACAAAAATTGGCCATCCCAAAGATTTTTCTTTCATTAACCCATAGCAAAGGAGTGCAGTACATGACACCAGACTGTCAATTCTAATTAAGAATATGAATTCTGTCTGCTCTGGACATGAAATTCTAAGTTGGTAAACAGAACTAGGTTGTCTGTAAACACGGGGTGAGGGAAAAGAAGGGGCTGGTAATGTCAGCATAAAGTTGAATGGATCTGTGGAACATATCAAAACTACATCTGTTACCCAAATATGGAAGAATTGGAGCCATAATACATTTTATTTAAAGTTATTACTGTAAAGATAGCAACAACATCATATTGAGTTTCACTTAATGATATTCAAGGAAACTTTTTTCTTAGTGACATTTGTTAGGGACATAATGCAGGATGCTGCATCAGAAGTAGAGGCTGCAACAAGTGTGTCCTCCCTCTTGAGCACTTGCTACCTAAGCCTGAGACACAAGACCAGGAAGAAGTTATCACATATCTCATGTTAGTCCTTCCAGAAGGATGTCAAACCAGGCTTTATTATAGAATGGTTTCCCTTCTATCACCTTGAACATTTGCCAATTTGGAAAAAACACTATTAGACCTTTTTTCTTAGTAGAACAATTAGTGACTAAAGGATTTCTTTTCCTCTGTACATCTAATCACACATCTAGTCAGTTTGCCAGTAGGATCTTTGGTCAGTTAATAAAGACTGTAGGACAAATCATTGTTAAAGCCTATTAAGTCAGACCAAAGTTTATTTCCAGTATATCATTTCAAAAGTCAGAAGCATTTTTCAACTGGCATTTTTTTGGTGCATTTCT
This sequence comes from Melopsittacus undulatus, assembly GCF_012275295.1. Taxonomy (NCBI): domain Eukaryota; kingdom Metazoa; phylum Chordata; class Aves; order Psittaciformes; family Psittaculidae; genus Melopsittacus; species Melopsittacus undulatus. Next base: position 18,113,287 of record NC_047528.1, on the reverse strand, counting down.
ACATAAGTGTGCAGACCTACCCAGTCTTTCGTCCTGCACTTTTGAGTAACGTAATTATAGTCTTTCATTATTTGATCCTACACTGTGTAAAACTAAACAAATGAGAAACAAGTCTTTATGGAATGAGAGCTGTGTCTCAGACATTAAAAATTACTTCAATAGACTTTAGGCAGTTTTCTCTCTCTTCACCAATTCAATTTTGAGAAAAACATATATATATGTTTATATGTGTTTATATATATCTAGTGTTTATGTTTATTTTTTAATTATCATTTTGTGGTCACTGATTAAGAAAAAACTAAAACCAGGGTTACTTTGAAATAGAAAAACTGGCATTCAGCCATCGCAGCATCAGCTGAATCAACTGCCCTTGGGAGTCCTGTAAATTCATTTTGCTGGTTGATTCTAAGATACAGCAGTTACACCTACTTCTACTCATGCAATCTAGCAGAATGCATTGCTAAATTTAGCACAATATTTACGCCTACTATCTCTGTATGTTCTGATTAACTTGGCTGTCGTCCTTCACCAATTCCAGAAATCAGCTAAAGCGACTGACATTTCTACTGTGAGACCACTGAAAGACTCTTTCAGTAGCTGCCCACTGAAATATTTTGTAAAATTGATAAATGATTCCAATCCAGTATAGTAATCTGTGAATCACCTAACTTGTAGTTAATTTTCCTTAATAGAAGAGCCTAAAATGATAGTCTGTTGGTCCAGTTTCATCAACTGTTTATGTGAAGACCCTGGTATTTACATGTGTGTTTTTTTCTTCATGAACTGGTGGAACTCTTGAAAGAAAATAGTTAAGTACTTTATATTCATGCACAGAACAGCAGCAACATAAGCACCTAGAGCTGAGGATACTCTTTATTAATGCATCCTGACATTCCATCCATCTTACTCAAAGACATTTTTAGCCTTTAAAATCTATTCACTCTCACCTTTTCCTATTAAGGATATCACTTAGAGTATTGTTTGTTCTCTACCAAGCAAAGAGTATCAAACTCATCAAAATGAAGATAGTTGTTTCCTGAGAAAGCAGTGTGCAAAAACGTTCTACTAGCTTCCATAAGTGCTGGATCACACATAGAAACCATCAGATGGATGAAACAAATGTACTGTCTGGGGAAATGTAATTACAATAGCAGGAAAGGGAAAAGCAGAGCCCCTGATACAAGAAGTACCGATCAAAAATTGTATTATGGACATTGAGCAGCAGACGGAGCAGCAGCACTCTCCAAGCTTCTCAATTAAAGCTTTCAGTACTCCTGAGCTGAACCATGACCCGAAAGTCACAAGCATTGTATCCCACTACAGGTCTGTCAGCCATTTGGACTCCTGTGCATTTAGCATGCCTAAAGGATCTAATCTGACTTGATACAGAGCCATCAAAAGGTGCTCCAAACCAACACATACAGAGTATTTTATAGCTGGTAACTCTTGGTTATCCAAATTCAAAAGAACAAGGTTATTCCTCGGATTAAAATAATGCAAGTAACTACGGTGAAAGTTTAGAGAAATAAAATTGTGTTTGGTTGTCCAGAACAAATCTCTCTTCATAAAAATTAGATGGCTAACTAAGCAAAGAATATGAGATTGGCATGGAATGCTCTTTGTAAGGAGTGAAGAGGAGGTGCCATCAAATAATGGTAGAGTAAAAGAATCTCCCAGCAAGGAGAAGCTTGACAAAGATGTTGAAGAAAGTCTGGCAAATGCAGAGGTTCAAGGAAGAGGGGGATGAGGTCAGAGCAATGGGAAAGCAACAATCAGCTGCACACTGGATTGACTGTGAGTTGTGGGAAACCAGAAGGAGGGTATAGGAAGGAGGGTATAAGTATGAGGAGGAGACACTAGCTGGTTTATGCATTAATACCTCTGTAGTTAGAAATGAGAGGGAACAATGAAATTGTTTATGTGAAAAAAATGCTATTAAGGTAGAAAAAGAGCCTGGATGTGAAGGGAGAAGGAAAGAGCAAAGTCTAAGAATGCTGCCAGAAGCAATCATGTTATACACAAAGGACTGCAATAGAGGTGCTAAGAGAATAAATTTGTTCCTTAGTTCATTCTCCCACAAACAGAAGCCAGTGAAAATCCTTGGTCTTGTGTCTATAGGTGAGTGCTAAGACAAAAGTAATCTGCAAGTGGTATTATCACACAATACTCTCCAGGAGGAAGAAGCAGCTGAATTTTGCATGGGGCTACAGGTGTCTTCCAGCTAGTGGACAGGAATTAGTTTGGTAGCAACAATCAGAAGTATGGCAGAGGTTGCTCAGTGTTGATACAGTCACTTTTGAAACAACAGCTCTGTAAATGTTTTCAGAGGTGTGTGATTACTGTAGGCCTGCACTGCACCACAAAACTCAGGTCTCTCACAGCAAATTCCATTGAAAGATGTCTGGTCTTAACACAGCTGCTCATAAAACTTAGCAGGGTACTGCTGGGAACGTGAAAATTGAAATAGCAGCTGATGCTGTCAAACTGGAGACTTACCACTTTTAGACTAATACACATCCTTTGTTATTGGACATTTTCATTCTGAACTTTAAAATTTATTTTAACAAAGTTGTGGCTAAAAGAACCATCACAGAAATAATCTTCCTAAGGCTCACTACAGGATGGAGGTGGTTCATCAAGGCATGTTTTGTGAGTATACATCAATAGTGTTGCCACAAAATACTGTCGGAAATATTGTGTGATGGTGAAAACAGGACCTGTCTTGAATGAAGCTCACTATTATGTCACCTTTCCTCTGAAATTCTGACTAGGAATGAAAACTATCAGTTATAAATCTGTTAATTTACATGATTCTTGGCTTTTCTTTTGGGTACTTTAGAAATGGCAATGCGTATAAATGCAGTTGAGTGCTAAGGGAAATGTAAGGTGTGTGTTTCTGATGTCCTGCTAATTAAAAAATGTATTTTTTTTACTTCAGCTTATAAAAGAACAACCATTAAAAATTCCTATTCAAGTTGCTTGGGTTACCTTCTGGAGAAAAAAAAAAAACAAACCAACAAACCACAAAACAACAAAACAACCAAAAACCCTCCTAAAACTTGGATTTTTTCAAACATTCTTTGAAACATTTCCAGTCTCTTATTTTGTACCTCCTGGGCCCTACGAATTAATAATTAATAAAAGCTTGTCATCAAAAGCTTTCTATTAAATTAAATAATTTCACTGAGTTTTCTCTCCATTTAATTCTGTTTAGCTAAATGTTTACTGATGAGTCAATTAGCCACTACTTTGTTCAGCTTAATGTCATCACATCACCATGAGATCACCACAGCAAACATTCATCAACAACAGCAGTCATGTCTGGCTGATTGCTACATGCTGGCCTCAGGCCGTTCAAATCCAAGAGGCTGCCTGGTCAGTGACCTTGGTTTGGCTACAGCAGACTCAGAGGAACCCATATGGGGCATGGGGTTAGGAATGACCTTACCATTGTGATGATAACCCCTCTGTCTGGTGCAACTTTTCAAGCATGACCTAAAGAGGTAGTTTGAAAAGTCAGCCATGACAACAAACCGAGTGCAGTGAGTTAATGTCTGCAGCTGGAACAGGCCATTCTGTGTGGTGATGGTTACTGCCAGGAGAAGCCATGTTTTTAAAGCATGGGCAATTACTAGGGATCAACAGACATCAATATAACAGCCCAGGAGGTTCCTCCACATGTATTGATATAACTGATCAAACATAATTGGGCATCAGATGGTTTTGTGTGCACTGGGTGATACTACCATGGACTCCAATATTCTGGAGCTGAACAGAAGATGGTAAACGCATGTTAGCATTGTTCAAACCTAGTGACTGAATTACTTCTTTCAGTATAGTGCACATCTGCTAGGTTTTGTCCCCAGAGATTTTTCTCTCAAATATTACAAATATCAAGGTGCACATAGGTATATCTGCAAGTGGTATGCTTCAGAGTGTTTGAAACAAAATGCACTGGCTACTGTTTTGGCTGCTGCAAGCAGAAGGCACCGCACATGTTTGTATGATGCACATGTTTGTATGATACAAGGCTGGCTACATTGCCATTTGCACTAACTTGTAGGTCAGAAACCAATCAAGCTTGGGAGCTGAAGCCAGTACTTTCTATACAGAGGTCCATTAAAAGGTGTTTTGGGCCCAGAGCAAACTTATATTGACTCCTGGCACCTCCAGTCCTGTTGCTATTTTACCTTGTGACCTGAAAGCTGAAGCACCCACGGCCTGAATTTTCTACAGCTCTGGGGAGCCAGTAGCTCTTGCTACCTCATTTTTGCAGGAGGTGAGTGCCGGTGGAGCAAATCCCTATGGAAGACAAATCTTTCAGCTGACTTTCCTTAAAGGTCATGTCAGCAACATCCAATAACAGAGCAGCCAATGATCTTGTTCATTTAGCGGAACAGTGTATGGCTTCCTGTAGATTCATCTATAGGCATCAAAATAAGGCTATTTTTTGTTCAGTGAGGGTAAGATCTCACAGAGATGCCTAAAATCTAACTCGTTCTCCAGGAATGGCTGTTGCCCTTGAGGCTGTATTCTCAACAACTCAAGTGATCCTCTAACCAAGGAGCTTCATCTGGGTGAGCTGGACATGGCTGGAGCATAAACTTCTAAGTGGCCCCTTAAAACAGAATGCTATTTTCCTCACCTGTGCAAGCCTTTTAAAACCTAGCAACCCACCCCCAGATTTTAAAGAGGGCATGGTAGAACAACAAGCTGTTTCAGGGGGAATAAAAATTTGTGTTGATGCCCAGTCATGAAGGATATCTAAGCTAACAAAGTCAGGTGGGTCCTCAAATTCTGTGATTTAGGGAAGTGAGGAGGAGAATCAAGCAGCTGCACAGCACCCATCACATGGTCTGTGTCCTCCATGTAGTACAGGCCCGAGGTCCTAATAATATTCTGGCACCAATGCATATTAACAGTGCAATTTCAATGATCAGCATATTTTGTTAAATAATTGTTAGGCTGATGCTTATAAGAGGTGACATTGCCAATATCTCATAAAGGCTGAAAGAAATATTTCCCATTTCCACGCTGCATAAACAAAGCATGCCAGACAACCTCAGGAATGCTAATGATCTCCAGTACTTTAGTATATTAAGTATTCATCAATTGAACACAGACCACAACAATGTTCTAAGAGGACTTTGAACACATGAGAAACACATGAGAAATGATGTAAAGTTTATATGAGCTCATATAATCTTGGTTGGTTATAGAGTCAAGCATAAGATCATAGAAATCAGGTCATGTGTACCATATCTTTCCTACTGGAAGGTTGTGCCCTACATTATATTTGCTGGTGCCACATCCAGCTCAGATTTAATTGACTCAAGCAATGAGTCATACACTGCTTCCCCTACGGCATTATTCCCCAATCTAACAGATGACATTGTTAGGATTTTTTTTTCCCTGATAATCAGACTTCACTGTCCTTAATTTCATCCCATTATATAATACCTCACACTTATGCTGTAACTGCCATCCAAAAGCTTTGCAAGTGTTAATTGAGTTTCATAACAGCCCCCCATGAAATAGATAAGTTCTGAGTCAGAGATGCAAAAACCTGAACTACTTGCCGTAGGCCTTCTGTAGGATCATATCAAGCACAGCTGGGTCTACCTCATTGACTGGGAGCTGTTTGTGTGCAGTTTATGTGATAATCAAGACATAAGAACTCTTTTCTAGCATGCAGCTCTAACCTCTCTCCTATCAGTGTCTGTCTGCACCATGAAAAAAAAATTCCTCATTAACATTTGTGCTTTTCAAACATTCCTATGTATATCTTTCCTTAGTCATTACTTTTATACTATTGATATTTGCTCTATCTATAAATAAGCCAAGCATGTATTATTTTGCTCTTTTCTCATGGCTTTCTGATCTGGAGACATGTCTTTGCAAACCATGTGCCCAGAATGATACTGCACAGAGTATTTGGAGATAGCTCATGCCGTGACTGTTAGTCTCCCAGACTGTGACATGATACTAGGGACATAATCCAGCTGGCTGCTCAGGTTTGTGTCGTCTGAGACACAGTAGCTCACTGTGCATGTGCTGCTGCCCCATTGTGAAGCAAAGTAACGTGGGTTCATGTGAGTAACCGACAACTGACCCTATTTTTCCACACAGTGTATCTCACTCAATTACCACATCTCAGATGAGGGACCCTGTCTAAAGCTGGGCAACAGGAATGTCCACAGGCCAGCATAGGCCTTTTGTCTGACAAATCATTAAATTTCTTTAACTAATACATTTTGGATTAGAATACAAACTTAAAAATGGTGTTTTATTGCATGCATCAGCATAGGATCTCAAGTTTCTAATTGAAGCAACTCAGGCAATATCCTAAATCATAATGCAAATGCAGACAAAAACTAGAAATCTTCTGGCTGCTTTGAAAATTAACGTCTATGGTTTTGATTTGCCTTGCCAAACATAATTTCTTTCTAAATATTTCTCTTCAATTTGCTCATTAGTTTTTGAGTGATATATATCTGTGAACTGTTTTTCTGAATGAGATTTAACTTTCTGGTTACCTGTGTTTTTTAGAACACCTCCCCATTATTTTGTAACATTTTTCAGTTGTCCTCCCTGCTTTCGTTACCTTTCCTTAGTGAATTGAAAGGTAGAGTGGATGATGTAGATTCCTGCCATGTAACATTCAAGACGCTTTAATATGGCAGAAATGCATTATTGCAAAATTTTCTAAAATGATGAATGACTCAACATTTTCCTGTGTTCTGCCACATACAGCATAAGGGCACATACATGCAAAAGCTGTCTAATATAAGAAGGTTTTGGTACAGGATCTTCCCTGAAATAATCTTCATGCAATACTCATCACTCCTTCACCCTGACTGCAAAAGCAAAGGAAAACTATCAGACCTCCCTGACTGGGAAAAAGAGCCCTGAAATGTAGGAAAATCCTTCTTTTCCAGAGAAAAACAAGAAAAGACAGTTCAGAGTACGAACTAGTGATTGTCACACCTGCAGACCTAATGGGTGTTTCTCAGTTATTTACCTAACTTTGAAATTGCTTTCAAAAAGGTTCACAAAAACTGAGGCTAGTATCTTCCATTAGCCAGCCTTGCAGCTCACAGACCTCACAAAAAAAAAATCCTGCTACTTGGACATAATTAAAGGACCTGCAAACTACCAGTCAAGATAAAAAGATCAAAGGCTATCATAAATCTTGCTGCCTCATGGGATGAGCTCACCAGCAGCAGAAAAAAGATGCGTATTTTCTTTGTACAGGGAATACTTGCTAAGGTATGGTATAGGAGTTTGATATCTCCTTTCAGTATCTGTCATGAAGCTCTACTTAAGGACATGACTTTTTCTAGGACAACCCCTGTGTCCGAAAATGTTGTCAAATTATTTGCTTGTCTGATCTGACATTTAGTGAGGGACCACACTGAGCAGAACAAGTGCAGAATCTTACTTTGTTTATTTCATGAGATAGTGCTTATGGATCAACACTAACGCTTTTTCATGGAATTGTGTCAACTCAGATAAAGCTTTTGCCAGGAAAGTTTCCTACTATCCAGAACCCAAGTTAGAGAGACCTGGGGAAGAGCAGAGGACTCAAGCTGATGGAAGCATAAAATTCAGTATCTGTCTTCATATGTTTTGCCCCAGATGACAGATCTAATTAGTAGGTCCCAGACATGCCGCTTGCACTCCTTTTGTCTTTTTTTGTTTTTTTTAGAATATGTTGAAGAACTTAATCTTTTTCCCTTTGCTTCTTATTTTTACTACAGGAAGGTTTTGGGCTTATCACAGCATGGAACACTGACAAACAGTGAAGCCCAGAAAATATATCTTGCTTTCTATCCATTCCTAATACTATGTAATCAGAACAATTTGTTCTTAGGACTCTGTGTAATCTCAGAGAACCTGGAATCAAAACTTCATAACTGTCTTATTCTACACTCTGTGGAGAAGTATAGAAAGTGAAACCATATGATCTTGTCAGTGCCTTCTTAGCAGTTAACCCAAAATTTCTTCCTTCTTCCAATAAACAATACTACTCTTAACCTTTGAAAGATCAGTTAAATACTGTGAGAATGTGTGTACAGAGATACAATTTCTGGAACAAAAATTCAAACTTGCGTGTTTACACAGGGCTATTTGGAGTGAATAATTCATTTCACTATCAGTGTATACTGTGCAGTAAACAAGAAACAAGACAGCAAGAGACTAGATAACACCAGTTTTCCTTAAAAGAATGAAGAACACCTCTTTCTGATCCCTTCAGAAAAATCAAATTAAACTACTCCCAGTTTTCAGCACAGATATGAGGGAAAATCTATGTCAAAGTCAAATTAGATTTTGTGGCTTTTTTTTATTGGTGATTGGTGTCATTCATCTTTCTTCACTTAGCATTAAATTACTGTATTTCCTTGTGAATCTTTTAGGAATAGTATAATGGCGATTAAAAGTTTTGTTCTGAAGCTCTATACCAGCTGGATCAATCATAAACTGCTTTCACATTAATAGCCAGTCTTTCTAACTGGTTTGCAGAGAAAGCAAGAAAAACTTTTTCCCAGTTCAGTGCTCTCCTTTGGTGGGTTTTGGGTTTTTTTATGTAACATCTTCCTTCCAATTGTGCTAATGGCTTAACACTCAATGAACGTCCAAAAATTGGAATCTTTATTCAAATGAATATACAAAAACTTGAAAACTCTTCCAGGACTCTTAGCCCCATAAGTCAGTGAAACTCAGCAGTGAGAAATCTAGGAAATTTTCACGTGTCCTACATTTATGGACAATTATCAGTTTCACCTCTCTGTGAATTTTGGGGTTTTTTCAGCCTATTAAGTTTCATGAAATATCACTTTTATAAGCAGATAGGGAGCAGGAAAAGTAAAAAAGCTAGTCATAATGTTTTGACTCACTCTACCTGTGCAGGGTGATTGTCCTGTGGCTGTAGTAGCCTCTCATTCCCCTTGCTTGAGCTCATGCCTTTCCCTGCCACAGAAGAGTGCTTAAAACAGGTTCAATACAGCAGGCAACAAACAGCACATGGGATTACCATCCCTTTTAACATTAGAAGGAAAGCAGCTGCTGCAGCTAATTATGCCTGCTCACAGGTAATCTCTAGCACTACTCATGTGGACAGTCTCAGTTTCTCCATAAAAGCCAAATTTGGACTTAATAAAAAGTAAAATCAATGTACAAGTCAAAGCTGAGGATGGCCATATGAATGTTACTACAGGTCACTTCTGTGACTTTTCTACTGTCTTCTGTCTCACACACATGCAAAACAAAACACATGAATGACAGTACTTATCATGTCTAACCCAGCTAGATTCTGCAGTCTTCAGCTACTATGAACTCCCAGAGAAGCAATAAATTGCCTCAACATAGGATTTTCACACCATTTGAGATGCTATAAAGTACCTGGTATGACCTCCAGTGGTGTCTTTAGAAGGGTGTGGGTCCCCCATGGACCCCAAAGTCCTTTCCAACAGCTCTCTCTGGGTGGCTTAGCTACATTAGTGCATCTAAAATGTCCTGAAAGACCTATGTTTTGTCAATGAGGCACTACTTCCTGTATTGCAAGCTATGGAAAATATGTACTTTCATTTTCAGGAGAACCCCCAAGTGTGAGAAGACTGGAAGGAGAGAAAACTTCATCAGAGGCAGGCTTACTTTTGCAGTTGTGACAGAGGTTTGGTGCATTTCAGCAAGACATGCATTGCCTTTTCTGTGTATCTGCTGTGGAAGTCATAACTGCACCAAAGTAAAAGCCTTCCATGAAACTGTTTACTGTCTAGGACTTTCTTCTCATCCACAATTAGACTCTCTAGGGGCTATTCTATAAAGCAAAAACACCTCTGCACCTACCTGGGCCTGGAAGTGAAACCCCTGACATCCACTCCTTTAGCGTAAGTGCACCAACACGTCCTGTGTGGGACTGCAGCAGGGTGTGAGATATAGTGCATAGGGCTGCATGGGGCTCTCCTGATGAGACAAGGGTGCCATGGCCATTGCACACCAACCCTTGCCCTCCCTGCAGTACCCATGCTACCCCTCCAACCAAGCAGCCAAGGCAGAAGACCCAGAACAGTTCTCCTCCAAGCAATCTGCTGTTCAGGAGAGCAGCAAACTGTCTTTCGGCTGACATCACGGCGAGCCCAGACTAAGCACAGCCCTGTAAGTGGAGCTGTGGGAGCACAGGGGAAAATTCTCACTTAGCAGGCTTTAAAAGAAAGGTGCAATCTCAGCTCCTTTACAGTCAAAGTGGGAATGAGCATAATTTAAAGTTGTTCAGCATTAAAAATAAAAAAAAAAAAAATTACATTCACCCTCTTTTTCCCTCCACACTTTCATCTGGTGGAAAATCTGATCCAAAAGGGAGTTGTGTGCTTCGGAAAATATGGCTAGTGTGTCAGTTCACTTTAAAAAAGAACAAAAAATCCAAGCTCCCATGCTTGTGATGAGCCTTAAGGGAACTTAATTAAAGTGATGCTGAAAGCAGTTAAGAGTAAGTTAACTGCAGCAAGCACCTAAGAGTCTACCCCAGACAGGGCATAATAAGCCAGACTACTAAATACCTGTAAAGATAATGTTTGTCTCTTGATCCCATCTCTTTCTTTTCTTAGTCCCTGCTCTCTGCTGAAGGAGAATGGCAGGTAGCGGTGCCATTTCTCAAGTCCTGTATCCCAGATAATTGCTCCTCCAAAATTTTTATTTCGCTCTGCTTTTTTCTCTCATATCAGGAATCTGACCCAGAACTTGCCTGCCACTTACCAAAAATGAAAAGGAATGGAAAGAAAGAAAGAAATCCTGTGCAGACAGGGTCATGTTCCAGTGAACTCATTCTAAACATAACTTTTTCATTTCAGCACTCCTGCTCTGGCAGCACCTGAATTCCCCGCCCACCTGGTGGCTCACAGAGTAATGCCTCTGTTCCCATCACTCTCCAGTCCCACAAAGAGAAACCTCTACCACATACAACAGTCAGATAACAGGCTTCATGGAGCTGAGCCCTAGGACTTTTCTTCCAGATCGAACAATTAATTTGCCAGTGTTCTGGTTTGCCTCTTGCCATTCCTCTCTATTCTCCTCTAAAGAAATTTGCATTTGTTCTCCATTTTCACACTGTTTCATTAAAATCTGTCTCAGGCCACCCTCTCCTACAGCTGCCCTGGCTGTTATGGGAAGAGAATGAGCAGCCCTTCACCAGAGAAAGAAAACAAGAAAACAGGCAGCAAGCAGCCTCAGAGAGCTTGTTGAAAGCTTAGCTTTTCTGTGCTTTGTCTAGTTCTAGTTTGGGGAACTGCAACAAAGTATATGTCTGTGAGCTCATTACAGCTGGTGGAGATTAAATGGTATGAATTTGATGAAACTGAAGATAGGGAACATGGCCCATCTTTTTTTCTTTTTTTTTTTTTTCTTAGAAAATCTGGGCTTTTTTGCTTTTCCTTATCTACAAAGGGGTTGATATTTTAGTTTTGGTTTTACACATCATTAGCATACAGGTCAAGGAGTCAGAACTATTCCTGGTACAGGAGTTTTTCATGACCTTGATAAGTTACCCTAATGGGATCATGCTGATGCTCAGCAACTCTGAAAATCAGGGCAGGGAGGTGCCTAAATATGGATGAGATATCCACATTTCAAATGCTGAATGTAACTACTTTGCCCTTCAATTTCCCTTCTTACAAGAAATCAAGCTAATAACTTTCTATCAGGCTCAATACTTTAGTGAGGAAAGAATCCTCTGTAACTGGCATAAATTTCTAGCAAAAGTATGCTAATTCACTTTTAAAGGCCATTTAGGATGGTAAGATGAAGGTGCTATATAAATGCAAAGTATCTCATAACATTTTGGTTTTTCTTCTCTGTAAAAATATGTAGCTCATACTTGCAAATGTCTGTATCAGATTTCAGTCTTATTTGAGTTGGGAAAATATTTTGAAGTAAATAGATTAATATTTTCCTGCATAAAAATATTAATATCTGCAAAACAGATAAAGAATAAGAAACAAATAGGTGTTACAGAGAGTGACTTCCATTTGGAAGATGTGCTTGAAGTCTCACACTAATGAAATGTCATAGGCTTTCTAAAAATTATAGATCATAAGTTTCTGACACAGAAGGTTACTTTGCTTTGGACTTCATACGATGGATAAAGATGAATTAACCACTGGAGTAGAAGTTGGTCGTTGCCTAGGAACCAGCGATCATGACCTCATTGCATTCAATATACCCAAACAAAGCATAGCCCAAAGAATAAAATAGATGTGATGCTTCAGAATGGCTCCTTCCAAAAAGCTAAAGGAAACTCTGAACTATGTTAGCTGAAAGGAAGGCATCTCAGCATCTACTTTAGAGAAATATTTTAAAGGAACTATGCTTATATACCTTTCTGTTGAGAGTTCTAGAAGAGTTAGCTACAATGGGTTTTGTGACAGTGGTGTTAGTTTTTAATGAACCTGCTTTTGTTTTTGATAATGATGCTTCAAAGGACATAAAGATACTCAGTTTGAAAACAAAAAATCTAGACAAAATCTAGACAAAATCTTTCAGATTACGAATTCAAATGGCAAAAGTTATTCACAGATGAAACTTAACTGAGAAAATATTTTTAGTCATTTAAAGCAACAAAACATAATATTCTGATTAAATGTAACCTTTTTAATTTCTGAAGCTCCTATTTAATGGATCTAAGAAATTACTAAGTGACAACTTGAGTACTAATAGGGAAAACTCGGTGAAAGGTTGTGTTACTAGTGGGATTTTTTAATGATTGCTACTATGCCTTACCCTATTCAATATTATTATATTAATCAGGAATAATAATAACAAATTTGATACTCACTTAAAGATTAGTGGAACAATATAACATGATGGGGACCAGACATTAATTTAGAGCAATCCTCTTGTTCAATAAACTGGGATCTATTGAAAGAAAATATATTTTAATACAGTCCAAAAAATAACTGTTCTGTTACTAAAAGACCTGGCTGTATAGTCTGACCTAGCTGCAAGTTGCTGTTAGTCAGAAAGTTATTGTAGAGGACAGGTTAGGTTTTAGCTTTCGTGTCTTTGCTCTCTGTCCCTAAGCCTCTCCAGTAAGACATCAGGCTCCAGACTGACTGAAATTTGCATTTGCCCAAGCACATGTGCTTTATATTTTAAATGGAAAACAATATTTAGGGTCAAGTAACAGGTATGGTTCAAGTACTTTTTTACTTGTTCAAATGCATGGATGATCAGACTAGACTCGTAGTGGTTTCTTCTGTCTTAAAACCTGTAAATCACAAGCAGCATAAAGTATAAAACGGCCAGCAAGGAGGTAGGTAAGGATTTTGCTTCAGGCTATACGTTGTATAAGAGAAAGCAGCATCTTCACCCTAAAGCTTGGCGCAAGGGACTGTGGCTTTGGCACTGCATGGGCCAATGTCTGCAGAGTCCAGGTGCAGGGGTATGTTGGGCCCCAGACACCACCCGGACAGAGCAGGGCAAGATGCAAACCTGCAAAGTGAGCCACTTGCCAAACACAGATTTTTTTGATCTCTATTTGAGATTCAGTCCCTTATGGCACCTTCCCCAGTCCACAATAGGAGCTGCCCTGGGTGCCTTGATGAGTCAGAAGTGGTACATTTTTACTTCCCAGAAACCCCATGTGGCATTACTGTTCTTTCTTTTTTTCAAGTCAACTCTTTGAAGAGGATTTGAATGAACTGGGAAGAAGAAAGAACATTAAGTTAACCTGTAGTCGTCTCAGAAAAAGCTTCTAATGCAATCCATGTTTTGCCACATATCTACCATGGAAGAACTTGGTTAATTTGCATGTTTATCTCATTTCTTGCACATCCTCAATGCTCTATATAAGCACTGTAATGTCAGCATCATTGGAATACGTATTCTTTGCCACAGTTCTTGTGTCAGTAAAATTTTCCTTTATTTTAATTTTTGATGAGCAGAAATTTTATCAGGTCTGTAAAGTGCTTTCAGAAATTTATAGTTCAATGAACTGAACTTATTCGGGAAATTATTTACCATCAACACCTCATTTACATGACTTTTTTTTCAGAAGAATAGCACTGTTTCCTTGGTAAATACATAGAACTTTTATCAAATTATACTAAAGCAAACTTAGTCTAAATTCTTCTCAGTTCCTCTTTTATTTGGAGCAGCTACTCTTGAAACTTCATCTCTCTTGTATGCCCTGCTACTTTGAATTTTTTTGGTGCTTTTGAAATTCCTATGCTTTTTCTTTTCACCAGCAACTGATAAATTTCAGCTGAACACCTGAATCTTAAAAAAAAAAAAAAAAAAAACAACCATATTTAGTATTTGGGATTGCCATTAAAATTTTTGATGAGAAAAAAAAAGAAGGAAAGATTTTCCCATCTTGAGATGGCACATCTGCTCAGTAAACTTGGCACTAATCTTCACTGGCTTTGTTCTTTTTTCTCACAACACCTGCCCCAACCCCAACACCTGTGAAGACAGGCCAGACATAGCAGCATTAAATGGCCATTAGCAATGTGTATTGCCAGTTCTCAAATCCAGGTTGTGTCAGGAAAGAACAGAAAGGAGGGTCTGAAAATCAAGCTGCCAGTGAAAAAAAAATAGTCAAAATGGGCCAAGACAACATATGTGAGAGATCTTCCTCACAGAAAATGTAATGGCAACACTGAAACATTTAAAATAGTCAAAACAGGAAAAAGAGTTCAACTTAAGTGTAATCATGCCACAAGAGTTGTCTGAATAGTTCTTGGATCAACTCTCATGATGCTACTTAGAGTAATGTCAGACCTTACTGGTCACCTTCCAGAGAATCTACCAGCTGTCTGCTGTCAACATCACCGCACTCATACACTCATCTTTTCCTCTTCATTACAAGTCTAACTGCGATTCCTTTAAATGCTCTTTCCCCTAAATGCAGAGATCCTATTTTTATGCAGTTATGTTAAGAACAGCCATTTTATTAGCAAGTACTTGACCTGTTGCACACACCACTATATAAATTCTTAAGTATTTCAAATAAACTATTCTTAATTATCACGCTTTAAATATGTTAGAAAAAAAAAAAAAGAAAAAAGACAACTATGTTATATTGTATCCTGATTACTATATAATAGCATTTGGACATAATATTATATGAAACACACATTCCCCATGGAAATACAGTATTCATTTTGCATTGTTTAAAACCATGTCACATTGTAACAGCACACTGAGGATCTGGTGTTGAAAGCAGGTAAAGGTGAAGATGTGACTAGCTGCAGTAAAGAACAGGAGATATAAACACTGACAAAAGATGGTAAGTAAAAGACCTGCAGCAATCCATTTAGAAACCATGTGTCTGTTTCTTGCCCATCTTGCATTTTCAAAAACCACTGAACACCAGCACTGCAAAGACCAAGGCATATCCATTCAGCTGAGAGTGCACACAGCTCATTTGCACTTGGAGTCACCAAACAGCAATAGTGTGAAAAGCATCATCTCATTCTAACACTTCTATAGATGAGGTTAAAGAATTTAAACAATGGCAGAGCACTGTGGCAGGAAACTCACTGTGCTACAACTGACCAAAATGCAGGTCATTTCTGCAAATCATTTTTCTAATCACTTGTAAGGTTTAAAGAGAAAAACAGAACTGAAAATTTGGATAATGGCAAAGGTTGAACTATTTCTGACAAGAATTGGCAGCAAAGAAATGCATATGCTGTGGATGAAATCCTGGCTTCACTAAGTGTGACAGCAGATCTTTTAACTGAGCTGTTTTAGGATTAGAATTTGACCTTAAATAGCTACACAATACAAATAAATGAGCCATAGAAAACTACAGGGACTTATGAAAGAAATTGAAAGCTGAAACGGAAAAATTAGCAGGAATTACACAAAATTTACAGTGTTTTACTGTTTTACAAAGGAGCAGTATCTTCAGCCATAACCCCCTCCAGAGTCCAAGGAAAGAAATAAGTAGAAATATTTTTTTTCAATGTAATTGCATCCTTACATATTTATTTTATTCGCTTTTCAAACACCCTGTGACTCACTGTAGAACTGCTGCACATCAGCACATATTGGATGAAGCCTTGGGTGATATGGTTTAGAGTGAGGTGTCCCTGCCCATGGCAGGGGGGTTGGAACTAGATGATCTTGAGGTCCTTTCCAACCCTAACTATTCTATGATTTTATGATTTAACCATCCGTCTGAACTGGGGACTTCTTGTGTAAGAAAATTAATTGCAACCATTGAGCACTGAGAAAGAGTCACAGCGGGTTATAAAATAATAGGAGAGATGTCTACATCAGCATCACCTCTCTACACCACCTCTTACCCTGTCAGTAGTATTCATTGCTGGTGCTCTGGATCATGGTCTCATGGTGCTAGTGTCCCCGCAGTCAAGCAAGGCAATGTATTGGTAGGTGCTACCTGAGATGAGATGCTGTATCTCTTTCCTGGGGCTCAACAACACTGAAAAAGATACAAAGAGGTAAGTCATAAATGCAATTGCTTCATTCCAGCAACTGAAGTTCCCCTACCCCAAACACTCCTGGACCTCCCAAGGTTCAGCTGATAGTGATTTCAGCTCTTCATTTGTATTTAGCAAGAGAGTAAGGGAGGGGTGACCATCCACAGCCCTGGCTTACAGACAGCACCAAAAAGGAGCTCACTGGAGCTGCAAGCATGATATGAAATCAAAGATGATTTACTGGGTTATTTCATTACAAAATAAATTGTTTATGATACTTTTGAAACACCCACGCCAGTGTCCATGAAAAAAGAATGCTGTATTTATGAGGCAACCCTTATGAGAGGTAGTATAATTTTAGTGCCTTATACTTGAACTATGCTAAAAATATATTACGTTGTCATCAGGGAGCAGTTATAGTAAAGTAAAAAAACAAAAAAAACAAAAAAAACAAGATCCCAGCTTTGAAGACTGAACAGCCCTAAGCAGCTGAGAATTAGGCAAGGAATTACAGCAAGCTGTTCTCCGGTGGTCTGCTATGCACAATAAAAAGCTACAGTGGCCACCGAGTCTGTTGCCTGTTTGCCCAAACCAGCCCAGAGCAAGCTGCCACCCCTCTCATGCCAGGCTCCACCAGGCTCCTGTAGCTTTTGAAACTCTGAAGCAGCTACCAGGATGGTGGCAGGAAGCAGGGGACACATGCCAGGCTGGATGAGTCCCTACAAAACCCTTGGGGTCACAGTTCTACCTGGCTCCCCACCAGACTCCAAGTGCAACAGACAGAAGTCCAAGGGAAGCGCCTGCTGCATGCTGGCGGTGAGGTGATGCGTTCCCCTGTGGCAGATTTCTGGAACACAGCAGTAGCAGCTGAAAACAGTCAGAAGGGTTTAAGTATGTGCACAATCATCAGAAAGCAAGGGAGAGAGCCTCTGCTAATGAGAGAGAAGGTAAATAGAGCCTGAGAAACTGGAAACATTCTTTGGTTTGGCTTACGGCAAGAAAAAAAAATCTTAAAAGGCATTGTGCATAGCAGAGAGGTCATTAATCACAGGAAATGCACTTCCTCAAGTACAGTAGGGACATGTGAGAGCCTGTCATTTTTCAGACCATTACCAAGAGCTTTCCAGAATTTCCGAATATGCTGATCCTTCCTCAAGGAAGGTGACAAGCTATGGCTGCAGAGTGCCTGATAAGACAATGGTGGCATACAGCTTTGTTGGGCTGGAGAAAGACATCATTCCTAGGCTTTGGAAGCACACCACAAATCCAACACAGGTATCCTGCTTGGCTTGGCAACAATAGCCCTTCCCAAATATCCTGCTGGCCATATGATTGAGATAAGTGACCTGGGAACTGGTGGAACTGTAGATGCATCTCCATTTTGGGTATTTTCCAAATGCCCCATCAGATCCTGGAACTGATTTATTCTACTGTGGCAATTGTAAAAATAAATAAATAAATAAGTAAATATACAGCAATATTTTAGAACCAGTGAGCAAATTGTCATAATATTATCAACATTAGAATAGAGCCATTTATTTATCTTGAAAAGTATTTCTCTGCCTTGGCCTTTGAACCTGAAACCCCAGAACCAGACACAATATTTGCATTGTAGAACCAGTGATGGGCCACAGACTAGGAGCTCTACATGTCTGTGGAAGCTGGGAAAAATAATCTCTGTTGACAGTCATGTATTAGGGCTTAACAGGTTTTAAAAGTAACAATTTCATACAAAGCAACCTGGCTTAGTAATAATATAAGGCCCTTATTTGTCACTTCACCACATTTGTGAAAGGTCCTATTATAAATTCAGTCTTCATAAAACCCCCTCAACTGAGGCAAAATCACTCTAAAGCAAAATCTTTCACTAAATCCCCAAAAAGGCAGTAAAAAGCACCAGCCAGCATCAAGAAACAGGTCCAGAGAATTTTTTTCCACTCTGTGTTTTTTTCTCTAACATATAGGTAGCAATCATATTTGTTCCTACATTTTTGGATGACATTTCTCTGTTAGAAGTGCAACAGACCTGTTCTGCTGGAGAAACAGTAGGAGGGAAAGTTTTTCCAAGAAGCTGAACCCATTAAGATGAGCCAACTGCACACTGCATGAAGTTATGCTAGCAGGAGCTGGGCTTTTTGGTCGTGACACCAGCCATCAGTGAGGCTCAGTGCTATCTTCTGTAACACCATGGGTCCATCCACACATTGGTATTGGCTGCACGTTCCTGCCCCCCTGCCAGTATGGCTTTCTGTAGCTGCCCAATTGTCTAAATGAAGAGGAGGGAAATTACAGGGGAGAGCCATCAGCTCTGTATGAAACTGAAAATGCTTTTCCATGTTTATAGAACTAATGCCTTCATAAAATCCCAGGTACAGAGTGAATAGCAAAAGCTTGGTTTCAAAATAAGCAGGCAGAGTTAAGGAAAGTGTTTTTTTACTGCTGCCACAAACATTATTGACAACTAAGTGACACTGGAAATCCAAAAGAAGGAAGGGCACAGTGGCTCTTCAATTTAACTCTTTATCAGAGCATGTTTAATGGGACTTTATGTTCAGCCGTGTGAACTTTGAAATACCTAAGTTCAAATTTCACCTTCACACTTCCCATCTGTTCTTATTTCATCCTCAGACTTTCCATCTGCTCCCATCTAGGCCTTCCTAATGCCATGCCCAGTCAGACGGTATGGTTTTACCAGGTGCTTCTGCCTTGGAAATTTTTATGGCATATAAGAAACAATAAAAAATTATGTTGTACATGTTACTTGTGTTAACTAATTCCATTGCACAACAATGTATTTTAAATTATATTGTCCAGCAAGTCTGTTAAATCTACTGTAGACAAAGATGTCAATATTTCATAGATCCTTGTGCCAGATGGGTTTGGAGTTCAGATATTTGTACTAATGCATTTTGCACTTAGGTGCTGTGCTGGGAAAAATCAACTCTCAGTGACAAAGAGTTAACATTAAAATATTCCTGTTAGCTAGGGGCAGTGAATGCAAGGTGGAGGTGTGTTTTCCTGTACTAATTTTTGCTGGAAATGAGTACATGATAAGCTGTTAGTGTGCCATTTTATGATTTTTTGGAAAAGTGAAAGATGTTATTTCCTAGTACTAATATGTAAATGTTTTCATGTCTGGAAGAGCAAGAATGTGCTGGCTAAGAACCAAAGATGTGCTGGATAAAATCCCCTCCACCTGTTCAGAAGGCCATTGTGCTAGAAAAGAAAGATCATGAAATAAACAGCGTTAAGTCCCATATTATAGCAATCTTGGTAAGAATAATGAGTGTATTAAAGAAAGATTCACTGTCCAAAGGCATTCCTAGATTTTTTTTGCTTCAAATCACTGAACTCAAAGCTAACAGATATTCTGAAGACAGAGTGAAAACAGTGGGTTACACAGTGGGGCTTGTTTTGGACAGTGCTTGTTGTTTGCTTGTTTGTTCCACGAGGCCATATAAACAAGACTTTATGCCAAGCAAAAGTTTCCTTCCCTCAGTTGTGCTTCCTCCCAAGCACTCTAGCGGCTGTGCCTCCTACACATGAGGAATCCAGAATGAGCCCAGGGATTTCACATTTGAACCCAAGTGCTGCTAGATACCAGACAACAAGGGTTTCCCCCAACAGAAGATTCAAAAGCAGCCTCCTGCGAAAGGCTCTGTCACTTCCATCACCGCAGGAAGCTCCCTGATGGCCAAACAGAATTTGTTTATAAGTGGCAGTTCCATCAACATCACATCACGAGTGTTAAAAGGTGCAGAGTTGTTGATGGGGGAATGGCTTTCAGCAATAAAAATGGAACAAGCAGCTTGTCTCATTTTCCTCGGAAAAAAAGACATGCTCTGGAAAGAGAACAGGGAAAGGAGAGGGGGTGCAGACTGCAATATCTATTCAAAGGAACATAAAGCTTGGATATTATCTTTAACAATTTTTGGAAGCTGACAAACAGTTACAATTAATGCACTTCATTTACTCAGATTCAAACAGGAAATTGTATGATTGTGAGAATGGGCATTTGCAACAGTGCTGTGATTCAAAAATACTTTTGTGAATAAAAGAAATAAGTAGAGTTTCCTGCTATTTATGCTTTTATAATATGTCATGTTTTTAAATCCTCACACAGCTGTGAGTATTTGTCATGATAATCACGAATCTTCATACTTCCCTCAAATTTTAGTGCATGTGATATGTTCCTGTCAATGATGCCAACACTGCAATTATCCCTATACTTTTTTCCACATTGTTTTTAGTCATAGTCTCATTTCAGGGAAGAAAAGATGATACCTGTGTGAATTATTGACTAATTGTGATGCACAAGTAAGACTCCACAGATATAATAACTATCTTACAAGCAACCCACAGACCAAATAAACTATTCAGTGACTAACTATGCATAAAAAATATATTCATAAACAGAAAAAAAGGCTAAATTTGCAATTAATATTTGTGTTGAATAATTTTGATTTACAAAAGGGGACATTTTGTTCAAGTTTCCTAATTATTAGTTGGGTTGCATATCTGTGGATTATTCTAGCAGAAATTGGGAAAACAAGCTAATATCCAGCGCTTCACATAAGTTGTGAGGCTTTTCTTCAGACATTTTTTATCTTCTCATCTACTCTAATCCATTTATCTTCTTAAATATTACCTAATTACCTAGCTGCAGGTAAGCATCTTTCTGAAACTGACATATAGTCTAATAGGTATTAATATGATCATAATTAGTTAACATTTCAGTCACTGGTTTTTATTTCAGTAATAATGAGGCTGAAGTACTTTGAGAATTAGTTGGACCCTTTCTTTTCTGACCCATTTGGACATATCCCAGATCCATAGTAGCCAAAAATTGCTACATCTACTGGCCAACCAAAAAGTTACAGTATATGAAAAAGAGTTTATGGTCAAATGCAGGTATCTCTCACATGCTGCAATTAAATATATTACCAACTTGTCATGAGTGTATTGTGGAATTACTAACAGAGAAGGTGGTGAAAATTCCATCAAGTTGAGTGTGCCATTGAAAAATCCACTGGCAAAAGCAAGAGACAGTATGTTCCCAGGAGTGAAGGGTTTCTATACCAAAAGCAAAGGGTTGGAGAAAGCTTTTGTGTCCACTGCTGAGATTCTCCTGCTGGTTATCAGCAGATTAATCTGAATGGAAACCTAACACTGAGGCTACTCTTTATTTCTGCGGGCAAAACCAGACACAGGTATGATTACACGTTCTCAGGACTAACAAAATTCCTCTTCAAGTCCAAAGAATATTTCTCCTGACAAAGCACCAGTGAGATCAGTGAAGGCAGAACAGGACTGGGAACATGGTGATAACCTATGATGATCAGGGCTGGTTTTGTCCTTGTACTGCTCTCGCGTATGTTGCATAGATCCTTCTCCTCCTTTCTGTCATGGAAATATTAAAAGGGTCCATCTTTCTGCAACATGAGGCAAGAGGCATTCCCAGTCTCAACAATTTCCTAGAACAGATTTGTTTTTTAATTCCAGCCATGCATATGGGATCTTTCAATTTATTTTCAAATGTTCATCAATTACTCAGGCAATCACTTCTGCTTATTCTGTAAGTCACATAAACCATAACAATAATATTCAGTGCTTTTAATTCTTGACACCTTCAATCTTCTTTTTCTTCCTCTAAGTTGTAATTATTCCCTGAGAAACAGTTTCAGTTTAAAGAACATCTTGATCACTAACACAATGTCCATATATTACAGTATTTGATTCAAAATTAATCCAGTAGGAGATATATCAACTCCAATTAGCATTTACTGAATTTTTAATTCAGTACCAAGACTTTCAAACACATCATTATAATTTTAATCACTCACAGTGACCCTCTGGGACTGAAAAGTGAAGTGAAAAACACAACAGTGCTGTCTTTTATTATTGCTGTATGTTGTATAAGGATGATGGGCAGGGTCAGTATTATGTCAGTTGTTTTATAACAAAATTATTTATTGTTGTTTGAGGGGTTTTTGTTTCTTTTTCACAGTTTTCTTTTTTATAAATGAAATATTTCAGTTCTTTCTTCTTCCTGGAATATTTTTGCAGCTATGGCTCCCTAAGAGACCTATGTTCTGAGTATTTTTCAACACTGACTACTTCCAGTTTGTCACATAAAGTCCAACAAGCTTCCTAGATCATCATGGACTTCAGATGGAAATTAACTACTCCAGTTTCATCAGCTACACTAAGGATGACTTTCTCCTTAATATTCTGTTCTCCATTTTTGAACTATTTTTAAATGTCTCATATGAATAAGTCATGATTATAGGAGTGGCCTGGCTAAATATCTAGTTGCGGGAGAATATTGATTTGGTTATTAAAGAGGGAAAAAAAACCCAAGCTTTAAATTCACTCAAATTAACATATAAAAAATATTTTTTTTTCTTCTTGTAAAAAAAAACCACCATACAAACAAACAGATAAAACCACCAAAACCAAATAAACCCTGACTCATTCAACCCAAGATAATAAAGTCTAGAATAGTGGCTTTGGTGTTTCCGAGGAGAGTTTCTCTTTTTCTTCCTAGCTTTTCTGAGGGTTTCAATGGAAATCCAAATGAAATTCCAGCTTTTCCTGGCAAGATCCAGACTGATGCTCTCTAGAAGAAGATAACCTTCTTGGCCAATTTGTTGGAAGGGGCTCCTCTAGCACCTCCTTACTCTCTGTATGAATGTTGCTAGATGCCAAGTGAGTCAAAGATAACCACAAGGGATTTCACCTCAGTGTGGATAGAATGGAACATAAACATCCCATAACAGATGTCAGCGAACATTTAAACATATATGTAACAAAGACTACTGAATCAGTGGGTCAGTGCCTCCATACCCATTAACAACACCACAGGCATAGAAAGAATAAATGCCCAGAGTTACATACTCAAAGGCCATGTTTCGAATGACATTATTTATGCCATTGTATCTGTTTACTTTGCTTTATCCATGAACCCTTCATATATGTACTATCTGTGTCCCCAAACACCTGTGATCCTTTAAACCTTTCTATAAACCCCCAAAACCTGTCTCCGTGCTTTCCAAATGGCAAAAGACTTTCTTTCCACAGGAACTTTTCAGGGTGCTGTCTATTGTTCATTGAAATATCCTTTTTTCTCCCTCAGGACTCAGAAACTTCCTCCTGAAGTTTTCTCTGATGGGTAGAAATGGGCAATCTCACTGAACCCAGATATCAAGTCCTAAGCCTCAGAAATCCTATTAATTGCTTTGAAACTGAATAATAAATTCATAGATGAACTGAAGGATTTGGTGTTTCTTAGTAAACCTGGAGACATATGTTCTGTCCAGAGTCTTGGGTCCAGAATCTATACTAAACTTTAGGGATGAGGGAGAATCCTGTTCCCAGAAAAGAGCCAATCCATGTATAACACAATACACAAATTTGGAGAAGAGATTTGCAGGATTACTGAGGAAGTTCCAACCTTTGTGTCAATACTTAAACCAAGCCTAAGTGCGCTGGCATTTCCCAAGTTAGTTTTCACTAACTGATGAAGCCTTTCCCAATTCCATACCGCTGCTCCTGGTATCACCTTGATTTCTCACTTAAGTCCTGCCATGGGTACTCCTCCAGCCATAGGATTAACTTTTTGTAGCCTGAGCTATATTATTGAACCCATCAGAGGACCTAAACTCTCATACATATTCAGAAGTCCTTGTCCTGGTAAGACAGGTGGAAGTAAGACATCTAAACTCCTGGTACTTCAGAGGTAAGCAAGGAAATCACACATAAGCCTTCAGAGGAGCCTGTTTTATTAGCCCACTTTTGATGCATTCAGATAGCACCTAATTTAGTACCAAAAAATGGGGTAACGGAGTTACACGTTTTTTTTTGCCAGTGAGTTCTTATGTTCTTTTAGACAGCAAGTGAGTTGAAATCCACAGCTTGAATCGACATCACAGTTCTGGGGGGGGAGGTGGGGGCGAAAGGAAAGGAGGAGAGGTGGGGGCGGTATCCAGCGATTAGGCTATTGAATTGCCTGGAATAGCATCATTCTCCCTTCTCTTCGTCTGGAACTGAGCCACAGAAAAGAAAAGCAATCACAATTTATGATTGAAAAGACTAAATAAAAAGTAAAGCAGACGGGAAGGCTTCATAATTTTCAGTCAGAATTGGATTCATAATCTTGCTCTGAATATCTGAAGCCAAGTAATCCAGAAAGTAGTTTAACTCTCTAACGTTCATGGAGTTGATTCTCGTTTATACTAATGTCCTTTATGTTCTGCATTAACAGTTCATTTAAACCTTTTTAAGGTCCCTTTACGTCTCTAAAGCAGTGTAAAGGAGCCATACTATAAATTAGTGTAATCTAGAAACATTTTCTGTACTATTATTTATTCAGCTTTGTGTGGATTTCTTTGGTATGAAAACTATATGAAGCTTTAATTGAATGTGTACCCACAAGTCCTAAAACATTATAGATGTTCATTTCCAAGAACTTTTCTCTAGAATTATTTATGCACCAGTCTTGCTAATGACATGAAGATTTTGCAAGTGAATATGAATTATCATACAGAATGCTTGGGCTTTTGCCAGAACTTGCATGAAATAAAAGCATTTACATAAATGAAATGGATGCCTGACTTTTCTCATGGCTCTCTTGTATACTTGGAAAATTTTCCCAAAATGTTGCATCAAGGACTTCTTCATACTTCTGTCTAGAGCACACAGTGTCCAGTTCACCTCTGTGCAGAGAACTAGCAAAATCTATTTTTTCCCACTGGACCTTTGGGTATGAAAGGGTGCTAGTCAATTTTGCACAGTAGTGAATTCAACCAGGGTGACTGCAGCTCTGCATCTTGCTAAGGTCTTTCTAGACCAAAAAATAATCCAGCTCAACTCCAGTAATCAAAGTCCATTCCAAAATGCAGTAGTGGTTTTCTATTTCCCATTGCCTGAGCAAACACTTTGCATGGCGATCGCTACTCAAGTGCTTCACTAGTAAACTGTTATAAAGTGTTTTGTTTGGTTGTACTGAAGCAAGTTGATCTTGCTAAGCTTTTGTCTTTAATATAAACTAATTGAGGCACTGTAAGCAACAGCATCTATGGGATAAAATAACAATTGCTTTAAAAGGAAAATGTGGTATTTGCCTTCACATAAAAACAAGTCATCTGTAAAATCTCTTTGTCTCGTTCTTTCTTCCTCCACCTGGTGCATCCTGCAGCTCCAGCTGCTGAAATATAGTGCATAAGGCTATCAACCACAGTAACTTAAAGGCCTTTGAAAAGCAAAACTGTCAAAGGAGGCAGTTAATTTTAGTAGTATCTCAAAGGCAAACTGTGGATTATTCTGAATTTTCTTCCCAAAGTAACCAGTCTGAAAAGCAGCTCCTAAATTTTATGTGGCTCAAAGCTATCTCTGAGTCTTACCACTGATCTCTGTGGAGCCAATTTTTCAAATTACCAGTAATTCTTGGAATTAAAACCCTGTATCCCACTTCCACAAATGTTTTGGAAATTGTCTGGCTTCCTTGAACTAAATGGTCCTTAGACTTCTGCTTTATTCTTCTGTTGGGCTACATGTCTGAGGGGCTCAATACACAGTCACTTATTATCAAAAGAAGGTAAATATCTACTATTAGAGACAAACTGGAAATACGTGCTGGAGCCTGAATTCATCCCACTTAGCTATAGGCAGCAAACTACAGTACATGAGTTAGAAGTGCAAGTACTGTAGGTTGTCCATAGCATCAGCAAAAAGGTACTTTTTGGATGCAGAAATCTTTATGTAAGACCTTTGGTTTGATGACTTGGGAAAGGTGAGAGAGCAGCTGCATAACCAATTTGGGATGCCCATGTCTGGCATGAATCTGGGTCTGAGTCTACACTGAAATATGACTGGTTCTTAAAATATTAAGACACAAAGATTCTAATACATGTTTTCATCATGTTACCCAGCCTGAACGAGCATATTTTCAGTAACGAGCTGAACTACAGATTCACAGATTATTTTGAGTTGGAAGGGATCTCTGGAGGACAAGTAGTGCCACCTCCAAAAACAGGGTCAGTGTCAGTATCAGATGAGATTGGTCAGAGTATCATCCATTTGACTTCTGAATAGAATCATAGAATCACAGAATGGTTAAGCCATTATATGAATTAAGTGACAAAACAAAGGGTAAGTTGAACAGTTCTTTCAAAGGTGAGCACCATGTGAGAATCTAAGAGGGTCCCAAAATGTAAACAGCAAGATCTACGTATCCCAACAGAATTTACTTTCTTATTCCTGTGTGTGATTGGTTTTTTGCCTTAAAAAATCTGGGAGATCAAACTATCACTTCAACAATCTGCACAGGGGTCTAAGGATCATTGCTTTAGACATACTGTTAGAAAAATAATAATTCTATTTGCGTGGTCATGGGTGCTGTTTAAGAGCTTATGGACAGCAAATGTTCCTTGTCAACTTGCAGCCTTTTTTTCTGCATCTTTTTCTAAAAGCTGCCCATGCTGTCTCTTCTACAAATTAATCTGAAATTTCAAAAGACCACACACTTGGTTTTTTCTTCCCTTTTTTTTTTTTTCCCCCCAGCGGCCACTAAAAGGGAGAGGAGCCTTGTTTGAATGGTTTCTTTCCAGAATAGAATTTGAACTGGACACTGGTGAAGTATTTTGTCCTGGCCAGCATCCATAAGTTCCATCTTCATATTAAAAGTTTATCATCTTGCTTAAGCTGGAACTGTGTCCAGCTGGGCAGGTGCCATTCACCTCCCTTCATCGTTTTACTAAATATTCAGAGAATGAATTCAAGCAGCTAAAAATGTGTGGCTCACAATACACAGCTTGAATTTATAGTAACACTCTCCACATGCTAATAAGAAATTTGCAAGCTATAAAGATTATTATCTTTGTCCTTAAAGATTTATGTCCTTAACCAGGTCATTTCCACATTAGCAATGATACAATAAACAGTCACGTATTTTATAACTGACAACATTTTCCCTACTTTTTTTTTCCCCCAGTAAAATACACAAAGCTCAGAAATCCAAAATGAAGCTGAGGTTAAGATAGAAGGTGGCATATAACTATCTAGTCTATAAGTTTTCAGAAAATACATATACAAGCCCATTATTCCACTAAACAATTAGAAGTAGAAAATCCTGAATAACCTTATTGCTATTGCCTGAAATGGATTACAAAAAAAAATCAGGAAATTATTCTCTTGATCTTAAGAATATGCAAATTTTCGTCTGATCTCTGCTGATTGTTCACAGCTCTTTGAGGTAAAACCCATTCCTCAGTTCATACTCCTGCATTTCTGTTTGAAAAAGGACATTGCTCTGCACAACTTGAGAACTTCCTTATTGAAATGTCTACAAGGAAATATTGCAGTCATGTTTTTCAAGACTATTTAAGAGAATAGTCCTTCAGAAGCAGTCACTTCACTTTCAGTAGCAGAGATGGTTTGGTACATTTGACTCAATCTTCCATTAAAAAATGACAATCTGCTTGATTAGGTGTCACTTTCAGCAAAATTTTGTTTGCTAAGTCACCCTGTGTGTTTGATGTCACTTAGGAGATCAGCCATGCATTTGGAGGATCCAAAATTTCAAGATGTGGTGGAGATTAAAGAAACTGAGGTATGAAATCCAAGTCCCAAATTTCTCTTTTTACCAGTTGCATGTGAACTGGGAACATGTCCAGGGAGCTCCTGCTGGCCCACATAGTGCCTATGGTTTTGGAGCAGCACTGGTGACCTGCAGGGTCCCAGGAGTCATCACCCTAAGCCTCAGTGCCTGTGTTGTGCTACCAGCCATGACCACTGCTCCTCACAAATCTTCAAGAGCCTCAGGCAATAAACATGAAGTATGAACAGCTCAGACACTTTAGCAAGAGTCAGAAATCTCACAGGAGATGACTCTGTCATTCCTAGCCTTCTGCTTCTGTCATCATGAGCCCTCATCTGCATCACCTTCAAACCTGAGACTCCAGCAGCCAGCATGAGAGCATCGTTGTTCCTTCCAAAGTAGTCAAACGTTGTTTATCACTGTAGTTTCCCAGGACAGTATGTGTTATTTTATATACCGAACGTAGATTCAGTTTGGCAATACATTTTCTTTAAAAGTCAATCCCTCTGGTGCAGTAAAATTCATTAGGTTTGATGTGTTTGGCTATGAAAATCTTTTCTTTTGCCAAGGCTACATTGTCTGAAGCCTCAAAGTAGGAGTTATCATGTTATTTGAGATGAAGGGCAGAGTAATTTGTGGTGCTTGGGCATGATACATGTAATTTTACACTTTATCTGTAGGTGTGATACTGGATTCTGCCAGAGTAGGCACCTGGTATCAATGTTCTTTCTGACATTAGTTCAGCAAAACTCACAACTCCTGAGAAAAAGACACATTTCTGTATTAAAAAGTGTCCAGAGCTAAGCTAGCATTAGAAATGTGTGACCTGCCCAGCAATCTGTGGGTGAGAAGGAAATGGAAGGAGGTATTCCTTAGTGGTTTGGTTTTTTTTTTTTTTGCTTTTGGGGTGATGTAGCAAAAACAACTGCTATATATCTCCGTCTATGTCTTTACAATTGTTTAGAGAGATCTGCTCATACTAACATTTTAATGCAGTGTTTATCCTAGAGCATGTTAAATAAAACTTCATTTTACTCCTGGGAGGTACTTTTCCTGTTATCTGCCTGCCATAGGTATTTGCTCCTGGCAAAGAGATCCTTCAAGAAAAGGAAGACTTTAATCACAATTTTAGTGTACTGAGAATTGCAGCAGACTCCAAATAACTGATCTTTCTGTGAGCAGGTTAGGCACTGAGCATTAGGGGAGATTGTTATTTAGAATCAATGCTGAGAAGGCTGTTTCTAGTGTCAGTGCTAGGATGAGTCACTTAAAATCATTCCTGGAGCTACAGTAAAACAAGTTTATCAGATTTGTACCCCTGATCAGGATCATTAGCATGCAAGTGTGTGCTCCTCACACAGAGATCCATTGCAGAGTCTAGTCCACTTTTCAAGCTGTATTTCCAGAACTGATATAATCCAGTGTAGGATTAAATCACTAAACTAGTCACTAGTTTAAAGCTGGGTCAGCTAGTGAAAAATGTTAGACAGCCTCACATATCCATTGCAGGATATGAACCTTATTATCCACATATCGGTATTTTCCAAACTGGGGCTTTTATGTAATAACAGAAGTGTTACGTTGCACATAAATGGAGGTGACTGATTTCACAGCAGGTCTCTGTGTACAAACAGCTATAAAAGATAGACAACACAGATCTAGCAGGCCATGCTCAATGTACTAACCATAGCAGCATCATTTCACATCTTTGATTTTTTGTTAGACCAGTGTAATGAGAGAATCAGTGATTCATTTCATCCACTAAGTAAAAGAAGTATGTTCCAGCTGTCATGACTTTCCATTACAAAAGCACCTGTGCTTTGAACCAGATAATCAATAACACTCAAATTTGCAACAGGTTTTTATGTATTTTGTGCACAGTTGTTTCTTTCTTCCTAGTTTTGTTTCTTGGTCTTCACCAAATCCGGAAGAATCACTGAAATAGTGAATCTGAATCTCTCTATTTTATCACTGCCATAAACTGCACCTTTGAAGACCACAGCCAGCAACTCAGCAACTGATGTATAAGTGTCATTTGGCATACTGAATGAAACTCTGGAGCTATTCTTTAAGTAGTATCTTTAAAGCTATGTGTTGAGAAAGCTCTCTCTAATCCACTCTAAAAATACCCAAAACAGAGCAATAAGAAACCATATATCCTGTCACCTTTTCCTGAAAGTACTGCAACTGTAACAACAATTTCTTATTTGTAAAATAAGCTATAAAGAAATCTGATAACCCACTTGACAAGTCAGAATGAAGCAACACAATTTGGCTGCCAGGTTTTGAATTTTTGGACAAAATTTGTAACATGTATTGAAAAATTCAACAACAGCAAAATGTTACTGAATATTTAAAAAAATCTGAAAAAGTTATGCATGTCCGCATACACTTGTATTTGGTTAGGCAGAGAGAGGCAGAAGAAATATGCTGTAATTGTTTGCAAATTCCTACAGATGTTTATTCATTTTTGCTGGTTGAAACTCTAGTTGGTATGTGATCAAAAGAAACTATATAAAGGAGTTTGCCTTCTTTATGAACATTCCTTCCATTAGCAACAGTATTAGAAGACAGGCCAAAGAGAAGATTTCTGAATGGAAATATTGTTGACAGTTGTGGTATCAGGACTGCAGTTGGCTATTTTTCCATGTGGTTGTTGGGCTGGGATTTTTGTTCATGGTTCTCGTTGATCACATTTTCATGTTCTCTACAGTCTTTGACAGACAGCTTCTAAGTAAAAAAGCACAGCTGTAATTCAAATATACGTTCATATCCTTGGTCACTACAATTTTCAACTGCTTTCAGGGATTGTTACGCTACGCAGTTTACAAAGGGTACAAAAAAGCTATTATCAAATTCAGCTGTAACCTTCAAAGCAATACTACTCAACTGAATATCTGCAAAGAAGATATTTTGTAAAGCAAAATTTTGGCTCTGAATATCAGTGTAATAATGGGAGAGCTCCTCAAAGAAGGCCTAACACAGTAAAGAAATCAAAATGTTACAGTTAAATATGCTATATAGAAGTAGCCTGACTCACGTGACTTATCTCCATCTCAGAGATGCAAAGGTTAGAGTGAAAACATTAGATCATCTAGTCTGTCTCTTTAATTCAAACCATAGAATCTCATCCAGTTACTCCTGTATTGAAATCAGCTGCTTGGGCTTGCCAAGAAAAATCTTCTGAAAAGATATCAAGACCTGATCTGTGAAGAAGTAGTAATTTTTGCCAGCCGAGTTATTTACTTATCATTTTTTCATTATTCTCCTTGAAGAAACTGCATTTTGGTTGGAGAGAGCACTAGGGAAAGTCTGGGAAAAAAAGTCTGTTTTTCAGAGCAATGGTAAGTTAACCAACTTCATTCTACACGTTCCATATAAGTCCTGAAGAAAAATGCCAGAAATAATTCGCAAATACTCCTGTGACAGTTATAAAAGCAAGTGTTCTTTCCAAAAATTGATAGAGAAATAGGGAAAACAAATTAAAGTATCATAAACATCCATCTACTTGTTAATATCTGAGGATCTAGAAATTGCACATCATATTTTACACTGATATATTAATTAAGGTTGTTTCAAAATAGATGACTGGAGGGTGACAGGAAAGACATAGGGCGTTCTGTCCACATTTTTTCATGAAAAATAGTTCACAGAATCATGACTGCCTGAAAAGCAAAAAAACACAGATGTGCGATTTATAGCTAAAGATCCATATACAAATAAATGTATGATTCTTGTCATTCATACTGAAGCTTAAAAGCCTTTGGGTTATACTTTGGGGGGTCATTTCATTTTTTGGTGGTTTTGACTGTTGCATTTCACCAGTTCTAGACGCTGCACATGCACTGATACAAAGATTTGAATTACTGATGATCTTATAATGCCACCTATTACACACAGGCTTGTAGCAGTGTTGCAGAAAAAAAATCATACATGCAGAGCCACACACCTGAATGGTACTTATGGTGGGTGAATCTGACATGCTGATTCTGTACAGGTGCAGGTGTCAGGTGCTCAGTCCAGAACAGAGTTTGACCTAAGCCTCTCACTCAGTTGTTTTAAACAAATATATCAATTATATTGTTTTAAACAGTTAAACTATCAGCAGGTTTTGGCCTTCATGAACAAAACTTAGAATATCTTAATAAAGGACACTCTTTAACTAATCATTAAATAAACAATCTGTCCCAAATTATTTTCCTGGCCAATTATGTAATTTTAGGGACATACTTATTCTAAAGCAGGCACCAAATTTTCTATCTCTACTTTTCTTGTTAAGACTTTCCCTCTCTTTCAATTCCTGGAAGAGGAGTATATATACTAAATACAGCCCTTCTCTCAATGCCTGCCAAGAAAAAGTAGATCAAGTGTTCAGCTACATGTACAAAAATACAGCAACGATTCCAGTATAAAACACATATCTTCACCAGCCAATAACTTCTTGGATTTTACTGACACAGATGTTTGTAATAATCAATATTTCACAGAACAGCCAACAATGAAATAAGCCACAGCTGCTACAGTCAGTCTCAGAAGTTCGCATACATTGCAGACAAAGATCAGCAGAGAGGAGAGAGTTTTTCCCTTCATTTTTTACCTGACACCTAATGCTGCATCTGACCTTGACATTCAGTGATTTTCTTTTCTTTAGTTGCTTTCAATGGCAGAATTATATTTTCCTTACAATGTAATATCAAAATAATTTCTATTAGGGATTCCATGAGGATTATAAAGATAAAGTAGAATCTAAAAGGCATTAGGTCTCACATCAGCAATAGCTGTGCAACTAGGACGTGACTGTCTTCTCTTGGGATGAGTAAAGGAAGATGGATACTGTCTACACACTCTCTCTTTCTTCAAATTCCAGACTCTTAGGTCATTAGTAAACAGGGTGATATTGTATCTCTGCCACAGGGGGTGAAGATTTACAGTTCATGTTTAGAAATTAATGTCCAGGAATACAGAGTTGGTTTATATTTCTTTAAAGGCATATGGTCTGAATTGA
Organism: Melopsittacus undulatus; assembly: GCF_012275295.1. Lineage (NCBI taxonomy): Eukaryota > Metazoa > Chordata > Aves > Psittaciformes > Psittaculidae > Melopsittacus > Melopsittacus undulatus. The sequence goes on along the minus strand of NC_047528.1, from coordinate 18,080,244 downwards.
TGAGTGCAGATGTTAATGATAATAGAAATCAAGGAGTCTCTTCTTGGAGAGGATGAAAACTTTTGTCCTCACTAGCCCGCTGTTCTGGACAGCTCTGTTGATTCACTCTTAGTGCCATTCACCTAGCTAATTGATAGCTTTAAGTATACTTACAAGCTTTTTTATATTTCACAGAAGTATTCCTTAAGGGTGCTTACTGACAAATAACAATTTAAACAGCTAACTAAAAATGGAGTGTGAGAACATAGTATCTATGAATGGGTGCAACGCATCTGGTGAAAGTATGTTACAGCTAGAAATGTCAATAGTCCATTCTACATGTTTTAAAAATGTGGTACAGAATGTATATATAGATGTATCAATGGCCTATTTACCTGTAGGTGTAATATCAAGGACCAAGACAAAGTCAGAAATGGTATCTGACATTGGAAATATTATAAAATGTGTTCTCTCACATCAGGAAAAATGAAAAAGGAGTATTCTTGTATTATGGAGTCACTTATTCTGCCAAATCAGAACCTTAACACTGATGGAGAAATTCTCTGTGGTTATCACATCTACAGAAAGAGCACGCCACAGCTGAGGTTGTGCTATTGGCTTTACCAAAGGGTGTGCAATGAGTTAGATCCCACTTGTAGTGACACAGGACTTCACAGGCTTATCCTTCTCACAGAAATCTGCCAGAAACACCTGTGCCTTGCTTTGCATGCTAGTCTTTTACTGACTGTTCATGGGTGGTCAGCCTTTCCAGCCTAAGATGTTTCACAGAAGTTCTGAATTACAGAAATCAGCCTGGTGAACCCAACATTGTGAAACACATTTCATAGAGTAGACTCTAGTCTTAGTCTTTAAATCCTTGATTTAATTGTTACACGGTACAATATGAGTGGACCAGCTTTTCAGATGGCATCAATTAAAGCAAGATTTAAACCAAATGGGAAGATGGCCCCAAGACTGAAAGCACTAAAAACCAGGGGGTCCTACTCTAAGCTGGAACAGACGAGATCTGATGTGGTGCTGCCTTCTCCCATGCTGCCACTGTGCCCACCACAGTACAGAGTGCATAGAAACTCTCCAGACCTGCATAAATTACTCAGTTGTTCTATATCTGGGGGATAGAAGGGTCTAAAAATTAGTTACCATTGTCATCCATAGTACTTGCAGTTTATGGAGGGACTGACAGCTAGAGGATCCTCTCTTCTGACACCTTGCTCACTCCAGAAAACCATGAAATTGGAGATGGATATGAGGCAGATGCTCGGCAATGATAGTGGAAGCCACTCACGGGTAACTACTACCACCTCAGGGTCACAGCACAGTGTGATACATCATGAGACTCCAATGTTCTTGTAAATGAATTTCCTGCATGTTGGGTCCCCTCACCCCAACATGTTATAAAGATCAGATGGTTGCTAACTAGATCTAGATTAGATACAAGAAATTCTTCCCTGGGAGGGTGGTGAGGCACTGGAACACCCTGTGGCTGCCCCATTTCTGGAAGTGTTCAAGGCCAGGTTGGATGGGTCTTTGAGCAGCCTGGTCTAGTGGAAGGTGTCCTTGCACATGGTGGTGGTGGGGGGGGGATGGAGGTGAGCAGGAACTGGATGATCTTTAAGGTCCTTTCCAATCCAAGCCATTCTATGTTTCTATTTGGGTTGAGAGGTAGTGTGGCAGGATTCTTTTGGCACTCTCCATCCTCTAAATGTAAATTGCCTTTGAAAGCTGACTCAACCTCAAGCATGTTCAATGCTATTTCAAACAAGAGATAAACTTAAATATTAAGTTGTGAGCTTATGAAAGATGAATAAGAGAAGAAGATGAACGGATGGAAGGCCAAGTGAGTAACAGGCAAAAGTAATTTATAAGGCTGGGAGATGTTTTAAAAAGTTTTCAATTGAGAGCAAAGCTGAGTTAGAAGTTGTAGGAAACCTCACTTGCTAAATGACCTGTTGTAAGAAGATGTATTCAAATCCATAACCTATGCTAGCTTCTTTGAAACATCAACACATATGTCTGCCATTAACACCAATAGGCTGGGTTTCTAATGTCTGGACTGACTGCTGGGGAAGTCAGACCCAATCTATATTATACTTCTGTCTGTAGTAACCCAGAGTGCTGGGGTTGGCTGTCATGGTCTGCCTATGAAGCAATCTAGTCTGCATGGAATTTCAAGGGGTGTGGTAAAAATCACAAAAAAAAATAATAAAACTATCTCTAATACTTTTATTTTGCTCTAAGGCAAATTGTTTGCAAAATCTTTCCTTTTGATTTCTGTTATTCAAATAATTCCAGCTTAAATTGGAACTCAGCTATTAATCTGATAATGACATGGCTGAGACACATTCTCTAACGATTGATCTCAAATGACTTACAAGGCTTTACTTTACCTCATTGTCTGCATTCCTTTCCAGCCCGGAGTTCTGTCACTATTTAACGTACATACAAAACCCACTCGAATGTAAGTATTAAGTTGATTACTATGTACCTAGAAATATCCTTTAATTTTAATTTTGTTTTATTTTATTTTTAGCTTCAAAGCTTTCCCAGGAATGAACACCTGTCTTTCACAGCATTACAAAAAAAATAATCAGGTACCTCAGATGCTTTGTTGTGTCAAGTCCTCTAATAGGGACACTGTGAGTTTAAGTCACATTTTAATTAATGATCAAAGCAAAGGACACCTGTAAATTTTGGTTCAGTTTCTTCAGTTCTTTGATATCATGTTTATCCATTAGAAAAGGACTCCTTTGATGCATATCCTGCTGACACAAGGTATCTTTCATGCCTAGATGTCATGGTGACTGGAGCCTTACAAATGCTGAAACTGAACAAGATGAAGAGAATAATATGGGGTTTTGCCCCATCCCACATACAGTTTAAATCTTATCTCTGAAGGCAGTAAAATTCACCATCCTGCACAGACTTCTTTTACTCCCATGACTCTAATCTCCATTGAGAACTGCAGTTACTTTAGAAGGTACCATTAAGAGGTCTTGTTAGGGTCTGGCCCCAAGAGTCAGTGACAGATTTGTGCAAGCCTTTCAGCCTGCTCACTGTCCAAACCAGCACCAAGATGCTGCTGGAGAAGGAAAGCAAGGAGAAAATGCCAGCCCTTGAGACAGCCTCCCCAGTTCCACTGCAAAAAGAAAGAAAATTGTGAGAAGCGCAAGCACAAATTTGCATTAATTTCCAGGAGAATTGAGAAAAGGAGCAAAGTAGTAGTTCAGCCACACCCATTAGGCATTTTAAGCAGCTCAACCAGTATGGGAGAGACCTACATCACAGGGATGTGGTAGCACACCCTGCTGTGCTGAGGGGATGCAAAACCCATTTTCAGGCTTTGCAAGGAGAGGAGGTGAACATTGGCTGGTCCTGATTATACAGTAAAATTAAAAAAAAAAAAAAAATGAAATATCACACAGCTACACCTAATAGACAAATTTGAAAGCTATTGTTCATTTTTAGTGGGCCTTTCTTAACCAAAAGGTGGTGCATGGCAAAGAGATCAGTGTGACATGCAGTGGCTGGGACTAGATCATATCAGCAGTACAGCTACCCAAATAAAGCTAGAGTCAAATCTCTTTCTCAGAAAGTATGTAAGTCCTGTATGTAAGAAGCCCTACAGTTCCAAAAATGCGTAGTATTTTAAGTGTCTGAATTTTGGAAAACCTTTTAAAATATAAGTCTAAACTCTCAGGGATTGTAAAGCAATGATTTAAAATGCATGCATATTGATTGTAATTATATGGATTCTTTGCCTAATTTTGCCTATCTAAAAACTGGATAACTAACCTAAACAAGTAATCCAGACTTACTCTACAGTCAAACATGAGCAACAGGTACATTTAGAGTTAAATGGCGTCTGTTATCTGAAATAATTCATGTTCCAGAAGTGCCTGACTTTGTATAGCTGGATCCAGTTTGTCTGCATTTAGATTTCATCTATTTCTTTATGCTGAGTTTCAAGGGGAACTACACTCTGAAAGTTGGTAAATAAAATGTTTATCTTCCAGAAATGAGTGACTTCCGTTTGTTTTCCTGCATGAAAACAAATGTGTAAATTCTTAGTGGAGAAAAGCTTTGACTAATAAGATAATAAATCCATCAGCATAACTTCACACAAAGTAACTCCTGTAAAGGACAAAGATTGATTAAAATATTCCCTCACACACCACACACATTTTATAGACTGTTTCAAAGGATATGGAGGATCAAAGCAAAAAATTAAATTCTCAGAAAGAGCCCTATGAAATCAAACATAAAACTTCTGATTATTTCAGTGTGAGAAAACCATCAAATCAGACTTGAAGCATTACAGGAACTTTCTGTGCTTTAGACATCATCTGCTTTGCTATATGTCTGTTTTTACCTTCAAGGGAAGGAAAGAATGTACTTAAAAAGGAGTAGAGGAGAGAAAAAGAGTAGAAATACCTCCCTACATGCCACATTTGGCAGAAGAAAAACAACTTTTGAAATGTCTTTCTAAACTATTTTCTGCATTCTCTTTCCTTATCTAGAAATGTTAAATTGAACATCTCCCTCTCTAGACCCTCCCTCCTGCAGCACATCAAGGCTTTCCAGTCATCAGTGGATTCACTTTCCCTCCAACCCCATTGATGTAAGAAACTATCATTATCCTTCTTTCACAGATGAAGAACTGTGACACAGGACAGATTCAAGTATCTTCCCCAAAGTAACAAAAAAAGCCTGACTTGAGCCCTGTTTCATTGCATCGTAAACCAGTAACCTACTCACTAGGCAATTGCTTCTATTCATCTTGCCCTAACCTGAATTGTATAGCCAGTAAATTGTGCCTGTTCTCTTGCCAGGGACTCCTTGTAATGTTTTGCATTGTTATTGTCTCTAGTTCAACAGACAGCAGACAACTCTTTGCAGATATTACTTCTTTTGTTGGTAGATCCACACTTCTGACCAGAGTGGGCTTAATACCTAATATTAATCAGTTTAGGAATTTTTCCATGAAATTTTGGGAAAAATGGTTTGCTATAACCAAAATTTTCCATACTATCTCGCCATGCTCAACACAAGTTTTCTGCAGAAGAGTTTGTGAACATTAAGAAGGAATCGCTTTTCAGAGAGATTGCTCAGTTCACAGGCTGCTGGTGAAGCACTCTCCCAGGGCATGATAGACTTGGTTTATGTCCCTGTCCTGCCTCATTCATCCAGAGAAAGTAGGTTTTTCAGCCCCCATAAGCTATTGGCAGTTTTGGCAAAAGGGTCTCTTGCTTCTGAGCAAAAATTCTGGTGTGTTTCAAGCTCATCAAAGGAAAGTCAGGAAACATTTCTAAACACTATAAACTAATTAGGGGATGGACAAAGTCACAGCTAATAGGCCTCCCTTATCTCTGCCTCCATAATGAGGCAGGTTTAATCTAGATCTGTAAGGCATTTAATCTCATGAGTTTAAATAGAGAGCAAGCGTTCTAGTTAAAGATATTGATGCTGTCAGTTGAATTTATTCTCTGTTTCACTGAAAAGCCCTGATCTTTCAATTGTCTGTGCTGCATATAGTCTGCTCTCAAGCTCCTATCTGCAGTAACAACTAATTCTTTTGGCTAGAAACCCAGGTGAGGAAGAGCAATGACTTTGCTCTTTGCTGCAGGGTTGCACATTACCAGCAGTACAGATGCAGTTGTGTCAAGCTTCTCTCTCCCTGCACAGTGCAGAAGGAGCCAGTCCTTCAGCAGTATTCCTGCAGTCTTCACCTTGCACTTGAAGGTTACTGCCTCAGCAGCCTGCTGTAAAATCTCAAGTCCAGAGGGTGACAAGCAGCTCTCCTGCCATTTAGCCATGATACCTTATGAGGTCCCAGAGGAGACTCAATCACTTCCTTGTATAGACCACAAAGGAACACAGATAAACCCAGTAACATTACTTCTATCTGGAGGCATAGGAGTGACACTAAGAGACAAGGGCTCCTTGCTCTGTTGCAGACACCATACATGACCTCTCCTCACCTGTGCTGAAATACAGAATTACCCACTTTGGAAGGAGGAAAAGGGAGTGTGGAGAGGAATGGGGAGAGCAGATTTGGGTTTTTTTTCATTTGAATTGTTTTATATGAACTAATTCTGACTTCGTCATGAAGCAACACAGACCTGAAAGACATGCGGTTTATCAGCCATGCCTCTGATAATGAAAGAGGTGCTGTTAACTGGAACAAAGTGATTTTGCAGAACATTAATACCCTCAGAAGACTTGTTTCTGCCATTCATTGATCTAGGTAGGAAAGCAGGGCTAAGCAGCATTGCAGTTGACCCAGAGGAAGTAGAGGTACTGATATAATGTGTAAGTTGGACCACAGCAATGGGGTTAATATATTCAACTGCACTGTCTAAATTATGCAGTGATGAAAGCTGAGTTGCTGAAAACGTAGTTTAGATTTTTGACCTATGTTGTCTTCAACAGCCAAAATCTGGTAAATTTTATGATAAAATTTTTCACTGTCTCTTTTCCAACATGGAAGTTAAATACCAGTCTGTCTGTGCCATCTCAAACTGTGAGGTGTCCTCCCTACCATTGTGTCAACATCCTGCATGGAAAAGAACTGGGAAAATGCTCACAAAGGACATAGTGTTGATTTAACAGCTGGAAATCAAGCACAAAACTACACTAGCTGAGACCAGGAGCACTCTCATTCTCCTAGCTCTCTTAATCCTGATATCTGACATTGCATCAGGGACAGAGTGATGCATCTGTCCTCCCTCATAGGAGATCCTACATGGCTGGATCTTCCCCCAGGTTTGCATGAAGCACTTTAACAGACAGAAGAAGGTCCTATCTCCCCTACATTATACTTGAGAAATCTTCAAAGAGGTGACATCGGTTCTAGAGCCAGTGAGGGACCAGAAGGGTGGCTTGAGTCTTCTATCATATGTTTTAATGCACATCTCACTAATAACAACAGACCATCAAATGTCAGCCATTCACCTCTGACCTTCTGAATGTTAATGTTACTTATAAGTATCCATGTCATTCCTATCATCAGAATAAGATCAGTTAAACTGCAAATAGACAGTAACTTCTGTCTTTAAAAAAAAAAAAAAGTACATTCCCAGATATACAAAATACTATAGATTCCTGAGATTCTTTCAGAAAAGCAAGTTACACAATTGCACAATCCAGAAGTGTTATACTATCCAGAAGGACTGATATTCAGCCTGTATACTGTCTCAAAGATGTTCATTGAAATCATTTCTGGAAAGAGTCCTGCTGTGCCATAACACAATGAACAACTGCAGTCCTGCAGCTCACACAGATACGAATGAACTGAACAGCAGCTCTCAGTACCACACACATACCTCTTGCACTCTTTGCGGAGTGCTGCTGTTTGCACACAGCTCCCTTCTCTGGAAGAAACTGTAGGTCACCTGTAACATTGGATGCAGAGCAGTATATTTTTCATGCCATGCTGGTGCTTCCCAAAGGCCTGGGAATCATATGCCAAAGCTTTCTATATTGATGAAGAAAATCTTTTTTACCTCTCCCCTTATTATGGTGCTGGGAGTATCTCCCTATTACCCTTCTTATTTTTCTCTTTTTTACAGTCTTCTTCATTTATATCAAAATTCCAATTTGTCAACAGCAAAACTGAGTATAACTAATGAGGCATGGATCCAGGAGAAACAGTTTTATCATACCTTCAGTACCAGAGTGTTATAGAAATATAGTGCAGGCTCTGATCTGAAAATGTAAAGATCAATCTTTAAATAACCAGTTTTTTTGGGATCTGATCTATCCAGGAGCATTTTAGTTTTCACTGGGCTTTCTTGCTCAAATTCAGCTCTCTGGAAATAGTGCTGTGTCCAAGAGTATATCAGCAGGGCAGGGCTATTCTTAGAATAACGAGTCAAAAACTGCTTGTTTCAATACTCCTCACATTGTCACCAAAACCAAGCATTGCAGCTGTGGATGCTGTTCCTGTTGTGCAGTACTGTAGCACAGCTGGTGTTTCATTCTCTACACCCTATGATTTAGTCTAACCACATTCAAACAGGAGGAAGTAGTACAATTCCCATAGCCCTCCCACTCCCAAAACACATGAATTGCCATACGGCATTGAATACTTGAAACACTGAATGGAGTAGCTGACCATCAATTTTCCTATAGCTCATACAGTTTCTTGTTATCCCTGACTTGCATTCTGCCAGGTCTCAGTAAAATCTGGGAATAGGATAGATCTCTGACACATGTACAGGAAGTGAGAGGACAAAGAAAGTAGGGTAATGGCAGGAAGAAATATGCAAGTTCTCAAGTCACTGGAAGAAGTGGATGCAGTGAGCAGCTCTAGAGATCCCAGATCATAGCATGGAACAGCATGCTTTTCTGAAACTCACAATAGAACAGCAAGATGAGGAAGCCAAGGGGTTGCAACATTTTGCTCTGGGAAAGGGGAGGAGAGCTTAATCTCCAGCCTCTCTTTCCTCTCACAGCATCACAGGTGTGCCTGAAAAGCAGTGGTAACAAGCTAAGCATCCCACAACACATGGTTGAACTATTATTATTCCTGTGCAGATTGTAAACTTAATTGCCCAGAAAATCATCCAAAAACTCTCTGGACTGTTCACATCTTAAGGCCTAATGCTGAATGGCATTTTTGTAGCCTCAGCCTGAAGGTCATGCAAGAACTCAGTTCATCATGTTGAAGATGAGGAGGCTCTACCTGCTACATTTGTACACTATTCCAGTCCACTATTCCAGACAAAAAGCAACAAAAAGTCTGTATCATTACAAAGCAGAATACTTTTTTTTGTTGTTAATACTGTCTCCATAGTTTTTTGAAAATCTGTTAGTGTTTTAGATGAACTCAGAGCTAAGATACCTGCAAAACATATTTTCATTTGCAGAGTCACTGGTCACTTGGCTGCCTTCTTCATATGCTGTGAATATGAAGATAACCCCAGAAGATTTTCTATTTTTATTGTTCCTACATGAAGAAAAGAAAAATAAAAAAAGAAGCACACCAGAAATATATTGTACAAAATTGTAGGTTTAGTCCACATGGAAAGATTTCAGAATCATAAGTGCTTTCTTGACCTTCATTCAAGTTGAAGATTTACTCAGCAGTTCTCATTGGTATTAAAACAGCCAAACCTAAAGCTTTTCACCATTTTCAAAGGAATTCATCAAAAAGCTTTGTGTTTTTAAAATCACAAAAATAGTCACAATTGTTAACATGCTTCCCCTAGCTCTGCAAGGACAGTGAAAAGATAACCATTGATATAACCATATTAATTACAGCAGAAAATTAGTAACAAGGAAAGAGATAACTTACTCAAGGCTGTAGGCAAAGGTGAGAACTATCCCTTTGTTTAAATTCTCTGTGTGTTTTAAAAGTACACAAACCCCATATAAAACCATAAAGAATAAAGAAAATGTCAAGGTTTCAAAAAATGTACCTCAAAGCATTTTTATTATCTCAGAGGGGAAGCATTCTGGATGTCAAACAAGTGAGTTTTCTGTTGCCATTGAATTTATATTTGACCATGTCTGAAATAGAGTGCTTTTGCTGTGGTTACAAACCTGAAAGTATTCCAGTAGCTTGCAGTAAACTGCAAATAGTCCCTCAGTTCTATAGCATAACACTGCAGTATGACATTGACAAATGTTAAACCAAAGCAGGGATTAAATACTACACTTTATAAACCAGCTTTCAAATCTCCTAGTAGTGGCATTTCAATAGTAAAAATATAATCCAACACAGGAGGTCAATACACACGAGTGTCATCGTGAGGAGCCTGATGCTTTCCCATGGTAATAGCATGAAATTCCCCATTCCTCCCATCCATTCAGGATTTCTCAGCCACAGCCACAAGTCACTCACTTAGCTGTGTGCCAGAACTGTGCAGCTGCAAAAGCAAGTGGAAAGCTCAGCCAAGTAGCTCTTCATAGGGCATTTAGACATGTAATATTTTAGACTCTTAAGTGTGGTCTTTTAGACCAGACAAAACACAGGCAGCCTTTACATACTGTGGCCAGCAGCGTACCCTGAAGGTTTCCTGGTACAGGAGATGATGAAAAGTAAAGCACTGCAAATGTCATCAATGCATCATGACTCCTTTCTGATCATGATAGTTTATATTCGTTAATGTTCTGCATGAAGCATAACTGAGGCCTGAAAAAGATCAGAGCTACATTATGCCTTGTTATTCAGACAGACACACACAAACAAAAGAAGAAAGTGAAAAAATCATGCATTATTTTTCTATTGCTGTAACTGTCAGTCTAAGATCTTATTTTAGTAACATACGAGGGAAGCAGCTTTATAGTGGAATTTCCAGAGTTTATGAATGGGACTGTATGATGTGGTTGCTCACTGTACCCAGCAAGTTGGAAGGACCTTTCTGGTCTCACATTTCCTTTGCACCCAAGTCAGTTCAGCATAGTCACAGTCCCCATTCCTCTCCTCCTTCACCTTCATGTGATGTCTGGTCTCTTTAGGAACTTCCTATATTCCTTACTTCTCCTCCCTACTTGAACTCACAGTGAATTACTCTTCCATACACTTTTCCATATATTTTAAGCCATTACAGACACTGTGAACAGATTTGAGGCAGTTAGACTTCTGCAGAAGTAATCCAATTCTCAACAAATAATCTGTGATGACTGTTTACTGCACATAACATAGGATCAGAGTCATATACCATAATATGGAAAGAAATTTGTCTCTGTATGATAATACATGCTAACTACCATGGGTAGATTGGCTTTGAGTGTAGAATTGCAAGCTGGATGAAAGAGGGGTAGTGAAGATTTCTGGACATTATAAAACTTAGTGAGGATTTTTATTAATCCGTTTGTTCTTCTAATGTTAATGAAACAAAACTGAATGTGAGAACTTGAATATGATCTATCTCCTTTCCTATAATCACCTTGAATAATTATGCTGCACATGATGTGGAATGTGGACAGAGGCCAGCATCTCCAAATAAGGCTTCCTGTTAAATTCCCTAAATCCTGTTCTAGGCAGCTAAATAAAATAGCTCTTTCTAGAGATGCCAATTCCTGCATATTCAAAGACAATAAACAATCAACTGAATAATTTTTTTGAGAGACAATTTTAAACTTCATGCGAATGTTGACTTTATCTTTCCTAATAAGTTAGCATCAAAACAGTCTTTCTCATAGAAACATTGCTGAATCATTGACTTCAGAGAACATCTAAGTCTTCTGGCAGGAACATAACATGGTTCCCTAAAACTGTTTGGTTAAAACAAGCCAAGTGTTAATAGATACCACAAAATATCCAATTCTTGTTATGATTCACGATCCTCATCTTTTCTTTTTTTTCCATTAGGAAGCCAAAGGTAGAGAAAGCCAAGATATTATTTCAATTATATAAGTGAATCTATCAGATCAGCAGCCAGAATATCCTGCTGCAGACATACTGCCTGTTGCTGACACTAATAGTGTGTTGATCTGTGCTTCAAGTATAGATCTACTGAAAACCAGGTAGTTTTGCCTGTTTGAGCAAATTAAAAAAAAATCAAAGCTTGGGGTACTGAACTCCCAACAGGTAACCTGTGTAACTTTCTCCAAAAAAAAACAAACCACCTCACATGGTGAGCAGTTCATTGGTTTACAAGTTCAGTATGACAGTGCATAACAGAATTGAAGAAATAGGGTATGTATTTTGAGACCTTTCCCAGTGAGGCTCACAAGCATATTTTAAAATGGACAAGTGACATCATTAAACTTTTAAAAGGTCAGCAACCTATTTCTCTTTCTTTTAGCTTCTGCAGCAAATAGCCTTTGTCTTTCTTCCCTTCAAGTTCAGGATATTGAGAATACTTAGGGAATGTGCATAGTTCCTATTGCCACTCATGTCTGGTGCTTCATACATAAATATGATGCTTACGAGCATGTCCATGGAACACTATCTCCACCTCTATTTTTCAAGTTTTTAATCTTCATATGTTCAAGTGAAGATTATTGCTGAATTCTGTAATGTGAGACTGAGCATATTCAGGGCCTTTTTGAAATGCTCAATAGCTATATAATGTATTTCTTGCATCTTATTAGAAAAGAAGGCCTATTTGTTGAAATCACATGCTTCACCATTTGAAACCTATAAAACCAGACATGCTTATGTAAGCTACACATTTATATTGTGATATTTTCATATGACTTTACAAATATATATTATACATTTATCAATACATACATAAACATTACTGTGCACACATGTAAAAAAATATATAGATCTGCATAGAAGCAGGTAACTCAAGGTTGCATCCAAACTGAAGAGCCTTTAAAGATAACCTTGCTTTTACCAGAAACATCTCTATTTACCCTTTATTCTGCCTTTCTTGTAACACATACATAGGCATGTGTACTAAGATGTATTTTAATGTAAGTATATGCATATTCATATACATTTATGTGCAGAATACAGGGTTAATCTTACATATTATACATGCTTTTTAAATCCTCAGCCTGTGACACATGCAGCTCTCTCCATGAGCAGAGGCTTCTTTGCAAGCCATGTTAAACTTTGTCCTTTCCTCTAGAAAACAGAAGAGTTCACATAAGCCATGTAAACAAAGCTTGGCACTAACACGACCTGTTAACATAATGTCACACTTACCCAATGTCACCATCCATCTACTTCTGTGTTTAATCTGTCAGCTCTCCCAGACTGGAGTGTGCCTGGATGTCCCGTGCCAAGTGTTGCATGCAGTAAGTCTCTGCACCATCCTGGTTTTGGCAGGCACTGTGATACACAGGAGCACTGTCTTCATTTTCTGCCAAGTGCCTACATGGGAGACATGGGATGGCATTCACTCCTATTCCTATTACTCCCTAGAGACAGTCCTGAATTGTTAACATACACAAAAGATTAAGTTTCACATCACAGTTTTCTTTACCTAGTATAGGTTGCTGTAATACATCACTCAGTAGCATGAGGTTAGCCTGCATCACTTCTCAGTAACTTATATTTGGCAAATCCCATATATTATCATTATACCTTGCTCTGAGTAGCCCAAGTCCTGCTGACTGTGCTGACGGGAGAGTAAGAGAGGGTTTTGATTTGTGGTACTGAGGAGAATGGATGCTACCCAAAAGAGAGGACAAGTTTCTTGAACCAGCAAGCTGACAACTGCTTTGGCAACACTATCACTAATTACACAGTCGAAGGCCATTGCAGGCCTTCCAAAGCAGGTAAGAACACATTCTTCTGATCCTTGGTATTACACTGGGTAACTCTCAGCTCTTCTCCACACCCCACCCCACCCCCCACCCTACCCCCCAAACTCTCAATAACATGCTCAAACACAGAACAATATAAACTAAAGTGTTGGGATATCTTAGGGTCAGTTTATCCCTGTAATACATGCTGAAAATATTTCTTCTACCTTTTGTTATTATAGAGGTTCAAAATTTTAATACATTTCTTTATTCAAAAGACTACATATTAGGCAGCAGATTGTAAAGCTTTTTAATGCTCTTTACTCCCAATTCTGTATAAAAGAATAGGTAGAATAATATCTCCCTATTTAAGAGCAGACTTGTTTCTTTGTTTTCCACTGCATTAATACATGCAATTCTGAGAGACAGTCAAGGTCAGCTTCATTTCATTGCAGGATTTCCTGCATTTCTCATTAGATTTAAAATAGCTTGCAATACTGCAGATCATGATTTCCACTGAAAATACTGGCTCACAGCCTATGCACAAAATATTTTTTTCCAGTGATGGGTCAATCAGCTGTTCTCCCTAAAGAAAAAGGTAGCTGGCATCACTGCTAAAAGAAAATGCTTAAAAGCAAGAAGAAAATTTAAATGGAAGAAAAGAGGAAAGTAAAGGAAGGAGGGAAGTATACAGCTAGCTCCGATATAGCTTGCTCATAGGTCTCAACTTAGGAGTATCACTGTCTCTGGGTTGCACCGCGGGATGTGAAGCACTCCATCCATGTTTGCACAACAGGAGCCCATCTTGCTCTGCTGCTGACACCCGGCACCCTGTGTGAGGCAGAAGAGCTCATGCTGCGCTGACCCAGCCATGACTCTGATCTTCCCACTTCAAAGGAGGAAGACTCCTGTAGAAGCCAGTCTGGAATTCCTAAACTGTTTTTCACACAGCAGATGAGAAGCATTTGATAAACCAGAACATAGAGTATAATTAGACCTCAAACAGCATATGCTAATTACAAACACAGAGTTATGCACATTTCTAATGAGGGTGCTGGAGAGCTGGAATAAGGAGACGAACTCCAGTGAACACAGACAATACGCAGCAGCCACAGCCATGGTGCAGAGGAGCTGTCTTGGAGATGCTGCTTTGCAGGGGAAGGAATACTGATGAGAAGCAGGACAATTGAGCTGTTTAAAACAAATTTTGCAGTGTTTAAGCATCATTGCCACTAGGGACAGGCAAGGGGTTATCCAGAATGTCATGCAGCACAGGCTGAATGGGCCCAGATCTCTCAACAGTCTCACAACTTCATGTGCAGAAGGTGGCAGAAGGGCTTGCAGTTGAGAACACAGACAAGGCACCTTCAGGACAACCTTTGTCAACAAAATACATGGTATGCTGAGGTATGCTGTAGGTTTGCTAATCACAACACTGGGCCTGTTAGCCCCAGGAATCAAAGTCTGGGGTCAGCAAAGTGCCCATAGCATGCTCTAACACAGCACAAGATAGGTGATTTCAGGGTAATTCCAGTTCCAGTACTGGCCACAGCATGATGGCTTTCACCAAATATAAGTTCAAGTGGAGGCCTTTTCTTTCAACCCTTCAGCACTTTCAGATCCAGAACTAAAACTGATGCTTCAGTTTGCACTCAGACTTACTCTCTTCCTTTGCCTTACCCAATAACCTGCTTTTCTGAAGGTCCAGTTGCAACCAGTCCTGACGTCAGTCAGGTGCATGTCTTGCCCTAGCTGTGGCATAAATCCTATGTGTGAATGTGTGGGTGCTGTTACCTCCTGTTATGACCCTCAGAAGTGGGTTTAACCACACAGTGTGAGGAAGGAAATAGGAAAACCCACAGAGAAGATAGAGATCAAAGTCATTGGTAGGATTACCAGATTTTACAATGATTGTATAGTTCTGGAATATACAAGGAAATTAATAACCTGTAGTTTTTAATACAGGACACAGAATTTGAGACTATAATACAGGAAATCCCATATAATACAGCATGTCTGGCAATCATAATGCTATTCTAGGAAACGCAAATTTCATGCTTGAATGTACCACAGAATTCTGTGATGCTGAGTAAGTTGCTCTGAGCTGATTTTCTCTCATCCTGTGTTCCTCGATTTTGCATCCTTCTCCTTCCCCTCAGGTTGCCTCCATCTCTCCATTGCTAGGGCAGCAGAAGGAAAAACAGCAGGAGTGGAGGATATCAGACCTTTCTATTAGATGATGTGCCATAGCTGCACGTGGTAACAGCAGGAGGAATTACAGGGAAAGTCATGCTTGTCTCCTGTAGCCTTGGGACAGAGGATGCCCAGTGCAGATGGCATCTTCAGAAACCTAAGTGCCAACTTTTGCCAGGTCACTGCTGAGCAAATAAGAACTAAGGTTTCAAGAAACACATAACTTGGCCAAACCTGGGCACTTCTGTAGAGATAGGGAGTAATATGCACACTGTTTCCAAAAGACCTTGGTTAAGGTCCAACACCCTACATGGAAAATCTAAGTGTGCTCAGGCCATTTGAAGTAGTTGAAAAATGGAGTCTTGTAATGGAAAACTTTGTACCAAGGAGATTTTTACTTTCCTTGCTCATAATAATGATGTTAGAATAGAGGCTTTATACAGTGCTTATTATTCATCCTTGAGGTTGTGGTCAATTTTTAAGCACCATTAGACAGATTTTAGAGGGGGTAAAAAGCTTTTGTATGAACCAGTGAAGAACTTTACACAAGATCCCATCTGAGGTTCATGGAAAAACCAGACACAGAAATGGTAAGTGAAATCCCACACTTAGGAAAATAGAAAGAAATTTTGCCACTGGTTTCCACAGAATCAACATTTCTATATATGATAATGCATTAATAGCATTAATCAGATTCATTTCATTTTGCCCATCCATGAAAGACAGCTGACTCTCACGGGAAATGGAAAGGTTTTTTTAGCAGTATTCTTCAGTTTAGGATGGGTTGGGATAAATAATGGTTTTGTTTAACTGAAATGTCAAAGGATATTCTACTTAAGTATACGTAATTATTCAAACTGGAATTCAGTCAGGTCACTGCAGTTAGTGTCCCCCTGTCATTATGCAAAGATATTTCTCCCTATTGAATGCTGGGTCTGACAACTCCAAATCAGAGGAACTAATTAAAATACTAAGGAAATATAAAGCAAAACCTTTAAAACTAGATTTTTCTGACTTTCCCTTTATAAAGGGAATATGACATGTTTTCAATGCATTCAAATATGGTGGTTTTTTGCATTTAGAGGGATAATATTATTTTAATGGAATTTGTATAAGGTTCTAAAAGAGATGTCCTGTGCATAGGAAGTCCACACGGCATGATTAATTTGGCATGGAACCAGAAGGCCTTCCTGGTTTGATCTTTACCATCTCTTCAGCCTATTAAACAACTCTTAAACTCTATTTCTAGCTATTTTAAATTATGTACTATTTCAGAAGCTATTTCTCACAATCAGGGAAAAAAAAAGTCTAATAATACCTTGTGATTGGCAGGTAGTGAAATACCTCTTTCTTCCACTCATGGAGCTTGTGTACCTCCAAAATACTTGCAAATACCTGGTAACCAATTCTGTCTAATATCACAGTGCTCACTCAAGTACCTGATACATATGCAAAACAAAACATCAAAATATATAGCCAAGACTGCTGCAAGATGCCCTTTTTAGACCACACAAGACTTTTGTGATCTCTCCTACTGCTGTCACAGAACCAGAAAGCTGTCTGGCCCCTGCCTGTGTGCAAAGGCAGAGGGATCAGTGAAGAGCTCTGGCAAGTGCCATACTGAAATACTTGATTATCTGCAGTCTCCTTCCAGTGCCAGGGACCTGTCCAGGGAGAGGGGGCTGTTGGCACACGGCTGTGCTTCAGCAGCATGACTCCAGCATAACAACTGCAAAGAGATTTTGCTAGCCAGGAATCATTAGAGTGGCCCAAGGACAGGGGTGTCCTGAGTCACCTTCTATTCAAACTTACAGTCCATGCAGTTTGCTAGATGCCCTAAACCTGTGAAAGCAGCAGTATCATATGGCCTTAATCACCAGGAAATCCTGCAGGCATCATAAATGACTTCTGAGGAGAAATATTAGTACATTAAATAAAGGAAGGCTAAATGAAGTAAATACTAGCTCTCATTACTCTAAGATTATTAGAATAAGCTTGAAAAATACTCTATTTTTAAAGGCATCAAAGTGAAATTAGATGAATTTTCTCCATTTTTAAAATCTTGATGTATGCCTGAAGGTCTGGTAAATGCTTTTACATGTATCTCTCAAAGAAGAACCTGAATTATTTTTGATGTTGTGTGCAAGGAACATGAGAAGTCTAGATTAGCACTATGAGGGTTAAAGAAGAGATCACAGTGTGAAAAAAGAATAAACATTTGGAGTGGCAAATTTACAGCAGTCTTATGCCTGTCTCTCATATTTCTTGATATTGTTACAGATTATATGTAAAAAAATAATCCTTTTACAACGTTAAGGCTCAATTAACGTGTTCTGAAACTTGAAAATTAAAAACTAAAGGAAAAAATTTCTCCTTTCTAGCTCAGGGTCATCTTACAACAAAAGAAGCAGTGTTCAGCAGATACTTCTGGGGAAAATGGAATCTTCTTTGATATTAACATAGCTGACAGATATATTGTCAGGATGTAAATCCTGTTGCTCCCTTGGCAGAAAGTTTTCTTATCCATTTTTGCTGAAGGGCTAGATTTGAATTTTCATGGCCCAGAATGCAAATATTTTGCAGCTTGTTTTCTTCCAAGGAAAACCATTCTGTCATCTCACACTGCTAAACTGACCTGGACTCTCTGGTGCAGGCCCTTTGTGGGTCCATGGAGATAATCTCCTTGACTGATTTTATAACAAACAGAACATTCATTCAGGAAAGACATAATTGGCACACAATGATCAAACATTATAAAGCTATTTGCAGTAAAAAATCTTCCATATACAAACTATGGGAAGATTATGTAAATAATTTATTTTAAGATGAATCAGCTAATATTATGGTTAAGATCAATGGAGAAATAAGATTTTAAAAAAGTAAGATGACTAGAGTAAAGAGGGAAATAGTATATTCCTTTTTATATGTATAAAATGAACAGTAAAATTTAGTCATAATTGAGCTAATCATGATAAACATCTAGCAGATTTGGCAAATAGCGTATCATGCTTTGTAATGCTTAAGAGGCCATGCCACACTGCTACTTACAGAATCATAGAATAGTTAGAGTTGGAAAGGACCTTAAGATCATCTAGTTCCAACCCCCCTGCCATGGGCAGGGATGCCTCACATTAAACCATGTCACCCAAGGCTCTGTCCAACCTGGCCTTGAACACCACCAGGGATGGAGCATTCACAGCCTCCCTGGGCAACCCATTCCAGTGCCTCACCACCCTAACAGTAAAGAATTTCTTCCTTACATCCAGTCTAAACCTCTGTTGTTTAAGTTTGAACCCGTTATCTCTTGTCCTATCACTACAGTCCCTAATGAATAGTCCCTCACCATCATCTCTATAGGCCCCCTTCAGATACCGGAAGGCTGCTATGAGGTCTCCACACAGCCTTCTCTTCTCCAGCCTGAACAGCCCCAACTTTCGCAGCCTGTCTTCATATGGGAGGTGCTCCAGTCCCCTGATCATCCTCATGGCCCTCCTCTGGACTTGTTCTAACATTTCCATGTCCTTTTTATGCTGAGGACACCAGAACTGCACCCAAGTGAGGTCTCACAAGTGCAGAGTAGAGGAGCAGAATCACCTCCTTTGACCTGCTGGTCATGCTCCTTTTGATGCAGCCCAGGATACGGTTGGCTTTCTGGGTTGCGAGCACACACACTGCAGCCAGCTCATTTTCATTTTCTCATTGACTAACACCCCCAAGTCCTTCTCTGCAGTACTGCTCTGAATCTCTTCTCTGCCCAACCTGTAGCTGTGCCTGGGATTGCTCCAACCCAGGTACAGGACCTTTCACTTGCCATGGTTAAACTAAAACATGGTTATTACCCAAAGAAGATCATAGATTCTTTCAGGTTGGAGGGGAATTCAGAAGGTCTCTATTCCAACTTCGCACTCAAAGCAAGGTAAAGAATGAGTTCAGACCAGGATGCTCAGGGCTTTGTCAGCCCTCTGGAAACCTCCAAAGATGAGGTTCCTCTGTTCCAATGACTGACTGTCCTCATAGTGTTTCTTGTTCCCCCTCATAACCAGACACCACACCACCCAGATTCCATTTCAACTGCGATTCAACAGATCTCTTCTTTCTCCTCTGGGTACCACTGTGAAGAGCTCATCTTTGTTCCCTCTGTGATCTTTCTATAGGCACTGGGGGAAGCTCTCTCTCCTCCAGGCTGAACAAGCCCAGCTCCCCTAGACTCTTCTCACAAGGCAAGTGCTCCAAGATCCAAACAGGTAGAAAGAAACACATCTTAGCTGCAATCCTAAGTGCCTTTTGTTCTTTCCCTGTGTCTTCACGTTCCAGAATTACTTCTTTATGGAACAAATGCTTTACGCAATTCTGTGTCCATGTGTAGCCAGAAGGCTTTTTAATTTTCCCATAAAATAATAAAATATTTAAGTTACTGAATTATACAGTCCCTATCAAAAGTAATGGAATCACTACTTTGCCTGTCTGCCCATTTTCATAACCATTTTGGTCACCACCATGTCAGTGCTACACTGGACACAAGACACCAAAAGATCATGTTGTTTCTCTTACCTACTTTCAGCTACAACATGCAATGATATATATGTAGATTAACATAATTTTAAATGCCGGAAACAATCTCTATGTAACACAACTACTTCCGTTTTCAGACAAAATGCCTCCTGCAGGCAGTAAGATGTGCAGTTATCAATCTTACTCAAAACAGAAGCAAGCAAATTAAACAGTAGAAAAGTTCTTGTTACCATAACAGAAGGTCATAGGGGCATTTGCTGCATCACATTAGTCCTTTTACACCCAAGTACTACTGGTCAGCCTGTTTCCACTTTCACTTATAGTAATTATATTCGTGGCTTTGTATGCAGGTCCATTCACTATGGAAGAAATGAGCATGACTCACCTTCTCTTTCAGTATCAAACAATAATTGAATGCTTCCAGCCAGAGAAAAGCTTTCCTAATATCCAGAAGCTTCCAACTGTATGGAAGGATCATATCCACACAAATTCAGCATCAGTTTCTCACAAATCCTGCTTAGTTTGTCATAGGTTCTCAAAAGTAATAGATAAACTAACACTCTCACTGAATTTCTCTCAAAAAAGGCCATCAACCCTGACCACAGCTGCCACATCTCTTTAAAGAATTCAAAAAACAGGTATCAGCAGCTTCCTCTGTGTACAATAATAGCCATCTAAATCAAAGAAGTTTCTTTTACTATAAAATATATTTTTAAAAAGAATAAGAAATGTCTCTTCAGATTTTTTTTTCCAGTCAGTTTGGCTTTTTGTGAAAGGCTGACTCCATAAAGACCAGCTTTATGTCACCGTCGTGTCTGATGGCCAAGTCTGCACTGTCTACAAGGTGTTTTGGACATAGATTCTTATTCTCATCCTTACTCAAAGTGAAATCTCAGGATAGTTTATGATCTGTGATTTACAAGTTTGAATTAAGATCAATCTCAACATATCATTTCTGGTGCAGTCTAGGTACTCTGACTCATTTAAGTCTCCATTGACCAAGGCCAAGGTATTCAATCACTCATTACCTATGCCATTGCCCCATTGATGGATTGCTATGAAAGGCTTCTTTAGGATCCTAAAGATACTTTTCTGTATCAGAGCACTGTGGGGGCTCCCTGGGGTGACAGGCCCTGGCAGCTAGAACCTGTCCCACCATCCCAGACAGGAGCAGTGCAGATGGATGACAGTGGGGGGCTGACATGAGGTCGTGATGTGTGGGCATGTGGGGTGAACTTAGAGGAGCATCAGGTAGGGCCATTAAAGCTGGTGATATCCTCTGGGCCCTGATGCTCTGATACCATCAGAGAAGCTTGCCTGTGGTTCAGCTGCTTGTTTTTTTCTGTTTTAATGAACATCTCTAAGGAGCACAGGAATTACGAAAGTCCCATTGTGCTGCCCAAAGGCACACTAACTAATACAATGTTGTGGTGTCCGACACTTCAGCTGTACATGGCTTTCAGATGGCTGATGCTGATATCTTGAACTTTACCTACCTTGCTTTTTGGCTGCTTCATTCCCTCTACTACATCTCCCACGGCTGGCACTGGACTGCCTTTACTGACTCCTAAAGAACAGCCCCTTCCATATATTTTACTTTGGCATTTCCTTCCCCATGTCATACCTATAAGGATATATAATTTGTTTCTTTCCTACCTTTTGCAAATTTCACAGAAGAAGCCCAGCTGTTGGAGTAGGACATTGGTGGCCATGTGACCTGCTCCCTGCAGTTGTACCAGAAGCAAAATGCAGGTTCCAGAAACACTACCATTAGGCTAGACTTTTCTTCAATCTGTTGGGTACAGAATATGTGCGGAAAGAAAAAGGAAATGGTAAATGCAGGTTTTTTACCCCCCAGAGAACCAGACTGCAGAATGTCTCCTGCCCTGAAGGCACCTATGCCATGATGCTACTGCTCTGATACAGCAGATCTAAGAGCCTCTCAACTGTCTTGATTTAAAGCAAACCCAAAAGGGGTGGAGAAGAGTTCTGAGCTCTTCACTCAGAAGGCAAGTTAAAAGGCTAATAAATTCATCAAGAAAATTATTATTCCATAGACCAGAGCTGCTCTGTACTTAAAGCTAAGCTCCTTTTGAAGATGTTAAAAGGGCAAATAAAACTAAATTAGTATAAGAAGAACAGAAGGAAGTTAAATCCCAACAATATAATGACTGACTACATCTTTCTGAATGACCATAAGATACAAGTTAATCATTGGAGTGAAACATGAGAATATGACGTAACATCAAAATAAAGGAAGCAGAATGGAATGTTCTATTGAAGAATGCAATAAAAATGTCTGAATAGCATCAGCATAAAAAAATATTGGACCTGCTCTCATACACTGATGTGAAGCAGGAATATATCTGTCAGGACAGTGGTAATTATTAACAGACTGATACAGGTTTTGAGTGAATAGAACTGGACTGTTATTAAGTGCACAGAGCTCAGCTATCCCTCAGCATTAGAAATGTCAGATAATGGAATTGGCAAAAGCTGGTGTGTGAGTTGGAGTTGTACAGAAAGAGAATAGGGTTTCAATTTTACAAAAGCATACTGTTCCTATCAAACTTTCGATGAGAAATGATAATTTTGGTCTGGCAAGTTCCTCAGTATAGCGTTATATACTCAAAGCCATAAATGGTTTTATCTATGTCCTAATTTGCCCAAATCCTTAGTTTCAGGGGAATTTGATACATATGAGTGGTCTTTTAGATTTATTTTTATGTCATCTGTAATACTTTAACCCATAATATGTACATGCAATAGTTCTGTCTGAGTGACCTTTCAAATTAAAGAGATCTTGCTCTCCATGTATCAACACTCCAGAATTTCATCACAGTACTCCTGGAGAAGTTCAGGTTCCCACAGTGGATTCCCACTGAAGTTCAAGTCAGCTTTTAAGTTTTAAATTCAAAGTCTTCCCAGCCAACCAGGTGTGCAAAAGCACCACATCATGCAGAATTTCAGGGCTCAGGATTTGAACATTACTTCAAGGAAATCTCTCCTTTATTCTTGCTTCCACTGAAATTATATTCCTTTCCATGTCACTGGGATGAGATCTTGTACTAAACAAGAGAAACATGGATTAGGTCAGTATTCTCATGATACTGTCTGTACACCATGTAATAAACTATCTGCGTGAGAAGACTATTAGATCTTCTAGACATCTTACATCATATCTGGTCTTCAAACAGTTATCCCTCTTGTTGAGTTTAATATCTTGACTAATGCTTATCTTTCAGAAAAGCAGCAAATTCAAACCTACTTAGCCTGGTCTTGTTCAATCCCCAGGTGAGGATCCTTGTCTTTTCTCCATCAAAAAGCAGACAGTATTATTTTTACCCTTTCAGGTTGCTAATACACAGACACTGGGGTATCTCACAACATCTATTCTGGCAAATGCTTTAGCTTTCCTTCTTTCTCCAGCAAGCCCTTTCCCCTGTTACCCCAGCCTCTGCAGTCTCACCCTTTTCAGTGTAGACATGCCAAGGTGTTATAGATAATGCAGTTAACAGTAATTAATTAGCTAACATGCAGAGAAATCAAATCATCTTCTCTTTCTTACTTAATCATCACTCCACTAGTCATATAGGGAAAACTCACACTATGCCATGCTAAAGCTCATTTTCAGCTACTTTATCTGTCTGGCCCAGAAATCTTTGTCAGGATGACTGATTATCAGGACATAGTCTCCTTTCTGCCGGTAGTATCTGCCATCTTTATTCCCTGCATTTGACCATATCAAAACACTTTTTCTGACTGAATTTACTAGTGGATTCAAGCCAGTCTATGTCTGCAATCTACAGTCTAAAAGACATCTTTTTCTCATTTGTAAAATTTAGCAGGATTTCAGAGTCCTGACTAATGTCCATTGTGTTAGTGAAAGGTTAACAGATCTTAATGCAACAACAAAGTAACCATGGCAGGAAGGCTGGAACTACGTGATCTAACTATTCTATTATTCTATGACTGATATCCTCAATAAAAAAAAACAGGCCATGAAATCTCATCCAGCGATTCCTGCACTGAACCACAACTATCTTTCTTAGAAATATAATCCCAGTTTAAATCTTTTGTTGATGGAGCATCTGCCATATCTTTTGTCGAGCTATTCCAAAAGGATCATGCTGTTAGGAACATATTTTGTTAAACTCATGCAAAAAATATATGCCTGATCACTATTTTGAATTTGTGTAACTTCATCTCTGAGCTGTTTGTCATAATTCTATGTATGCTCATTGTGCTCTTACATTTCACTTTAGAAATACCATGTAATTCTTCCTCAGTGATGATGATATTAAGGACCATAAATGAACACAAAACAGAGAGAGAGTATATAGTGCACTGTAATATAACTATTGTTGATAGAAACATTGCTGGAGGAAAACCAATTTTCATGTATACACTTATTATGTAAAACCACAGGGCTAGGCAAAAACCTTTTTTCGTCTCATATTTGGACCAAAGTTCTGTAGCTCAATTTGCAGAAAACAGGATGTATTTTTATAACAGTAAGAAAATAATACTTTTTTTTTCAAAGATGCATACAATGGTACTTGTTTTTTAGGGTATTTTCAAATGAAAAGATATAAACACATGTGTGGGACTCAGCTCAGCCGCTTTTTGTGATGCCTCAGAAAATCTGCTGCCATTTCAAGTTTTACCTTCTGCTCAAAATGGCCAACCGGACAAGGACTGTCACTGCCACAGAGTCTGCGTATTAGGGGGCTAAAAAGTCCTACTGGGACAATGCCTTATTTGGAGATTCATCAAGAACAATCGACCAGACTTCAATGCCAGCCACGAATGCCCCTCCCCCTCGCAAAGTTGATTGGTGTAAAATGGCTCACGCGGAATGACTCGGTGAAATTGCAGTTACAAAAGAGCATCACTGAAGAACCTGTGCGTGCACCCACCGCCGACTGCTGAGGATCGTCAACAGATCCATGGGACACCACAGGATCCAGGATGGTGGCTATTTCTACTTCTAATCTCCTTTTCTCTTCCTCTCTCTTCTTCTCTCTATCTTTCTGTATTTTTATTATCCTCAGGATTGCAGCTAATAAAACAGTATAAATTTAGGTTACCATTACCATGCCTTGATTGTACTTTGTCTGAACTCAGGGATCTCGAACTTATTTCTTTATCAGTCAGTATTCTTAGGAAGTGGTGTACTCTATTCGCAGGTGGGTAGAGCACACCAATAAAACTATAGGCAGGCTTAAAGCTACAGGCAGGCTCCACTTGGGGCTGACTGAATTGTGTTAACTGTGGGTTGCTGTCAAGGGCCAGGGGCCAAGCAACCACTGAAGCCTTGTGCTAGCAAAAACTAAGTTGGAACCTGACAGCATGTTTCTTAATTTAGTGATTTAGTGTCAGTCCAACGGAGCCATCAGTTACTGTGGAAATATTCCTACATAACAGAAATAAATTGATGTTTCCATTTTGATTTACATGTATGCAGGATCAGACCCTTTGTGTAAAATATTGCTGTCTCTGATCAAACAAGAAAAGAAAGATCTGAAATTCGAGGCTGGAAATCTAACCATTCTGGCACATTGACATCAATACACCAACTAGAAAGAAATGCTATACCAGGTCATTGAAAAAAACCTATCAGCTAAAGACTGATGCAAGATGCATTAATTTAAATTCATTGTTTCAGCAAATGCTTAGTTTGGAACACAGGACAGAAGCTCTGTAGGCCCTGATAGGATTTCATCAGAAACAAAAAGGTCACTTAAAACCCAGTTTGGAATAAAGTTTTGACTCAGAACAAAAATAGTTTAAGAGTTGCCCTGTCGTGACCATGGCAATTAGAAAGATAAGTGGAGATTTCAAATTATTACTCTTAAAGATATAAATGTTTAGCTAAACCACAAGCTACAGTAAATATGGACTGAAACATGTGACAGACATCATAAAAAGAGCTTTGAAAAGATTTCATAGGCATGGCCCCCACCAGACTCAAAGTAATCTTCTTCTCTGTCTGTACTTATCTTGTGAGTCTCCCCATGTATACAAACACATCCACCTCCCAGTGAGATTCTTGGTAATTCAGTACATGGAATATTTCTAGGCCTTGGTTTCTTCCTGCATTGCTGACAAGAGAGAAGCTATTTATGGCAGGAGGGTTTTCTGCATGGAAGAGGGAGCTGCAGAATTCAATGTGTATGCAGCAAAAGGAAGCTCTGGTAGGCTGTGGACAACCAGCTTAGGAGGCCAGGCTTCAGAGGGTATGTGAGCCAGCCATGGGATTTTTGGGTTCAAGCCTGAGGAGGTGGAGGTAGCAGAAGGAACTGGCTTGAGAGGCAGCAGCAAGGAGTAGAGCTTTGGAGACAAGGTTTATAACAGTAAGGGAAAGTGCTGACTACAGCTAGCTTTCCCAATCCTTCCAACACTGCATGTCCACTTTCAAAACAGATGTATTTGATTTATTATGTCTCAGGATATACCTCTGTTCTGAGGTTTGACACCCACTTACATGGATACACTTACTTTTGCATCACTTCAGCCATGAAAAAAA
This sequence comes from Melopsittacus undulatus, assembly GCF_012275295.1. Lineage (NCBI taxonomy): Eukaryota > Metazoa > Chordata > Aves > Psittaciformes > Psittaculidae > Melopsittacus > Melopsittacus undulatus. The sequence goes on along the minus strand of NC_047528.1, from coordinate 18,053,861 downwards.
AGGCATTAAAAAGCGGATTGAGTCATGTAATTCGTAATTCAAAGGTTATTGACTCCACCTGAAGATTCCTTATACCATACCAATCTGTGTTAAAGACTTTTCCTATAAGCACCAGTCAGACTCATATTTTGAGGAAATTGGATTGACTTGCCAGAAATTATAGAGATATTATAGTCATCCAATTTCAAATCACTCCAGTGTAGCTGTATGCCATTACTACACCACCTATGTAGCCTGTCTCCTGCCCTATTCTTAGAGAAGATATTGGATATATATCCTTCATCTCCTATGAAACTTTCCATTTAAGAACAAAAATTATGCTGAAACTTTTATTAGAATCAAAGTTCTAATTCAGTGCTCCTGCATTTCCTTTGGAACATTTCAGCTTGCTTCATAGTAGGAGAATACTTCGATCTTGGGATTGAATAGGACCATAATTTTAGGGAAAACAGGATGAAAAAATTGGCATTGGAAATTCTTGAGTCATCTCTACGATCTTTACAGCTATGTTTTGCACAAGGGTAATAAACCATGAGTAAATAATAATAACTGAAATGAAATATGCACATATTAGATAATATTTTCTTACAGTCACACATTAAAATAGGATTTTTTGTTTTGTTTAGCAAATTGTATTGATACCAAATATTTCTATGGTGCAGCTTTCAACTATCATGTCATGTATTTAATTTTAAAATAACACAAAGATTCATCTCTTTTTCTACTTTAGAAACAATACATTTCTAAGTATTTGGCTCCACTGTTATGATTAAACTGATACTGTATAGGATGAATTTCTATGAAGATTTTAATCATTCTATTGTTTCATTCTATTGTTTCATATGTAATCTATTTAATTCTATTAAATAATATGTAATTCTATTTAATCATTCTATTGTTTCATATGTAATCATATGCAACCCACTCTCACTAAGCCAACTTTACTGTGTCTCTACTATATGCTCGTCTCATGTAGACTACTTCCACTGCCTTGCACCTGTAGTGCATCTGTTTACTTCCTAATTATATGCTAGTCAAAGCAAATTAATACCCTTGTGTCTTCCCAGGAAGAAATTGTCTGGTGGCAAAAATTTCTCAGAGTCATGCTGCTGTGCTTGATTTTTTGTTTGACTGCTTGGCTTTTCATTTTCTAAGGTGCATGTTCTTTTGGGCGGGATTCATGTCACCTAAATTCAGGCTTACAACATAGATATCTACATCAGAGGTAGTAAGCCAAGTTCCTCTAGTGGTCTGTGAAAAAACTAAAAACCATGCACAAGTTATCCTGTCTCTTTTAAGTACCTATGCATGAATTTTACCTAAAGATTTCATTGACCAGTCTCTCCATCGACTTAGAAGTGTGACCAGTTCAGTAGCAGGCATTTACATGTGTCCTGCTATAACAGGCACTTACAGCTATCTGTACTGCCTAAGAGCCCACCCTTTGTTGTACATGGAGAAGAGAAGGTTAGAAAACATACCCAATGCAGGAATAAGGTTGCGATTTGCCATAGTCCCTAATACTGAAGATGATCCTTTTGACAGCATCCATCAGTTTCCTGATACGTGTTTTTCTCTCCTGCCTAGAAAATGCTTCGTGATTGTATTTCCCATTGTGCATACATTATAAATGTATGCACAATGAAATGTGAATGAATGAAATACATTATGAATGTATTTCCCATTGTGCCACAGGGATGAATGTTTTTTGTTCCAGTCCTTTTTGTTCCAGCCACCAGATTTTTAGATAAACAGGACTAAGAGATTCTTAATCCACTGAGATTCTGGACTGCATAGCCAAGGCCCTCAGCCTCACCTGTTGTTCCCTAGAAATCATATACAGGGCAGGAAAGACATCTGTGTGCTCCCAGAGTCTCATGTTGGGGAAGAAACATGCTCGTGTGTTTCAGGCTTTCCTGTGGGCTGATGGATTTGTAAGAACAAGCATCAGTGAACATCTATTTGTAGATCACATTCCTCACTTGTTAAGTTTTGATTTTGTGTAATTAGTAGTTTGTATTATTAGTCGTTATCTCAGTTTGACCTAAACGGAACTAGTGCATTACTGGTTATTTTGCTGCCTCTAGTGTGTGCTTTTTCTACTTCTATTGCAGCTTGAGTTGATAGAAATATTCTGTAAAGACATCAGGTCCAAAATCTTCTCTCTCCTGCTGCTGGACTGCTTGTCCAGCTTGAGATTGCTGCTATATCAACTTATTGCCAGAATCAAGAAATTCCTCCAGCATGCATGAGATGCTCTGAATGTCCAATCCATTTAAGTAGAAAAGTAAGGGGAGAGGGATAAGAGGAAGAAAGATAACAGAATTTGACAGTTATTTGATGGTCTACAGTAGCTGCTCTTAAATGTCAATATAAGAACTTTCTTTGCTGTAGCAGGAGTCATACAGGGGTAAATATGGCATTTTATATAACCACTGTTCAGCAATCTCCAGGAAATATTTGTTTGTTTCTAAATAAAGGAACAAATTAGGTGACACATCCACTTTTGGAAAATACTTCTGACATTAAAAGCACAGAGTAGCAATTTAACAGGCCTGAATTAATGCTTTCAGAGTCAGTACAATTTTCTGAGCTCTTGTTCTGGACAGAAAGGAAAAAAAAAAAAAAAAAAAAAGATGGATTTGTTGATATCAGTAACCAAAAGTCACTACCCAGAGTACTGTGCCTGAGAGGCTAATCGTCAGCCTACATACGCCTACCCAAAAGCAAAAACAACCTTTTGCCTTTATGGCCATTTAAAAAAATCTGAGAAATAGCCCAGGATTTCTTCTTGCCCTGTGGAGCCTGTACTCTTTGTTGTCTTTAGCTTGGACTGGCAACATTGTAAACTAGTGTGTGACCCAGCCTGGCCTCAGCTGGAAATTTCATGAGAACCAGCTTGTTTCCTCTTGAGGATACCACTCTATGGTCAGAAAAATAGAATGTATAGTCTTTCCCATGGTGTTTTGGCACCACTTCTTGTAGTCTCAGCTGCAAGTCACAAGTGGACAAGCCAATAGAAAAGGACATTAAAAGCAAAACCAGAAAATAAACACACAGTATATTATCTATATAATATAATACATTGATGTCATTAGTAAGAGGACAGCCAGTTTAGCATAATGCTAAAAAGTCTCTGTAGCTTGCAAAAGGGTGTTCTTAACACTGCTGGTTGATGAACACGTTTTTGTCTTTCACATCATGAGTACAAACCAAAAATATCTTAAGCCAAAGGAGCAGGATTCCATATTCTTCGTGTTTTACTTGATCCAAGGAAGCTGCAATTTTAGAAGGAGAAGTAGATCCAGTAATCAATCAGACATCTCCTAAAATACATTGTTTATCTCTTGACAACCATAAATCTTTACGGATTTATACCATAAATCTGTCAGGATTTTTTACACATCTAGAATAAGGGTGATTTCATATAAATCTTTCTATTCCATAGTTGCCTATAAGGCAAGTCCATCTGTGCAAGTGAGCAGTAACTGCATGTTCCTTTCTGTCTTCCAGGTGCCTGGACTGTTGAGTAACGATCACAAGTTACACTTGGTTGGGCTGACAGGTGATGCTTGTAAAACATATCCTGCATCAATCAGTAATGGTGATTTCTCCTCACATCCTTTGATCACCATTCATTGTAAAAAGTTTCTCTTTCCCTAATACCATACACCTTCATTCAACTTCTTGCAGCAGAACAATCTTAATCTGTAAATAAAGAAAATAGACTGCATATATTTTAAATCTAATTCACCAGTTCTCTTTTTTTTCATCATCTTGGTTTTGCTCAGAATTGTATTTAACATGCCACAAAATTAAATGCTTTAAAAGAAAGCTAATTTTATGAAGTGTAATCCACTGTCAGCATGTGTTACGTAAGCACCAACTGTGTGATAAATATGGCATGTTGAAACATACTGAAATATGAAGAAAAGCAGTAATATAGCAGTATTACCTAAGTACTAGCTCTTTAACACCATATTCCTTAAGTCAGAGCCCTACTGGAAAATCAAGGTATTAAAAACTTTTGTAAAGCCTAACCAGAGAGGGGGTAATTTTCATCAGCAGTCTTCATTACTGGGATTTGCGAGTTCAGAATGTTTGACTTTACAAACTTCACAGATTTATCTGGTGTGTACATATATACATGTATTATTTTTTTATTATTACTGTACAATAACCTGTCTACCCAATCAATCCTCCCCATTCTTAAACACATACAGTGGTCTTAAGCAGCCTGATACTACAGCTCCACCACCCCTGATGCTGAGCTAACACCAGAAGCTCTTACCTTCTGTGGCAGGTTGCAGGTTTACTTGCCAGAGCAGATGGTTAGGTCCTGCTTGCTGCATTACCTGCACAGTTGAAGTGTGCAATGGTTACTAACTAGTCCTTCTGTCTCTTACAGGTTGCCTCTGCTCTCTAGTATGCCCTAGCCCCCTGGCTTCCCTCCTGCCCCATACCCACAATAGCATGTCACTTCTCTTCCTGGGGAAGATTAACTAAGCAACCACTGCAGCAACAGGCAGGTGGATTCCTGGGCCAGGAGTTTTGCTTCCTCTTCTCTGCTCTTGAAATACTTGTTGCTACTGAAAACAGGAGCATGTAAATACGTGAGGTCCCACACCCATCAAGGGTGTGTAAAAAGTAATTTTATTACTCAATATTATGCTGGGAAGGCATGTCAAGTGTAGTCCTACCAGGTTCTGTAATGTTTAGTCTATCTGATATATTTGTTAATGATTTGGATAATGGAAAAAAGAGAAAATGTGTAGAATTTGCAGACAATGTCAAGCAGGGGAGAGATAAAAGCTTTTAAGAGATTAGGATAAGAATTTAAAATTACTTTGATAAATTAGAGGCATTTCCTAAAATTAACCAAATGAAATTCAGTGAAGACAAATGCAATGCCCTATACTTAGGAAGGAGAAGTAAAATGCTTGTAAAACTGTAGTAAAGGAGTAGGCAAGCACACAAAGAAGAAGGTCACAGTGCAGGGCAAATTGAATATGCATTTATTTTCATTCTGAGTCATATTCCAAGGAATATTGTATTTGAAGCAGGAGGGGTAAGTATTTTGCATTACTGCTATTGTGTCCAGTCTGGGGCACGGCAAGGTGAAAAAAAAGATGCAGATATACTCGAAAGCATCCAGAGGGAGAGTAGCAAGAATGATAACAGGTATAGAAAACTGGAACTATGAGGAAAGGTTGAAGGAATGGGGTTTGTTTAGTCTAGAAAAGAGAAGACTGAGCAGGCACATGATAACATAAAAGATTATTCTGATGAGGACAGCGATCAGTTATTCTTTATATCCACCCACCATAGTACAAGAAAAATTAGGCTTACTTTACCACAATCAAGATTTTAACTAGATATTTAGATAGCCTCTTTCACTGTAATGAGAGTAAAGTACTAGTACTGACTACTATGGGAAGCTGCAGCATAGCAGCAAAAGTTTTTTAACTGAAGGTTGGGCAAACATCTGTGACCTTGTGATTTGCAAGGAGCTCCAAACAAGCCAAATTTGAATAAATTTTCTCAGGGATCATACAAGGCATACCCCTGACAGAAGTGCCTGTCTCTTGACAAAGCCCTGATCTCTGGTGCAAAGCAGGCAGACACTAGCAAATGTCAATGAAACCAGTTCAACTGTTTTTGTGCAAAGTGTTTTCGTATGAGCTTTTTCCCTCAGACCAGTTCTGGGAAGCAGCTGAATACTACAGATGAAAATTTACTTAGAAAAAGATTCCATTCCAGTCAAGAACCTGAGTAATTTCAGTCTAAATAGTTAATCTGGCAAATTATATGCAACCAAAGCCAGGATCTTAAAATACTGAAGGTTGGGAAACCTTAATTATAGGTGTTGTTACAAAGCTCCACACATATTTTTTCATTACAATATCAACCCAGTGTCACCATCCTGAAAACTCAGTGAATAACTGGGATGAAGGAGATTAAAATAATTACATGTGCTAATACCAGTCAATAAACTCACAAAAATTCTTTGTCTTTAGAAGTCCGGTAGACTATTCTGTCTCTTGATATGGTCAATCCTTTGCTGCCTTCCAGAAATGGGGTTAGTTCAGAATCTTTGTCCAAAGATCTAATTTTTATTATTATATTTCTTACATGCATTTCTTTGCCTCTTGATCTTGTTTGATCAAGACGAAGTTTTAAAGATTTTCTTTATAACTTTAGGAGCTAGAAATACCTCTTTGAAATGAAAAAATAAAGAAAAAAAGAAAGAGAGAAAAAGAAATAAAGCTGAAACTTTCACCCAAGCACTTGCCCTGAGGAGTTAGGACTTCAAGCGCAATACTGTGAGACTCATAGTAATAGTGTGAGAGTTGGCAATCCTACTTAAGGCTATAATTTCTGTATCTTCAAACCTCCTTTTTTACTAGCAAGTGGTCATACTGTAAAGAGGACTAGAGCCTTAGTATTAGGAGCAATCCAACACTTTTTCAGTGCAAAGTAAACTTCTCAGGAGTCTAACCATTTTTCAAATGCAAACCTGCATGATAGTGTCTCTGGCACATGTAGAGTTGCAGCTCAAACTCCATTCCTGAGCTAAAGGATGGTTGCAGTCATCGAGAATACTACATAGGATCTTTCTTAAGATATTGGGGGACTATAATTAATGGAAAAGTATCTGTGTGCACTAGAGAAAGGAAGAAGGTGTAATTGTTTTACATGCTAAATTACAAATGGTGAAATAAGACAGGGGAGCAATAGAAAGATATTGATTAAAGAGTAGAAAGAGTCTGAATACATTGAACTCTGGCCATGAAAAGCCAGTTAGTGTTGAAGGCCTGCTGGAACTTGCACCACAGCAAGACAGTAAGCATGAGGAAGTGGATTCCTCCATGGAGGGGCCGGTCCTGCTGCAGCAGGTGCACACCTGTACAGGTAACTGCAAACACGGTCTCCCTACTGCACACTTCCCGCATGCATCTAGGCATGGCAGTAAGGTCTCTGCAAGGGACTAAAGCCTGTCGCTTCTTCTGCAGGCTTTTGAGCAGATCTTAGCAAAGTTATTTGCTTAAGTTGGAATACTTTGCAAGGAAAGTGTTTCCAGACAAAACCTGGCCTTTCTTTTTTACATGTATTTTGCCCAACTAAAAGGAACACAATGCCAGGCAGCATATGGTGCATTTCACCTTAAGAGACTTCTGTTCAGACATCATGCCAAAATTTAGATCTAAGCATTGCAGAGGTGGTTTCTCTGCACAGCCACTCCCTTCCCCCATAATATTCTTTTTTTATCAAGTCCTCTCCCGAACAAACATGTGAAATGAACTAAAATTTGTTTTCTCACCATGTTTCCATATATCCCTTGAAGACAGAGCATTTGTTTTCACTTAAAATTATGCTCAGTGTGCTTAGATCTTCAACCCATCATCAGAACTCACACCCACCTTTGCCTCTGTAGTTATAGAGTAGAATGAGTTCAAGGAAATCCAGCCTCCATCTGAAGGATACTTCTACAGCCAACAGTCTTAAAGCAGAAATTAACTACTCTGCCAGCACAACCAATGCCAGAAGAATCAAAGGGCATGAAATCAAGTCATTTTTGAGTTTGTTTCACCTTGAACTCCAAGATCAAAGGTTTTTGATGTGATCTGCTCTTAGAAATTAAGTATCTTGCAAGGTGATGCAGAAGGATCAGGAAATATTTGATATTTTGGTCTCAGGCTAAGTGAGAAGGAGCAGTCGGCTCTCCAGTTACAAGCAAAGGAGTTTACTTCAGCCAGAAAGTTTTACATTCCTACAGAACCAGGTTTGGGGGAGAATGACACTCCTTAATTCTTAGTCATCCTTGAAGTAGAAAGAGGTCCTGGTATTTCTGTGGAAGCATTTCACAGAAGAAATTCTGGCATGAGATGGACGTATAAGTGCTTTATAATTGGGCATTTAGTGAATTTTGCTTTTGTCTTGTTTTATCTTGCTATGTTCAGTGGAAAGAAGTTCAGAAATCCAAGCCTCTTTACCCCTATCTGGATGGAAAATGCAATTGAACAGGATTTGTACAGAGGATGATTCCAAAAGCTAGAAGGAGATAAGTGTCTAAATACCTAATTCCAGAATTCTAACTAAACCTTTGCTAGGATAGAAGGTTTTAAAATTAAAAACAAGCTTTAAACAAACATTTTAGGGAACGAGCCATTGCAATATTTAATCTTTTTCAGACATCTTAAAGTTTTCTAGGCCAGGTACTAATTTTCTCAAAAGGTAAGTTTTCTCAGTGTTTGCTTAACCCCTGAAAGGCTTATTTTAAGTATTCTATATCTAAGTAGAGTGTCCCAAATAGGTAGAATAATATAGTATCTTCTAGCTCTATGTGCCCTGCATGATTGCCAGCAATTAAATTGCTGTTAAAATTATCAACATAATGGCCTTCTTTGCTTGGTGAGCAAATTTTTATTTTTTATTCATAAGCAGAGACCTGGAAGTTTACATGATTTCATAGCAGTCCTCTGGAATTCTCTCTCAGCTCAGTGTTGTGCCTCATCTCTGCACTGATGCTGTGGGATTTGATCCATTTGCATGGGGAGCTGTGTCTAATTCCTGATGGCATGCAGCTGTATTTTACTTTTAAGACCATATGTCTTTAGCTCTATCTTAATGTTGTCTGAAATCTATCAGCTATTTGCATCATAACAAATGACTTTTTGATAGGAGATGAAATATTTTTGGAAGCACCTGTTCCTGCTATTGCAACACACCATGTTTTCATATTAGCAACAATACTTGCCTCATAACCCACCCTTGCACTTGCATGTCAGTTGTGCAAGATTTTAAACTTTGGACATCTTATATTGAGGTTTCTGTTCTGTACGTAACACAGTGTAGCTCCCTAAGCATTTTGTTGCCATGAATAATTTCTGATGCTAAGTGGCATCATGCTCTACAGGCAAGCCTATGTTGTAGAGGCAAAATATTGCTGATCTACCACCACCAGGTCAGTAAAATCTGCTCATATATTGAGATTCTTTAGTGTTTGCAGATTACGTCTGTATTCTCTCTCAATGAACCACTTTATTTATTGAATGCTGTGTCTTAGAAAATAGCCTTCAGTAATGCAGAAGAAAACTACTGTGAGATCATGGACACCTCTTGGTTTAAAGGAAACAATATGGATTTAGCCAAGAATTGCCTTTTTCACCCTCTTCTTTTTGAGAAAAAAATCTTTACTCTTCCCCCAACTCAAACATAGACACAAATCTCAATGACAAGAATCACCTTCCAGATTCCAGTAAAACATCTATCTATAGTAAAACAGTAGATTTACGGTGGAGGGGGGGGGGAGTAGAGGGGGGTGCGGGGCAGAGAAGATAAAGACAAGAAAATATCACAAATTTTTGTATACTGGTCATTCAGGAACAAATTAGTCTAGTGTCGCTGACAATATGATTTTTTTAACTTCCAGAAGCAAAATAATAGAGCTTTCTCACAAGTTCACACATTCCTGCAGATTCATTATATTAACTGAACAGGGCTAATGTCACTTCTAGACCATGGAAGTCCTGTGCTAACTTCAGCCTCCTGTGCTTGAATGCTGCAGACAGAGTGGTTATGTGCTGTAAGAATCAACAAGGAACACTGCTGTTAACTTGTGATTAGGTCCTTTTGAGGCTATTTAAGACAAAGAAAAAATCTGGTACACAAATAAGAATCCAAAACACCAAGTGGAGGGATATGAACAGGCTCCATAGTAACAGGAACATGGTTGCCTCCTGATAACTCCTTCAGAAACCCTCGGATAAAGCAAACAACAAAAGGAGGCTAGAGACAGAAGGCACATGCTGAAGAAAGATGTGTAGTACCTACCTTAGAAAAAGAGCAAGTAGCTGCACAGCTTGTGCTGCCTGGGCTGACACATCTAGACCACCTGGGTTTGCTTATATTTAAAATGGGCTTTTCATAATGTGGAGTAGTCCAAGACCTCTTAATACTTAGAGAAGGTTACTGTACCTTCTTTTAGGCAAGCATATAACTGCTACACAAATTTGGACCTGAAGCATAAGGCTATCTTGCTTTTCAGGACAAAGAGCTGCAATATGGTATTCACAGAATATAAAATATGAACAAGCTTAGCTAGTTAGCTGGATACATAATTAACAGTGGAAGTGAAAACAAGCATCTTTCTAATGAGATCTTGCCTCAGAAGCTCTGTCACTTGTTGTTCAACTGCCATCTTTTATAAGATCTCTAAAGCTGATTTCTCACTGACTGCTACCCAGGAACATCACCCACAACGCAGGCTCTGGACTTACCCTATGTCTCTCTGAAACTGAGACCTACTTTCAGTTACTTTGCGTACCCCCCCTCTAGTTTCCTTCTTGTGTGGGACTAGGACTTAAAATTACTAACTAATAAGGGAAATAACAAGAACTGCCACAAAAGAAAGACCCGGTGCTGTAAGACTTCCAGTGACATACCTGAATTAGGAAATTCCTACTTCATCTCTACAGCAAGCACAAGAGATGTAGGTCTTGTGGGGTAACGTGGTAGGCTTTTAAAATTCTCCTTCTCTCAGTACCACATATAATAAAAGCATTATATGGGCTAACAGACACCTGCCAAAGCTCTGACTATTTCTAAACTTCTGGGAAATTTCTCTAAAAAAAACACAACCAACTAAAAAACCAAACCAAAAACAAAAAAAAACAACCCCCCCACACAAAAAATAAACAAAGCAAACAAAAAAAAAACCCAAACAAAACGAACAGCACAAAACCAAAACCAAATCAACAAGAAGATAAAAGCATCCAGTTAAAAATCTACCATATTTCCCAGTAGCATTACTCAGTTGCTGAGGAAGTATCAACCTTCCTTCTGCCTCCTCAAGGACTGGCTCTTTCTGCTCTCTCCTTGTATTCTTCATTAATGAACATGCCCTTCTGTTCCTTTCCCCCGTTACAACCTTTAAACTCATCCGTCTGTCACTTGGCAGTAGTTTCAGGAGGGCTCTTCCCAGGGACATTTTGTGTTTATTCAAGTGTTTCTGTGCTGTGAGACTAAAGAAGCAGATCTTCCAGCTAGATCTGTTTATTTCCCAACACCACAGCACCACATATTCCCATACCAAGGGCAAGAAGGCAGATACCGACTTAAAAACAAGTCAGAGGACTGTTTTCCTTTCTCATATTCTCTTTAGTTGCATGCAGCCTTTCTATTCAGGTAGTTCACAGTGAATTCAATCAGGGTTTGCAGAACCTTTGTGAAAAAGGCTTCTTTTTTTTCTCCATGCCATTGTGATTCATTTCCTTTACCACAGGACTCTGCTGAGTTTAACATACAGCAAGAAAGTACAAATGTACAGAGTGAGGTCAACCCTTAGCTATGTAAATGAGCCTTTAAGGAACTTGGTAGACCCTTTGATCCTGTATTGTAATGAGCTTGACTTGGTCCTCACCAATACACTTAACTGAGGTCCAGATGGAGTAAGAGGAGATGTATGTGCATATGTGGGTATCATGGGGTATGTTGGGACTGAAAAGCTCTTTCTCCCATGTAGAAGAAATGTAGGTGGTGGTGATTCTAGGTAGGGCACAGAATTTTTGTAGCCTGTCTTGTTCCATTTCTCTTGCGTTTGAAATGAAGCCTGGTTAAGAAGCATTCTTAAAGTGAGGTGGTACTTGTTATCCCAGCCAGACAGGAGGCAAAATTATTCTGAAGGGAGCTTAAAAAACTGCTTTAGAGTTCTTACTTTCTCAGGAGGCTGTGCAAGGAAGTGTACCCAATCCATCGTTGCCTAAGTGCTACCATGGCAGCTGTGCTACGCAGCATGCAAAGGCTGCCTTTGGCCACACTCTTGGATTACTTTTCCTATTCCACAGGATAAGAGCCTGTGCATCTTGAAGAGTAGTTTATGTGCTGTGACTTGTGCTGAAACAGCAGTTCCTGCTCTCTCTGAGCCCACAAAAAAAAAAAGCTGTAGGTGAGCTTGCTCATGGAGGCAGATACAAGAAAGCAAGATAATACCTGGCATTCAAAACAGCTACAATAATAGTAAAGGATTATAGCTCTCTACATGCATATAGTTCTAGGTTAGCATGTATGATGTGGATACAACAGGGTAACAGCAGAACCACCAGTAAAAATGGTAAATACTACAACCAGAAATTACTTCTATTAAAATCAAGCTTTAAAAAGATGCATATACTAAAAGGATGCCAGAATCCATTTCATTAGCATTGCAAAAAAACCCACAAGTTAAACAGGTGAAATTCAAAGCTTGCAATAGTAAGCTATTCAGCATCGTGGGAATACATGAATTATAGATTTATACAAATACATTACAAAAGACAGACCAAAAGAAAAACTGCCCAGAATAGCCTTTGGTCCCTGCAATGCACACTCAGCAGGGTTACAGGCTGACTGCAAATGGGGTTGTGATCAATAGAGAATGAAATGGTGAAGCAGTCCTTGGAATGGAGAGCTTCATCCATCAGTGAGGACCAGCAACCTGCTAGAGCTGTCCTGACAGCAACCCTGTGGCAATGGAATGCACAACAAATTTGAGAAACTGACAGAGTTGAATGTCTGGGTCTGAAGTACCAACACAGTAGCGTCAAAGACTACTCCAGAGCAGGTCTAAGTTTAGATCAGTAAAGACTGGGGATCAGCACTTAAAGTTTGAGTCACAGAAATGTGAATGCTAGCACTCTTCTGCTGAACACTGGATTCATATCAAGAAATCAAAAGATTGGATTGGTAGACAGAGATATGCTGGCTTTAAATGATTTGTCATCAATTCTAGCTAAAAAAAAGGCAGCTAGATAAACACTGCCTTTTCCTGTGCCTCGCAAACATGAAAACTAACTTTTAACATACAAATTCACAAAAGGAATGAAAACCTGACTGCAGATCAAGTTTTGAAACAAAGCTAATGGTAGATTGTATACCTCCTCATCTGATTTAAAAAAAAAACAAAACAACTGTCTACAAACAAAACACAGATTGCGGTTGCCAAAACTATCACTCAGACCATGGTTAATTATCAAACAATTAGTACAGGGCAACCCACTAGGCACACTTCTTACCCCATTATCAGCAGATGGAGAATCTGTGAATATTGGATGTGATTTTGTGTACAGACTCCAGGACAGCAAATTCTCCAGTACAACAGGAAAGGGTATTAAACCTGTCCCTCACTCTCACACACAAAATCAACTGGAATCATTCCAATATTAGAAAATAGCTGAGTATGATCGATATTGGCCCAAATGAACAGTGACAGAGGAGAACCTGCATGTTCCATATGTCAAAAATATAGTCAAGTCAAATGAAAGAAATAAGCTTAGTGGTTGGTTGAAATATCGTCAAAACAAATAAAAAAGTTAATAATATGATTAGCTACAATAGCTGGTTGCAAAGTGGGCACCAGGTAAAGTTAGTTCTCATAGTCAGCAATTAATTTTCATGAACCTAGATGGTTATGGGCTTTTTTTTGTGGCATTTTGCATACAAAAATAGACAATATGTTATCACAGAACCTGAAGGTCTATAACTCAGCCAAATGAATAATTCTTCCCCTAGTCAGATGCAATAACAACATTGTTCATTCCCATTGTTTTATTTTCCAGAATGGTAATCATATTGTCCTCTTTACATTCTTCATCCCTCCTGCTACCCAGATTCCATTCCAGGCTACCGAGGACTACTCAGCTCTGAATGTGAGAGCTACTTTTTGTCATCCTTATTGGCAGGAAGACAAAGTTCAGACGTAGCTACACAACCTAAGAATAGATACACTCATTCACAACACAGGTCAATCCAGCAGCTGATGAATAGGAAAGAGTACAAGAACAAGATAAGCATGGAGTAAGACTTCATAATCTCTACACCTCAGTAACTTGCTGTTGGGATTTCCTTGGCTGAAAACATATCTGTTTAGTTAATGGCTCTTGCTAGATCTTTTTCTCTAACAGATCTGCTCAACTGTGTTTGAACCCCTGTAAACCTGTAACAGTCATGGTACATTTTTCAGCAAGGAGTTCTGTAGCTTAACTTTGTTTCTCAGTGAAACCATGTCCTAGGTTGTTTTTTGTTGTTGTTTTTGTTTTCTTTGAAATTGCCTCTAATAGTTTCATTTAACTATTTCTTGTCCGTATATTGTAAAAGCAAACACATCCTACCTACCTGTATTATCTGGTTTGCTCTATCATATGCCACGTTCACTGCTTTATATTTTCAACATTGATTACCAGATTCATATCCTTATTACTAAAAGATCCATAAGCAATTGAAGCAAAAAATCCCATTCCAGTTGGTGCAGAAAAGCTCAGGAGAATATTTAGTGTCAGGACTAAATCTGCTTCTACCCAATTCCTACATAATTGAAGAGAAACAGTACTCTTACCATCCTCTTAGAGGAATCAGTTCCCATTGAATTCAGTACCTTTCAAGACCAAGTTTGAGGTAATGTCTTTCACATCAGGTTCCACTGGGTTCAACATTTCTTAAAGTTCAATCTCACCACAGGCATCAAATCCTCAACCCATCCATCAGTAACGGTCAGAAGTTTCTGGTCTGCAGAGAAAAATGTCTTCCATATTTTTTGCTGTTTTGGTAGTTAGGCACCAAGGCACAATAAAGACATATCTATGAGTGGCATAGTAGATACTTTCATGTGTCAACTGACTTACAATGAAAATCTGTAAATGAAAAGGGAAAATATCTTAAAGGAAAAATACTTCTGTTATCTGAAAATAATATTACACAAGGTTTTTTTTTTTTGGAAATCATCCATTCATTTTCTTCATAAACATTTACTAAGGAGAAAAGTATTTTATGAACATATGGCACTTGTCTCTGTTTTGGATGTAAAAACGTCTGGTATTTTGCTGACTTCATTTCATTGTGAGTCACAGCGTAGCTTTGTATAAACACCAGGGTATTTTCATCAATTAGAAATAACTGAAATTTTCAACATAACATTCCCGTATTTACTTGTGCTTGAATAGTTCTGCTAATATATATACTGCACACATAAAGGATCCCTATTCTTAAAAAATTCCAGACAAAGAAATAATGACTGAGAAGTCATGACTCTGCCCTGAAACCCCACTGTATCCATTAGCAAAAAAACCTACAGATTTTTCCTTTGAGTGTGTGTTCTTCATCAGTTAGGATACTGCAGTCAAGAAAAAGAAACAGTCTTTGAAAATATCATTCTAATGGAAAAAAAATATTATTATCAGTGACTGGACTGTTTCTTGACATAATTGGAGCATGTACAGAATCTCATCCGATTGTTTCAGAGAACTATTCATTATAATACATTCCTACATGAGTAACTGGACACCCAGAGTGAGCAAATTAATTGCCCTACCAATACTCCAAGACCTAGACTGATTCTGTTCCAGTTCTGGAGCACTGCAAAAGACAGAGGACACCAGAAGTCCTGCCTGCCTCAGGAAGCTGGTAAGAACACTTACTTTAGTCATGATCCAAATTACTGACACAAGGCAGAACCAAGATGGCAATCCAAGTCACTGTGATGGCACCTCTAGAAGTGGCAGAGATGTGATCACACGTGGCAGGATAAGCATCAGAAATAAGTTAGAAGCAGAAAGAGCTTATCTTATTACTGAGGGCACTTTCATGGCAGATAGAGGGTGTAGGTTCAAACCCCTTCATGATAAAAGTGTCAGCAGCCCAAGGCTCCTGGATAACAGCTTCAGCCTTTGAGCGTGCTGTATGAAGCTAGCTTGTTTCATGGCTGAAGACTTTCAATCAATTTACTTCTCACGGCAAGAAGGGAGCATCTTCTCTGACCCGTTCATAGTACAAACAGGCACAACCTATGCTGTTTGTCCTCCCACAAGGTGACACTAGATGGCAGCAATTGAAGTGGCAGCAGGAGATGCAGATCTTTCTGGCCCAGAAGTCACTCTGGCAACCAGTCAGAATGGAGTCCTTGGGGCCACCTGATAGTCGCTGCTTCTCCCTCTACCTTACTGCCACAGAGCGTGTCACAGTGCTCAGAAAACTCGTGAGATGGGGTGCAGACATGGAAATGAAGTCACATGTGCCCTCACTTTCCTGCTTTATTATTATTTCATGTTTTTCTCTACAATGACTTGCCCTTATCTGTTTGGTCCGGTTTGTGTCTGAGGCTTCTTTGCCTCCATTAAAATGACAACTTTTCCCAAACTAATATGACAGAAGCTATTAACCAGTCTATTGTTCTGATTTCTTCTTTGAAGTCAAATGGGTTAGGTTTTGCATGACATTGTAGAAGTACAATAGTGACATTGCTAGCAACAAGTCCATAATCAACAGGCAAAGTAATGGATTGATAACATCAGAACTGCTAAAAGATAGTTTGTTGCATAGTTTCCTACTTCTGAAGGAAGCTGATGGAGGAAAAATCTGAGACTTCCCAAAACATGAACAGTGTCAATGCAGGACATGTCATAGAATCATAGAATCATAGAATAGTTAGGGTTGGAAAGGACCTTAAGATCATCTAGCTCCAACCCCCCTGCCATGGGCAGGGACACCTCACGCTAAACCATATCACCCAAGGCTTCATCCAACCTGGCCTTGAACACCACCAGGGATGGAGCATTCACAACATCCCTGGGCAACCTATTCCAGCACCTCGCCACCCTAACAGTAAAGAATTTCTTCCTTAGATCCAGTCTTAACCTCTGTTAAGTTTCAACCTGTTACTCCTTGTCCAGTGGTGTCTACTACAGTCCCTAATGAATAGTCCCTCCCCAGCATCCCTGTAGGCCCCCTTCAGATACTGGAAGGCTGCTATGAGGTCTCCACACAGCCTTCTCTTCTCCAGCCTGAACAGCCCCAACTTTCGCAGCCTGTCTTCATATGGGAGGTGCTCCAGTCCCCTGATCATCCTCGTGGCCCTCCTCTGGACTTGTTCTAACAGTTCCATGTCCTTTTTATGTTGAGGACACCAGAACTGTACCCAATACTTCAAGTGAGGTCTCACAAGAGCAGAGTAGAGGAGCAGAATCACCTCCTTTGACCTGCTGGTCATACTTCTTTTGATGCAGCCCAGGATACGGTTGGCTTTCTGGGCTGCAAGCTCACACCACAGCCAGCTCATGTTCATTTTCTCATTGACCAACACCCTCAAGTCCTTCTTTGCAGGGCTGCCCTGAATTTCCTTTTTGCCCAACCTGTAGCTGTGCCTGGGATTGCTCCTCTTGTTCTAATAAGAAAAGACTTCATGGCCAGCAAAATCAGAGGCTATCCAAAGTTAAACAAAGATTTATCAAAATATAATGACCAGCCACAGCATTAATATTGCCTTTGCAATATTCACATACTTCATGTCTTCTGCATGCCAGTTTTGTTCAGTATCTCTGCCACAGTTAAAGCTGTCTCACACTTCCATTACACCCATCTGTCCCAGGGGGTTTATGGCCAAGTTCTGAAAATGTGTTTGGGGCTTAAATCTGAAATTCAGGCCCTCAGCTTGGGAAAAAAAAACCATCTTTTATGAACTAATTCAGATTCTGATGTAGAGCTAGTGAATAAGACATACAATGCTCAGTCACTGGTGAGAACTGCAGTCATTTTACTCAAGACCTCAAAACTCAGTTGGTAGCTACAACTTCTGCTGCTGCAGTGTGGGGCAGTCACCGAAAGATAAGTACCTTATAAGACAGCCAAACCATTTACATCTTTGGTTGAGCACTTCTGGCAGTGGCCACACTATCTGTCTGCCAAGTGACAGGGAAGTAGAAGGGAAGGGCAGAGACATGAACTGTCACTGTGCATAAGTATACAAGAGGTGAAAGCAGTGGCAGATGACCTAGGAGGATTACAGAGACTGTCTGAGGATGCAGGAACAGGATTTTGGAAGCCAAAGACCACCAAAAGTTAAATATGAGAAGGGACATAAAGGATGACAAGAGTGGCTTCTACAGGTGTATGAGCAGCTAAATAGGAAGACTAGAGAACACATGGGCCTACTGCTGAAGGAGGCAGGAGACCTGCAGACAAAGGACATGGAGGTTCTTACCGTCTTCTTAGCCTTGATCTTATCTGGTACGAACAGCCTTCAGTAGTCACAGACCCTGAGACCAGAGGGAAAGTCTAGAGCAAGGAAGACTTACTCTTTGTAGGGAATGATCAGGCTAGGGAACATTCAAGCAAACTGGATATAAACAAGGTGACAAGACTTGATAAGACACACGAGGAAGTGCTGAGGGATCTGGCCAATGTCAGTGCAAGGCCAATGTCAATTATCTTTGAGAGGGCATGACAATCAGAAGAAGTTCCTGACAACTGTAAGAGAGAGACTCCTATCTGCAAAAGGAAGAAGGAGGATCTGTGAAACCACAGGCCAATCAGCCTCACCTCAGTCCTTGGGAAAGTGAAGAATCAGATCCTTCTGGAAGCCACTTACAAACATGAAGGACAAGAAGGTGATTAGAAGTACTCAGCATGGATTTACAAAGGGGAAAAAATGCCTGACCAACCTGATAAACTTGTATGATGAAATGAACAGGTTGGTGGATGAGGGGAAAACAGTGGATGTTGTTTATCTTGATTTTAGCAAGGGTTTCAACATCCTCATTGACAAATTGAAGTACTGGCTAGATGACTTGATAGTGAGATGGATGGAAAACTGGATGACCTGTCATGCTCAAAGTTTTGTGATCAGTGGCATGAAGTTCAAAGGGAGGCTAGTCACAAATGGAAACCTCAGGGTTTGACACTAAGGCCAATACTGTCCAGCTTCTTCGTTAATGACCTAGATAATGGGGCAGAATGCACCTTTAGTAGGTCTGCAGAGCTGGAAGGAATGACTGACACACCAGATGAGTTTGCTGACTTTCAGAGGGAGCTTTGAAGGGTGGAGAAATGGGATGACAGGAGTCTTGTGAAATTCAGCAAAGAGAAATGGCAAGTCCTGTTCTGGGGAGGAATAACCCCAGAACAAGCTGGAATCTGACCAGCTGGAAAACAGCTGTGCAGAAAAAGACCCAGGGGTCCTGGTAGACACAGAGTTGAACATGAGCTGGCAATTTGTCCTTGAAGATGGCATCTTGTGCTGCATTAGGACAATGATACCAGTAGGCTGAGGGAGGTGACCCTTCTGATACTCTTGGCACGGTGAAACACATCTGGAGTGCTGGATCCAGGTCTGGGCTCACAATACAGAAGAGCCCCTTACATGCTGTAGCGACTCCAGTGAAGGACCACAAAGATCATGCACAGGAGCATCTGCCATGCAAGGAGAAGACGGGAGATCAGTGACTGTTTAGCCTAGAAAAGAGAAGACTCAGGGAAGCTTACCAGTGGGAAGGGAGGTAAAGAAGATGGAGCCAGGTTCTTCTCAGTAGTACCCAGTGAAAGGAAGGGGCAATAGACACATAGTGAAATAGAGGAATTTTCACTCAAACATTTCTCCAGAGTGGTTTCCCAGAAAGGTTATGGAGTCTCCATCCTTGAAGTTATTAAAAACTCAACTGTGCTGTAGGTAACGCTGCTCTACACAGAGGAGTTGCACGAGGTGATTTCCAGATCTCCCATTCAACCTCAACCACTCTGATTGTGTGAATCTGTGATACTGTGTCAAACAGCTTAGTCCTCAAATGTTCCTCACTGCCTTCTGCACTGCAGAGGCCACCCAGATCCTGTCAGATGAGCACTGCAGGGCCAAAGGTATGCCAGCAATGCTGGATACAGTTAGCACACAGAATTATCTGCACCTTATTGTGCATGCTTAGTTTGATCATGTTTTCATCATTACACCAAACAGAGAAGTACCAACAAGAAGTCTGTGCAAAGATACCATTTTTTTAACAGTAGCAGGAAAAAAAATCATCTTCACAGTCTAGGGACAAAGCATCTTTTCTGACAGCTCCATAGGGAGCTAGTTTTGGCTCGCTGTCTCATTTCCTCAGCAGTACAGGACATTGCAGGATCAAGTAAATAACAGGAAAAGATTAGCAGGCACCTTCTGGAGTCCTGCCTGTAAGATATCTGGTGCTCTGTTGGAGCTGTATTTATATGACTTTTTAAAGGAATAATTGTGATTCTGAGAAAACAATTACTCAAAACTTGTTAAAAATGATAGAAAATTGAGGTTAGCCTGAATTTGGAGGTCTCTTCCAGTTAAACACCTTTCAGCATGAATAAACATTTGCTAAACAGACAGAAACTGTGAGCAAAACTAATTATCATCAACTGCACTTTGGTATTAATGGCAGAGAGCATCTTGGCGATGATACTGTGCTACTTGAGACTGACAGGGCCAAGTTGTGCCAAGTGACACACTTTCATCAGAAATACTGCAATATTTGGTGTTTACCCTCAAAGATACTACAGCTCCTAAAATACTATGGATGCTCTGAATGCATGAAAACCTCACTGAAAATATCCAAACCTTGTGACTACTGACAGAAGCTTGAAAAGACTCTGAAAACTCAAAATTCTAAATTACAGAAATAATTTGAATTACTGATGATTTCAGAGCACCTAATTCATATAATTTGAACACTTGGAACCAGCAGTGCTCCTTGCAGTTCTTCCTCCTAGGCATAGAAGAGAAGTTGCCCATCGTTGCCATTGTGGGGCTCAATTGTCTGTGCAAGGGGGTGGTTGACAGGTAAGGGGTGCTCTTTAACTTCGGAGAGGTGAAATTTTACAGTCTCCATGGCCAAGGTATTGAGAAACCTACCTCTTACCATAGCTCCAAGTCATTTCTTCTTATTGTGATCAGTGTGACTATTGTCACACTCTGTCTAGCTTTATAAATTTACTATCATTTTTGCTAATAAATACCCTTTAGATATAGTAGCAGTTTCAGTGGCTTCATGTGTTACAATTAAACATATTTTCAGCTTTTTGTCAACTCTCAATTTTATACTCACAATACCTTGTTCAACTTCTTAAGGTTTTAATGCATATCAGGATGTGCTAAAAATATTTTTGTTTGTCACATGGCATTTTTTATAAAAGTTTTGGCTGGAACTCTCAAACACCATATGCTCATGCCATTTTTTCCATTTACAAAGAAGTATCCTATTGAAATGTTTTGAGAACATTTTTGACTGCCGATGCACTATGAACAGAAGGCCTTGCTGACCCCACCAGAGATTAATGGGTAGGAATCTGTGTCTTTCTGTGGAATGGAAGACGTCAACACTAAAAGCTTCCTTACCCCACAGATAGCTGGTCCCACTACTGTTGTTTTTCAGTAAAATCCTTGGCAAGAACTGTCATTTTTCCAGTCATCAAATTTCCAAGAATCTTTTCTTCACAACTCTTTCGTTTGATGGACTCTCTCATCATCGTAAATTCAGACCTCTTGCAGGAATGTAGGCCAGACGAGTGTGTGTAAGCCAAATAGCTTATGCCTGGAACAGCAGCAAATGGACAATGAAATTCAGCAATGACATAAAAATTATATATATATTTACAAGGATTAGGTGGTTTTTTTTGTAAATGTTTCTCACTTTTTAATTTATTTGATTCAATTAGCTCTGGTCCACTGGATGGCCATCTGATTATGTGGGTACACCATGTCCAGTGCCACCTTAAAAACATTTGACAATGATTTGTCAAAACTGGTAGCACTTCAGAAGCCTGGAGAAGACTAAGAGAGGTCTAATTGCTGTCTTGAACTACCTAGAGGGAGGATTTAGAGAAGGCAGACTCACAGTTTTCTAGGAGGAGCACAGGAAGGGACAAGAAGCAGCAGTAACAGGCTGCAACAAGGGAAAATCTGACCTGACCTAGTGAGGGTGATGCAACACTGAACAGAATCTTGAAGACATGGCATCTCCATCCGTTGAGGTATTCATAAAGCATCTGGACTCTGAGCAATCAGACCTAGCTCTAAGTTAGAGTCACAGCATCATAGAATCACAGAATCATACAGTATCTTCAGTTGGAAGGGACCCATAAGGATCATAAAGTCCAACTCCCTGCTCTTTGCAGGACTACCTGAAATTAAACCATATGACTATAAGCATCATCCAGATGTTCTTGAACTCTGACAAGTTTAGTCCTCTGACCACATCTGTGGCAACCCTTTCCAGTGACTAACAGCCCTCTCAGTGAAAAACCTTTTTCTAATGCTCAATCTGAACTTCCCCTGATACAGCTCATTCCACTTCCTCATGTCCTTGTTAGCCCTGATTTGAGCAGGACTTTTGCCTGGATGACCTTCAAGCTCCTTTGTAACTGAACTTATCCTGTGCCCATGGCTCAAAGAATATTTTAGGCTCTGTTTCCCATAGTGCACTATGGAGCTTCAGTTGTCACAGCCAGGATCCCAAAGACTATTAAGATACAGGACATAACATCCTTCCTCTCTTGGAAACAGCCAAAATCCAGTTTAACAGACTAAGGGAAGAAGAAAGGAGCCTGGGATGTCACAAAGACAGTAAAAGGATGTTTTTCTCTTTCCTGGTCTCCCACAGAGGGAGACCTAAGTATGGTGGAGTGTGATAGGGCACAGGCTTCCCCTGGACCCAGGGGCCAGGGCACCAGCAAGGCTACAAGCAGCCCCCTTCTGTGAAGCCACCCCATGTTGCACAGCCCACTGCCATGAGCAGGTGCTTTAGGTCAACCTATCTCCTTTCCACCACCACCATGCTTGCTTCCAGTGAAATAAATAGAAAGGCTATTTTGTCAAGCCTGGCTGTTTTTATCCAGGAACTTCTCAGAGGAAGCCTGGGTGCGTAAACAGGAAAGCAGGGGCTGTTTTTACTTCACCCATCTATAGCTGGTACACGCAGCTGACATCAGGCGAGGGCCAGCTGCACTGAGCGCACCCAACAATTTGCTCCCAAGGCAGCAGACCCAGCACCAGGGCAGGCACAGCCAAAGGAAAACAGGCAAACACACTGCCCCAACACCCTTCTGCCTGCCCCAGCTGCTCCAGGTCCCCATCCACGCTGTGGGCAGCGGGGAGGCAAATGAGTGCTTGGAGGAGCACCCTCATTCCTGAAATACATGAGCAAAATATTTTTTTCCTGCCAGAGTTCCAGCCTCTTGATGTAGGTTTCTAACCATAGGGTGCCTCACTGCAGTCCTCCAGCACCCCTGTGCTCCCATTATGTGAAGCATCGCAACCAGGGAGCACCGAGTATCTATTTTTAGCTCTCATGGACTGGAATTGTAGGCTGCACTGTGGATCTCCCTGCAGAAACACTGGTGGGAAGGAAAAGAGGTACGACACTGTAATTTTGTCTCTAGTGATGGGGTTTCCTTTCTAAATCCTGAGTATCAGTTTCATTCACTACTCCAGACTACAAGAAATACACTTTACCTACAGCCATAACTTCTTCTCTCCTGCCACCATATAATAAAACATGCAGCAATTTTACAGTCACTGTAGAGTTATTACATGGCATATGTGTACAAAGCACACTGGCTTATATGACCATCCAAGCGATTAATAAAAATCGCTTGCCTGCTAGAAGTGATATTTAACTAAAAGTTGAACAAAATTGGTCTGGAAACCTTGAGAATAATTTTGAGTGGTTGCTTAAATCATAGAGACGCAAAGTCTGCAGAGGTGGATCTTCATGCAGCTTTCATCATTAATGTTTCTCTCTCCATGGTCTCAACACCTTTAAATAGAATATCTTACCAAATAATATTTATGTTAATTTGTTTATTTGCTACCATAGAAAAAAAAAAAACAAGTGCAACAACAGTGCTAAGGGAACAAGCATGAATAGTAGTGAAGAAGTGCCTTAGTTATGAGTAATTTCTGTCTCTATTTAAAACATAGTGAGTAAATGCTCCTCAGATACACCAGTCTAAATTGGAGGAAGGTGAATTCTGTGAGAACTGAGGGCAAAAGTTAGCCCACAAGTTCAAATTACCACTTCATAAAATACCAAAATCAATTTATTAATCACTCTCAATTTATTTTATACTTCTAGTTAGTTACATACATAAAATGAACATAAAATTATTTTCCTTGTGTCTTTTACTATGTGTTAATAACTTGAAAGCTACATTGGCAGTGATCATTAGCTCTGCAACAAAAAATGACAAGAGGTGTGGAAACAGTGGGCACTGCTCTGTCAGGACAGTAGCACCTTGCACTTGATTTGATTGTACAAATCATGTCACAGTGTGGAGTACAGACAAACACATCCCACAGCTTTTTGGATCTTCAATTCAATATGTATAGAACTGCACTGAGACTTTTGTAGAGACATTAGTTTTTCTGCATTTACCCTATCAATAAGGGGATTTACTCATTTTCTACCCTGCCTTTAACCAGGGAAGGATGAAAAATAAGGAAATGGTAAGTCTCAGGATGCAAGATTCTTCTCTACTGCTGACCAGCTGAATTCATGTCATACTGCCTCCCAGTTAATGTCCAGCTGCCTTTTCTAAACTCCCCTTCTTCTTTAACGCAGTATAGTCCATCTGGAGACAGTTGTATATGATTGTCAGAAAGTCGCTGGATAGGCTTCAGCATTTATTAACTTTATTTAAACTCGAGACCACTGTAAAGAGCTATACAGAGCTAACATGAATCTTGGGTATTTCATCCAGAGTTTAATGTTACAGTTTCCATCAAACACACATTTTGTTGAGGTTTCTCTTACAGTAAAAAGCAGAAATTTCTGGGTTGGACAACTCAAATTGAATAAGTGACAATAGCCATTGGCTCTTCAACTAAGTTTGAATTATTTGAACTTATCATGGAAATAAGTAGCCAAAGACAACTCCACCTAGGAGTTGAAATGTTATAAATTAAGTATAGACCATACAAAATCAATGGAGTTACTTCAATGTAAATTAGGGTAGAGCCAGACTCAGTATCTGTTACAAGCAAACCTTCTCCAGCATCCTACCAATATGCTAAGAAAACAGCTCTGTCCATTCATTTTATACTGACATCCAATGTGTCTCTGTTAGGTGTTTCTCAGGGCAACTGCTATTTTACAGTTGTTTTAGTCAGGATAAATTGATTTAACAGATTTTCTATTTAGTCATGTATATGTGTCAAAGTGCAGGTAAAGAAGGTAAATGACCTCATGACTGACTGTGTTGTAGCAGCCTTTCCAGCCTCCTTCTGCATCAGCCTTTGAGAAGTGCAGTTATAGAGCTTTTTCTCATCCCAGTATAAGGAGACACCCTGCAGTCACCAAACTCTCATTTTCCTGTCTTCCAAGATAACATGATACAACAGGATTTCAAGAGTCTCTGCCTTTCTCTTCCACTGACCTCCAAAGGCCTAAGACAAGGACGCTCATGCTCTGAGTGTGAAAGGGAACCAAAAAGTGACATTTTATTATGACAAGTCAATATTTCAATCTAAAAGCAGTAAGGCAGATCAATTTATCTTCTGTAGTGTGTATCAGGAAGGATACATGTTCCTTTCTTTTTAGGAGAAAAGTTGGGAAGTTGGGCACTGAAACCATTGACTAGCAAGGAGAATCCAGGAAAGAGCATCTTCCTGTCCCAGCCTGTAAAATTTGAGTCTTCATAAAATCCCTCCCCCTCCATTGAAATGGAAGTCATACATAAGTAAATAAGAGCACAGCAGCACATAGCAGGAGAGAGAATCAACTCCTACATATTCATGCAGGCTGAAATTTAGAGCAGCGCAGTTGTCAGCTTGTGCACTAGGGAATGAAAGTCATGTGGCTTGTCTGGGTCTGGGAATAAGAGTTTCCAGTGTGACAGTGTGAAAACAAAGGAAGATGTGGTAAAAAGCTAGGAGCTACCCAGAGAGTCCTGAGGTATCTGTTGTCAGAAAACAATCAATGTTGGGATGCAAGGGAAGAATTAAAAAACTCCCTAGAGCTCTACTGCAGCATTCAATACTGTTCTTCATGGTACTCAGTAGAAATAAAATGTGAACTACATAGGCCCATGTAAAGCATATTCAATCTCACTTCTCCCTTTGCTTTTAGGTTTCTCTTTCAAGTCTTTTTTCTTTGATTTCTGAGTGAAATTTCTGCTTTGCTATGGTCAACCATGCCAGCCATCTAAAGGTCTCTTGAGAGAGAGACTCTTTTCAAGAGTTAGTAATCATATGTGAAAAATTTTGGCCATGAATACTTCAAGGATGTTGTCAAGAATAAGATGCAGCAGAAATAGGCATGTTAAAAAAAAAAAAACAGGAGCAACCTACAGAGCCAACTGCACTTCCTTCTGTCACACAGTCCTTCATGTATCCTTCAGCACAGGGTAATTCAGAGGATCCCAGTGATTTACCCTGCAGGAACAAGCTGCTGATCATATCCTCAAGCAATACAAACCCTCCTATGTTAATGGGTGCAGTGCTAAAATTGACATTTTAGAGATGTGTACAACCTGTCTTTCGTGAAGTATCATCAGTACCATAGGCAAGTACCGAAGAGATTTAAGAGATAGGCCCTAGCTAGCAAACACCACTGACTGAAGCTTACATTTACAGTTTCTGAAACTACTATATGCTGTCTCTATCTGTAATTAAAAGGCATCTCCATCTTCACTGAAATGGAGACCATAACTTGGAGCATTACAGAAACAGTGTGCCCATATGAATGACAACAAAATCAAATGCTCAGTCTGCCTTTGCTAGTACTCTGGTATTCTATGCCTCACCCATCAATATGAATGCTGAAGGCATCCTAGAACCACCACTTTTTCTCTACCAAGTAGGCTGTGGGATTCATTACATGTGGGTAACATCCTACAGACACTGCAGCAGAAGGTGTGGCCGTGCCTGAGGAAAACACTGTGGGGTAAGGCAGAAGGTTCTGTATGGGAATTCACTCACCCTTGCTGAGGTCCAGCGAAGTTACAGCCAAAGGCCAAAACCACAGAGATGTTACATCTTATTTAGCACGTGTCATCTATGAAAGAGCACTTTTTAACAGCAGAGAATCCTCGGGGAAGGGAAAAGAGTCTCTAAGCCCCTCTAAGAAAGTATTCAGCCTTCCTTGGTGCACGGCAGTTGTTACAGAATCATAGAATCATAGAATAGTTAGGGTTGGAAAGGACCTTAAGATCATCTAGTTCCAACCCCCCTGCCATGGGCAGGGACACCTCACACTAAACCATATCACCCAAGGCTTCATCCAACCTGGCCTTGAACACTGCCAGGGATGGAGCATTCACAACTTCTCTGGGCAACCCATTCCAGTACCTCACCACCCTCACAGTAAAGAATTTCTTCCTTATATACAACCCAAACTTCCCCTGTTTAAGCTTGAACCCATTACCCCTTGTCCTATCACTACAGTCCCTAATG
Organism: Melopsittacus undulatus; assembly: GCF_012275295.1. Classification (NCBI taxonomy): domain Eukaryota; kingdom Metazoa; phylum Chordata; class Aves; order Psittaciformes; family Psittaculidae; genus Melopsittacus; species Melopsittacus undulatus. Next base: position 18,026,650 of record NC_047528.1, on the reverse strand, counting down.
AAGAGTCCCTCACCAGCATCCCTATAGGCCCCCTTCAGATACTGAAGGCTGCTATGAGGTCTCCACACAGCCTTCTCTTCTCCAGCCTGAACAGCCCCAACTTTCGCAGCCTGTCTTCATATGGGAGGTGCTCCAGTCCCCTGATCACCCTCATGGCCCTCCTCTGGACTTGTTCTAACAGTTCCATGTTCTTTGTATGTTGAGGACACCAGAACTGCACACAGTACTCCAAGTGAGGTCTCACGAGAGCAGAGTAGAGGAGCAGAATCACCTCCTTCAACCTGCTGGTCACACTTCTTTTGATGCAGCCCAGAATACGGTTGGCTTTCTGGGCTGTGAGTGCACACTGCTGACTCATGTTCATTTTCTCATTGACTAACACCCCCAAGTCCTTCTCCACAGGACTACCATGAATTTCCTTTTTGCCCGACCTGTAGCTGTGCCTGGGATTGCTCCAACCCAGGTGTAGGACCTTGCACTTGGCATGGTTAAACTTCATGAGGCTGGCATCAGCCCACCTCACAAGCACGTCAAGGTCCCTCTCAATGGCGTTCCTTCCCTCCAGTGTGTCAACTGAACCACACAGCTTGGTGCAATTGGCAAACTTGCTGAGGGCACACTCTATCCCACTGTCCATGTCAGTGACAAAGATGTTAAACAAGACCCGTCCTAACACCGATCCCTGAGGGACACCACTCATTACTTGTCTCCATCCAGCTGGACATTGAGCCATTGACCACAACTCTTTGAGTGCGACCATCCAGCCAATACTTTATTCACTGAATGGTCCACCTATCAAACAATTTAGAGACAAGGATGTCATGTGGGACAGTGTCGAACGCTTTGCACAAGTCCAGGTAGATGACATCAACTGCTCCACCCCTGGCCATCGTTTTTGTAGCCCCATCATAGAAGGCCACCAAATTGGTCAGGCAGGATTTCCCCTTAGTGAAGCCATGCTGGCTGTCACCAAGCACCTTGTTGTTTTTCATGTCCCTTAGCATGCCTTCCAGGAGAATCTGCTCCAAGATTTTGCCAGGCACAGAGGTGAGACTGACTGCTCTGTAATTCCCCGGGTCATCCATTTTCCGCTTCTTGAAAATGGGGGTTATATTTCCCTTTTTCCAGTTGTTGGGAACTTCACCTGTCTGCCATGATTTTTCAAGTATGATGGCCAGTGGCTTTGCACCTTCATTCACCAGCTCCTTCAGGACCCACAGATGGATTTCATCAGGGCCCATGGACTTGTCCTTTTCTAAACAAGTATTATTTAATTTCTGAAAACAATCAGATTTCTACTTTGCATTAGTTTACATAGTAAACTGACAAAGTATCCCTAAGCAATTTTGAAGTGGTAAGTTTACATCAAGTTCTCTCTGTAGCTGTGGTTTTGTCTGTCACTAACAGAGGAGGCAAAGATATTTTTTGCTTCAGTTGTTTCATTCCATTCTTTTAGTTCTGGCTAAGTAATGTACCTAAGTAAAGCAGTCCTGTACCCTTTTTTGCCCCCTTTATCTATTGTTATGATGGAGTAGAAGTTCATTACTTCTGCCAAAGTTCCAGTCTATACATCACAACTGAAGTCAGATGGGAGAGAGACAATTCAGTATTAGGCAACACCTCTGCACAAAAGTGAATTTCTGGTACAAGGCTTTGGCTGTTGCAAAGCATGTGGTCACTACTGTGAGAGCTGATGTCTGGAAGGCAGAAAGTTCCTTTCCAGCAATTAGAAGTACCAGGTGAACTGAGATTTCCTTAAGCATCTAAAGAAGTAGCTGTATTTAACAATCAGAGTATCCTTGTAAGCAGCCTGGTAGGCTAAAAGAGAGTTAAAATCCAGAGACACATTTATAACATTCAATGCATTTCAAGTGAATCTGGTTCCTACATCATAATCTGAAAACAGAGCAAAGGATTCAGCAGCTACTGCACTGCTTAAAGTACCAAATTACTTTTCTCAAGGTTTGGACAAGTAAATAGATGCTCTTATTGCATGTTTATATGAATAATTTGAAATGATTTATTGTTCTGTTTTGTCATTAAAACTCAACTTCTGTTGTACGTGTTAAATTTTATCAGTCACATGTGCTTTAATTTGGCTCTATTAATGACTCCAGCTTCTTGGTTTTGAAAAGACCATGGGGAGTAATGCAAGGACATATTTTAAGTCTATGACTATTTTTTATTTTGGCAAAGAAATAACTGACAGTAAATAAATATCATGCCATCATTTAGATACATGTGGATGATTCTGAATAACATTGTGCCCAACAAAATAAGAAGCAAAATAAAACCTCAGCAGCCATATAACCACTGTGCAAAGATGAGCATAATAACATTAAATTGCTAGTAAATAGAAGCATAGCTGTATTGAGGTAACTTGAACAAAATATTTGATCACTTCTTCGTATGTTACCTTTTTAAAATTGAGTCCAAAATTAGTTGTTACTGCTGGACTTATTTCAGACCTAGGGCCTGCTGTTTGAAATAAAACTATTCATAAAGTTATTCACAATACAGAAAATAGGCCATTTAATTTTCTTTTCCATATACTTTAGTTTCTTACTAACTTCTGAAGTATATAAGGATGCATTTGGAAATCTGGGTCTTTGTGTACCACAATACACCTCTTTGTCCTATCCTTCTAGTCTGGAGATGCACAGCATCCCATCTGCAACCTGCTAGGAAAGGAGAGCCATCTGATAACTTTTTTGCTGCTTATCTTCTGTGCTGCCTCATTTGACCTTAAAAGCAGCCTCAATAGTCAAGGCATCCAGCAGTGCCTGCAGGATTAAATACCTAGGGAAAAACCTAAGAAACAAGGGTAAAATGCAGTCTCCACAAATTATTCTGTTGAATCTGAGGGCCACCATTACCTTAGATACACCATCCCATTAGGAAGTGACCTTCTTCTGTTACAAGAAATGCAAGCAACTGCCCAATTCACCTTCTCCCACCCTTTATCATTTTATAGACAGACTCTTCCTTCCTCCCAAGCAACAGCCTCAGTAATTAACACTCTCTAAAACACAGAGAGTACTTCCCACCTCTTAAGCAAAGCCAGAGTGGTTGTGAGAAGGAGCACATTGGAGGGGAGCATATGAATTTATTCTATTTCTCTTCCACCCGTTTCCCAGCTTGTCCTTATCATAACTAAGATTACATAAGTCTTTCCCCTACTAGGAATTGGGCTTGCTTTAGCTGGTAGTACTCCAGTTAAAGTTATCTTTATCTCTAGAATTGCTAGAATTCCTTAGAAATCCTATGTGGGATGATATTAGCTTATTTGGCCAATACCTTTAGAATATTTGTTTGTTTTCACTCAGACAAAAATATTCAGGTCATTATGCTAGTGTGTTTGAGCAGAGCTCATTGCCTCTGCTCCAGGAGACTTCAGGACTAGCAAGGGCTACACAGAGGAGAAACCACCTCCTCTCAGGCTGTGCTGGGGACCTGCCCAGCACAGCCACCACTGCTGTCATTGATGGTGCCACACAGTTGCCTCCCCACAACACAGCAAGCTGTAGAGATACCCGAGCAAAAGAAGTGCGGCTCTCAGCTAGATGAGTCTGTTGATAAATGCAGAAGCCACTTACATATTTGTTCTGTCTTCAGTTCTTTGCTCTATTTCTCTACTTAGAGGTATTTTACTGTATCCATTGTTTTGTCATAAAGATCAGAGTGTTTAGCCGTAGTCATAAGAGCCAAAAGTCTTGAATACCAATCAAGAGTTAAACCTGCAGTAGGTACAAATTGATATATCTCCATTGATTCCTTTGGATCTATGCCATTATTCTGGCTTTCATCAGGACAAGTAGTGGGAAAAAATTCAGATGGGCTGTTTTTTAATATGAAGACACAGCAAAATAGTCCAGGCGTAGATTTATTCCATGGAACAGTCTTCATTTTGAAACACAAATTGTCAGTTTACTTTTTAAAAAATCATACAAGAGTCTTCAAGTTCACACAGAGGTTACTTTTTTTTTCCTTGTTACTGAGGTTTTGGGTGATTGGGTTGCTTTTTATTTGTGTGATTTTTTTAGAAAGCTCATAATTCATGTATATCCACACCTTTCAAAAATCCCTCTGTTATTCTCAAAGAATTTAAGAATAAATAAAGAACTCATCCACATGTCCTGTCCTGGTGCTGGAGTTCCTGGAGTGGAAACCAGAGCTGCAGCCAGTGCACTTTAAAGCTTTTTTCACTTAACATACTACTTAGATTACACAAATTGCATACTTGATGGTTTCACCTGTCCAAATTGCAAAAACAAGCCTCTCAAGAAGAGCCAAAGTGAGCACACATTCAGAAGATGAATGGCACCAAAAAGTAGCTGTTTGTGGATAGACAGCATTTACACTTGCATTCAGTGCAGTTATCAGTGTGACAGCTTCTTTTTATTAGTGCTGTGTATTGGCTTTGATTACAAACCACTGCAGAGCTGAGGTCAAATTAAAACTTCCACATTTCCCAGATTATTTCTGGAACACATGAAGGTCAAAAGGGCAGATTCTGTTCCACACCACACCCATCAGTCTGACACCAGTGGAGCTGCTCTGTTGCAGGAGAGCAGGCTGGCCCGTGCAGGGTTCACTGGGAGATTTTAAAGGAGGTAAACTTTTGGATAGCCAGGCTACACCAGTTTACCTAAGATATTACAGCGGGAGTGAGGGGGAAAGTGCTTATATTGGGTAAAATCTTCCATTTCAGTAGTTACAGGCATGAGTGCTAACAGATCTTTTCAATAACAAACATGTTTTTCTCTCCTGGCTGTATTTCCTATATCTCTTTGCTCCCATGAAGCTGCGTCTCCTCCCTGGTCTCAAAGGACCACATGTTCTTCCTCTTCAGCCTCCACTACCTCATTTCAAATATTCCTCTCCTGCTGTAACCTTGGCTATCAAAGGATACAAAAGCAGCCCAACAGCAGGCATGCCATCAGCACCCAGGGCACCCTCTAAGTTCTGGAGCCCCTCCTGGGACTACACACAGTTTTCTCAATCACATTGCTTTTTCTTTTATTTTTTTTAATCTTCTCCTCCCCAGCTTTCCCCAGGCTCTCTCCCTTTGCATTTATTGCAAAATGCCAGACTTTTTACAATGAAACAGAAAGACAAGGCCATCACTAAATGCAAGCACTTGCTTTATTGCTTCTGCCACTAGACCCCATATGCATCTTGCATTTCATGCTCTCATGTAATGGAGGATTCAGGTGTTTCTAATGTTGCTGCCAGGCACTAAAAGCAGAGTGATACAAATGTGAGCTAAAAAGGATCCTTCAATCTCTAACTGTAATTGCAGATAAAGCTGGGAATTCTTCAGCACATGCCAAGCAGCTGCTGCTGTGAACAGGCTCCAGGGATGTACTTTGGTGCATTCCTGGCCTGACTTAGCGCCTCGTGTTAACTCAGTTTTCAGCCACAGCCGTTCTTGTACTGCCTCATTATTATAGCACTGTAAAAATAAAATGTTTGGAGGGCACTGAAACTTCCTCCTAGCAGCCAATCTTGTCTGCATAGCAGGTTACTATTCTGTATAATGGGTGACAGTTGTTTCCATCCTGCTGCTTCTGGTCAGATTATGTTTCCAATTAATGTCCTCAATACATCTCTAGAGCAATTAACAGGGTGTGTACTTGATCTCTTAATAGCAAAAGCCATACTCAACTCAGCTGAAGTTAAGTGAAAGAAGCATAAAATCTTCTGGACTTTATCTTGTTAACTGACTTGTCAACTGAAATAACATGCAATATTAATAACATTCTTAAGTATTTTTCTTGCATTTTCATGTTTCTAGAAAAAAAATATTATGTTGTAACAGGAAAATACATGTTTTCACATGTAACAAGTTTTTAGGGTAGTCTGCCCCTTCCATGTCCTTGATGCAAGGATTAGGGGGATCTTGATGGGGGATGCAGGAACACTTCCAGGCAACTTTTGACATTATGGTTACAATGTGACTTATGTCTAAGGCATGTATAAGCCACCCTGTCTGGATGTTCAGTTCCCATAAAAAGAACACCTGGGCAAGTATGTTGGAAGACACTGCCTCCACCCTACTGTGACCAGACCTGGACAACTGAGACCCAGTTTTTAGGTCAGCCCATCAGTTCTTGATAAGGATTTCAGGCAGTGTCCTCAATAGCATCATGACATTAATACTCAAGATGTGGCAGTACAGTAAAATTTTCATTTTGCCACCCTTATTGGTCCAGAACAAAAGACTTTAACATATTATCCATACTGTCTTTGTCAGTCCATATCTATAAATAAATAAAGCTTACAAAAAACAGTACTGAAAAAAAAGGAGCAGTTTGGGTTTCACAAAATCAAAACCAGACTGTAATAGAAATAACTGCATTTAAACAGAAATATTGGTAAGATTTCAAGTGAGATATGGTCTAATCTTTGTGGTCTGGACTGCTTTTGTTTTCAAATACTGTGTTTGCCTCCCAGAGCAGGTGAGGAATAGGAATGTGGAGAAGTGTGATCAAATTTCTTCAGAAAAAGTACTGAGGAATAAAAGAAGCCATTGCATTAATCCTCATCTTCAGAAAATTCTCCTTCATGTCAGCAGTTGGTAAAGGGAGTGAGCAAAAGGTGACAACAGGATAATCTGCCCTTTCCATGTCCTTAAGCCTCTTGAAAAACCCACTGTCCTTGTCTCTGCAAGAGTTAGACTTTTAACCCTTCAGCTGGTGTACAGGAGCTACACACTTTTTAAGTGGAGAAAACTATTGATTTCTCCATCTGCTTGGCATCCTGTTAGCATTCTGATGGCCATTTGTGTCAACAGTTGCATCACATCCACCCTCACTTTTGACTTGCAGGTACAACCTCTGACTTGCTGGCCCAGAGTCAATTATCTTTTATCTTGGTGGGAAGACTTCTGTCAGCCATCTAAAAGCTAGGCATCTCATCCAAATCTTGACCTATGTATATGTGATGGGGCTCATCTCACCCCACCTAAATATCTAAGCTGGTTTAATTTCAAAGAAGCCTCCCTCTTTGAACTGATTATAGAGCAGGCTAGACACTACCTTAAACTGAACCTGAAGACTCTAGACAGCTAATGTAGGATTAAATGAATCCCACCTTCCTCAGTTGTGTGGTCTTCAGACAACATCCAGCCACACTAACTCCTGTCCACTGTATACTGGGAATGGGTTGTAACTACATTTTTTAAGACCAGGCCATGGCAATGCAGACCAGTGTAGCAGCAGCAGCATCTGCCTATTGAACCACACTTGAACTGTTTGTGAGGCAATTTACAAATTCCTGTTCCCTTTTTAGGCTATTTTTATACCAAACTTACATCAGAGTAACTGTAAACCTTTATTAATATTATCTGAGGTGTTGAGGTTACCCCTGACCTTTAGTAAAAGGAGCATAAAGCAGAAAATATTTTTAAATTAGAAGTTTGGCAGAGCTTATTTTCATACAAGTCATATCTGTAAAATCTCTAATAAAAACAGAACACTCATTGACTTGAAAGCCATCTGATTCTTAAACAATATCCCAATTCAAACAAACTGATCTTTACATTGAGCCTTTTACTTCCTTTTGCAGTCAGCCCTACCACTGAGGTGCATCTGTCGAGCATGGAGTCCGATTATTTTTTCTGTGCATGAGTATTTCAGTAGAGTTGCAGATGAACTATGTAATCTCTGGTGTAATTTAAAAGCTGTACACAGAATATGCTCCTTTCAGCCCTTGCCAAACTCAAACCCACTGCAGGATTAATATATACATAGTAATCAGTCTGTAGGATATCCTGAAAGGACAGTTCAACATAGTCCATAGACCACAGTAGTGCCATTACACACCTTTCTAAACCACAGCAACCTTGCCCACAATTAAGCACAGGTGAATGAAGACTGGAGAGGGAGTGGGCTTCTAGATCCTCTCCAGAGACAACAGGAGACAAGCACTGCCCCAGGATAACACATCCTGGATGGTATAGAATGAAATGGGGAGAATCACCCTCTGAAAGTACCTATTCACTGCTCCCTGTGCAGGGATTGAAGACAGCTATTTCAGGATAGACCTCTGACTTTTAGATGGCTAAAGTCTGTCAAGATGAAACCCATCCATCCCTGCACAGGAGAAGCTCACATTCCTGGCTTTTTCAGCCAGCTTATTTGTCTTTGCCCTGAAATGAACTCCCATTAATCTCAGAGTAAGTCATGGCTGAGAAGTAGTTTGTGAATCTGCTTTTTATCTTTACCACCTTTCAGCTCTCATTTACCATCTTAAAGCTCAGCCTGGGTGCCTGGTCATGACCATGTGTGTAGGCATGCTACCAGGCATGCCAGGACTGTTCTCAAGACAAGGAGCTCAGACACCAAGCAACATAGACACAGCCTTTGACATCTCACTAAAAAAAAGGGCAACAAAAACTTTATATTCCTGGAACGGCATTGCTTCCTTATAAGAATATCTCAAGCAGTACTTATTTTCTTGGATTTTTCTTCCTGGGAGAATACTCTGTTTTTATTCACCCATGAGAAATGGAAGAGAAATAAATGCCTTAGTGATAGGACATGAAGAAGTGTATGCAATTTGGTGAAGACTGTCTGAGTGCTAAGCTCAAGTACTACTGGAGTTATAACATTTACTAAGCTTTATATTTAGGGCAATACCCCAAGCTCTGTTTTCTCTGTGTTATGTTCGTCCTGGTTATTAATAGCCTATATGACACCCATATGACCAAATAAATCTGGCCATTGTGGAGGACCTCATGGAAGTGGCCCGGTTGTGCTGTGTGTGGGCTGAGTTTATGAGCAGGTTTTGAGGAAGCTGTTCAGGGGTTTCACCACCCTCCAGGGAAGCATCTCATCCAGCAGCTTTCAGGGTAGGATGGAGAGGAGAGAAAGGAAGTAATATCTCTTGTGTGGTGGCAATATCTGTGGCCACTAGCAGTCTGGGGGCAAAGTGGGTCTGGGGCCTTTGCAGTCCAGCCCTGGTGCCTAAAATGCCTGTCCTTGGGGGTTAGGGGAGCAATCTCTACACCTGAGTGAGAATTTCATTCTCTGCTTGTAGTTTTACTTCATTCCACTTTGAAGCAGTGAAAAAGTAAGACAATATGGTAAATTAAGTTTTTAATAAATTTATTTTAAATTAACTCTTTAAATTAAGAGTTACTTATTCAGTCTTCTTTTCAGTTTGTCTTCTGAAAACTAAGGGCAAGTTAGTCTGTTAAGAGTAAGGGCTTTGATCATCAGACTTTTTTTTTTCTTCTCAGCAGCAGAGTAGATACCAAAGTGTTAATTATATTCCTTGCTAAGGTTTAAAAAAAATATTATTTTTCTGCAATTAAACAAGCCTTTTTTTTTCCTACAAAATTGATAATGGAATTTAAAAAATGGTCTGTTTTACCCTCCTCCAAGAGACCTTGGCTAAGAACTACTTCAGATAGTGGCAAAACACACAAGTAACTTGCTAAAGGGACTATTCCAGCACTGAATTTACTGCAGAACAAACAAATGTGACATAAGCAAATAGGTGAGCTCCTGAAAAGGGGCTTGGCAGGGCGAAGCCTCAAAGCTTTTTTTATTAGTTTCTCTGGTTCAGAAGGCTTAATTTCTCAGCAAAAAGCTAGCAGTGCACGGCCAGGCAGTAGCAAGTAGGCATGTTAACTAAGTCAGCAATTTTAAACCATTCAATCAAGCTAGCCAAGGGGACTGCATGAAAAAGGTATTTTTAAAAGCTATTCCATACACTTGAAGTGTCTTTTTTCATTCCCCTGCTCTCCAGATTCCAGGACATGTCTTTGCATGTCACCAAAATCCAGATGAAAACTCAAAGACTAAAATTCTCTGCTGGGGACTTAAGCGGAACTTGAGTTGTCATAAACCTTGAATGAGCTACACCAGAGGAATTTAATTCAGAGAGTTCCTCTGCCATTTTACTAAGTGTATTTTATTTATGCTTTGCAACTGTGTCTTTGTTCTGCACTACCGAAACCTCTTAGCAACTTTTCAGTAATGAATCTCCTGTATAATGTGCTTTTTAAAGCTTCCTGAAATGATCTCTTCACACTGTATATATCAGGGAACTAATATTGTACTAAAACTCTCTTTTGACTGCATGTATTTTGAAGGGGCACAGGAGTTCATTCTCCCTATGCCTTTCAGTGGTACATATCTCAGAATCATCCATCATGCTCAGAACAGCACAGTTATCATCAGAATGAAGAAATAAGAGTTTTGAACTGCAGTTCTGCCACCTGAGAAATACCCTGACTTTAAGACTTAGCAGGGTGTCTGCATTCCTCTTGTGTAACCTGGCACATCCATTTAAGGTTAAAGCTCTGAAATACAGCATTCTAGAGGATTAGCTATACAGATCACAGCATGGCTGATGTATGGATGAAGTGGCATTTTCTTTGTACCTTTTATGTTACAGCATCACTCTGATGCTGGAATTTTACTATCTGAAGTGCATTTTGTTAACAGTTCAGATGGGTAATGCTCATGTCCTCTGAGAAGCAAGGTAAATTGTCAGCAGAAAGCAGCTATACTGCTGTTCTATGCAGATAGGTTGATTGGACTGGCCACATTTCCCCAGTATGATAGGAGTGTAATCCCTAGCCATATAAATGTCAAGAAGAAATGAACGAATTTTGTAATGTGATAGAAAAGCTATCATTTCTGTGGCATGATAATGCTCTATGAATTATAGCTTGTGTATGACTTACTTAAAACTTGCTGACTTTGGCAGTGTTTTATATTGGAAATATATGAAGATATTATTTAAAAGTATTTCAGATGAAAAATATGAACCCATGCACATGAATAGAACAAAATTAAAACTGAGGCTTCTGGAAATCACGAAGAAATGGGACTTCCTCTCTGTATTAATTTTAATGTGTATTCTGCAGTAGGTGTCTAGACTGCCACAACTAGAAGGACTCAGCAGTAGCCACAGTGAAGCCTACTCAGGTAGAGGATTATGCCGTGTTCAAATATTTCTGTTCTGTTCTTGGCACCTGATCTTTCTCAAGGTTTCATGTTCATTCTTCTGTCCCACACTTTTCATGTCCCTGTAACTGTTTGCCTTTTCTACATTCAAGACAAAGCATCTCTTGAATTTGGCAGGAAAGAATAGAAGCTTGTAGTTGCTTTAACTGCAGCACATTTTCTTTAGCTCTAGCAAGGAGCAAGCACTACAAAACACTATCAGTGTATCTGTTCTGTTTCAAACTGAGTCTGTGTTTTCTTTTTCTTGGTGATATTTAGATGTACTTAAACAGCATTACTACAGTATCGTATGGTTAATAAAAAGAATTTTCTACATGGTACAAACAGTAAAATCTTCTCTTCCAAAGTACAACAGAGAATATATATTGGACATACTTGCTGTTTGTATATTTCGTTTGTAAGTATGTACTTATTCCAGCCATCACACAAGATACAATATGAAAACAGATGCCACTAATAATAAACACCTTCTAAATATTGCTTGATTACATAAGCTGACAGACCATTGTTGCTAGTGCAAGATCTCATATGTTATTTAGTGTAATAATTTATGGTAAATATTTATTAAAAAAATCCTAAACACGGGACAAATTTGTAATATTTCTTCCTCACCCTTTTTCTTTCCTTTATCTCTACTTTCCTACTGTCCCAAACACCTCATGGATTTCAGGATCCTGTTTCAACCTGCTTCCTTTGCACTTTTTGAAGGGGGTCAATTTCACCCACTTCACATTGCATGATATGACACTTGTGTGCTAGAGCAGAAAACAGGAAGTAGACAATGCACATTTGCAGTTCAACAATAAAACAAAGTGGTAAAAGACATTAGAACTGTAAAACATGGCAAGAAAAACATATTATTTCCCAAGAGAAAGGAACTACTGATTTACCTTCACATGGAAGAAGGTGATGATGCAGTCACCTAACACATTGGTAAGATTAAAGGCTGCTGATATTAGTCTTTGGCAGCATTCCAAAGGTGAAAAAGTCAAATGACAGTCCAGTGAATAATACAGAAAGCTGGCAATCAAAACATCTCTAGAGCTGCCACCCTAACTTCGAAGCCTATTGGCAAAACACAGATGGTTTTTAAACTAGGTAACTCTTGAGCCATATTCTGCTCAGCTATAGCTTTGTAAATCCTGTCACTGAGATTGCTGCCAATTGCATAGGGACTGTGTGAGAATTAAGACCTTGGGCCCGCTGTACAAGAGGATCTGGTTCAAGGCCATCTTAAGAACCTGAATGTACACAAGTCCATGGGAGCTGATGAAATCCGTCCGCGGGTCCTGAAGTAGCTGGTGAATGAAGTTGCAAAGCCACTGGCCATCATATTTGAAAAATCATGGCAGTCAGGTGAAGTTCCCAACAACTGGAAAAAGGGAAATATAACCCCCATTTTCAAGAAGGGGAAAATGGATGACGTGGGGAATTACAGAGCAGTCAGTCTCACCTCTGTGCCTGGCAAAATCTTGGAGCAGATTCTCCTGGAAGGCATGCTAAGGGACATGAAAAACAACAAGGTGCTTGGTGACAGCCAGCATGGCTCCACTAAGGGGAAATCCTGCCTGACCAATTTGGTGGCCTTCTATGATGGGGCTACAAAAACGATGGCCAGGGGTGGAGCAGTTGATGTCATCTACCTGGAATTGTGCAAAGCATTTGACACTGTCCCACATGACATCCTTGTCTCTAAATTGGAGAGACATCAATTTGATAGGTGGACCACTCAGTGGATAAAGCACTGGCTGGATGGTTGCACGCAAAGAGTTGCGGTCAATGGTTCAATGTCCGGCTGGAGACAAGTAATGAGTGGTGTCCCTCAGGGATCGGTGTTAGGACCGGTCTTGTTTAACATCTTTGTCACTGACATGGACAGTGGGATTGAGTGTGCCCTCAGCAAGTTTGCCTATGACACCAAGCTGTGTGGTTTGGCTGATACGCTGGAGGGAAGGAACGCCATTGAGAGGGACCTTGACATGCTTGTGAGGTGGGCTGATGCCAACCTCGTGAAGTTTAACCATGCCAAGTGCAAGGTCCTACACCTGGGTCAGAGCAATCCCAGGCACAGCTACAGGCTGGCAGAGAAGAAATTCAGAGCAGCCCTGAAGAGAAGGACTTGGGGGTATTGGTTGATGAGAAAATGAGCATGAGCCAGCTGCAGTGTGCACTTGCAGCCCAGAAAGCCAACCATATTCTGGGCTGCATCAAGAGGAGCATGACCAGCAGGTTGAAGGAGGTGATCCTGCTCCTCTACAGGTGTAGCCTTGAGTGATATGGTTTAGTGTGAGTTGTCCCTGCCCATGACAGGAGGGTTGGAACTAAATGATCTTAAGGTCCTTTCCAACCCTAACTATTCTATGATTTTAATAATTTTCACTCCTGTAAGCCGAAATGCAACCCACAAATGTGAATTCATAGCTTTACCTGGATAAGAACAAGTAAACTCACCCAAAAATTACAAAGAAGCCCAAAGTCATTGTTTAAACTTTTGGGGGATAACCAGATTAGAAATAGTCTTAAATTTTTTCTAATTTTTATGTTAGGCCACACATAAATACAGAAATTATAAAGATCTATTAGGTAAAAGTGATCATATTACAAAAGGAGAACAAACCAAAACATGTCTGTAAAATATTTGGTTTATTGTGCTACATTTTTAATATCTATAAATAAAGCCTTGCTTATTCAATTTTGATGATAACACTGACTCACCTACCACGCAGCAAACCATAGATTTCTCTAATGTGTTTGTTTTGCTGAAGTAACTTGCAAAACAAGTAGTCCTTTTAGTGACAATAACACTTTATAATCACAGAAGGGCTGTAATTTTTCAGATTGGGAACATAAAATAGCACTTTATCTTATTAATACTCATAGATGTAAGTACCCTGGAGTGGAAGACTTGAAAGACTTTACATATAAGCAGACTCATATGTCATCGCATGTTTCTTCATTTGATATAAATAAATTCTGCTTTCCCCTGAGTTGTTCTTTCTTCTACTTGGCTTCACCCCTTCTGAGGTCAGAGAGGTATTGTGCTGATCTCTGCATGATGGGGGAGGTCAGCCATGGCCGTTTGGAGGTGCAGAAGCTGACTCTGTGCATGAATCACACTGTAAAGAAGAAAGTCTGTCCCTCAGCTTTTATGCAAAATTCCCACTGACTTCAGTGAAGCTCCTTGTTAACAGCAGACACTTTAGAAAAATACAAGTGGAGTAGATCTGTTGCTTCAATTGAGACTACATCTCCTTAAGACAGTGAGCTATGTCCCTTACATGCCTGGCCATGTGCTTTAGATGTATACCACTGCACCTCTAAGCATTTCTGAGTAAGAATATAGGGATTTTAATTTGTCCTGATTTCCTGTGAGAACAACCGCAGAAGCAAATAAACTGAGCTAATAGAAAGAAGATCAATAGATTGTTTTAACCTCTCCTAGGCCAAGCCCTTCTCAAACCAAAATGGCCAGCCAGCCATAAATAAGGATTGTGTGACTGTAACTGTATGGCATTTGTCACATGATGTTGGATGACACCTGAAAAGGCAAAGTACACTGAAAGCAGAGGACAGGTTTGGAGATACAGTTAACCTGAGACCAGGAGAGCTGGATTTCGTTCTTTGTTTTGCCACTGTTTTTTTTTCTGTGACAACAGGTAAACCACTCACTTCCCCTTGGCTCCAGTTCATAGACATAACATCAAAAAAGTGCATGAGGTTCACAAGAACGGGTAAGCACAACACAGGCTTCAGTCTCCCATTATCATCTCATCACTCTGAAGCTCACATGTCCAGCAAGTAACACTGTGCTTGAGTCAAACTGGCTTTTTTTCCTTCCAGCCTCTGCTTGTGTAGTTTACCCAGCAGCATGTCCCTCTGGGCAGTGGTCAGCCTTTCCTATGTGCAGTGCCAAGGCAAGGTCTTGCAGGCACCATTGTACTGTCAGCAACAGAGACCTGCGCAGAGGCCCATCTGAAGGCTACATCCTGACATTCCTGCCCTGATCCTGTAGGCACACACAAGGGCCATGTTGCTGTTTAGTGATGTACCAAATCACAGAACAAAGGCATATCCTCAGTGTGGCTATAGCCAGTAACACAATGAAATAGGTTATTCAGGTTTGGCTGGTGTCACAATACAAACACCACTGCAACAGAGTCACTACTTGTTAGCACCAGGCAGGCAGCTCCCTTCTGCTCACTCAATGTTCCCGCTCAGAAAATAGCAGGGAAGGAAGAATGGGCAGTTGAATCATAATGAAACATTATGCAACAGCAGCTACCCCAAGCTTGCAGTTTTGAAAAGGCATTGGCCAAAACACCTTCCTTAGGAAAACTTCAGCCCTGAGTGCTCAGGAGAATGCATGCACACTCTCAGCACAGGGGACAGGGCTTGCCTTTGCAACCTACTCAGTACCTGCAAGTATGTGGCAGTGAAATTCAATTGTTGAACACCACAGAATCACAGAATCTCAAGGATTGGAAGAGACCTCGAAAGATCATTACTCAGCTGGAAAACCAGCCTTCAGACTGATCCTCCTTAGAGACTAGTAATAAGGAACGTTTCAGTTGTAATGTTGTCATTTTGGTTGTGTATGTGAAGGAACAGCTTGATTCAAAGTGTTCAACACCTGCAGCTCCTATTCAGTGGAATTACTGACTGCTTGACACTTCTGAAAACAAGACTAATCCTTTCACAGCAAATAAGCATCCTCTTTTTTCCTTCCTTCTAACCAGAACTTGTGTAAAAATCATATACAAACTAGGGAAAAAAAGTTTTAGGCTAAAATCATACAGAGAATTTTCAGCAAAAAGTGCAGTTATCAGCATATAGAGACACATGGATATTTGCAGAAGTCTCCACTTATGCTGTAGTGTGGTGTTCCACTGCAGTACAAAAATAGAAATGCTATGAGTATGATTATTACTATAAGTTATTGTAGCTGTAATAAGTGATTACAACAGATATCAGATTGCTAGAGAGTCATTTTAACTTCACCTCCTCACTAGTCTCTCAGGGATTTTTTGTTTTGTTATTCTTTCAGGTAAGTATGAACTGGGTTTTGCCATTTACAGGCCCTAATGTTCAATTCCATTTTTATATTTCTCAAAAACAACAACCTTTGATTTAAATGGCTCTGAGCAGGCATTCATAATTGAATTCCACTACAGTTTTTGAATAAAACCACAGATGGGCTGTTTGTTTTTTCAAGCTAAAATTAGTTATAGCCATCAATACAAATGGCCTGTATACATGCAAATTTGTGTAGTGGGCTGCCCACAGCACCCACATGGTGCCAGATACAAACTTAAACTAGTAGTTTGGAAGGATTTCAACATCAGCCTTCCCGATTTCCCCATCTAGGGGCTTTCTGAGTAATTAAAGATTGCCTGGCTCTTGCTGGAGGCAACCAGTGCATTAGCTAGTATCAACATTGAGCTTTGGAAAAGTGTGGCTACCTGTATTTAGTGTCTGTATTCCATGAGTTGTGAATGTGACAGTGCTCATGGAAGGGAAAAAGAAGCAGTTGGCACACACCTTACCATTAGTGAGGCTTTGCAACTGCTTCAGAGGATGATCTTAAGCAAACTGGGAGAACACTAGAGGAAGCTATCAGAAGATACATACAAGTTTTATTGGAAATGTTAGTTTCAGAAAGCAGTTTTCAATACAATAAAAATTGAGGGACATCCTAAAGGAAGCTCAGTTACTGCTACATATTTTAATGAGAGATATGGGCAACTCAGTATGATGTGTTTGAGGCTGCAGATGATATCAAACTGATAGAGGCTGCACACCCATTAAAGGATAAACATTCAAAAGCATCTTGAAAAATCAGGAAAAAGTTCTAAAAGAATACGATGCAGTTCCAGAAAGTACAAATTTCTAGAATTAGGAAACAATATCAAATCCCTCAAGTATCAGTCTTATGGGCAATGGCAGTCTAAACAAAACTTCTTCAGGTGAATATCCACATCCCACAGTAAATCACAAGGTGAATACTAGTGAACAATATCATGCTGATATAAAAAAAAATAAGGCACTGAAACACATTGTTACATTGTGTAAAAACTTAATTTTCCTGTAGTCCTCAGAAGAAACTAAACAGGAATGTTCTGTATAGTTCTCAGCCATAAAGTTCAAGGAAAACACAGAGCAGTGGAAATACCTCAAAGGAAAACAGTGAGAATCTCCAGAGGCATAATCTCTGAGGGATAGTTGAAGGAAAGCAGGCTGTTTAGGGAGGAGAAATCTGGAGGGAGATCTAATAACCAGCCATCTTCAAAACCAAAAAAGTAATCGCAAAGAAGAAGCAAATAGATTGATTTTCTTGTCCAATGTGGAAAAGTAAGAAAGAAAAGCTAATGAAAATGAGATAAAAGGCCAAGAAGATCTCTCTAGTGAAAAAGTCGTTTAAGTCAAGGAACAGACTGTCAGGGATACAGGTGTGAGATCACCACTGAAATGGCTGGGAAGAGACTGGACACATGCTTTCTAGGAATAAGGCAGATCCTGCCCTTGAGTGAGGGTCAGAATTCTCTATCTTTCAATGCCCAAGGCATTCCCAGCGAGCTCACAATGCACAGGGAACAGTTATAAACTCAGCTTCCAATGACTTCTATTTGTATGTTACCTTCTAAAACATGATAGCAATCCTTAAAAACACACCTTACTGCAAGTGTATGGACTGCTTAATAATCCACTCTCTTTAGTGTGGATTTCTTCATTCACTGTGAGTTCTCAATAAAGTCCAAATGTCCCTGAAAAAAATATTTGTGTTTGACCCTAAAGATGCTTAATAAAATAAGCCCATGTGCTTGGACATATCCACGGAGAAAACTTTGGGCTAGTATCTCCCTTCACAATTAGATAACTTTATCAGTATTATTTAATTGTATCTAGCTTTTAACATCAATTGGAAGTGCAGCTCCTTGGATGGTTTATTGTCATGGTTTGAGCAGTAGCAGTCATTTTTTCTCCTTCTTGTAGCTGGTGCAGTGCTGTGCTTTGACTTCTGGGCTGGGAACAGTTGCTTGATAGCGAGCATGTTTTGAGGGTGTTTTTGTTCAAGGCCTTTTCTGAGCACGTGCTCTGCCGGGGAGGAGGGGAGGCCGGGAGGAAGGAGAGACAGGACACCTGACACAGGCTAGCCAATGAGGTATTCCATACCATAGCACGTGATGCCCAGGATGCAACTGGGAGAGAGAACTGGAAGGGTGGAGCTCTGGAGGGAAATGGAGGAGGGAGCACACGGTGCTCGGCCGGGCAGGGTGGAGTGAGCTATGGGTCGGTGGCTGGTGGGGTGTTGTATTCTTTTCGCTTGTTATTGGCTTTATCATTATTATTTGTAGTAGTAATGGCAGTAGTGATTTGTGTTGTGCCCTGGCAATTAAACCGTTCTTATCTCAACCCGTGGGGGCTACATTCTTTGGATTCTCCTTCCTAACTCTCCGGGAGTTGGGGGAGCAGGGGGGGGAGTGAGTGAGAGTACTGTGAGGATTTGGTTTAAACCACAACATTTATATATATATATATATATGGTTACTCTTAAAATACTTAGGTGGGAAAAATTTATTCTAGGAACTCAGATGTCTTCAGACTGAGATTGAAGAATAAGAGCATCACAGGAAAGAGGGGAAAAGCTGGAAAGTGAACTGCACAGGAAAGATAAAATTTAGACCTACTTCTCCACTTCTGCAATGAGAGAAACAAAACATAAATTGACATGAAAATCCTCCTCACCAAGGACAACGGGACCAGGTACAGCAAGGGAGAGAAAGGATCTTAAAAGACAGTGGAAAACTGAAATTAGGCCAGTACCATTTATTATTGACATGTTTTCTTTTAAAACATGCTATCTTCTTATTTGAGAAGAGCCTGTGAGTGGACAGTAGTGCTTATGGCCCTGTGGGGCTGGGAGGATGAGAAGGTGAAGAAGGGAGCAGAGCTAGGGAGGTGGGACAAAGTCCTCAACAGGGATGTGGATGAGTGGCTAGTGGGGTTGCACACATGCCTCTCAAGGGGTGACGGCAGTGCCCAGCCTCCATCACTGCCACTAGGCAATTTGATTAGGGCTGGACAGATGAGAATGTAAAATAAAATTAATCATCAACCTAATTTGCTTTCAGCAGCTTATATACTAACTGCTTTGTAGGAGAGTGGGGTGGTGTCATGGTTTAAGCTCAGCCACGCAGCCGCTCTCTCACTCCCCCTCCCTTCCTTCCCTCCACTGCCAGAGGGATGGAGAGGAGAATCAAAAGAATGTAACTCCTATGGGCTGAGATAAGAATTAGTCCAGTAACTAAGGTATAACACAAAACCACTGCTGGTACCACTAATAATAATAATGGTAAGGGAAATAACAATGGAAGAGGATACAACTGCTCACCACCCACCAACCAATACCCAGCCCAACCAGAAAAGTAATCTAACCCTTCTGGGTAACTGCCCCCAGTTTATATAGTGGGCATGACGTGATGTGATATGGAATACCTCTTTGGTTAGTTTGGGTCAGGTGTCCTGCCTCTGCTTCCTCTCAGCTTCTCCTCCTCCCTGGCAGAGCATGAGACTCAGGAAGTCCTTGGTCAAAGTAAACATTATGGAGCAGCAACTAAAAATATTGGTGTTATCAGCACTGTTCCCAGGCCAAAAGTCAAAAACACAGCACTGCACCAGCTACTAAGTAAGAAAATGACTGCTCCTGCTGAACCCAGGACAGGTGCGTAAGTTTTTTACATAAGCATTTATAAAGACTGGTATCTAAATTATTGCAAAAAGGAAATTTTGCTTCCAAGAAGTTAAGGGCAGATAACTATTAAACTGAGAAACTACAAGCAAATTTTCATGAAAATGTTCTAATACAAGTTGAGCAACGCTTGCAAGAAGATGGGTCTATGGGAGCACAGATATCAGAAAATTCCTGTGTTGCCATACATGTTATTTTCTTTGGAATTCTTGTGAGAATATAGCCAGATTGCCATAGCAGTAAAAACCCTTACCCATTTGTACTTTTGCAGTAAAGAAGACTGTACTAACATGATGCGTACATTCTGCCCCGCAGCAGGGGAATACACCTATACCTACTTCAGTTCATTGGCAGATCCTTCCCTGCAAACCATTTCCTATCAGCTCTGACTCATTTTAGAAAGCAGTCATGGAAACATTTTCCTGCAGACCCCTTAGAAGGCATGAACTGGTGTAACCCCTAGCAGGTACATCTCATGGTTCCCGCTCAGTGCTCAATCGGCAGAGGCATGACTCAGGAACAGCAGGTACAGTCACAGCACAAATGAGAGTGGTGGGTATCTAACACCCTGATACACCGTGTCCCACAAGTGAAGAACAAACCCCTTGAGGGTCCCAAGCTTTAACACCTCAGTCCCCTCAGTAAATACACTTTTGGCAGCACCTGCACCTCTTTGCCATTCAGCTCCCTCACAACAACCTGGAGAAACATGATGCAGGTAAATGGATTTAGGGGGTCCAGGTGGGGCCCCTTCACTTGGGGCACCTTAGTCACCCCGTGAGGGGTGCTTTATGGCTGCCTTGGTACATTAGACACTGAGGACATGAGATTGTTTAGTCCCCAACTACAGTTTTTCATCTCCAGGGCAACAGCTCGTGCTTTTAGCTCTGGCAGTCCCTTATAAGCCTTGTACAACAGAAGAGACAAAACTCTATATTATAGGTGTTACTCTGCTCTGGCTAAGGAATGAAGACCCCACATAGCTTCACAGTAAGCTCAAAAGCTTTTAGGAAACACAAAAATCTCAAAAATTCTATATAAAACGACCTCACTCCATACTTCAGATTAGCATAAGTGACTTTTCTTGGTAGTTTCATTAATGAGACTGATATCATGTTATTTTGTTAATATTCTCAGAAAGACTGGCCCAAATAGCATAATACTTCATTAACCAAGATTATTTTGAAGATCATAACATGTTTACTTACATGTTTCTGTACATCTATAATATTAACTATCCACAAAAAATCAAGTTCCTCCTGGCTAGTTTTTGATTAACATCATGCTGTATAAAATGCATGAACTGTTCAGCCACAGGACAGAGAGCAAGCTATTTGTCATGCTGCAGTGTGATACATTCCTCTGATCCTGGCTGGCTGCAGAAGAGAATCAGTTGATACAGTTAATTGATATTCAGCTGACCAATGTTGAGTATATTACCACTGGATGACAAATAATGTCCAAATAGTCTATTAACACAATCCATTAATAACTGATTACTAACTGTGAGATTGATGTTGGCATGAGATTCATCACTGACAAGTGATAAATACAGGTTTAACATGCCGAAAACATCTTAAAAAAAGCAGATTGATCTGATGATTTTGCAAATATATACATAAAAATGAGTATTACTACCCAGAAAATTGTTTTGATAAATTTTTCCAACTTGTAAAATACTGTAGGTATTAAAATATAAATATTTACCTAGCTAGAAGTGCTTTTCCAAAGTGTTTTTTTCAGGCAAAAGCAACTTATAAAACTACTGCTTGTTATACAAAAATAGGAAGCACACATTCAGCAAACCTCTCAGGCACCCCAGTGCAGCCCAGTAAGTTTAGTGTAAAAACTTCAGACAGGAGCTGGGAGGAGATATTTCATTGTATTTGTGTGAATTTCTTTAACTAGTTTTCATACATTCTGGTTTCATGTAAATACATCCATGCAGAGATAATGCTGTAGCACAGGTAAATATTTGAGACTCCGCAAAGATTTAAGGGATACCATTAATCTCACTCTAGCTTTTAGCTGGAATACTTCCTGATTTTTTTAAGCTTTTATTTATTTTTTTCTACAATTTAAGAGCAAAAATAAGTAAAGTGGCTCTTTTTCCTGGCAATTCCTTGTCACTTGAATGCTAGAAGCCACAAGCATATTGTAGGAGCCCAGTAGCCTTGACATTGTGATACTGAGAGTCTTAAAATAAAAGAGAAAGGAATAAAATAACCCCTTGAACCTCATTTCAATTCAAAATAGGAAAAAAAAAATCCCAGGCTTGTTAACATAAATAGTATGTGCAAATATGCATAAGACAACAGCCCCTTGGTAACATTTTTCCCACAGGAGGGAATTCCAGCAAAATTGTAGGCTATGTGCAGATACTTTATTTTCTAAACAAAAATTGCATTATGCCAAAAGACATATACATTTCAGCTACTATTAAAGTGTAATTAAATTATGTTAGTTATCTTTGTTTGTAATACAAGGAACAAGATTTCTGTTGAAAGCAAAAGGCACTCTTAAGTTAATATCCTTTCATCTCACTAAGTGTCACACTGTAGGTGGTCTGCAGTGCTTTCTTTATACAGAACTTTTCACAGGATTTGCTTGATTCAATGCTACTTTTTAGCTTTTGGGTCAAGTGAAAAAAATAGTAGGAAAGCCACGAGAGGACAAATTCTCCATTCACTTACACCATGTAAATCCTGTTGAATGGTGAAAGCAAGACAAAGACTGAATACTGTGCCTTTGACATAAGGAGAAATACAAATATTTCATGAACAGGGCAACAAATGTCTTTGAAATTTGCAACAAAGTAACAATTTCAGTAAAACTGCAGAGCCTATTATTCCTTATTCATTGAAAACATATGCTGATGCTGTTGCACATCAGAAACAATCAGAAGTCATTTTAATTCTTATTTCAAAGACTAAAACAGTAGCTTACTTTTTAATACATAACCAATTGTTACAAAACATCTGGTGGCTGTACCTTTCATAGTTTATGGACAAATTCTTTCTTTAAAAGCAAATTGGAAAATTTTATGCTTTCTTTTTTCCTCATCCCCTGTAGAACCCCTTTGCCTTGCTTACTCACTATTTCCATGCTACCGGTGGGTGTGGATATTGTGTATGTCTTTAAAAAGAAAAAACATATTTTCTAGGACAAAGTCTTCCTCTCTCCCTCTTCACTTCCCACCTCCCTGTTTTCCTTGCACATCTCCATGTCACATTTTCCTCCCTCAGTTCATCGCCCAGGATGCCACGCAGCAGCCTTGATGGCTTGCACTGTACAGCTATTAGCACAAAGTCTTCCATGCATAGAGATAAAAATAAATGCCATGCCAAACACTTCCAGTGTAAAACGTGAAACTGCTTTTCTTTAAGCAAGGACCAGTAAGTTTCATATACTCCGAGGTCATAAATGCAAAGACATGTTACTAAGGTCTTTCTTACTGTATTCTTAGAAAGTTTTCTGCAATATGTGTTTGCCTCATAAATCTCATCCTAGACCCGAGCATTCTCATATCAGATGACTGTACTGCAATTTCAAAACTCACCAGCTGACTCTCTGACATACAGAATTCAAGTTTCCTCGAGGTTTACATAATGTGCTGAGGCCAGATGTGCTGAAGTAGCAGCCTCCAAACACACAGAGCAACCTTTTTGATCCCTAATGATGCCACTAAACTAGATTATCAAGGATCAGTCCAAGACACCCAGCCAAGTCTTTACAATTGCCAAAACTAGAAGGGCCTGGAAATAAAAATTACTGGTCTCTCCCAGTGAGAGAAGCTGCCATTCCAGGTTACTCCAGCAGTGCAGGAACACCTTGTCAGACAACAGCACTCTGGGAGCGTTGTTCTGACAGAAAACCCAGAAAAGAGGGGAGGAAAGAGATCTATAATGTGGAAAGTATGGGCTCTGTAATCCTTCAATGTCAGAAAGAAAAAAATCCTGGAGAAAGATTTTAAAAATTATTCCTAAAACAAGAAAGTGCAAATGGCACCAAAACCATGTTTAGTTGTAGCATGAACAACAACCAGAGGATGTGGTTTTAGTAAAGACAGACATTACATAGAACGATGAGGCAATGGCTATCTAAATACAGCAAAAGAACTTACATTTCCTGAAGGCTCAACATACACCAAGTTGCTCCATAACCCAAAGCTTTAGCAATCAGCTCAGATATGAAAGAGCTCTTGGTACCATCTGAAACCGGGTACACATCAACAGGTACACAAACAGGTACACACAGATGAGGGAAAGCAGCAACATAATCTAGAATCCATTCATATCCTAGGTCTTAGGAATATAGGTAAATTTGTGGTTTGCAGGAATATGTGTTTGATAGATATGAATGTTACAACAAGGAAAATGAAAAATAATGGGAAATTGTTCTTTAGATACCTTAATATGGGTATATAGGTACATCCATACAATTTCTGAGACATTATCAGTCACCTTTGGAAAGCCGTAGAGGACTGGGGCTTGTTTTTCAAACAGATGCAAGAAGACAATTTGGAAATAACAGGCCAGTTCATCTCTTAAGTCCCCTTACAGTAATGGAACAAATAATTTCCAAAAAATACACCAAAGAAAGAAAAAAGTTTAAAAAACAAAAGAAAAGAAAAAGAAAGTAGTAGCAGACATGTATCTGTAAACTTCCAGTCCTGCAAAACTTATTACTGCAACAACAGGCAAATTTGTTTTGCAGATCAGATAAGGGAAGGAGCATGGGGAAAGAAAACAAATAATAAATGTCATACAGCTTAAAATTTGTTACCATATAGCTTGGTATTAGTACAGCTTTTGACACTACATTCTCAAATGTAAGCTCAGAATTGCTCTATAGTAAGTGCTATAATTCAGTTTAATGCAAGTTTAATGCAGAACCAGACACAGCAATTTTCTGTGATTCACTGTCAAAAAAAAAAAAAGATGTATTGAATATGGTCAGGTGCTATCAGATATCTTCCCAATGACATGTATGATGGCGTAAACTTACATTGCTATATATGTATATATATATATATACACAAGAGAGATGCAGATACACACAAGAGAGATGCAGATACATTGATATCTTGATATAGGTAATGTTTATCTGAATTGATTGCAGGTAACTACAGTTGCAAAGAGCTGGAAGCTTAATTAGGCATGGGACAAAAGTACAGAATGATTTTATCTTTTCAGAAACCCACTACAGATCACAACAGATCAGGATGTGATTAAATAAGGTCAACTACAAAGTTTTATAGGTAAGTAGAAATAACCAATTACATAAGTACAAATAGAGAATGAAAGGAAAGCATGGTAATATGAAAGCAAGAGCAAATGATGATTCACCACACTGAATTTCTGCCAAAACCCAAACTTTGCTTTGGATGTATTTGCAGAAGGGATCACTCCAAGGCATCCAAAATCATTCTCCCACCTTTTTTGGCACTGGAAAGGCAACAGTCTGGTTCTGTGCCCAGTCTGGGGCATCAATTTTCAAGCAAAACATGAGCTTTTGGGTAGATGTGTCCACAAAAGTGGAAGAATTGATGCTACTTTACCTGAAGGAGGACATGATGCACCATAAATTTCTGCAGAGGAACCCCTGGGAAAAAAAAAATAAATAAAACTTAATGTTGCAGATCCTTAATAATTACAATAGATTACTTTTAAAGGTTGTGTTATCCTATCAGCAGAATTACTCAACTTGTTGCACAAGTATGTGCAAGAAAAAATTAAGTGTATTGGTGCCGACTTTAAGCAAGGGAATGGACTGACTTGCTGACATCTGTTTCAACCCCACTGCCTGAGATTTTGTACCAGGTTTGACAGTAACTACTTACATGGAATTAATATCTTCTGCCTTATCTGTGAGTGAGTGTCTGATCATGCCTGGCTGATAACTGGTCCATTTCTTGTTCTGTAAACCTTGGCAATTTTCTGTCTGGTATATCCATATGCAATGTAGACAACCTTGTGGACTCCCTTGTTCATGGGTGTGTAACATCTTTACTGACTTCTTCAACCCTTTTCAAAAGAAGTCTGTTCTTGTCCAACATGCAATGACTTCTCTGGTGTTAAGCTGCCTTTTCTTTGCTTTGTTCACAGTTGCTAGAATGATGACTCCTGAGAGAAATTCCCACACACTACAATTAATTCATTATTATTGACTAGTAGTATTAATATTTTCTGATTATAATTACTCATGTAGTACTTACATATATTTTAAGCTTGAATAAAGTATACATTGAGAGAGGTGATATTTGAATTTGGTATATTTAACCTGTTTGCAAGATTATTTCAGATTTTCAGGTATGAAATATTGTGCTCCTTATGCATGAAATACAATATTGATTTGGGGAAGGCAGAGGATAAGGGAGGGGAAAAAGCTTAGGTCATTTGCTGTCCTTCTTAAGTCTTCAGTGAACTCTTCTAGGGAAATATTGCTCTACTTGTTATTCTTATAGCAGACAGATATTAATTCTTATCTTGCATCCACCTGCTTATCTACCGTATTTCAGAGGGGTCCTGCCCACATTTAATATACTGGTTGAATGCCAGTTTAATTCTTCTATGCTGTAGGCCACAAGAAATGTGTTCAAAGGACAGCCTCTCATATACATACCACAGTATAAACATTTTAATGAAAGAGAATTTTTTGTAGGAGGGAAAAAAGTTCCTTTGCTTTGAAAATAATGAATAAGCTCTCACTGAAATGAACCTTTTATGTATATCTTTATGTTTCTGATCTGGCAGCTTTGAAGAGCTGATATCATCAGTTTTAGAACCTGGAGTCTGGCCACTATTCTCTGAAACATACTTTACAATGGAAAAGACCATTTGAAAGCAAGTAAAAAAATATAGAGAAAAAAATTCAGGTACTTTTCAAAGCTTGCAAAATTTTATTACTTTGCAACATTTTCCTAACATGAACCATTCTGTGTCTCTCACACCTAAAAGTGCCCTGCTCTCTGCCATTGCATTTAGGATACTAGAGCTGCTGACATAAGAGTTTAACTGTAATTTTACTTTTACATTGGAAACTATTTAAATCTCACCACCTGATATTGTGCAGTTGTTCATGCCAGAGCTTACACTGCATCAGCCCAAACAAGTACATACTTCTTCAGTTTTTGTCATTTGTAAACACAAAAAACACTGGTATAACTCTCTCACCGCACTGAAGCCAAAAGCAAAGCATGTAGGCTTCAGCTGAGATGGTAAACTTGCTCTAATAGTGTTCATCTTTTACACAACACTTCTCACAGGAGACACCTTGATTCATAAATCTAACTCTTTACAGCCTAACTGAGGCAAAAGCTGTAAGTCTCAGCAAGCTTCAAAGGCTGACCACTGAATTCAACTGGAGCAAAGACAGTACTTTTAAATCCATTTCTCCCTTGACACACACAGTTTACTTACGCAAAGCCACAGCAAGAATCAGAGCTGGAGTCAGGATTAGAGTACATGTTTCTGCACACAGACTGTAAGCCACGACTTACCAAATGTACCTGAAGGGCAGCACTTCAGATTTTGAGCCACAACACTCTCCTGCACACCATTTGTGCTGATAGTCCAGGCTGGTTCCAAGCTGGACTAAGAAGATCTAGCCAGACTCCCTCTTGCACATCCCTAGCACTCCCCATGGGAGCTCACCCTCCTACTGCTATAGGGCTGCCAGGCACCCATTAATCCAAAACTGCCCTAGAAGAAACTGAGTTCTCTAAACATAAGGACATGTTTAAACCATCCAAAAAATGCACCGCAAACTGAGCTACAACAAAGGTTTAAACCATCCAAGTGTTGATAGGTTTTTTTTCTTGTAATGAAAATGTCAAGATCAGTTTCCTTCTTCTTTTCTTCTTTTATAATCATTTCGCAGACTCCTAAATGAGCAGAATCTATATCAAAAGGTGCTGTGGATATTCTTGCAACAGGACCTCATTTTAAGGGTCCCAAGTCCTGGAAGGCACAGTTCCTTTTCTGTACATTAAGGTTAGATACATGTCAGAAGACAGATAGAAGCCTTCAAAAGTAGTCTTTAAATCTTCTGTGGAGCCAGCAGGAGACAAAAATTGGATCAGATGTCTGAAAACAAAAAACAGAAGAGGCTGAAGAAACACTTCTAATGCAACCCAAGGAGACACCACTGACTTCAGCAACCCACATTCTCCAGTGAATCTCAAAGACTGTGGGACATGGATCGCCTGCCTCTGTGACAAACTACTTAGTCACAGAAGATTTTAAGAGTATGAAGGGCTCCTCTGCTTTCCACAATTCTCCTTATCCTACTGAGCTTGTGCAACTGGAGGGTCAGGCAGTGCGAAGAGCAGCTTGCACGATGATTATCCTGCTGTCAGCCCATCCCTTCCTCCCACTTATACCAAAGAGGAGGGAGCAGCAAGCAGAGAAGGTGGCTCCACAAATTCACTAAATCAGACTCCCCATGAATATTCTTTGGATGTATAGTTACAAGCAGCATCTAGTCTTGGGACCACACGAATTGTTCTCTGGGGTCTGTAGTTGTGTTCAAGTAATGCTTTAGCATAATGGATACTGGATTATTTTACCTGCAATCAAATTTAATAACAACCCTCTAATCCTGAAAGCAGATTAAGAGATCACACAGAGCAAGTTTCAATATATAGCATTCTTCTTTTTACCTGAGGTTGTTTTGAGTAACCAAGCTCAGCTCTGAGGCATCAGGACTCTGCTTTTGCTCATCAATTTGCCATGAACCCAGAGCTGACCCAAGGATCCCCATAACTCTTTTGCTCTGCATCCCACGGCCATTCTGAAATGTGAAAAACCATCACGTACTCTGCCAGAAAGGTAATAGGCCAGACATAGCTGGATTCATCTCCTGTCAGGGTGCTGGTCTCTCACTCACAGCCAATCCCATCCATCACAGCCATTGGGAAAGCACAGGCACTGCCAGAAACCTATTCTTCTTATATGTAAGACATCTAAAACTGGCCACAGGTGCTCCTTTCTTGCCCAGAAAGAAAATCAAGGGTCAGATGTAGACATCAACATTTGGCCACATGAACCACACACACACTCTCTGAGCCCTGACTCTCTGAAAGCCTCCTCTTTCCCTCCTCACTTTTGTTTCCCCTTCACTCAACAGCTCCTATGGAAGCATCAAGCCTACAATCAAACACTGCAGCATGAAAAACACAAACGAACATATAATCCCCACAACTTGCAACTACTTGGTGGTTTTCTTGCACCTCCCATGGATAACTCATAGCAGAACCATGTCATGCTCTTTTCAGCTCCTGCACACAGTCCTTGCTGCTCTTTGCAGTAGGATTATGACCTTTGCTGTGAGCCACGTTTGGCTAACATTTGGCATGTGCACCTCTACGAAGGATAGGATAGAATAGCCAAGCAAGGAACAGAATGCCTGCTAGACAGCCTCCAGTGTTTTGCCTCAGCCAAAGTCCAGTGTTATTACATCATTTATCTGAAAATCCCTTCTGCATGATCATGTAAGACCAAATCATTGTCTCATTTGCAGTGGTGGTAAAAATGACAGTAATGGGTGTGCAGTGAAAGACAATCAGGGCTGTGGTCCCTGCTGGAGCAGCATTCTTGTTGGTCATCCTCAGACTGCCTGCATCTCTGCTCCTTGCAAATGGAAAAGGCAGAGCAGCCCAAAAGGTAGCCCCACAAAGTAGGCTCAAGGTGGGTGCAGTCCTCCTTTCAAGTATGGGCTAAGCAAACGTGGTCAATCACTCCAGCAGAGAAGACATGTCTGAAAAACTGTAAGGATCTACACAAAAACCCATGACAAGACAAGGTGCCTCAAAACATTTTCTGTAATTTTCCAGAAAGAGAAATGAATAAAGTCCGTTACTATTCTGATCAGTTATTGGGCTTTTAATTCCATTGTTCCACTGGCCTCAAACACTTTCTTCTCCCAAATCTCAACTAAAAGTGTTCAACTCTGCTTTTCCTTTAATAGTACTCACTCCTTATTTTATTTTATATTTTTTTCAGAGTGAAAGTCTGCTCTTTTTACACTTGCTTTACAAGGCAAACTTGGCATACAGTTCACTTGCGTATCCTGATGTTGGCTTATTGAAGGCAGGTGTACAGTTTAATATATAGAGGCATAGAGACCCCCTTCCAGACTATAAAAGAATACTGGGCATGTCCTCATGTGCAGTACCTCTATTTTTTTCAATTCATAAGCCTAAAAATATGAGCTGTTCTTTTGCCTATGCACATTACAAGTGAGTGTGAACAAGCAGGCACTATATTTTTGCATTACAGAGACAGTGTTAAAGTGGCTCCATTAGTGTTTTTTCTAGTGTATTGTCTTTATGTGACCATAACAGGAAAAGGAAATGTTACTATAATGTTGCACTTTCACTGTTAACAGGAGAGGATCAAGCGAGGATATATAACACTGCAAAGTAGCTTCAATTAGCCCAACTGCCATAATTTTATTCAGTTAGCAACAAGATGATAGAGCATGCTTTCAAACAAAAATCTTTCACTTATTAGTTAGCATTCTTATTGCATTAATGGTATACAATAGACTGTAACAACAATTATTCTGTCTGTAATAAAATGAACATGGTTCACATGATGCCATCCTCCAAGATCTTTAGTGTAGTGTCTTTTTTATTTTGATAGATCAAAGTGTAAAATGTTTCCACCTGTGCCTCAAAGAAAATTACAGAGATTATAGTTTCATTCCCATTTTCTTGTGTTCACTCAAGCATCTGTAAATGCCAAATTTACACAGGCTGCAATGCCATGCAGCTGACACTGGGGTTGTGCCCTGTGACAGGCCATCTCCTGGTCATCTTGACCAGGGACCTGCTGGAGCAAAGAGCCCTTTGTCTCCAAAACACTTACTTATGTTCCTGTCCATGAAAAAATAAGACACAAGGAAAATTGAAAGAGGCAGCGAGGCTCTGCACATGTAGGTCTTCCCACAGCAAGGGATCAAGGTGCAGCTGGAAATCAGAAATACCCCAAGTTCAAACCAAGTTATACCAGAAACTGAAACAGGTCAAAGGCATGTCCTGGGGCACCACAATTCAATTGTCCAATCTGCAAAATTGTTAGCACAGTGTCTGGTATAAGTTCAACCCATGCCACTTAGCTATCCCCAAAAATGCCCCAAATTTGGGATTGAATGTGAGTCAGGAACCATTCCCAGGAGCTAGCAAGGGGACTTTATCTTAACACAGAGGGACCTGAGGGGACCTTTGTTTTAGATAAATACCTATCAACAATTGAGGGGATCAACCAGTGGTGTAAATGTCTCCCTGAGTTATCCAGACCTGTATGGGAGGAGTGAGCCCATTACAGAATGCAAAATCGAAACACTTAAAAAAAGAATTAAAAAGATAACAGTGGTCTTGAACTAGCTTCATTATACTCATTCTTTCCCAGCAACAAGGGACGCACAGAATTGTAGCAGTGAGTCATAGAATCACAGAATAACTCTAGTTGGAAGGGTTAGGGTTAGGAATCACCAAGTCCACTTCCCTGCTCCTTGCAGGACTACCTAAAACTAAACCATATGACTATAAGCGTCATCCAGATGCTTCTTGAGCTCTGACAGGCTTGAGGCAGTGACCACTTACTTTCCTGGAAACCCTGTTCCAGGGACTGACCAGCCTCTCAGTGAAGAACTTTTTCCTGATGTCCAGCATAAACTTCCCCTGACACACTGTCCTGGTTTGAGCAGTAACAGTCATTTTTCTCCTTCTTGGTAGCTGGTGCAGTGCTGTGTTTTGACTTTCGGGCTGGGAACGGTTGCTGATAGCAAGCATGTTTTGAGTTACTGCTCAAATGTTTGGTTTTGTCCAAGGCCTTTTCTGAGCTCATGCTCTGCCAGGGAGGAGGGGAAGCCAGGAGGAAGGAGAGACAGGACATCTGACCCAGGCTAGCCAATGAGGTATTCCATACCATAGCACGTCATACCCAGGAGGTAACCGGGAGACCTGGAAGGGCTGGAGTTCTGGGGGGATGGAGAAGATATCGGTCGGTGCTCAGTCAGGCAGGGTGGGGTGAGTTATGGGTCGGTGGCTGGTGAGGTGTGGTATTCTCTTCACTTGTTATTGGCTTTATCATTATTATTTGCGGTAGTAGTAGCAGTAGTGATTGTGTTATACCTTAGCTATTAAACCGTTCTTATCTCAACCCGTGGGGGCTACATTCTTTGGATTCTCCTTCCTATCTCTCCAAGAGTTGGGGGAGCAAGGGGAGGGGAGTGAGTGAATGAGCTGTGCAGACTTGGTTTAAACCACGACACACACCTAACACAGAGCACATATTATAGAGACCAGTAATGGGAACCACACTAGTATTGTGACTGAACTGTGTACAGCAATTGACATATTTTGCTAAGTGTGACTTGCATTAGTATTGTGTTTTCAGTGTATTTTTCATCACTTTGCTAAATCACAAATCCTGCATAACACCCACTATCTTCAGATAACTAACTTGATATTAAACATTACACCCTTCATTTAGGGAGCATCTAAAAGAAGCTGATCAGAGAATATTGGACTCTCCCAGGATGGGGCATATGCTCTGAATTTGGGCGTAGTTGAGCTGCCAAGATGCTTGTGTCCTTAATCCTTAAATCATACTAAATAGGTAAATGGGCTTCTAAATTCTCTATGCATAAATATAAGTTATAGCTTTGATTCAACCATCTCTTAATTCTAGTCAGTTTGTCTATAGTGACATTAGTGTCACGTTGTGTTCTGGTTTGGATGGTAATTACTATTTAGCAATTTAGGAGGTTATTTTTCTCTTTATGAGATACAAACTTATAGGATGGTTAATTTCTCTTAACTCATGGGTTTTAAGGGCAGCCTGTTATACGGTCCCACACTCGGTAGAAAGTACACGGCTGTACACAGCAGACCTGCCTTGGATCTTTCCCAAGGAGCAGGCCCCTGCTCTGGCCTAAAATTTGCACTTGAGCACAGATGTACACCTACACAGCACAGACAGGAGATGAACTTGGGCTCCAGCCAGAGTCAGACCCAGGCCAACTCCTTAGACGAGTGCACCTATGATTACCATACCATTATATTAGATCAAAACCTGTGAACTTCAGTATAAACATGTCATCCCATTTTTCAAAGATTTGAAGGTAATCTGGGGACTGAAAACAGGTAAAACAACCTACTTGTGTAGAAAACAGATAGAAAATAGTGCTGCTGTACCACTATAAAACTTGAGGAGAGCAGACATGATGCACCAGCTCACTTCTCCACTATATCACTTTTGTTCATTACCCCTGCTTGCCCACTATACAACTCATGTGAACTATACTAGCCTCTTCTGAAAAATCATAGAATCATAGAATGGTATGGGTTGGAAGGGACTTTAAATATCATCTGGTTCCAGCCATGGGCAGGATGATAGAAAATCCTTGATAATATGAACAGTCACAGAATGGGCTTCTTAGAAGAGCTGTGAAGTTCAATACATTTTTCTTCCACTGAAAACGGCAACATTCAGCTAACATATGCAATGAACTCCACAAAATTTATCCCCTACTTCATTACTATTGCATCACAGCAACCTGATGGGAATGTCTTACCTAAAAAGTTCTTTTGCTTTCTTTTCCTGCATCCACTTTTTTTTCACTGGTAACTGAATAGGCATGTCTAAACAATTTGTTAGCTGCCCCACTGCCAAAAAGTTGTATCACACTTCCAGATCTCTAAGTATAACAAAAGGAATAGTGAAGACACGGGAATTAAAATGGTTATTTTCAGCTATCTATCTAAGGCTGACAGAATCAAAATTGGAAAACCTGTTACTGTGTACATGCGTGATTCATGAGCCCGAAAAAGTTGCATCCTTGATCTCTCACCATTGATACAAAATGCAGAAAATATTTTGTAGGCAGGCAAGGCTGTTTTGTTGGTATCTGTGCTCCCTCCCCATGTTAGAAAATTGTCCTTTGAAATCCCGTGTATTCTCTATTTTAAACATTGTGCTATGGGGGAAAATGCATTAAAGCACAATTCTGCTCCAAGAAATGACTGTAAAATCAGCACCTTTTCACTGTTTATCTTCCCCATGTGTGTATTCAGAGACATCTTTTCTTCCATTGGTGATAATGGGAGGTTTTTTCTATGTCTCATTCCTGTAATCACTGCAGAGGTCATACTGGTAAGACAGCTATACATCATTAACAGCATTACAAAGCAAAGCACTAGCTCCTACACCAAGCCTAGAGATAGAAGTACAAACTGGAGACAAGGGGGTGACATAATCCAAGTATCTGAAAGTTTTGCCTGGGCAACATTTGTCCTGGGTCTGAGGAGGTTCCAGACAATAAGACTGGTTTAACTTTCATTTCTCTTGTTGGGTTTACAGATCTGAATGTCAGAGAGAGCAGAGAGAGCTTGTCTTTTCACAAACTGGGAAGTTTTTTGAATTAAAAATATGTAAGTTGCAATAAAATAAAAGTCCCTGAAATCCCTTGAATATTTTTTCTGATCAAAGCTGAGCACTCAAAAGTTAGACTTGAGACAGTCTTTGTCTCCGAAACACTCTCCTTCCAGAGATGATCCCATTTCTGAGCCCAGCAGAATTGTCAGGCAACAATTTCATGTGCAGTGGACCCAGGGTAACATCTCATTTCCACTAAAAAGAGGGTGTTTTGCTCTTCCTCTTGCACTCTTCTCCCTTCCCTTGTTTTACTGGAATCATTTTACACCAGGGTACTTGATTAAATCAGTTCACAGAAGGGCGTGATGAGCCAGCACAAAGTAAACAACTAGATGACCAGGAGCAATATAGGAGGGAGGAGGGAGGGACCTTACCCTCTCAGCAACAATAAGCTGTTAAAACATTCGCTGCCTCTCAGGGAACCACAGGCTAAATTACATGTGAAGAACTGGCAGTGCCTATCTTTTTCCATTGACTCTAGGCAGATACCAGAGGACTGGCTTAGCTCAGACATCCAGCTTTTAGACAGCTACACTTAGACGAGATCAATCCCTGCCAGCAGTACTTGAACTGCCGAGGCAGGGTGAACTTGCTTCATTTTTATCACATTTTTGGGTCCCTTTCAGTCTGTTCCCAGGAGTACTGAAGTGATGAAGAAAAGAGTAAAATGTAAGGAAATACTTACAGAGGACCCTGGGTTTTTAGCCTAATTCTAGAGTACTCTGGGTGCAATGAAAGTATCCCCAGTGGAACACTCAGAAGCATGACTGTGAACTTCCATCTATTTACACTCACTTCTCCTTTCAGTTTTCAGTTATATTTTTACAGGAAAATTAAGTCCATACAATCAACAGAGTTGAACAAAATAAAAGAAACAAGTCCATTATTTCAAAGGAGGGGAAGGCTAATGCCAGAAATGAAGGCATGCTGACTGGCATAGTGTGTGGTGGGGCCAGATGTTCAACAATATTTATGCACTGAAAGCAGATCAGATAGCCTGTGAAAGATGAAAATTTGTCCTTTCAGCTACTTCAAAACCACTGGTCTATGTTAACTGCTCTGATTCAAGTGAAATCTCTATGAAAGTACTGGTGGAAAATAAGGAAATAAAATACAGCATCTTTTGTAAGTATACATTTGCATTACCGACTTGGATTTTTGACAAATGGAAGAAGAAGAAACTGCATGTCAAACCCACACCTTTTGAGGCTGTCTCACCATAACTGCCTCTAACTTGTTGAGCATCTTGGGAACTTGGATTCATAAAGAGATGTTCAAGGCATCTTTATGCCAGTATAACAGTACATCCACATAAAGACCAGCATGTCATACCTGAAATGGAAAATATCAAGAGTTCAAATATAGAAGCAATGGAGTTCAAGTAAGCAGAACCAGAAAAAAACAAAAAAAAAGGGAGGTCCAGTAAATGCAACAAGCATATCTTGGAGAAATCAGTCTCTTTTTTTCTCCATGGCCAAAGTGCAGTTAGATTGCCATTTTGAGGAGGTAGCCAGATACCATATGCTAAAGTGGCTTGTCCTGGAAAGGTTTCCTGGGACTCCCATACAAAGAGTATTTGCAGAACAACAATTTAAAATCTCCCGCGCTGTAGAAGGTATTCTCAGTGTTACACAATTCAGGCTGTATGCACAAAAATACTAGTGATTACCTGAATAAAAGGGGCCCATTCTTTATTGAAAATATTTTTTAATTTTATACTAATAAAGCATTGATGCTTTTAGTGTTGAACACTGGAAATATCTTTTCCTTTTAAGCAGAATCTTTTAAAGGAACTGTTCACAACATGCCTTGGTAAGAAACATTTTTCTTGGGTTTTCTCCAACTATTCTTGCTAATGTGCTAAGTTCTTCCATCCATTACCTTAGGAATAGGCAACAAGCTTTAATCTAGAAGGTGGTTTCCTGTCCCTTGATGATCTGGTTCTTTAGCAAATCTTTCTGTGTTAAGCTTTGTTTTTATTACCAACTGACTACATTAGGATTTAAAAATTTTGTACAGCCAAAGTAGGTGTGGTACTATTTATAAATCAAGGGTAAGTTATGCAGTTTTCATTAGGTGGTTTATATTGCATATTTGAAATCTGGAGGTGTTTCAGGAATGTATCATAAAACCACCTTCCATAAACTGTCTCTCAGGAAACAGTAATGATAACAGAGGCAGACAGATTTCATTTTAAACAACTTACCTTGTACCCCTGATTTACTAAATTTCTGGAATTTTTTTTAAGTGGGTTGAAAATCTTTCCAACTCTTTGAAGTCCTATCAGCTGAGTTTTCAGAAGATTCTCTTTACTACTAAGATTTCCAAACACTCAATCACATGAGGCTACATAGCCATATAAATCTTGCCTCATGAAAATTCTAATTGTGTACCATGTACTGGATAAGAACAAAATAATTCCATAAATAAAATAATAAAAATATACATATTAATTAAGCTGCCAAACCCAAAAATGACTAATTTATAATTGCCAGAAAAAAATTGACATCTGTGCAATTCAGTGAACATGAACTGTAAGTCTGGATTATGCCTTACTTCCTATTTTCACAGAAAAATGTGTGCAAAGCTTCATGGCTGACTATGTGGGTGTCAGAAGCCTGAAAAGAGTGAAACAAATTGGAAAAGTAGAATGAAAATATACAAAACCCTGTAAAATTACTATGTTCCCTAACTGAAGGCAAGAGCTATATTTAGATCTGGTAACCATAATGGGACATTGGTCAGAAGATGAAGGATAAATTTCAATACATATTCATTACTTTAAAGAAATTACACCTTGGAAAAAGCCTTTTATATTGAAAAGGTATTGTAGTAAAAAAATTTTTTTAAAAAACCAACCTTTTGTGCAGAAAATAGTTTACCTACTCTATGTTCTTCTGTGTTCATTTTCCTGTTATTGAATATATCTGTGAAAATATCTGCACAACTGAGATTCCCTGTTTGCTCCATCCTTCAGTGAAGTCAGTTCACAGGACCACGAATATACATGAACAAGTTCTGGTAGAGTTTAATTTTATTTAGCTATCCTGAAATATTTTTCTTGCTTGCTTATTACTCAAACTCTAATAAAACCTATCTAGCATTTGACATTTATTTCACTTGGGTTTTTTTGTGGAAGACCTTGGAGGCCCAGAGGAATGACTAGGAGACCACAGATGAAACACAGATTTTTCACAAAGAAGCATTTCTTCCAACAGATTCCTAAGTATTTGCATTTAATGTGTGTTAATTGAAACAGAGCACACAAACAAAGTACAAGCTAAACTATTTTATTCCTCTACACAATTCTAATTTCCTCTTTCTACGCTAACGTCATAATCGTAGTGACTACACCAATATCTATTGAAAATCATCTGGTTTTGTAACATAAAACACATACCCATAAACCAGAAAATCAGCAGTAATAAAAATAAACTTTTCCAAACACTTTTACAACAGACAGGAGCTACTCCTTTGAACGCTTTTTGTGCAATTTGCCAATGACACCAAGCTGTATGGTTCTGTTGATACGCTAGAGGGAAGGAATGCCATTCAGAGGGACCTTGACACGCTTGTGAGGTGGGCTGATGTCAACCTCATGAAGTTTAACCATGACAAGGGCAAGGTCCTACACCTGGGTCGGAGAAATCCTAGGCACAGCTACAGGTTGGGCAAAAAGGAAATTCATGGTAGTCCTGCGGAGAAGGACTTGGGGGTGTTAGTCAATGAGAAAATGAACATAAACCTGCTGCAGTGTGCACTCGCAGCCCAGAAAGCCAACCGTATCCTGGGCTGCATCAAGAGGAGCATGACCAGCAGGTCGAAGGAGGTGATCCTGCCCCTCTACTCTGCTCTCGTGAGACCTCACTTGGAGTACTGTGTGCAGTTCTGGTGTCCTCAACATAAACAGGACATGGTACTGTTAGAACAAGTCCAGAGGAGGGACATGAGGATGATCAGAGGACTGGAGCACAATGGGACTGGAGCACCATGAAGACAGGCTGAGAAAGTTGGAGCTGTTCAGCCTGGAGAAGAGAAGGCTGCGTGGAAACCTCATAGCAGCCTTCCAGTATCTGAAGGGGGGCTACAGGGATGCTGGGGAGGGACTCTTCATTAGGGACTGCAGTGATAGGACAAGGGGTAATGGGTTGAAACTTAAACAGCAGGGGTTTATACTGGATATAAGGAAGAAATTCTTTACTGTTAGGGTGGTGAGACACTGGAATGGGTTGTCCAGGGAGGTTGTGAATGCTCAATCCCTGGCGGTGTTCAAGACCAGGTTGGATGAAGCCTTGGGTGATGTGGTCTAGTGTGAGGTGTCCCTGCCCATGGCAGGGGGGTTGGAACTAGATGATCTTAAGGTCCTTTCCAACCCTAACTATTCTATGATTCTATGATTCTATTAATTGTTTAGAGAAATAATATTATGGAATTTATATTATAATGAGAAATTGTAGTATGGACCCTAGATTATAATACATCCATCAATACAGCTTGAAATTACTATGCTATGAGACACACCATGTCATAGCTGCCTAAAAACACTAAAAATGAAATAGAAATATTGAGGGGGAATAAAGCTTCACTGGGATTGAATCTGATCCAACAGGTTCAGTTTCGATCATGATGCACTTGATGTGGAAACAGAATAAATAGTAAAATGTCTGAAAGGAGGTAGTTTATCCCAACCTCCTCTTCCTCCTCTCCCTGCTCTCAGCTCTGCCTCCCATTGGCAAGGTTTGAGGGCTGATTTAGTGACTTAACTGGAAAGGTCTGGTAGGAGGCAGAGCAACTCAAGGTAAAAGATGGCAAAGAGCAAGGTAGCAGTGAGGAGATGAAATCTTGCCTTTTGAGTAGGATGGCCCTCCTTCCCTGTGACGTGGTACCCTCAGGTCTAAGACACTGTAACACTGCTTATGCACTGCTATAGCACACCTGAGGCTTCAGAGGTTAGTTCCAAAGTGAAAACACTGAGACTTCTGAAAGCATAACTTAATTAAATTAAAAAACACTTTAGTGTCAATGTGCATTAAAAAGATTTTAATAACCTTCCTTAGAATTCGGAAAAATAAGACATAAATAGGACATCAGGGTAGAGCAGGGACCAGAACTCATGTCACCTGAAAGCTAGTCATCTGATGGTTGCGAGACCAGAGTTAGGATTGTGATTGGACTAAAGAGCCTTACACAGCTAGACAGGTTAATCCTGCTGCATCCAGCAGAGCCCAAAAAGGCTAGGGAAAGGATTGAAAGTGATGGGGCCTGGCCCTGAAGTTGTGACACTGAAGACGGATATGACTCATGGTTACAGCCAAGCTTATATGTGACTACCACATTCCAGCCAGATACATTCTTCTCCTACCTCTTACCTTTGTGCAATAAGGCATCCAAAGAATCATAGAATCATAGAATAGTTAGGACTGGAAAGGACCTCAAGATCATCTAGTTCCAACCCCCCTGCCATGGGCAGGGACACCTCACACTAGACCACATCACCCAAGGCTTCATCCAACCTGGTCTTGAACACTGCCAGGGATGGAGCATTCACAACCTCCCTGGGCAACCTATTCCAGTGTCTCACCACCCTAACAGTAAAGAATTTCTTCCTTATATCCAGTATAAACCCCTGCTGTTTAACCTTCAACCCATTACCCCTTGTCCTATCACTACAGTCTCTAATGAAGAGTCCCTCCCCAGCATCCTTGTAGCCCCCCTTCAGATACTGGAAGGCTGCTATGAGGTCTCCACGCAGCCTTCTCTTCTCCAGGCTGAACAGCTCCAACTTTCTCAGCCTGTCTTCATATGGGAGGTGCTCCAGTCCCCTGATCATCCTCATGTCCCTCCTCTGGACTTGTTCTAACAGTACCATGTCCTGTTTATGTTGAGGACACCAGAACTGCACACAGTACTCCAAGTGAGGTCTCACGAGAGCAGAGTAGAGGAGCAGAATCACCTCCTTCGACCTGCTGGTCATGCTCCTCTTGATGCAGCCCATGATTCGGTTGGCTTTCTGGGCTGCGAGTGCACACTGCAGCAGGTTTATGTTCATTTTCTCATTGACTAACACCCCCAAGTCCTTCTCCGCAGGACTACCATGAATTTCCTTTTTGCCCAACCTGTAGCTGTGCCTGGGATTGCTCCGACCCAGGTGTAGGACCTTGCACTTGGCATGGTTAAACTTCATGAGGTTGGCATCAGCCCACCTCACAAGCGTGTCAAGGTCCCTCTGAATGGCATTCCTTCCCTCTAGCGTATCAACAGAACCACACAGCTTGGTGTCATTGGCAAACTTGCTGAGGGCACACTCAATTCCATTGTCCATGTCAGTGACAAAGATATTAAACAAGACCGATCCTAACACCGATCCCTGAGGGACACCACTCGTTACTGGTCTCCAGCCGGACATTGAACCGTTGACCACAACTCTTTGAGTGTGACCATCCAGCCAGTTCTTTATCCACCGAGTGGTCCACCTATCAAATTGATGTCTCTCCAATTTAGAGACAAGGATGTCATGTGGGACAGTGTCAAACGCTTTGCACAAGTCCAGGTAGATGACATCAACTGCTCCACCCCTGGCCATCACTTTTGTAGCCCCATCATAGAAGGCCACCAAATTGGTCAGGCAGGATTTTCCCCTAGTAAAGCCATGCTGGCTGTCACCAAGCACCTTGTTGTTTTTCATGTGCCCTAGCATGCCTTCCAAAAGAATCTGCTCCCAGATTTTGCCAGGCACAGAGGTGAGACTGACTGGTCTGTAATTCCCCACGTCATCCATTTTCCCCTTCTTGAAAATGGGGGTTATATTTCCCTTTTTCCAGTCATCAGGAACTTCACCTGACTGCCATGATTTTTTAAATACGATGGCCAGTGGCTTTGCAACTTCATTTGCCAGCTCCTTCAGGACCCGCGGATGGATTTCATCAGGTCCCACGGATTTGTGTACATTCAGGTTCTTAAGATGGTCTCGAATCAGATCCTCTCCTACAGTGAGCCCAAGGTCTAAGTTTTCACAGTCCCTGTGTCCATCTTCCAAGACTCGGGTGCTGCGGTCAGAGCCTTTGCCAGTGAAGAGCAAGGCAAAGAAGCCATTCAGAACCTCAGCCTTCTCCAAGTCCTGTGTAGCCAGTTCTCCTGAAAGCTTACAGAGGGGGCCTACGTTGTCCCCAGTCTGTTTTTTAGCCACTGCATACCTATAAAATCCCTTCCTATTATCTTTAACATCCCTTGCCAAGTTTAGCTCCAATTGGGCCTTAGCTTTCCTAACTTGGTCCCTAACTACCCTGACAACATCCCTGTATTCATCCCAGGCCACCTGTCCTTGCTTCCACCTTTTATAAGCCTCTTTCTTCTTGTGAATTTTTCTCAGCAGCAACTTATCCATCCAAGGAGGTCTCGTGCCCCTCCTGCTGCACTTCCTTCTAGTCGGGATGCAACACTCCTGAGCTTGTAGCAGGTGATCCTTGAATATTAACCAAGAGTCTTGGGCCCCCTTACCCTCAAGGGCTATATCCCATGGAACCTTGCTAAGCAGGTTCCTGAAGAGGCCAAAATCTGCTCTCTTGAAGTGCAGGGCAGTGAGCTTACTGCATGTTCTTCTCACTGTCTTGAGGACCTCGAATTCGACCATCTGTGATCACTGCATCCAACACTTCCCTGGAGAGTCACATTTGCAACGAGCCCTTCCCTGTTGGTGAGCACAAGGTCAAGCAGGGCACCTCTCCTCATCGGCTCCTTTATTGCTTACAGAAGGAAGTTGTCTTCCACACAATCGAGAAACCTCCTGGATTGCTTGTGTCGGGCCGTACCGTCGCCCCAACAGATGTCAGGGTGGTTGAAGTCCCCTATGAGAACAAGGGCCTGCGAGTGTGAGGCTTTTCCTATTTGTCTGTAGAGTTCTTCATCCACAGATTCCTCTTGATCAGGCAGTCTGTAACATAACCCCACAGTACTCATCACCGATTTCCCCTTAACCCTGACCCACAAACTTTCTGTTAACTGATCACCTGTCCTCAGACAGAGTTCCATACTCTCCAGCCTAACCCTAACATAAAGGGCTGCTCCCCCTCCCCTCCTACCAGGCCTGTCTTTTCTAAAAAGCCTATAACCTTCCATTCCAACACTCCAGTCAAAGGAGCCATCCCATGTTTCGGTGATGCCTATAATATCATAGCCCCGTAGATGCGCCCACATCTCTAATTCCTCTTGTTTATTCCCCATGCTATGGGCATTTGTATAGAGGCATCTGATCCGAGCTCCAAATGAAGCTGGCTCAGTGGCTGGAGCGGCTAGAATATTACTACATTGCTCAGAGTATTTATTATAGATGCTGGCAACTGACTGGGTGTGTTGGGATGGAAAGAAACTACATAAGAACTAAAGTAATGAACAAGAACCAGGTACTCAAAACCTGGAAGTCCTTTCCAAAGTTCAGCATAAAAATAGTTGTAATCTCTTCTCAATGGGTCCTCAGTCCTGGGCCTTGGGCAGTGTTGCAGGAAGGGACCCAGGTTGCTAATTAATTACATCTCTGTTTAGCAGACCATAGCTTTTCACCCACACACAAGGCATTCCCAGTCACAGGAGTCATTTCAGATGTGTAGTAGGTGGAAGACACAGCCATGCACAGGGCGTTTCACTACAGAGTTTGCTCATGGCTAGCCCTGTGTGAACTGCTGGGGCTGGGTTAAGCTGCTAGTGACTGCAATCCCTGTAACTGTTTTATTTTGGCTGAAAACACAGAGGAGATGAAAGGAGGCTTCATAGACAGCTAAATATTTTCTGAACGCTTTCGGAACTAAGGTCCCA
Source organism: Melopsittacus undulatus (assembly GCF_012275295.1). Lineage (NCBI taxonomy): Eukaryota > Metazoa > Chordata > Aves > Psittaciformes > Psittaculidae > Melopsittacus > Melopsittacus undulatus. Next base: position 17,983,670 of record NC_047528.1, on the reverse strand, counting down.
TAAGTCAAGGCTGCTAAGTGAGAAAGATAAGCATAAAATGACATGTTCTTGAAGACTAGAGCAGGGAAGTAACTGAGGTAACAAAGAAAGTCATAAAATCATATCATATAGAACAGTTTGAGTTGGAAGCAACCTTAAAGATCATCTAGTTCCAACACCCATGCCATGGGCAGGGACACCTTCCACTAGACCATAATTCACAAAGTCCCATCCAACCTGGCCTTGAACACTTATAGGGATGGGGCAGCCACAGCTTCTCTGGGCAACCTGTGTTATCACCTCACCACCCTCATAGTGAAGAATTTTTCCTAATTTCTAATCTAAATCTACCCTTTGTCAGGTTAAAGCCATTCCCCCTTGTCCTATCACTATATGTCCTTGTAAATCTCCTCACCAGATTTCTTGTAGCACCCCCTTTAGGTACTGGAAGGCTGCTCAAGCTCTCCCCTGAGTCTTCTCCAGGCTGAACAACCTCTCTCAGCCTGTCTTCGTAGGAGATGTGTTACAGCCTTCTGATCATCTTCATGGCCCTACGCTAAACTTTTTTCAACACATCCATGTCCTTCTTATGTTCAAAACACAGTACCCCGGGTGGGATCTTATGAGAGTGGAGTAGAGGGGCAGAATCACCTACCTTGACTGGCTGGTCTTGCTCTTTTTGATGTAGCCCAGGATATGGTTGGCCTCTCGTCAACCAACACCCCCAAGTCTTTCCACTCATGGCTGCTTTCAATTCAATCTCTCCTCAGCCTGTATTACTGCTTGTGATTGACTTAACTCACATACAGAGCCTTGCACTTGGCATTGTTGAACTTCATGAGCTTTGTACAGGCCCACCCTTCAAGCCTGTCAAGGTCCCTCTGGATGACAGCCCTTCCCTCCAGCATGTGACTGCACCACACAGCTTGGCATCATCAGCAATCTTCCTGACAGCACACTCAATCCCACTGCCCATGTCACTGACAAAGGTGTGAAACAGCGCCAGTCCCAGTACCAGTTCCTGAGGACCACCACTTGTCACTAGTCTCCACTTGGACATTGAGCCATTGACTGCAACTCTTTGATTACCAGCCATTTTTTTTTACCCAATGAGTGGTCCATCCATCAGATTTATGTCTCTCCAATTTAGAGACAAGGATATCATGCAGGAGACAATGTCAAATGCCTTCCACACATCCAGGTTATTCAACAATGCTGTCACCCCATAGTAGGCCACCAAATCTGTCAGGCACGATGTCTTCTGTAAAGTTATGTTGGCTGTCACCAACCACCTCCTTATTTTCCATGTGACTTAGCATAGTTTCTAGGAGGATATGCTTCCTTCATCAATGGAATCATCAATGCATCCCAGGAACCTCCTGCATCACTTACGCCCTTCTCTGTGTTGTCCCTCCAACTAATACTGGCATGGTTGAAGTCCCTCAGGAGGAGCAGGAAAGGAGAAAAACAGGAAAAAATAGAAGTTAGTTATGCAAGGATGAATGAAAATGTGTCCTGTCTTGGCTGAAGAAAATTTGGAGACTAGCAGGTCCAGGAACCCCAGAAAAAACAGGCCTATAAGACAGAGAAGACAAAGGAAGGAAAGATGACACAAAACCTGAGATATAATACAACATGATCAAGAAGCAGAAGTGTGTGCCTGAGGACTGCTCACAGGTTAAAACCATTAAGACTAAGAGAATGGATCCACAGAGCAGTCATGTGCCAGCTGCCATGCAGAGACCAGGGTGTGACATAAGGCAGCTCTGTTATTATTGTAATGAGAGAGAATGCAAGAAGAGTGTTATGAAGCTCAAGTTAGAAGGACTTCAGCCTTCAGGTACAGATAGAACAAACAGATCTTCTCTAGTGAATAGATTTCTTCACCAAAGTGTCACTCCACCAGTCACAGCTGATCATGTTTTAGGCCTACAAAAGACCTTTTCATAGAAATTAGCTTGGAAAGTAGTGATCATGAGGCAATCCTGTTTTACATTCAATGGAATTTTGACAGTGGGTCAACAATTCAAGTGTGGTAGTTTAGGACAGAAGAATGATGAATTTCAGAACTCATCAGCCTATGAAATTTTAATAATTGGGTCAGCTATTTTCAGGTTGTGTCTAAAGAATGCCCTTCGGAAAAGCTGTCTTGTGAATAGACAGCAGCTGGCAGACTTCCTTGAGATAGGTCCCAAGCCACGAACTGAGAGAAGTCACATATGGAGAAAAAGCCTGAAATACAGTTAGGCCACTGCATGGAGGAGGTTCCTATGAACAGGGAAGTGTTGGGCAGGAAAGATCAGCCTGACAAAGGAGCAATGGGAATAAGAACAGATGTGGCTGTTTAGGTACGTTGTGAATAAGAAAGATGAAGAACTGCTGGCTTTGAGCCTAAAGGACTAATGAACCCTTGAATATACCATCCACCAGGCTTCAGAGGACTGAAGTAGTGTTGGACCTCAGTGACAAAGATGATAAAAGACACTAATGTTAAATGCCAGCACCGGGGTTTCTACCCCCATAAGAGGGTAATTCACCTACTGATGGAATCTGTGAGACATCCAAATGATTTTGAGGAAGCAAGATTGAGAGAGGAGAAGAAGTGCATGGTCATCTCAAGAGATTTAGATTATCCATAAATGAAGGAGCAAAGGGAAGGACTCTCCAGAAACTGCATCCCAGCAGGTAAAAATAAAAAAGACCCACAGGATTGTCAAGCTTGCAAGTTGAGTTTGACCTTGCAAAGGGAGTGAAAGCAAATGGCTAAAAGAAATGTATTTCTACACTACCAGAAGGAAGTAGTTGTTTCTGCATTGAAAGGACAGAGTCAAGATAAACTGTTTATTTCCAGAACTATGTATCTTACCTTCTTTTCAGTGCAGTTGACAGTGCATATCTGCTCCATGATCAAATGGTGAGATGCATGTGCTCATCAAAGTAGTTACCTCCACAAAGGGGGCAGTTCCTAGCACTGAAAACATCCCTTGTTATTCAGTTAGGAGCGAGCTGGTGGAGAAACTGACAATCTGCTGAAGTTTTCACTATGATGTGAAAACTGGAACATAAAAATGCACACATAGCGTGTCATTCTGGTAAACCCCTCATATCAAAAAACCCAAGAAACCAGATAGCATAGTCTTCAATGCGGAGGAAAAAGGAATGACCTAGACATTTTGAACCATGCACAACTTGAAAACAAAATGTACGAAGGTAATGATTAAAGACATAAACATAAATAGAAGATGGGATAAAAGGTTACTAGAAGTGCCATACCAGATTCAAAAGAACTTTTGTTCTGAGAGATTAAATGAAAAAAAAAATAATTTGTTGGAAGTATAATCTTTGTAAAATTAATCTGGAATAAATGGGGATTATTACAAGAATTGTAAGGTGCACAAGGAACTAACTAAAGGCAACCAACAACTGGGGAAGTACCTTGCCACAAAAATGTTGGCTTGCTAATGAAATTTTCTGATAACAGAAATTTGGAAAGCATTCTTATTAGGGAGGAGAATCTCAGTAAACAGGAAGAACTAGGTGACCTTAAGGAGTGAAGCAATTGAAATGGGATAACTTTTAATGGTATCAAATGGCATGCTCTGTACCTAAGGATTTATAAGACAGATTTATGCAATAAACTAGGAGCACATCAGTTTGAAAGGTGAGAACAGCCTGAATGTGCTAACTATCCACAGGATCTGTTGCCAGCGTAATGCAACTAAAATGTACCAAGGGCCATTTCTAATAAATTCAGGAAAGTATCAGTTCTATTACTAAAACCCTGAGAGATTATGTTTGGATTTTTCTACACTGAAGGATTCCTCTACCCTAGATTAGGCATCTAAAAGTTAAGTAGTTTGGATTCCTCTACCCTAGATTAGGCATCTAAAAGTTAAGTATTTTGGTATGAACAAGCCATCCAAGGCTCCTTTATATACAGTGAAGAGAAATACAGAAAGACGTTAATCTCAGCCTATAACACTGTCTAATGAAAGTCTAATGCAATGAGTGTAAGGGTGGTCAAGGCTGAATACCTCAAATGTGTGAAAATTAATAAGGGGAATCTGGGTCAGGAATAGAGGCTGATGAGCACTGTCTGACCCATGGGGTGAATTTCACCAGGAACAAAAAGATATAAATTGAATTTAGTAAAGTTTGAAAACAGAAAGGTGTACTGTCACTGCTATGAGGGTTTACAACCATGGTGCAAAAAGATCTAACAAGTTTTAAAACAAAGACTAGTGCTGAACTAGCAGAGAAAGAAACAAGATTGTATGACTCTGTTCAGTCCCATGGTACTACATTTAAACCAGCTAGTTACCCACTTACTGTTTAATCAACTGTGTGCTTTACCGGCTATTTAGAGATAGTCATTCAATAGTATAGACAATGTTATGACTTCACAGTACTTGCAGTATATTTATAGTGCACTCCTTCCTAAAGTAAAACACTATGTAAACAAAATTGTCCTAGACTAGCCTGTTCATATTTGTCAGTGGCTGGCAAACCACAGTGTTTGTCAGTTTGCTAAAGTCATCTTTCTTTTGCCACTAACTTTCTTTGTCTCTCCTCTAGTCATAAATTGGATAAGATTCTGGGTCTAGTTAAGTGTTAGGAGTAAAATGGTGTGAAAAATACTGCTCAAGAATTCTAAACAGACATGTTGTCCACGTCAATAAACATTTCTTTTTTTTCTCAAATAAGCAAGATAAATCTTTGAAAACACCCTGCAGAGTAAATGACAGAACTTCAAATAAAACTGTCCTACTTGGTATAAAGCTATTCCATTATTGTGAATTGTGTATCAGCACATATGTTTCTCAAATACCCTATGCTTCTGCACATATGTTTCTCAAATATTGTGTGTTTCTGCATTATTTTTCAATCCTGTGACCTAGTCTAGCATTAAATCATAAAAAGTTCAGCAGCTGAGTTTTATCCTTACCTACAAAGCACATGTACCACTACTGTTTCAAAAACAGAAATAAGACATTTAAACCTCTACACTATACATCCATACAGCTATTTACATTTTGCTTTCTTCTTAAATACGACATCTAACATGTGACATTAAGAATCATCAGATTCACGTATCCTTTCAACATCCCTCAATTTTCAGAAACAATAAAAGGGAGCACAAGAAGATTTGCTTATGACCACACTCTTCCTCAGTTCTAACCACAAAATGGTACTTCTTTGGCCAAAGGCCTGGAATTGAATCTTCTACCTCCTGTACCTCTTCCTTGCTTCTGCAAACTGAGATATAAAGCCAAGGATAAAGCTTTCTTTCTAGGTGTACAGCAGAGCCTGTGTGAAGACCCTAGTGGGGTAGAAAATTCCCAGAAAACAGTTAATGTATTTGCTGTGGTAGGTTCAATATTCTGCCTGAGGGTGCCCATGTTCCATCATGCCTCCTTTTAATGGCTATAACAGCTGTAGAAAGTCTTCCAACCAGTTACAACTGGTGGATTGTGGAGCTATTGCTTGACTTCAGCAGTTACAAAGTGCAAGGTATTTATTCAGGGAGGGGGGTGTTAAGAAAATCAAGCATATGTGATTGCAGTGTCAGGCTCCCCTGAAAACTCATGAAGCCACTGGCCAAATTCTGCCAAATATGGAAGATCTTCAAAAACAGGTTAGATTCCTGCAAGTCTGTGGGAGAGTGGTGGTGAGATAGAGGAGGGAGAGCCCCAGGGCTGTCCCTCTGGAAGGGGAAGAGCAGGAGGGCAGTGCATGGGAGCTGCATCATTTAGTACCATTTGTTGGGGAGCAGCAACCTCCAGACAGGTATTCTGACAAGCAAAATCTAGCACCATCTTTTACTCTTGGAAGCCAAATTCAGAACTGATCTGAAAAGATGCACAACAACCAGCCACCCAGTGGAAAGATCTGCTTAACTAAAATCTGCTACAGAAAGCTCCAGCCCAGACGCACCAGGCACCAGCACCTCCAGAGTGGCCTGTTTCTCCTCTCAGCAGCAGCGGAGAAAGTCAATGACCTCCCTGTCTCAGCACTGCTCTGTGGTATGTCCACCCAACTGAATCACAGCAGGATAAATAACCGGACAATGTAACAAATGCTTTCCCCTTTTGTTTGCCTTACAAGAAACAAAATTAATTCCCTGTTGGTGTGGTGTGTCCCCTCAAGAAAGTACTCTCACTACACTATGAAGATTGCAGTTTCTTCCAAAACTGACTTCAAATGCTACAACATACACCAGAGATACCAGTGTTTAAATAACAGCAAAGATGGTAGACTTCTGTGGAGTTACCTGATAAAAAAATCAATAAACTTATCATAAGCCACCAAGGCCTAAATTCCAGTATAAATTTGAACTATAAATGTAGAAGGCGAAGTTTTCTGTACTTCTGTTTTTAATGAACAATTACTCATCTTTCCTCTTTAGTGAAAGACTATGAGGTGACTGAATTAGAAATGTTCAGCATTAGACTTCAGAGAACAGGGTACAAGACTTTGGTGTGTTCAAGACAACCTAGTTTTACAGTATCATCAGTGAATGAGGAGATTACAAGGAATGTTTGAAAGAAGAATCCTTAATTCTGTCTCCAGTTTAATGTGATCAGCTCTTACATGCTTACGGGTGTGTCTAAATTCATCAGAGTTCTCCAGGCCTATGGAAAAGAGAATGCTTCTGTGTTAGCTGGATTCCCATACAATCAAACTCTCCAGGGAAGGAGGGGAAACGTTTTATTATTTCATGCAAATATTTCTTTCTGTGGAAACTAAACATATACGGTTTAGCAGACTGAAATTGCTGTGAACACTTCCAGTTCAGGGACAGGTTCAGGGCGGACTCCTAAAATTTATTACGAATACCAAAGGCCAAAGAGGGATGAGCTGCACCTCAGAAGTGAAAGGAAAGAATCTCCCAAGAACAAGCCACAATCAACATGTCATCTAAGCAAATTAATATCCCTACTCCCAGACAGAGAATTTTTTGAAAGGGAGGGAGAAGGGTGCTATTTTGATTTATAGGGATACTTCAAAATTCAGGGCTTAATTGTACTTTACCCAAGCAAGCTTGTTTAAGATAATGCTTCTTTCAAATATTTCAGACCTTCCTTCCTTGAAAGCTCACATCTTCAAAATAACATCTGGTAATGCTTCATAATGTACACAAGAAGAAACTGAGATATAAGTCCAGACTGCAAACACAGATTACTAACAAGAAGAAAAACATAAAGCGTGTTCTGCACCCAGACAAACCACTTACCCTTTTTACTTCCTGATTCACCTATCAAAGACAACTGGGAAAAAAAAAAACAACAAACAACCCTGTTTATACCTCCACATTGGATGCCACCCTCCTGGTGAAGGTCTGGTACCTTCCCACAGGTGCCGCTTTCCTGGACCTGTGTCAGGTACTCGGAGTCAACAAGGAAACCCTTGGGGAGAGGCATTATGGGACACAGACAGGGCTGGGGCTGGCACCCGCCTCATACCCGACACCTCTGCTTCTCCCTGCCCTTTGTGCACCCCAGGCATGATGCGTATGGGTGTTTTTCTGAGAAGGTCTTATTGTTAACGTCGGAGGCAGAGAGCTTTTTCCTGCCCTGTGCTTGCACAGCCCCTACCAGACAGGGTCTGTATTGCAGTAGGACTACTGGAATAAAACCTTAAAAACAGCGAGTAGCAATAGAGCTGCAGATACTCATCCAGAACATTTATCCTCTGAGTCTGGCAGTGTTGAAAGTTCACTGTGTTACCAGGGAGTTCCTTGAATGTCACAGCTCCTTGCTCTGATAAATTAGTGTCTAATCCTAAAGGTGGCTCATTGGTTTTCAATATTAGCCCCTTAATCTCTTTTCCTAGCTCAGGAATCTTCTCACCCTGCACCCAGAGACATCATCAGTCATTTGTTTGCCCCGAGTTACCAAACAACATCCAAATTTTTTTGTAAAGATGTCAAAGTGTCTGTCTAAACATCTTCAGGTTTTGGCCTGAAACTGATACGGGTTGAAAGTCTCCAGCTCTTCCCTAAATCCTGACAGCTAGTTAACAACAAATAAAAAACAGCCCAGTGATTTACTGTGTCGATCCTGCGTTGTTGTGATCTGTGTTTCTTTAAGAAAGGTGTGAGTATATGTGTAAGAGTCTTGAAATACAGTGGTTGCCATGGCAATTATCTGTGTTTAGAGAGTGGAGGGGAGTAAAGTTCCATGTAAGTGGCCAGAGTAGAGTGCAAGTTAAACATGCCTCTTTGCAGGTCTAAATTATGTACTGTTCTCCCCCCCTCCCCACTAAAAATATTTGTGAAAATATGCATAGATTATCTGACAAGCTCCAAACTATTCTTACAATAATGCCAGCTTTTCTTTTTTTCCCCTTGATATTTCCACTCTCTTGTAAGCCCTGAGAGAATAAAGCCCATGTAAGCCCATGAGGCAGGGGGAAGAGGAATTTGTCTGAACACAGGCTTTGCAGAACTGCTCAACCATGCTCCCATCCAGGAGTTTGCTTATCTCACTCATTTCTCCTTAATGGGACTGAATGCATTACTCTTACAAAACTAACAGATCAAAAATACAGGTATAGCTAAATGCCTGTAACTTTAATTAGAAGGGAATGTTATATAAGCATAAATCATTTGGACAAATATCCCTGAGCATTTATATTGTGCTTTACATTTTCTAACTACTCTACAGATTTGGTTTTGAACAAATGTTCACTGTGTCTGGAGCTGGAAAGTCTATACTCCATAAATCTTTGTCTTCACATTCTCTCTCATTTTCATTTATCAACCTAGATTTTTCCCCCTTTCCTCACCTTCATGATAAAGATATGATTCCTAGCCTCCATATGCATGCGAGCAGTTTGTGTATCTGTGAGGTGTTCCACTCCCAATGCTGGCTCTAAGACCCCACACAGGGCTCTTTTGCTTTTCCCATAGGAATATTCTAAGGACAGTGTTCCCAAAACAGCAATTGTGCAGTCTGATAGCTGTCTGCACTGATTTCACAGGGATAGTGTTCACCTTAGACTTCACAAAATGAATGGTGATTTTCAAAACATCCACAAGTTCTTTCTGCCACCTCCTGCATGCCACTTGTCCTAGAAATGGTGTGTGATGGACACTGACATCAAAACTAGAGCACTCATGTAGCAGTAGGTCTGTGTAAGGAGTAATGGTAACACTAGAAATAAGTCGTTCTCCAGTGCTTATTTAGAATTCACATACACCACTTACGTGCTCCACTTTAGTATCTAGGAAATTCAGCAAAGGAATTGATATCATGACAGTTTGACATAGCTGCTCTTGAAAATGTGTTGCTAGGGGCTTCTTGACATATTAATGGATAAATTGCAAGATGGAAATACATTATTAAGTTGCCTTGAAAAAGTGGATCCTGAGGCTCTGCTTGTTCCCAAGCAGCTATTAGTAAATGTTCCAGCAGCTTTGAACTAAGGACAGGGAGCTGTATTTACTCCTAGATCCAGCAGTGCCATGTTGGATGATACCTAGGTAATTCCATCCCTCAGTTTCCTTCCTTTACCAGTATTATGATAATTTTCCTTTGCAAAAGAATGGTGAGTTTTGTCGTTTTGGATTTTTGTTAGTGAACTCAGGAGCAAGCTTTAACAAAGAATCAGAAATTATTTGGTCCTTGCCTTTCTGTGTTTACTCTTGAGTTTTACATGAGGCAATCGGTGACATAGATAAAAATTCAGTTGATGAGGCAAAGAAAGCCAAAGATTACCAGAATATTATTACAATTAATTAAGGTGTGTGACCAGCATAATAGCTCCACAGCAAGGTGGTTTGTTTGGTAAATATACTACCTTCTGGTACGCAATGCAGGAAGGGTGGCATTTTAGGGGGGATCTATGCAAGAAGAGGGTGGTAAACAGATAGGAAAGCTTTTTCATTGTTACAGGTGTACTACCATCAGTGAAGCAAATATGTCATACAGTAAATTGTATCCTTTGATACTGCAATAGGGACTGTATTTATAGATCCTAAAGAATGGCAGATCACAAGCATCACACCATCTACTCACTTGCAAAGGAAGCACTGCACCAGTATGAACTTTCCTCTGTGCTAAACTGATCCAGTAATACAACCACACAATTGAAAGGCTCTCTCAAAACCACTGGCATGGAAAAACTGCATTTTACAACAAGGCAATGCACTCTCTTCCCTACCATCTGATTTACTACTCAGCTATTGCTCTTCAAATCATTCTCTTGATATATCTAACTGATTCAATGAGTACAGGAGCATGACGTAGACTTACTGACAGTCTGATGAAGCTAGGTGTCATTGCTTAGAGTATCTCAGAGTGTATTAGATGTTTCTCAGGGTCAACAAAGACCCTGCCCTTTAGAGGGTGTTCTGTAATTACAGTAACCTTTATGACAGCTTAGCAATAAATAGCATTTTCCATTAGGCTAGCTCTGTTTCAAAAAGTAATTGCTTGCATATGCACAGAATGACAGCTTTCTCCATAAGCTGAAGTCACTTTGTCCCTCCACTTTGTTCCTGTATCAGTATGCAGTAAGCAGCCATATGCTAGTCTGTGGTTTAACTTACCTTCTGAGGACACAAGCTAAGTCTGTATTGTTCTGCTCATGTATATGCACAGGGTCTGACAATATTCAAAGAAAAAAGTGCAGGAGCACAAGATGGGTAGAAAAAGACAGTGGGGCAGAGAATGAAATGGGAAAACTGTCCTGGTAACCCATGCAGTCTTCTCATTGCCCCCTCAGACTTACCAGTTCTGTTGCAAAGAAGCAGAATGTGTCTTAGAAATGCAGAAGGTGTCTTGAAGAGGGGAAAAGTCCATCTCATCTCAAATGTATTCTGCACATTAATGTGATTCAGAGCAAATATATATAGCTAACTGTCCTCTTAGACTCAGGAAGGAAAGCTTATGACCCTCCAAATGACCATGTTAGCACAGGGCCATGTGTGGTCTGGCCCCCTTCACCACATGCCTCCCAGGAATCCCATCCTTCCACACTTGCCAGGACTGTGGGTCAATTGTAACTTTAGTTTATCCTCACACCTTTGCTGCACAGCCAAGCCACAGATTAACCCTCCTTTGGGTGCTGTGTTGGCAGGATGGCCCTGCTAGATGGATGCAGAGGTCTCCTCGCTCCCTGGAGAGCCTAAGGGCTGTTAGTTGTGGGCAGTTCAGCCCTCCCTACCCCTCCTGAAACGAAGCTATGCACAGCCTGGCAAATGTGTTTCTTTCTATTAGATCTCAATATTTTAGCTTTACAAAAAGTATTAGCTATTACAAAATAATCTGTAGATGAGACCATGACAGAAAGAATATTGTATTATTTCAGTAACTATCAATTGTGTAAACCCTGAACATTTTTTGGCCCAATGCTGCAAAATACTCAAAGAGTGTCCTTCAAAACATTTGCAGTCTTGGAGAATAACTTCAGATTTTTTTCCAAGACTCTATGCATGCTTGCAAAGTGCTTTGCTGGATTGGGCCCCAGACACTCAGGTACTCTTTATCTCATTCACATGCTATAATGAGGTTGTTTGTACTATATTTTCAAATTAGTTTTAGAGCTTGGTCCATTTTAGTAAACTTTCTTCATTAACTAAGTGATACAAAGCTAGAAGCATTACAATACTGTTACAGCAAAACACCAAGTACCTACATTTCAGTCTACTTTAGAAAATAGTGTCTGTAATATGTAAATTTTAAAATAAATTAGGTACGACGAAGAAGGTATTAAAGAGAAACACCTTAAAAACAAGTGGGGAAACTCAGTCTTTTTCATTCTGTGAAGAGAGTGTGACAGCATATGGTACATAGTGGGTGGTTGTTCTAAACATAACATGTATGTGTTCGACCTAAAATATTTTATTGGTTCGTACTTATGAAAGCAGCAGCTAAAAATGACTGATGACTGTTCTTTCTATATCAGCAGCGTGTAAATGCCCAAGAAAAAAAAAATCAGTCTTTATATTAATGAAAAATTTTAAATAGCCGTAAAACTCTGCTTAATGTTTTCTCCAAAGTACCCCAAGTTTAATGTTTCCTCCTTGTGAAACCATAACAATACAGTCTTATTCATCACTACTGTTATTTCTAGATCCTAAAATATGAAATATGCCAAAAAAGGGAGAATAATCTTCCCTTCCCCCAGGGTTACTGTAGCTCTGAGAGTATAGGTATCTAGCACTACATACCCAGGTTAGCATAAAACAAGATAAAATGCAAGTCACAACTACAAGTCTCCTAGAAGACAGTTATACCCTCATCATCACTGCCACTGAGTACCTTATAAATGTGAAAGCTGTGCAGAGAGTAAAATCTCTCTATTCTCACCTCCTTTTCCCCCTCTGAGTTATTGTCATGGAAGGAACCGAGACTGCAACTAGGAAATCTTACACTGTACTCCAAATAAGGCCAGTTTGTTACTAACCTGTCCTCCTGCGGCAGCGATTCCTGCATCTGAGGCCAGCTGCCAAGTATGTTCCCTCTTCCTCCCACACGAGTTTCATCCTGTGGTCAGCTGTTTCTTGGAAGCTGAGGAGCATAATTGATATTGCAACTATCAAGCTGTGCGCAGAATGAGCTTACACAACTTTGTGAACATGCTTTTCTTGCCCTCTCCACCCACCTTTCTCAAAAGCTGTGTTTTTGTTGGTAAAAACAGGATTCAGATGTCAGTTATAAGGGTGGAGCTCAGGTGCTTCTATAGACATGTGTCCTATTCCCACTCTGGGAATCAGACTGTGCACAGGTCACTTTCCCCTTTGAGTAAGCTCAACCCAACGGCACGTGGGGCCTGATCTCTGGGGCCTCATCCCTGGGGGTTGATCCTTGACCCCTACTCCATTAGCAATGCTGGAGTTTCTGGTAGCTGTTTTAGTGTCTATGGATTCATTTGGTTATTCAGGGTTCAGAAAGCCAAGTGTGCCCCAGTGGTTGAGGGATAATTCTCAAAAGCACTCGTTGTGACAGACGTGAAGGCACATTTTGTGACTTTGTCCCAAAGTGGCACAGCAAATTTAGGAGGGACATGGGCTTTGGAACAAATTAAAAGCTGTCTGTTTGGGTTTTGTGGCTGTTCTTGTGGGGTGTTTTTTCGATCGGTGGGTGGGTTGTTTTTTTGTTGTTTTTAACCAATATGACACAACTGCAAACCTTTCCAAGGAAAGGACTGCAGAGCTATTGAGCAGACAGTGCCTCACCCTTCATAGGACTGGCTCCTGAGAGCTCTGCAAAAGGATTCTGGGGAAAAAATTCTGCTTCATATTTGTGCTTTGTGTTTCCTGAGAAAGAAGAAAACTCACCCAACCTGCTGTAGTGATGACTTTGACCAGAATTAAAACATGAGAAAATCATTCTTGTCTATCCTACCATGATTTGTCCAAGGCTAGAAAAGGAGATGCTGCTGAGCTATTATGTCCTTTATTGCTACTGTCATAAGAACCTCAAAACTAATTCATAAAAACTCCACATGTGGATTTTTTATTTAACTTTTTTTATTAGATGTTAGTCTGAAAACCATTCAGATAACCTGAGTATTATAAAATCTGTGCATCCTAATTTCATTATTTATGATGTCTATAACTTCAAACAGTTGTCCATGCTGCTTAAAATGCCTTCAAGATACAAGCCCCAAAAGATGCTAATCTATGTAATACACAAATCTGTGTGAAGATATGCAGACCATTCTGGGGAAAAAGCAAAAGTAAAACAGTCGCAACAAAGAAAACCTTGGGAATTTGGTTGCAATAATGTTATGTGATCCCACTAATACACACATCATCTTATGTAGTTTCCCCAAACGAATTAGATACGGTTAGATATATATAGCACCTTTCAAGTATTTTACTGATGTCAAATATGTTTACACCAGGGATGCCTACAGAGCGACATGAGAAACATTTCATAGCATTGCAGTATACTAGGGGGATAAAACCAGGATATACAGGGCCAGCATTATCCCTGACTATTGCAGCACTGGGAAATTAAGTCACTTATGATCTAGAAAGAAGCATCAGGTCACAAAACACCTCAAAAGGCTGAGGAGACAAGCAAAGGCTGCTAAAGAGTATTCATACCCTCACAAACTAATCTCACAGCAATATAAAATTCACTGATAATAAAAGTAATTTTTTGCTTTAAAAATTCATTATATTTAAGCCCTTCATAGTGCAATTAGGAAAACAGAATTCAGATTCACTTTGTTAGAACTCAGGGTGGTTAATGACAAAATTTCCAGTAGTGTTTCAGAGATGTTTTTTGAAAGTATTTATTTCTGGTAGTTTTCTCCAGTGCTTTTCTTTAGCGAGATTAAAGGAGTTCTTCTATATTGAAAGTTTTATATTTTGATGGGTATAATATTAAAGTCATACTTTCTTAAATCACTGTAATATATTAAATGTAATGAACCATTTTTTAAATTAAACAGTTAAGAAGGAAAATATGTAAAATTGCAGGTTTAATACACAATTCTTTCTGAGTCTCATATGGGTTGTCCAGGTTTTCTGTATTAAAAGACTGAAGAAAACATAGAAAGTGTTCCTGTGTACAGCATTCTCTTTCTTCATTTTTAAAGCATGTTTGTCTAACTAGCTCAAATACTAATGTTAACTGCACAAAACAGAGAGAAAATCATTGAACATCTGCCAACAGGGAAGAACTCCATAGGTGATATTTACTGGATGTCCTCAATAAAACAGAATTGTATTTGTCAGTGGAAAAGGTTACAAAGCAGATTAAATTGCCCAGCTGAGTGAGTGCAGTCAGCTTCTCTTGAGCCAGTCACAGTGGCTGAGGTCTGATGTAGATGTTTGTTTTCTTTTAATAGGTTTCTGCAGAATCTAACCACTATTTATTTAAAGTGGGAGTACTGACAGCAGTTAAAATGAGAGAAAAATCATTTCACAGTTTTGTTGAATGGATTCCATCAATAACATCAGGAGAAACAAATTAATATAACCAGCATTTAAAAGCTAGTCAAAACAAATCATGCACCAAATCACAAATTTAATGATTATTTAATGACACACTGCATGAAGAAAATATGTTGTATTTCTTCAGCCCAGTTTCCACTGAGGCAGCTGGTGTAGTGCCACACTGGAGATGTTATACAGATGAGGGATGAGCACAAAACTTGTGAGATGAGAATCAGCTGATGGAGGTGTCAGTGGGTTATGCAGGCCAAGGAAGCTGCCGACCCAAGGGAGATGAGGAGTGGCATTTTGCAAAAGCTGCTTTTGGGACACATCTCTGTGCAGCAGTGCCAAGGATGGCTTCAGCACAGAAAGGAAGAGTATGTTAATGGATTTCATTGTTGATATGATGCTGGGAGTTGATATGATTGTTGATATGATGCTCATTAAAGGGGTGTAGACTGCTCAGAAGGTCATGTTTCCAGCTATGAGAAACATGGGCACCAGCACTTACAGTAGGCAATATGGCTCATCACTTCCAGAATATGGTTAGCTGCTGCCCCAAGGATGAGGTATTTCCTGCTTGTGCTTCTTTCAACAGGATCCTCTGTGGCAAACTGTCTATCGCAACACCAGTTCTTCCTCTCATCTTTGCAGCTCGTTCAGTCGAAGAGCTCTCAGACATAACTGACGGGCACTTGGAGGAGTGTTTGTGTCAGTACTTTCCAAGCCCTCTCTTTTATCAGCTACTCAGAGTTAAGAACATGCTTAAACATTTGACTGGATCCAGGCCCATTCTTATGCAGGTAAATCAGACAGGGACAACTAGGAGTGGTCAAGAAATGATGGGACAGTGCTCACCAAGAAAACACATGAATTGCCATTAAACAGGGTATAAATTGAAAGGATTTGAGAAACATTTGTGCTGTAATCCAGCTGCTGAGTGACCAGGTTCCCAGAGTACACACACTTCCAAGAAAAATTAAAATATGAGTTGCCTAGTAGACTGCTGAGTGCAAGGGATTTATGTCTGAGTAGTTAGTATTGTATTACACTCACAGAGTAGTATCCAAATATCAGCAGCTGTGTCTTGTATCCATTATTTCCCTTCTCCCCCAAATATAAACCTTTCTCACCTTCTTAATTAGAAAAGCTGTTTATTGACTATGACATGGAAATATTTTACATGTTGTTGTCCAAAAATGGCATTATTAAATAAGCAGGAAAATATGTTCAGTAGTAAATAGAGATGACCTTTAAAATAATGTCAAGCCCACACACCCCATGATTTGTGCTTAGATATGTGTTACTTTAAGTCGCTGCATATTACCAGTAATGTGACATAGAAGGCTGCTATGGAAAGTATCTTTGGTTAAAGAACTGTAGGGTAAATAGATAATTAAAAGCTAAAATGCATAGCCAATTTACCTAGCAAACTACTGAATTCAAACCTGCTTGTGAGAGGCCTGACTTTATATTCACGGCAACACGAATAAAAATCAATTTGGTTTTTATCTTGAAAAATATTTTATAGCAGTTAACTGAGGCCAGAAGATCTCTTACTTTCTTCGATGACTCATTCATCAGATGTACATCAGCCTTGTCATGCATAACCGAGAAGCACCAGTGTCACACAAGGAGAGAAGTGGCACTTAGAAACCCAGGAAAAGAGGCTGAATTCACATGTGTAAAATAATGTAATTTTTCAGAAAAAAGCTAAAGAAGAAAAATTAATTAGGGAAGAGTGCACCCTATCCTTCCCCCATGGCACTCCAGCCAAACACAGGGGCTGTGTTGGGGTTATTCCAGGAAATCAAAGATATTTGCATTTTATCATTGTCTGTGTTGCCATTTGTTTCAGTTTTGGTTTGTACTTAGAAAAGAGGGAGAAGAGGCAAAGAAGGAAGAACAGGAAAAGCTGCCTCTAGGGCAGAACACTTACTTTGAGTGATAAGTCAATTCAGAAGTATTGTGAAATTTACCAAGAAGTCTCAATAACTGCTTTAATTCAGATACAAATATATCCAGGTCAGGGACCCTAAGCCTCATGTCTCACACTATGGTGGCATCCCTAGGTCTCTAAGAGTTTTCCAGCAGTCACCACAGGAATATCCAGCCACAATGTTTGTATTGCTGGGCATTTCTGCCAACATGTATTTCTATCATTATCAAGAAGACAGTCATGTAACTCTACAGGCATTTTATTTTGTTATCTGTAATGGATGGCAACTATTGTATTGGGTTTACTTCTTTTAAAAAGCTCTAGCTGGGCAGGAGAAGCAGCATGGCTCATTGCCTTGGACATTGTGTGGAGTTCAGGTGAGGGAAGGAGCACAAGCATGTGGGGAAAGCAGAGGAAAGAACAGGGTGAGGCAGCCAGGAGACCAGGAGAGCCATGGATTGCTATTACCAGGTGCTGAAATTTTGCGAAGACATGTTTGGGAGTATGGAGTAGGCATCCACCAGAGATAGATGGATGGATGGATAGATGGATGGATGGGTGGGCTCACTGTCATGACACAGCAGGCTGTGTGATGTCACAGCACCTCCAAAAGTCACCAAACTGCAGGAGAAACCCATCTGCAGAAACTCAGAACACAGAGGAAAAACAATTCTTCTTGTTTTTATTGTATCTCACCAAACAGAATTTGAGCTTTATTTTTAAGTATCAACTTTACTGTTCATGTTCAAGCCACTCTGGATTTTGAGATGAAGAGCCCTTTCCATCATTCTGGTGTGCTCTATCTTGGTGAAGGTTTCCAAAAAGCCTGACCTAAAAGCTCTGCCTAAGTCTCACCACCTTCCCTCTCCATTGTAGACCCTTCAGCTGGACAGGGAGCCCATGCTGTGCACCACTGCTTAGAAAGCACTATAGGGATAAAGCCGTGGGAGAACAGGTCAGACTGACCTCCAGCACAGCTGGGATCTAACCAGACCCTTGTGTAAGGCAGGGAGTGCCAGGGTGTGCAAGTCCTCGCGGACAATCTCAGCACAACCCTGACGCAACTGTTGAAAGTTTTACAGGATACTTGTACCACGGGAACTGCACATGGAGGGCAAGGGTTGATAGAGAGGTAGCAAGATGTTCTTTTGTAAACAGGAGAAGTCTGTGGAGAGAGGGGTAGCAGGACTCCCTCAAGAGGGATAGACCAGAGGGCAGTGCAGGTATGTAGAAGCAGCCTCTGCCATGTACTTACCCAAAGGTTTGGTGGAGAAGTTTTCAAGTGAGCAATACTTTACTGAAAAACAGTGATTCAGCAAAATCACCGTTTTTTATGAAACTTATCTCTTCTTAGTAAGTTTGCTCAGAAAGGGGCTCTGATGCGCTAACTGAAATATGGGGACAAAGAAAAGGAAAGAGCCCTTGCAACGTGTTGGTATTCAAAACATCCAGCTAACAGGGAAAAAAGGTTTGGCTCAGTCTAGAGGAGAAGTCTGAGCATGAGTTTTCCTTCACATGAGTGAGTCCAGTGACAACCATGAGATCCAGGAGAGCTCTTTTTCTGTGTTTTTCCCATGGAAAGCACCAATATATCTCAAGGATATGTCAAAGTGGAACTTCTTTTGAATCTCAGAGCTTCATGGGATAAGAAGATCATTTCCCAGCAAAGATATCTGATTTCTGGTAGTTTTCACGCTGTAGTGTGAGTGTCTCTGAGCAGGCATCTGAAAGCTACAAACAGCCTGTTCCCACGCAAGAACATGCTACTCTGGGAGATGACATGTAGACCCTCCTGAAAGGGGTGTTCTGAAGTCCCCTCTACCCTCCAGATGCACACATAGTGACAGTAAATTTTCTGATGGCTCTACTTGGGCAGTTTTGAATAGCTGCAGGTTACAAGGGAGGATGAGTTTTAAGCTGCAGACTGCATCTCAGCACAGAGGACAGGGGAGCTTTTACTAACCCTGAGACAATGCAAAATTGCTCCAACTTTCACGAAGAAAGGTGTTTGAAGGGGTGGTTTCTTGGTTCCACAAATGATCTGCCAATCTGATTTTGACCTGCCCAGCTCTCTTGGTCTGCCTTCAGATGTGGATGAGATGAGCAGAAATGAGCCACTGGCATGTTCTATGTCTCTCTCTTCCTGCCAAATGTCTGATTGAGTGGGAAGCATCAGCTCAGGAAGGGCAGAGATGTAGAAGCAAAGTCCATGAGCAAAGGCTATATCCTCCAATGCACAGCTCATGGGAAATCCAGCAACAATCCAGGAGTAATAGTTGAACCTTGGACTTCTTCAACAGCACAAGTTGTGAACAAGGACACAAGAACAACAGCCCATCTGCTGTGTCTGTGTGGGTGTTCTTCCTTCACCTACATGAAATGAGTTTTAAGTAAACCCATGGTCAGACCATCATGGTCTTCTGTTCATAAAAGGTAGAGATCCTGCAAAACAGCTAGAAATTTGAAACACTGCAAAACAACTGGACTTAAGCTCTTCATCTGCTACTCCCCAGCCCCCCAAGGAAGTTTGTTTTTCATCATGTTTCTTGTCTCTGCCACCCCAGAGATCCTGGACAACCCAACCATGTTCTCCTACCACCTTTGGTGCCTTTACTCAGGACTTTGCTCCTTCTGTGTTACACTCTGCCACCCCCAGCAACCCCAGTTTAGGTCATCCTTTCCAAGATCTATTTCCCAGTAGAGCAGCCTCCCTCAGTTACTGAATGCCATTGCTTTTCTTCTGGAAAAAAAAAAAACCCTTCTCTGCAGCTCCTTCCCATCCTAGTTTCTTCTCCATTGCTGCATCCACACCTGAATTTTTCACCCATTTTTCCTGTCTGTGCTGTGCTAAATTATACACTCTACTGCGAACAAGGACTCATTTTATTTGTTTTGTAAAACATCCACATACACGGATGGAGCTGTATGAATAATTAATCCATGCCTTAATCTAAAGATTATCAATAAGAAGGTGGTGATTGCTGCAAAAAGATTAATGTGAATGAAATAACTCAAACAGACTATAATTTTCTCTGGTGAACCGTGACAGAATTAACCCTAAGGAGGCCCCCTTAAGTACTTTTGCAGATAGACCAGGTATAGCTTCACTTTACATTCTTTATTTTCCTCATTCTTCCAAGATATATCTACCTACCTTATATGCAAGCATACACATATCCTTGGCCTGTTCCTCTGTGGATAGTTTCTCCAAGGCATTTCATGCTGTGGCTCCTACTAAATAGTGTAATTCTTCTCATGATGCAGGCAGGGTAACAGAAGAACAGGTAGGGATCTTCTTGCAGAGATCTCAAATCATACAGTATATAGGTCTTGAAACAAGGACTCAGAGCCACAAATAAGGTGCAGAAATGCTTGCTAGTCCTAGGCTTCTTATTTCCTAGATCTGTCCTCAACCCCTGAGCTCAATGCTCGCTGGGAAGTAGGACAGGCAGACCAACACAGACAAGGTCTGTCAGCAAGCTGTACAGGCATCTCCAGAAAAATTTGGACAGCCCAGTCTTTTGGCCAAGTTAATGAATCTTGCATAGGGACAGAACTCATTAACAAGCAGTAACATGGTGGCAGCCAAGCTACGTTGCTTCCCAGATCCCAGACTCAGTACTTTTGTACTTACCAGCTTATTTGGATTCATCCCAACTCTACCTGACTATTGGGAGACTTGAGACACATCAAGTGGGTGGAAGTGTGTGCGCATCAGAGTGTGGAGGTGTTTTGCCCCCCCAGCCATAGAAACTCCAAGAACTCCCGGCACGACTGTTCAATAACCAACACCAGCAGTTCTAGCCTTGTTTTTATCCTTTTTTTTTGAGTCAGACCAATGTTTCTTTTGTAAACTTTCAGTTTTCTCTGTCCTTTCCTCACAGCAGCTGTGAGAGCAGAGGCTGAATGGGCTGAGAGGTACGTGAAAAAAGGGGGGCCACAGAAAGGAAGCACCTGCAGCTGGGGCAGCTGAGGCCGAATCCAGCCAGTCCCATGCAGCTGTGAGGGGAGAGGTCTCTTTCCACCCTCCTGTCTTTCTAGCAATGCCTTACAGGGAAAAAATAACATTATAATGGCTGGAGCTTTCTGATGCCAAAGAGGAATGAAGGAAAGTTACTTAAAAGCTAAAAGCAGGCTTACACCAGACACCAGGTAGCTGCAGCAAGTAGAAGATGGATGCTTTCCACCCATGGAAAAGCCTTCACAAGGAGCAGGACAGAAGGGGTTTGGGCCCTCAGGGCTGGCAAAAGAATCTGAGTGTATAGAAGCCTGAGGTTTTATGCCTGGGATGGGATCTCAGTCCTATAAAGACTGTAGGGTGGGAATCTGGGGAGAGCATACACAGCTGGATAATGTGTCTCAGCAAGGCATAGCTGTGTGTCATCTGATGGCAATGATGAAATGCAGAGGACAGGGGAAGCTGGCACAGAGGAGGACCAAGTCTGAAAGGCTTTCAGGCACCCCAGCAAGCCCTTGCACCCATTTGCCTCTGGGTCCCTACAAGAGCACATCACTGCCAGTGTCTGGTTTCTTTCCCTCAGTGCCAGCTTATGCCAGGTGGAATAGTCAAATGTGAAAATAGATAAAATCAGGGACCACAAAGAATAATGCAAAGCACTGGGGACTGCTTCCACTTTTGCTAAAATTCACTTATCTGTTTTTTAACTAGGCGAGACCTTCTGCAGGTTCTGTACTTGGTGCAGGCACAAGGCATCTGCACAGGTTCCTGGGCAGAGGGAGGAGAAGAGCTTGCTCTAGGGAGCAGGGACAGGCACCTGCCCACCTACTGGTGACATCATCACCACAAATCTGTCCCTTTCTGCCCTTTATCAGGATGGGGAGAAATCCCAGAGACCTCAAAGCATGGCTCCTGCAAGTCCTCATTTCACTGGGTGTGTGAAAACTCACCCTCTCCCTTCTGGCCCCTTCAAGTCTTTCATTGCTCAAATGTCACAGCTTGGGTTTTTTATCTCAGTGTTGCAGCTTGGTTTTGGTTTTCTTATTAGAGGATTTTGATCTTCCTTCCAGATCTTTCTAGAACTTTCATCTGATGTCACGAAAACACCTCCAGTATTTTGAGTACTGTAAATCACTGAAACCTGCTGAATCAGCTTCCATGATTTCAGTGGGAGCTGAGGTTATTCAGTGCTTTGCAAAATCAAACCTTAAAAGTAGGCTTAATGGTGGTCCTTAAAGATGCTTTCTCCTTTGGTTTACATCAAATTATGACTACCATTTGTTCTGTTTTTCTATAAATCCGCAGTTCTTTGCCAAAGGTACTGATGGTGTACTTGCTGGTATAATCTACCAAATTCTATTTTAAAACCTGCCTAAAGAAAGGATAGGTACACTAATTTCTCATATCAATTAGATATTTCAGATAATTCCCAGGAACTGATTTTCTATGTTTCAGATTTCTGTACTCACCTACAAGCTCTGCCTGGATCCTTTTCTCTGCTTGGCTCCGGCACATTAAAAGGAGGAACAAAAATTGCCCAAACACAAATTCCTCAGTAACAGTTTACATTAACATCTCTCTGCTCATCCTGTAATAGCAATGTATGTACTCTGGCTATCTGCATTCATGTTTGTGGAAGTAGATGTATCTCATGTACCTGTTTTATCTATCATAACACTAAGAAAACAGAGATGTTTTGAAGTACACATTTGTAAAGTCAAACGCTTCATAAATATGCTGGTTAATTACTTCATCCATGGGTGAAAAATGCTGCCTTAGTCTTGAGACATGTTGCATGTATGGGGCATTCTGTGTTATTGCTTTTCAAAATCCAGAAGACAGGTTAAGCTGTGAAGATTGTTCTTACATATTTTTGGCTTTTTGGTTTATGTCCAATGCCAAGTCACTAGCAGTAATGATTTCTGATTACACAAGTAAGTTCTCATGACTACACAGTAACTGAACCATGTTGCAGTTTCACTTAGCATGATTGTCTCCAATTCAAATACATTGTCTAAATAGTGGTGCATTAAGATAACTAAATTGGATAAATAGATAATGGCATTAAATAACTGCTTAATTGAGGTGAATAAAATGCCTTTTAAATTAAATGAGATGATCAATGTTCCCTATGTGCTTGGCAATTTTGTGCATTGAAGCACTCCTATAGAAGAGTTTAAGATAGAAAGTTTCAATCCTGCAATGTGCTAAATGTTCTGGACACTCTCCAGAAAAGCCCTAAGCACAGTCTTGATTTCAACCAAATTAATAGGATCCCCAAAAAACACAGCTACATATGGTCTCTTCAGTATGAAGGCCACGGTTCCCATAACATTGCAGGATCCAGCCCTTTGCAAGGAGAAATTCAATACGCAGCAGTAAGCACTCCAGGCTAACATCATAGGGAGCTAGGGAGTGTGAGGGGGGGAGGGACCCGCTCCCAGAAACAGTCTGTGCGCAGGCTCCTGTGGAAGTCAGTGATTCGGGATCAGATCAAAAGGGATTTAAGCTATAGATGAAAAACAGATGGGGAGTTGGTGAGGTGGAAAGAGAGAGAGAGCAATTAATCCAGACAGCTGGCATGGCAGCGAGGCAGGCCTGACCACCAGCGGTGGAAGGGAGCAAGGGGAGAGCCAAGGGATGGCCGGCGTGGGAGGCACTGGGCAGCGTGATGAGCTTGCAAAAGTGCACAGGGTACCGAGACTTCAGAGCACAATCCTTGGAGTCCAAACTGAAATTGTTAAAGCTCATGTTAGTTCTGAACACCTTGTTCTTCTGGTAGTGGGAACCTCAGGTATCACTAATCACCCTAGCAAATGTGAGGGATCTGCTTGGGTGAGCAAGAAGAAACCCAGCAGCACCCGCAGCAGCCTGGAGTCTGTGGAGCTCTGGAAAAGTGCCTAGGGAGGAGCAGGAGTTATGAAAGCATGAAGCATCCAGCATTCAAATGAGTTATCAGCAGAGCATATGTCAAAGCCAGAGAGCTGCAGAAAGACAGCTTGACTTGCAGAAAACAAGATGTCAGTCAAAGCATACTCCTGTTACCTGTGCTGGGGCTTGCTATCACCAACACTACAGCAGGAACATGCAAGCACCATAGAACTTAAGTCTGTGCTGATGTGGGGTTATGAGACATAGTGAGCAAAATCATTTACTGCCCACAGGTTGCTGCCTGGTGCTCCAGGAAGCCTCTGGGCTTTCCCAGGCTTCTTAGGATAAAGCTTTATCTCCTGACACCCAGAGCAGTGTTTGTACACTAGTGTTTCAGCCATCACTTTCATAAAGCCTGGGGCCCTGCTAGTTATAGAAAAAGGCTTGAAAAAATGCAAATCAAGAGCTTCAGAACCCCAGTCAAAACATTACAATAATTATTTGTATTAGATGACATTATGGGGTTTGGGATGGTTTGGAAGTGCTGGAGACCAGCAATTCAGCAGCAGGCAGGAGACTGAGCCACAGCCTCCCACCGCAAGCATGTGGGCAGCATGGCTGCACTCCAGGAATGGTGCCTGGTCATCTGTGCACAGCACAAGTCTGCAAGCCAGTTCCAGTCTTTGGCTGTCCCAGGTAACAGAGCAAGTCATTATTAATCACATTTTGGTGTAATGATGGTTTCCTCTATTTGGTAAATATTAACTTCGGACAGCATGGACCTCACTTGTATTTCTTTCTTGTTTTTTTTATACCTCTTTCTAATCAGGAGCCTAATTGTGCTATACAATGAGGCTGTATCTGATATCAAAGGCCCTCTAGAGTGAAGAATTCTTTCTGAAGACTTATAAATCCCTTTTGAAGGGGACCCTGTGATGTGGTTGCCTGTGGTAGAGACAACTGGATTCAGTGACCTTAGAGGTCCCCTCTGGCCCTATCTATTCCTTCCTCACTCCATGCGGGTTCATTCTGGGGTATTTTGCTTTTAAACACAAATTCTTAAGAAGTTTTTGTGCAACATTTCAAAGCTTCTGAAAAATGTATGGAACAGTAGATTGTGATCTAGTTTATGAAGTGGACTTCAAAATAAACACATCCCATCATCTGATCCGCTAAACCAATTCAGCTAATGCCAGTCCCTCAGTGGTAGCAGCAGACCACTGTGACACTGTAAAAGCATGAAAAGGAATCTTCTTGCCTAATAAAATGATGTGCCAAAGCTAGAGAGAATTGGGAGACAAAAGTACCATGAGGATGCAGCATGACTTCACCTCTCTATTACTTATCGCAGCAACTCTACAAGGCATTTTAGCTCAAAAACTTCAGCAAAAACAGACCAAACTACCTCTTTGGGCTTCTGATTTCGTATGAATGCTTTTTATAAAGATATCTAGAACTTCAAGATCCAAACACAGCCAATTCCATTCTAACTAAGGCTTTTACTAGCCAAAACTCAACATATAAATATAAATGTTTGATATACATGTTATTTTAGAATTCTACATTTTAAATATTTTTTAGGAAAGAAATAAAACAAACAAAAAAACCCCATGAATCTAAATTATGAATGGTTTATACCGGTACTTTGCTAAGAGCAGTGCAATTAATCCAATTTTCAGCAGCTGTATAGTGTGAAGTAAAGCATTTATTGTAAGCTGTTAAATCCCTTTTAGTAGCATAAAAATTAAACTTAGGCAAATTTTCTTTTGTGCCACCTCAATGTAGAAATGTTTATTTTAATTTAAAGCAGCTAAAGTCAACACTGGAGGTTTTTTTATATATAATTTCATTCTAATAAATTTTAATGGCTGTTACTTTTCATACATAGCATGTGGAACTTGTTAATTAAAAGCTACTTCCTTGTGTTAGGTCTTGATCATATTCAAGTATCTCATACTTACTGTGCTATTAAAATCACCCTTAGACAGCCCAGACCTGGGAGGCTCTGAATACCATCAACTCCCAGGGAACTTTCTAGGTTGCTTTGCATTTTGGAGGTCTTCCGTGGATTAAAAGTCAGACTGGATTGTTGTCATTTGTCCCAGCTGGATGAACACCTACCCCTCAGCCCTGTATATGCCCAGAGGCCTCAAGTCCAGGGGCTGTTACCTCACCAAAATTAAATCTTCAGTAGTTAGGAACAGGCATAGAGTACACAAGTGTTAGCCACACTTACGTGATGTCTCACTGGCTTTGCTCCAGGACTCCTAAAGGAAGAACTGCAGATACTAAATTCAGACCTCAGAGCTTTTGAAAATAAAAGTATTATTTTATTAGCTGCATGAAATCTTCTTTAATTAACACAGGCTCAGAGGTAATCTCAATTCATATCAAGGACTGAATTAAAGCCCTTGCAGTGTGAGGAGAGGGGGTTGATCAGCATCAGCACAATTTGGCAATGTGCCTTCCTGCCTTCTGAGCATTTCAGGTTTGCTTCACCAGGTACTCACAGAGCTGGAAGTCCAGCAGTGCCTGGCACAGCCAGAGATGCTTTGTGGAAGCCCGGCTCTGCACATGGTGGTCCTCAGTAGCTGGCACCATCCTGGTTCAGTGCCTGCTGGCCTCTGCACAGCTCAGAAGGAACACTGCTGAAATGAACTTTTTTGAGGTGAAACTGTGGGTGAGTGCTAAAGGTCAGGATGCTGGCAAGGAAAACACAGTAAAAACATAAAGAAGCTTTTCTGCGGAAGTGCTCTTGGATAAATATACCCAGTTCTGAGGAAATGCCAGAGTAGGCAGCAAGGGGATTGAACATCATCCCGTTAACCAAGGAAGAGGCAGCCGACTCATGCCTGCCTCCCAGCCTGGAGTGCACCAGCAGCACCTGGCAGGGCCACCGGGGCAGAGAGGCACCCAGCTGCACAGTCTCACCGCCCAAGGATAAAAACTATTAAGAGGGTTTGAAAGTGCGAGTGGGATCATCAAGGATGTGCTAATAAGTAAGCTCCCAGCATGGACTCGTTTTCCTCCAGCCACTTAGCAAGTGTCATCAGATAGCGATGATATTTGCTTACTGATGAGCTGTGCTGGATTCAAACCCTCCTCCCAGTGCCCAGGGGGGCTTCCTGCCACCCAGTCTTTTTTTGAAAAAGGAAGGTATTTACAAGATGTATTACACATGGCAGGTTAAGATTAACACTATCGTTTTTACCAAACAAATAGCTATGCATTGCTAAAGGTCAATAAACTGGCAAAGGAAAATGTACTGCTAGTCATAAAGAAGCTTTTTTGTGAAAGTGTTCTTGGATAAATAAACATGAGTTCTTGTAAACACTGTGTACCCTCCAGATGTAAATATTCAGAAGGTGTGCTCAAAAACCCTGAGATGGTTCCAGCTCAGCATTTAATTAATAGGAGATGGTGAATTTTTGGTAAAATATTAAGTACAACTTAACATGAAAAAGTGCTTGTCTAACAAGACTTACTGCTTACACCAGGCTGCCCCCAAGATTTTGATAAAAGTATGATGCTAAGATTCAATGATTCAGAACAGTAAAAGATACTTCAGATGTTAGCAAACACCTTGCGCAATATAGTGAGATTAAATATGGAGCAGGTTGCAGGACACAGGCTAGGATGGAGAATGGTAAGGGGTGGTTTACAAACAGGAGTAGGACAGGTTAGGTTCTGTGATATTGTTTCATATCATTAGAAAATTGTAGGCTAATTTTCTGCTTTTTCCTTTTGAATTTGAACTTTACCCAAGCCTGGGAGTTGTTTGAAGCCAGGATTTACACTTGCCATACGAAAGATGGAAAATTGAGTCACAGGACAATAACCCTGCTGGGCTGGGAGGGCGAGGGGAAGTGTTGTTCCAGTTCAGGAGCACACCTGAGAAGACAGGTTTAAAAATTCCAGGCTGTTCTGAGGGCATAGAGGAGGACTGAGGCATCACCGGAGCACACTTGCCTCTGCCATCGAAGCACCTGCGTCTTGAGGACCAGCACCCTCACCACAGACCTATAGGGAGTTTCAGGAGGTGACACTACCCTGTGGGCAGCTGAGCAATCCTGCCTTATTAAACCCAGCAGTTGTTTTCCTAACTTGTCCTCAGAGTCTTAATTACTGTTGTTCTAAACACACTACCACTCTCCTTCCACAAAGCTGGACAGAAAACACCTGCTGGGGTTACGTGGTTCCTCTCTCCTAGTTGGGGATTATTCCTACTGTATACTTTCTGGCTATTTTTCCCCCAGAATAAGTCCAAAAACTAAACAACAAAGCTTCTTCCCCCTCCTCCTCAAACCTGGTGCTGGGGCCTGGGAGACAGTGCTGCCCTTCTTTCCCCATGCAGAAGCTGGGATTGCCGTCCTCTGCTCTCAGCTCAAAAATGGGAGCTTGGTTTGCATCTTGACGGAGATTGTGCAAAAATAACTGTATGTGGTTGGACCCCAAACCAGACTAAGATACACATCGTACATAGTATGTATGCAGTCTGGGAGTTAAACAAAGGGTGGGTATAAACAATGCAGAAATGCATTACAGAGCCTTGTCATGTAAAAGACACTGACATCTGTCTATTGGCTGGCATCTTGCCTCCTCCAACATGATGAATTCAGCACACACAACACCTGGGACCCGGAGCTTACACACAGTTTTCCCTAGCAAAGCTGGGCAGTGCACATTGTAAGCACCAACACCTAGACAGGCGCTGCTCCTGCTGCTTGTTAGGTATGTTTCACCATTTCTCTCTTTATTTGCTGAAACATGGAGAAAGAGGAAACTAGCACTATTTTAGTTGTAGTGTGAAGGGGTTTGCAATGTTGGGTGAGAGCGTGGGAATTTCCCCCAAACAATACTCCCATGCAGAGGAGTCCAGGAGTGGGTTGGGAAAGTGTGTCTGTGAGAGAGGAGACAGCCAGACACCTGGCATAGCAGCCCAAGATCCCATAATGGATGCCAGAGGAACTAGCATCCATACACCACATGTCCAGCACACCCCACACACCACATTTCCAGCAGGGAGGACAAATGGTCCCTGTGCACCACTCTGAGGTCCTCAGCTGTCAGCCCTGTTTGGTGCTGCAGCAGAGCTGGGTGGCTCTGGAATACCCGATGCTGCTGCAAAGGGCAGGTACATTCCAGGAAAGGTCAAAAAACATCTTCCACTCCTACAGCGTAGGAAGAGTCTCCTTTGCAGTGATAGTCATGCAGTGATTTCTGCCCTCCTTGGAAGGAATTTCCCTCCTTGGAGGGCAGAAATAGGAATAAAACATGGAGTTGCCTTGTTTTCTGCTTGCCATGTACCAGGGTGACTTTTGGGGGTGTTAAATACGTTTTTATACCAAGCAGAATGGAGATGATTTCCCTACTGCTTCTCTGCTGTAAGAAAAACTCATCTCCTTTCTTCTTTTTAGTCAGAACACAAAAGTATTCACCAAAATCTTAGAAGAAACTCATTTTACTGTTTGATAGAAATGTGCATCTTTACCATATAAAGAGTCATGCTAGCAGGGGTCAATGTTCAAGGTAGGATCAGTGTGGGATACTGTCTTGTTTGTTCCCATCTTTGTTCCCAAGATGAGAAGGCTTCAGCCTCAAGGCAAGCTCAGTATAGGAAATGGCTGAAAAAATTGAAAACTCTATCCAGATCTGGAGATTTAACAGATTTGCACAAAACCTCTTTCACTCTCAAGCTCATATTTGAATTGAAATGAATTGTTCCTCTCTCTCTTTTCCAAGATTAATGCTGAATTTATGGAAAGCCTAAAGCAAAAGTGTAAAATGTAAGGAGAATCAGAGAAAGCACAGTCCTTGCAAAGAACCGTGAAAGCCAGAGAGAAAAACTGATAATTTCTGAAAGCCAGATAGCCTTCATGCACTGGTTATACATTCAGCCTCTTTTTAGATAGCTGCCTCCACCCCGCTCACAGCTGTTCACCGCTGACCTGATTATCCTCCCTCTTGATCTGGGGGACTTTCCTTTTCTTCCTCCCCAGCACAGTTACATGACCTTTCATCACCAGGATGAGCTGCCTTTCTCCATCTCACTGCAGATAGAAAACACTGGGGACATCATCCATTAGCCCAGTTTCTCCCCTCCTCCTCAGAAAGCTGGCAGAGACTACTGCCTCCATCCTTTTCTCCAAAGTAGGGCTGTTCTCCAGAATGGGTCTCCATCTCACTTCAGGCATGCCCTGGAGGTACCTGCTTGAAGCAGACTGAAATGCACCTCAGTTTGAAGCCTGACATAGCCTAAAGCAGACAGCATGAGCCACCTCCCTCCTATTTTTTCTGCTAGATCATATATTGGTAAACTCCAGACATCCCTTATTATACTACTTTAAATCATAGCATTCAAGACTTTTTAGTTTATTGACTGCTGCCACAAATCCTTTATATACTGTGGCATAAGAGGCAGTTTTGAACTCATTCATCACTTCTTTATGTTTAGAGCAGAGAAACAAAGGAAAAGAAGGGTGGAGTAATCTTTACACTGTCTATTTAAAGACAGTTGATGGCTGTGTGCAAACCAAAGCACACAGCAATGGGAATTACATGGCTGGAGAAAATGGTTGGATGGGTGTCTTCTATGACAACTTTTTTCCTAATGCATAGTGAAGGAAAGAGGTGCAGAATTCACACATCATGCAAGCTACAAAAATCTTTGCGAATGTACTTATGAGAATTAAATGCTGGTAGGTGCTCTCAAATGTCATCTGAGAAACTGAAGTGGTGAGTACCAGAAATAGGTTGCCAGCTGTCTCTGGTCATATTCTTCATACAAGAATGCTAACAGTTCCCCCTCCTATACACCCAGGGACAAATTCTGCCATTGTGTAAATCCATGCAAGCCACCAGCTTCTCCAGGACTGCACAGCTGTAAAAGGAATCTCACAGTTTTATTAAAGGGTGAGGAAAAACACTTGGCACTGCTGCAGGCTGACAGCTACCACCTTTCTGGGAAGTGTTAGTGGTCCAGCCCAGCTTGCAGCATCTCATCCCCCATGGCAGGCTGAGCACATTCAGCACATCAGGATGGCAGTATTTTAACTCACCGCAAAAATGCCCCACAGAGGGCAAAAAGGGGATGGGTGCCAGGCATGCTGAATGTAAGTCAGCCAGGTTACTCGTGGTTGTGTTATTTCCCGTGCTTGCTCTCTCCCTGGGTAATGCAGCTTTTTCTGTGCTGCACTGCAGCTCTGCTGTTCTTCACTGCTGCATGGGGAAACCCATCCAGGTCTGTCAGAGTACAGACAAGTCTGCTGCCTTCCCCACAACACCCAGCACAGTGGATAGAGTTCTTCTCAAGGCATGCATCCTCAGACTTATATCCACATGCATGTGAGAAAGTTATTTCCCAAAGCCCTACCTTTCTCTGTGGTGATGGTGCCAGTTCAACTCTCACTGTGACAGGCCACGTATTTAATTTTGGAAATGAATTTTGTCTGATTGAAGGCTGAACACCATTCATGGTTACAGACTTGCAAATGTCTGCACAATAATTGTATCTCTGGCTTGAAAATTGCCTAACTGGAATATCCTCTGCCACTGGCTTGGTCCCAGCACTCCTCTGTGTACGAAAGATACAGGGAAAATAATGAATTTCACTTTGTGGTCAACAGTTACTGAAAATAATCCCCCTTCCTCTCCTGTAGTTTCACCAATTATTTCTGCTTCACACCCCATCTCTAAAGAATTTGCCATGTATGAATATCTCCTTTCCCTGCACTGCTCTTTATCACCCAGACATTATGCAACTTGAGCAGCAAACTTCAGTGTCCTACATGTTGTTTCCATCAGTAAGAGAGTGACGCAAACAAGGATTTCTTTTATTTTCTGCTGTAATCCTGTTTATTCGAAGACTGTACATAAAGCCCTGCTGCCCTAAACCCACCAGGACTTTAACCTCAGAAGATGGTTTTTTTGCTCACTGCCCCAGTGCTTGCCCCATCCCATAAGGCACCGCAAAGCCCCAGTCCCTCAGAGGATTCCCCACTCTGGTTTCTATTCCTTGTTCCATACAGGCAGCTGCCACCATGCAGGTTTGCCCATCATCAGCTTACTTCCCACAAGCTTAACAGGGATGTTAACCCTCCTTGGCAGCTCCCTGTGCTTTGGCAATGTGTAAGGCAAAATCACTTCATTCTAGAATTGTACCTTATTACACCCACCAGGATCAATAAGGCTTGTCCAAGGTTATCAATTTAAAAAATACCATCTTTCTTGTATTGTTTGTCTCTGTTTTCCCGATGGCTCTCAGCTGCATTTACTGAAGCTGTAATGAAGTTCTCAATACTGCATTATTTATGGCAAGGGGACAGCGTTACCAGGGCTGGATACAGCCCAACACACTGGGTGCTGTGTCAGCTCCACCAAAGTCAATCTGTCATTTTTAGAGGCAATAAACAAAGCTTGTACTGGGCAAGATGTGCACAACAAGCAGGAACTTTTTCTTTAACAAAAACCTCTAACAAGTGGGAATTGGAGAGAACGTTGCTGAATATTCTTTTGTGAAGGTGGAAATTGCTGCTTCCTAAAATTAAATTACACAAAGCTGGACAAAGGAAGATAGCAAACCACATGCCAAACTGCCACTCAGCTAATACATTGCTTTCTAAATATAAAAACAACCTACTGCTTACCCTGACAGTTCAGCATATAAGCAAGAAGGGAATGATGTATAACACCATACTGATCTGAGGCTGCAGAAGCACATACTCTATCTTAGTTTCCTTTCAGTAATTATATATGAAAGAGTGCTGGGAAGAGAGGGGCAAATGTGTCCAAAGAAGAAGAGCAGCACCACAAAGACTGCTCAGCTGAGCCCCTTTTAGTCACAGGAGTTGTCCAAACCCACACCTGACACCGGTGGCAGAGGGACTTCTACCTCATTCCCCCCTCAAGATAATTTCTTGCATTGTTCCTTTATGTAGCTGCTTAGAAATACTTAGCAAAAAAATGCCCATAAGCCACTGCAGTCGTTTCTGACATTCTTGGCTATAAGGACAAACCTGGGCTCTTCCCAAAGTTATCCTGAAACCCATTTGTGGAGAAAAGCAGGATATAAAGTGATCAGATGTTCTTACCTTTCATTATCCCACTTGCCTTGCTTAGCAGTGCAGATAACCTTCTTCAGGTTTAACCAATGTCAGCTATAGGACAACCTGCAGGGGACAGGTTTCCCATTTTATTGCAGTTCCCTAGTCTCATGCAGCCAGAAAGTAAGACAGTGAGAAGAAAGGTGCAGACAATTTTCTTACTCTTAGTTCTGTAGCCTTATTTTCTCATCTGACCAGCTCTACCAGAATGCCATTCCTACACTAGGCTTCTCTTTCCTTTTCAAATTACAATAAAATCATTTCACTTGTGTGTGAAGTTATTTTTAGATCTAGTTAGAAAAAATAAACACATCTGTAGCACTTCTTTGTACTGAATTTTATTAAAAAATGCTTTCTGAGAAACTGTGATTCATAATACTGAAGCTACATATAAAATTCTATTGTTTATCTAAAAAATCATGGAACTACATGCACTTTTGCTTGAAATTTGAAGCAAGAATACAGATCTTTGGAAACCTTGAAAATCTCTGATCAGCTGTAATTATGTTGATGCAAAATTAAATCCTTTTCCTTTATAGGAGAAAATGGATTCACTTTGGCCAGTAGTTCATTAACTACTAGATTTCCCTCATGCTGCACCATCATCACCAAGCTTTCTACTCCAAGCTTTAGCTCTCAATACATTTACAAGGCTGTCCTTTGAGAACATCACGGTCACACATCAGCTCCAGTAGCTGCTGTAGCAGGTGAAATTGGGTTAAACTGAAAACAGGAGCTGAGAGTTTTAAGAGATCTAAGAGTAGTTCTACTTTGCAGCATATGCTCTTAACCAGAAAAGGTAATACATTAAAATAGATTTTACATGGTGTTGAATTTTGGTGTTATAAAACTTAATAGTTCACAAAACCTAAATTAGAAAGGTTCCTATTTCTCTTGGATTTTTGTCCCTATGCCAGCCAAGCACAACAACACAGGTTACTGTGAACCTGAAGGAAGCTGCACATGAAAGCTCTTGCCATGGCTGCATTTCAGTGACCATTTGGGCAAGTTCTGCCTGCAACAGGGTCTCAGTGAAACCACTTAGGTTTGAAGAGAGAGGAAACATAACAGCTTTCTGCATATTCATCTCTCTAAAATCCTGGAAATTTTTTATACTTGACACAATTTAACTTGGAAAAAAGTTGAGAAATTATGTTGATCAATTAGATAGATATCTATCTCATCTCCTGCATTTTGAAGTTCAGTATTCATAAACTGTCTGGGCTAGAGGTATTTTGGTGCACTGGGACAGATAACTTTCAGGATCAGGTTTGAGAGAGCAGAAATGAAGAATCTGCAGCACTGACTTTCTAAAACGTTTTTCTAGTGAACAATCATGAAAAGAAAATGGGTTTGGTTTCTCAGGTCCTTTTAGCAGCTGGATCCCCAGCCAGTGGGAATGTTTTGTATCAATTTCAAATGTCTGCATCACAATTTGAACATGTTCCTATGCCGAGTGTTTTCCACTAAGTTAACAAACAGGAATATTCAGCTGCATGCTGGAAATCTATTCACATTCCAGAAGACTTGAGTAGATGGGCACCATGTTGTCATTCACATACTCTGTCTAGCAAAACAACCATTCCCAGCTTACTTACACAGAGCAAAAGTGTTCTAGGAATTTGCAAGTGTGGTGTTCTTAGAAACAGCAACCTGCAGCCACTTCTGAAAGCATAAGTGTTACTGGTGGTTTGCGGACAGATATTCTAGGAGGAACATTT
Source organism: Melopsittacus undulatus (assembly GCF_012275295.1). Lineage (NCBI taxonomy): Eukaryota > Metazoa > Chordata > Aves > Psittaciformes > Psittaculidae > Melopsittacus > Melopsittacus undulatus. The sequence goes on along the minus strand of NC_047528.1, from coordinate 17,949,205 downwards.
GCATTGCAAAGGTCAAACAAGTAAGGGGTGAATAGCTTCACAAAGTCATAGTGCTACTTTTCCCCTCAGGGATATTTCACAATGCTGCTAACACTGGATGCATATGGCGATGAGGCAAGGTGAATTGGCACCCCAGATGTTCATTTTTCTGTCTGTCTAGCTGGTGGCTGTGGGTGAACAGGGGTAAAAATTGATAATCCCTAAAGGAGATACCATACCTGAGCTAACAATAAGTTACCTGCCAAAGGTAAAATATAAGAGAAATCAAACTCAGTATGGAGCTGGAAGGAATGAACTGTTTGTAGCACTGAGCTCTTCACGTAACCCAGACTCCAGACATGAAGGTATCAGCTCTCTGCATTTCCGTTTTTGCAACTGAACTGGCATAAAAGTAGGACACATCAAATGGTACATTGCTGCCACATTCAAATAATCCCACTGTAACACAACTGTTTGGCCTGTGAGGGAAAAATGCCATTTCCTGTTTCACTGGGTTTTCATTAATGTTTCATCAGACAGTAACTTGCAGATTTGCTTTTTCTGCTCTGCCGTAATAAGAATGACAAAACAATTCCACATCTTGCAACCCAGTCCTCCAGATCTCTTTGTGGATTGCAGGAACTCCCAAACTCCCCTTTTGAATTTCTCCATCTTGTTTTGTCCCCAGTGGAAGAAAAATGTGCATAAAATGAGAGTAGCACACACAGCCTTCCATGAGCTCAGCCTCCCGTCTTAGTGAAAATGTCTAACTTACATATTGTCCAAATGTCACATATCCAAAATACATTTTCCACACAGACCTCTCCTTTGGAACTGTCTAGCTAAGCTGAAATTTTCCCACTGAAGACTTTTTTACTATTGTGGTTCCACTGCTAGGAAATGAGGACTCCTATGACGTGTGTCAAGTTTAAAAAAAAGAAGTATCAGTTTGAAGTAACAGTGAGTTTTGTGTATATTTAAACTGAAATTATTTGGTAGATGAACGTACATATCTTCCCTCTTTTTAGATTCAAAAAAAGAGAAACTCAGACCCTGCTGCAGCCAACAGCAAAACCCTGATTGGCACAAATAGCAAGAGGCGCTTACCTGTAATCTGTATCATAAAACCATAATTGGCCGTCTCCGTTAGGACTAAAGTAAGAGGAATGTTGCAGGTCAGGATGAAGGTGTATTTTCAGCCTGCATAGTTTCTGCACACATTAATAGTCCTTCATGAGTATTATGTTCACATTTTTCAGAATGTATTTGTGGTATTTTATTTGCTAAAGCCTGGTTGGGTGGTCACTGCTGTCTGAGACTGAAAATTGTGACAGTGGCTGAGCTCTCTCAGGTTTCTAGGTAAGCCATACCTGGTCAGGAGCAGTGCTGCCCGTTGAGTATCTTTCTCTGTCTTAATTAGGACATCAGGAACTAGAGAGAAGAAAAATCTTCCTTTGGAAAGGATGAGAAATGATGAAAATGCACAGCATATATCAGCAGAACTGTACAGTTTGCTTAATTTACCTCTTTTTTGTGTTCCAGCAGGAGAGGAAGCTGTGTGTACAGAACAACTACCTAACAGCAGGGAACTTGCTTAGCCAAATCCTGACTCATGCTGCTGATCTTTCTTGGGGTCAGGAGATCCACTTTTGCTTACTCACTGCAGCAGCAGTCAAAGAAAATCAAACCTGGCACATTAGACAAGACCCAGTGATATGTCTGGCAGCGATCAGAATGTTTGACCTTCAGGGTCAAAACATCTGCCTCTGTAGGTATTTTCTGGCTGCAAAAGAAAGGCAATCAAGGTGTGCTCTAAGGAGGAGCTGAGTTGAAGCCTATCTCCAAGCCTGAAGGAGATGCCAGCGCCTCCGAGATGCCATGGATGCATCCCCACAACAGAGGCTGCCGGCTCTGCTTCTGTGCCCTTTAGCTGCACCGGCACTGCTGGTCCAGGGGGGCTGGGTGTTGAGGACCACTTTGTGTGCTTACCTCAAGCCTCAGGCTTTCCTGAATACCGATGAGCCCATCAGACAGACTCTGAGTGTTGCCCACCCCAGTGAGCTGCAGCATTGCCCACCAGTGCCACCCAGGCTCACAGCTACCACCTCCCCAGTAGCTGCAATGTGGAGTGAGCAAGTTTTTGTAGCACTAAAAGAAGAAGTGTCACATGAATGGAAATTATATTTTTGAACTTCTTCGTACTTTGCTTTTCAGCTACCTTTTCATGCAATTCAGACAGGTCAGTCTGAAAACTGGCAGTTCAAAATCTCCACTAAAACCAAGGCATGTGAAACAAAATGAGAAAAATTCCCCTAAAATTCCCCTGATCCAGTTTCCACGGTAAGTATGGACCCTTTTTTCAACTGCTTCTCCTCAAATATGTGTTGTCATAAACATAAATTAAAACCAACCAGGCTACCTACAGATTAATTAACATTCCAAATGAATGTGGGTTTTACTGTTTTCAAAGAGAGGATTTTGCTACTGAAGGTCACTTTGCTCTGAAGGAGCTGGGAAGAAAGCACTCTGCTGCACCAGGCTCTGCAGCAAGTGCAGCGATGTAGTTCTGTCAGCCAAGCACTTCTAGCAGATCCCCAGCTTTTGATATTAAATAACTGGACATAATGTTCTAATCTAATACTTTCAAGCAGGGACAAGAAGAAGTATGACTGTTCAATAACGGCATCTCATGGTATGGAAAGGGCTTGGCTTATTGGAGCCCTTTTATTTTTAGTAAAGGAAAAGGGGCATGTCTGCAGTGCATAAAAAATGTGAAATGCTGTGCCCAGCTTTGCACCACCCACATACAGTTCAAGAGAGAGAGCAAGAAACCAGAGAAGGTTTAAACTGGAGAGGTACCAAGATAGTAATAACAAATGACCTGCAAGGGCAGATGAGCATCCTGGAGCTACCTGAAGAACAGGGATGATGAGACCTGAGCCAAGATGGGAGCAGAAAATGAATCAAGGAGAAGTCAAGTGACTTCCAAGACTCTATGAGCTGAAGCAGAAACATGCAAAGAGCAGAGCTGCTGCTATTTGGACCCCACTGTTTCAGCTCACCAACTAGCCATTCATTTTTACTGATTGCTGTTTAAGTCAGTTTTCCAATGACTTAGAGACTTCAGGAGGAAGCGAACTGGTTTTTACAGATATTAGAAAAGTTTCAGCACTGAATGCTCAGCCCCAAATATTAGGAAAAACTTTAAAGCCAAAATTTTGAAAGGGCAATAACTCTTTCCTGTTCTTCTTAATATTAATATCACAGTTTGGGGTTATTTTTTTAGATTTATTTTGTTTAGTTTCAGAAATCAAATATTCTGCTGTTTTCACTAAGCATATGATTTTTTTTATGTATTCATTAAGCATACAGTCAAATATGGGTTGTGTGGTTACAAATTTAAACAGCTGCCTACTAAAATTACAATATGCATTCAAGTATTGGCTCATCAACTACCACTTCAGTCCCCTTGCAATGAGTCAGTTTATGCAGGTTATTTACGAAACTCCTGTATAATTCAATAGTCACAAAGTGCAAACCACCCCTGTGTTTTCATTTTTGGAGATGCACCCATCCACGTCTTCCCAGAACCTGGCTAGTGCAATCATTCCTCCTCAAAGTAAAATGGAGCAGGCAATTGCATGTGGTTCCCTGTGACTTTCAAAGCCATTCAGGACCAAGTTCTGCTCAAAATCTCATAGTTTCATCTATTTAAGATTTCTATCAAATCAGAAGTTTCCTATTAGAGGTCAGGAGCCTTTCAGCTCTGTTGCTACATAAAGAGCCACAGCCTATCTAGGCAGGGTGACAATCCACTATCCACAAGTGTACTTGTGTGGGGCTGTTTGGTGGCTGCACTTTGTCTTCCCTTGAGAAGAACAGTGGCAGATGAGTTGCTAAAATACTGCCTATTCAGCTGAACTCTGTAGAAGACACTGAGACAATATCAGTCTTGGAGTTTGATTTAATCCTGCTGTTACCTCAGCAGAGTTTGTATTTCCACCAGTTTAAACATCAGACTCCTGGCCCAGGGTTTCTTTGGGTATTGGGGAAAGGGAAGAAGAAAGAACTTGTGCTCTCTACAGGAGCTGTTCTGTTAGGATTACCAACATCTCTGCCTGCATCACAGAGAACACACACACCTTTTAGCTAGGACAGGAACATTAGCTTGAAGTTTCATGGTCAGAGCATGAGCAGGAACATTAGGCTCAATAGACGAAGAATTGCTAACTCTTATGGGAGGTGAACAAAGCGGTGACAAGTACCACAAGATCAATTTAAGCTGTAGCACCTGATGAGGCAACACTATCAGAAAATGCAAGTTTTCAGCTAACGTCTAACAGTAGTTTCTTTGTTTGCTTTGAGGATTGATTTAAGAAAGGTGAATTCATTGTCTGGATCTTCTATAAAGAAACGTAAGAGATGACAAGCTCTGTACTTCTGAAATTTCCCAGTGTCATAACAAATACCTGTGAGAAGGAAGAGGTAAAAGCAGAGGCATTTTGCCTCCAGCTCAATATCTGGTTACCACCTCAAACTATAAGACACTAGTATACATCTTGATCAGTGTTCAAAGATTATAAAGGGACTTCTGGGAGGCAGAAGCAAGTCAAAGTGACAACATTTTTCCTTAACCTCATATCTCCTGCCTTGTTCTTAAAAGAACCACTCTGCAATAGATTTCTATTCAAATTTAAAGGTTTTAATTTAGGCATTAGACTTATGGACATGATTAAAACCCTGTCCACCCTAATTACCTGCAGACACAAATTTTCTGTTTCAGAGTGGGAAGGAGAACAGACTTCATGGAAAGCTGCTGTTTGGCTATTTTTGCCTAGGAAGGGTAAAATACAAAGGAAAGAGGAAAAACTCATTGATCAAGGGACATGCATCATAGCTTGAAAAAATAACTCTAGGACATAAATTTTCCTATTTATCTTAATCAAACCTTAACTCTAGTAGAAACCCTCATTTTTAGACTGGATGTTAATTCTGAAATCCATGGAGCTTTTGCTGAGAGAGATCTCAAGGACTGATGCTAGCACTGAAACAGCTTTGGTCCTGTCCACCAGTGCCACTGCCTGAGTGCATGGGGCTGGGAGAGCTGGTCCTTGGCTCCTGTGAAGCAGAGGGCCATGACATCCCTCCTGTTCCAGTCCTTACCCTCAGCACACCAGGAGTGAGTTAAGGGCAGGGAGCATGCCCCATCAGGCACTGTGTACCCTGCCTGCTGCTTCCCAAAGAGAAAAAGAGTAGGTCTTGGGGACAGCAGTGGGAGAAGAAGCCTGAGGTTAACAAGATGTTTGTTAACCTCAAGATATTTGTTAACAAAACAAGATATTTGTGTTCTGGTTCACGCCAATCTAAAAGTAACTGTTACTAACTTTGATGTTATTTTCACCTAACATGTCATTCGCGATGTTTTTTTCATCCTATGTATTTATTTCTACAGCAGACTATAACGCAAATAATACATCCTAACTGGCTGTTGGAGACCAAAGAGTGAATGAGCATGATCCTAGCAAGAGGAACACCTCTAAACAAACACAGATTCATGCCTGTGATGAGCAGCACTATGAAAGAAAGGAAAACTTCAAGGCTACCCTACCTTCTCTCACTATTAAGCCTGATTCCTTGGTTATATCAGTCATACTGATTATAAATGTTCTCATTTCCTCCATGCCAGTGTTTAGCGATAAACTCATTTATGAAAATGAACTCAGAGTAAATTGTCTGCACCTGTGGACACCTGGGGATTTCAAAAAGAAGCAGCACAGACACCTCCTTATGCCAAGCATGGCCCTGGTTCAGCAGACACCTTTGTTGTCACCACCACAGCCCAGCACACACCTCAACAGACTGTGCTCCGTAGCACCCACTCATGTCAGCTGTGAGGCTGTTACAGACCTCACAGGAAGGTCCCTAACCCCAGCAAGGGAGGGCTGCTTGGAAACCTGACTCTATTCTGCAGTCTGCATCTTTCTAGTGCCACTTCAATTATGGAACTAACCCTGGAGATGGATCACTCATTAAAGATGTGCAATGCATGGTCTTCTAAAGTTGCTAAGAAGCACCAGATACTTTAACTGCAACTCATGATAGCTGAAAGTGAAGAAGAGTGGGTGTGCTTTGGGGGGAAAGGGGCAGCACACAGGCAAAGCCAGCAGAAGAAATAGGAATATTTCTATTTCTGTGGCATGTATGTCTCTGTACCTGCTTCCAGCCTGTGCGAATTTTCCCCTTGAAAACCCAGGACCCTCCTTGTACCCCTTCTGAGTTAAACCCCATTTTCTCTATTTCTCTCTGCTGCCTCTCTCTCTTCTCCACAGGAACACGGCTTCAGAGAGACCTTCCCTGCAGCACAGTCAAGTGCCTCAGCCTGTCTGAGCAAGCACTTTGCTCCGGTGGAAGTTCAACCCTGCAGCTGGGCAACAGGCAGCTGAGGGGAAGGTTTAATGGGCATCTGCAGCAGGTGCGTAGTAAGCACTTTTACTGTGCATTAGAGGCTCTGCATGCCCATGTAACAGCTGAATATGGTCTCCAAGACTACATTTCTGTGAACAAATCACATTTTCCATCAAGAAAGGAATGGGCATTCAGCTGCACATTGATTCATACACTGTGGAGCAGTTACCTGACTATTGCCGCAACTGAAACTATGACTACAAGTAACACAGCGTTGAATTAAAAATATTAGCTTTAGAGTATCTCAGCTGATTTTTAGCTGGTTATTTAAGTAATGAAAAACTGCAAATAAACTAGTTGGCATGTACCTCAAGCCTGTTGTTCATCTATATTTCTTTCAAGTACATCACAGTCACCAAGTATATATAATGGAGAGAGTTACTGACAACTGAGGCAAAAACTTTGCGCGTTTTCCATAACACTGCTGCAGTAGAGTGGAGATACTCCTAGGACAGAGTATCCTACCTTAATCAAACCAAGCAGATCTGTCTGTCCTAAACAGAAGGAAGGCTATGAGATGCTTCTGGCTACCCTTGCGAGAGGATGCAGTGTACCTGTGTATGTACAATACAGTGTAGGAGGAAAACACCATGGTGTATGCTAAGAACAGCCTTCTGGCATACACCATTAATGCAGTTTTCAGATAGGTAAGAAGACCATAAAAACTGAAATATTAATTAAGTGCATGGAATATGGGCCGATGTGGGAAAGATAAGAGGTTCAAATTCTCCTGAAGCCAAGTATGAATTCCTTCATGTAGTCCTGGAACAAGAAGGTGATCTCTTTTCCTGAGGAAACTTATTGTGCAGTCCAATAAACCAAGAGACAACATCTTCCTTTCTAGACCAAGTAACAGCCTGGCAGGCACACTGTTACAAAGGCTGAAACACAAAGAGATGCTTGGCTTCGAAAAGAGCAGGCTGATCTCAAGAAACAGAATTTGTCAGTAACCATGGCAGTGTGTAAGAACATCCTCTTAGCAGAGCATTCAAGGAGTTCATTGTACATGACTTTGTAGGCATTGATAAAAAGCTTTTGCTAGGATGGCAGATAATATCACTTGGAAAATAATGGGACATTACAGAACCCCAGAAAGACAGCCAGGAGTATAGAAATCTCTTAAGAGGGATCTTGGAACAAGCAAGTTCACATTAGCTCTCCTTCAAACCTATTTGAGATAAGGGGTAACAACAGTCAGTTTTCTTTTCCTTCACTCTTTCTTCCATTATCTTTTGTTTGTTTGTTTACTGGATAAAGACTGACTGTTTTAGAAATGAGAATACATTGGACCAAATAAAAGTAATTACAAAAAACAGGTTTCACTGACAGTGTCTGCCTCAACACCCAAATACCACAAAATTATATTAGAAAGATCAAGGTGATAGGAAGAAGCAGACAAAAATTGGTTGGAAGAGGGGGGGGGTTATTAAAAAGAAAAAAGCTAATACAGGAGAGTGGGCCATTTGGGAGTGATTTCCATGCACACTGAGAAGGCCAAAAGAACTGCTCTCCTCTGAAGGATAACAAGGTGGACTGATGCCAGTGAGGAAAATATCCTTACTGGAACAGGGGACATGTACATGATTTTCATTCTTCCAAAAACAGTTCAGATCTTACAAGAAAAGTGATCGGCAACCAAAATTTGCACCTTTAACACACATGTCAAATCATTATGATTAAATTACTTGCAAACATGGAGTAACACAAAGTGGCTGATGAAGAGACTTCAAGTTAATAAGGCGATGACTAGAATAGACTTTAGATATTAATTGATCTTAATGGATAACAAATAAGGGCTTACACAGAACACTCTGTGGAAGGAGAAATGGAAATGGATATGCCACATCTGAATAAACTGATATATTATATGGAATAACCTTCTAATGATCGTATTAGGAACATGGAGGAGATAAGGACCCAAACCATCCTGAAGAAGAAGATACAAGCACTGATCCCATCTGCAGTCAAACCAAACAAGGTCTCAAAGATCAAAATGAGCAGAGGATTGTTACCAGACAGTATTTTGCTTCCCTGGAATGAAGATAAGCTAGAACACACATGCACAGTCTTACCACGCTTACCACCTTTGTGAAGGATTGTGAAACTAACTAGAGTTCATAAGTCTAATTGAAGCAGGAAGAGAAGAAAAAATAAGTATCCTAGCTGAGAAGTTATTGCCTTGCCTGCCAAAATATAAGAGGTCCAGAAAGAGAAAATTGGCTTAACCAAAGAAGACTGAGGTACGTAATTTGGTTGTAACTAAGTCCATGTGTGCAGGACATTCAAAGCAAGTATAAAGGTCTCTAAAAAGCAGTAGAAATTATGTAACATAAGAAATACAAAAGAAAGAAGTATGCATTCAAGAGCACAGCTGTGAGGAAATATTTCAAGACATAGTTTCAGTGTTTACCTCTACTCTCTCAACAAGGGTAGAAATAAAAATAATTTTAATTAAAGCTATACTTTGTGGGGGAAGGTTGTCAATAAAATGAATGAGTTACAACATTACAGCAATGCTCTTTTCACCTAGACTTACTGCCTCCAATAATAAGATATACATAAATACAGGCCCTCTGGACATGGAAAAAAAAATCTACAGGGCATATTTTGCATATCACCGTAATTTGATGGTCTATGATTTCTCAAGAAAACAGAAATGTGGGAAACATGTTGACAGTTCAGTCTAACTCCAGAATTCTTTTGACTATGTCACAGTTACTACTTGTGAATGTTGCACATCAAAATAACTTCCCTTAACCCAAACAAAAAGATATTTTTTAAAATGTATTTATTTGCTGTGAGGTGAAGCCCCTCTGCATCACCAAGCAACATGGAGCTGAAATTTACTTTATACACTGTTCTCCATGACAGGATATTTGTGAGTGTGTGTTCAACAGACAGATACAGGTTTAATAAAGCTGGCAGGACTAGAGGCTAATTTGAAAAGATGTCTCCTATGACAACAACAACATATAATGTATTAAGGCACAAATAATACTGCAACCCTCCATGTGATAGCTACAATCACACAAGATCTTCCTATGGATTATACCAGCCACTCTAAGTACAACAGCAGCATCTTTCCAACACATGTGATCTTCTGTCCTAACCTAGGCTCACATGGTGACTTTCCTGCTTCAGGGTTTAGATCAGAATAACTCTGAAAAATTATACAAAGACATCTGGACTTCAGAAATAATGAATGAAAAATAAAAGAGTTTTCTAATATCATCAGATAGAAGAAAATGTACACAAGCTACAAAAGGTATATAACCATCCATGGAAAAAGGAAACAAGACTGGGGTTATAAACTCCTTTGCTAGTGGAACTTAATTATTATTCTTGTTTTATATTTTCTGAACATCAAGATACATTTTCTGCTTTTAAACTTCATGCAACCAAGCCAGCAAGACACTTCACGCGATAGCATTTCCTTGTTTATATCGCCAATTTTCTTTCTTATCCTTGATGGATAAATTCTATGAGTCCTACATTTGAGCTGCTAATTAGCCATGCTCTGCTCACTTCTCAATGATAAACTGCTCAGCAACAAAATCCAGGGCAGGCTGTTCCAGATTCTTGACAAGAAGAAATGAGATTATGCTACGGGTACATATTCAGGGGCCAAATGTCAAAACCACCTTGTAGTGTTATGGTAAGGTGAAAGGTAATATCAAGGCAGGGCAGAACTGACCTGTGAGCAAGCCATGAAGACTTCAAACAGTTTAAGAACAGATATAAAAGTCTGGAAAACAGAAGTCTTCTGGCTTCTCTTCTCAGATCAGTAAACACTATGCCATGTGGAAAAAAAAATATTGATGATGATGGTTTTGGTTATTTCTTCCCCTGAATTCCCTACCTACAAATATGGCTGCCTATACAACTACATCAGCAGGGACTGAGTTTTCAGGATTTCACCAAAATGTTCAAAAATCTTGTATTTCTGCAAAGAAAACTGCAGTTTTAAGGAGCCTGGCAATATCCCTGTCTCCATGTTTGCTAATGTACCTCACAGGGACCTTGTGAGAATTAACAAGCTGGGACAGAGGTTGACACAAAAAGGCATTCAGCATGGTTCACAGCCCATCTATTTCTACTCCTATAATCATGGGTAACAGAGCTGAACCTTGTTTTCTGCTTCTTTACTTGACACAAGAATATGCAGAGGAGAGCATGAGCTAAGAAAATGATGCAAGTGACTCTGAAAGCCATGTTGCAGATGCACCTTCTCTTACCTCCCACCATATTGTGTCTTCAAGGAAACTCAGAGACTGCCTTAGAAGCTGTGTTTTCAACTCTCTCCTATTTGTATGTTTATTAAACACATCCTTTTCCAGGGGAATAATAGCAGTGCTTGACCTTTTATAGCAGAAAGTTCCCTCTCCAGCCTGAAAGATATTACCCAGTCCTTTATGAAAGGTGTCAGGCTTTTAGCTTCCAGTTGGTAAGCAGTCAAAGTTCCGCACTAATTGGTAACAATTTAAGACCATTTTCCTCTGATTTTTCATTATCCACTCTCTGCACTGATCAGCTCTGGTAGGTTTCATCTGCCCCACCTAAGTTTGGGAGCGCTACCTGACACCTTACCAGATAAAGCTCAAAACCAGCCCACACAATAACATTGCTCTGGATCTGCATCACCTTTTGCCAATGCTGTTTGCCCAGACAGATGTGCTTCAGGTGAAATGCTAATGCATTTCTTGTGAAAAGAACACCCCCTACATTTTTCCAGCTTAGCAAAAGGCACAGAAAATACTGTTTTGCTTTTCCTGGAACTCTCTCACAACCTTTCTAGGAATAAGAAAAGACATCTTGTTGCAATCCTATTATAAGTGTGCATGGTTATAAGAAAATGTTCTGAAGGGACATCAATCAAATAATACCAATTTTCAAAATTCTATAGCAATGTATTTGTACAAATTACAGAATTCTGTATGTATTTACACACCGTTACAGAATATCAAGTAAATAACACCAATTGTTCTTTTGTTTTTCCCTCAGATTTCTCTGTAAGTGAATTTCTGTGCTCAAGAAAGGTGCCAGATGGACAGCACTAGAAAATGAAGACTTCTGTTTGCCCACAGCACAGGAGGAGCGGCACTGCAAGCCTCTGCACTTTGCCATGTCAGCTCTCTCCAGCCCTGTTTTAACAGAATCACATAAGGAGTGGGAGGACGTCTGTACCCCTTCACACTTTGGCAAAGGAGCTAAGCAGCACGCAGGTAATGATGGTTTTGTTCATCCCCCACCAGAAAACAAACAGAAATAACTCATTTTACACAAATGACTGAGCAGAATCTGTTGTTCTCTACCTGAAACAGGCCAAATATGACCCAGTGAACCTGCAGGGACTGGCAAACTGTCAGCTGATCATCCAGTCTCGCAAAAACGCTTATGTTAAATTACATGTTTCTATATTTACATAAAGTCAGTATTTACACACCATTATGGGTTAATTCGAGTAAATTAGTTACAGTTTATTTATATGGACTGCCATAAACTCATAACATTTTTCTTGGGTTTAATCCTTTCTTTAGAAAAATACAAAAAAAAATTAAATAACATGTTAACTAGTAGTAATAATTTGCCTATGACTAAAAAACCAAGTCAATTTAACATTAAGACTCAAAACACGGCCTAATATTGTGGCCTCAACTCATAGCATTGTTCACCTTTGCAATTAATTTCTTGGTGTATGTCAGATTTACTGAAATACCAGAGTTGTAACCTCCCTTCCTTGTGACAGGATAGTTTAACACTGAGCAATGAGCCCTAGTCCTCCACAGAAGCTTGCTTTCTTCTCCTACAGTCCAGCATGGCTTTGCACCACCCAGACAAATGATTCAGCACCCAGTTGACCTACAGCAGCCAAACTGCCTGCAGGTCTTAGCAGCTCCAAGGGGTTAAAAACAAACTCATGGGCTGCAGTTGAAGGCTGTAAATTCCCAGGCAATAACAGTCCCTAGAAAAGTATGCCTAACTATATCCTAAAAATAAACTAATGTAATTTTTGTATCTTTGTAGTTCATAAACAATTGTAATAAAATTCAAATGCCACATTATATTTAAGATTACTGATATCACTGGTTTGATACATGGCCCTCCTATCTGCTCAAGTACAGAAAGGTCAAGTTTGTTCAGGGCACCAAACCAGAGGTTATTCCAGAACAGAATTAAATTTCAAATAATATATATCACATGAACAAGAGTGCCTGAGACCAAAAATTACATAATTATTAATAAGCTACAAACTTCTGTGTAGCTCCTACAAAGTACACTTGCACTCAGCCTCCATGCCTCTGCAGGCAGCCAGAAGCGCTGGGACCAGCCATGCTCCCTACAGATCCAGCAGCAAAGGTTACGCCTCAACTTAAATGGCATCAGATTAAAATCCTAAGGGATAGAAGAACTAGAAAATTCATTTCTCATATGGACCTTGCATGTTTTTTTTCTCTATTTTGTTTTTCAGGGTACTGGGGAAAAAATGCCTCTTCCTAAGGGTTAATTTCAAAACGGTAACCTCTAATCAACATGTTTGTGTGCTTAACAGAAAATGCTACAATCCCTTAAACATTACATACTGTCAGCTCACTTATGGTTCATGAATATTTGAACATATATTAGGATAAAAAAAAAATAACAAGTCTAATACTGTCCCCCTCATTGTTATTATTGATAGAGATTTATTAGTTTCATTTTGCAAGTTTTACTTTAGGAAGGGTGCTAATATCAAGTATTATGACAGTTCACACTGAAAGCAATTTTCCATAAAAGATATTACAATGACCCCTATGGAACTTGTATAATTTCATAGTAGATAGCCAAGTGCACAAATAAACATGTTTACAAGAGTGATCCTGTTAACCTGGTTCTTGCCCTCTGAAACCGTTATGTGCTATTTGTGGAATCTTAAAATTAGTACAACTGTTGATATTACTTATGTTGTTTCTGGCATTCTGCTTTAGAAAAAAAAAAAGCATATTTATCTATTTGTTATTTAGCTTTGGTATAATCTGCAATAGGTTTTAACAAGTAGAATATATTCCAACTCCTATATTTTCCACAGCTGTGAAATTTACAAAGATGTAGGAAGTCATTTCATCAGAGAGGAAATATTACAGACACATAAAAAAAAAATTGAAGACCCAGTTTTCTCTTTAATCCTCTGTGGGTAAGCTATGAAACAAGCAGTCAGAAGTGTAAGGACTCAGTGTCATGAGTGGTGTGCACACTTGTACAATAATACGGGCACAAAAGAGATTGTCACCTTTAGTATATGAGGGTCACTAGAATTTATTATTATTATTCTTTTTATTGTTGTATTTCTTTTTTATCCATGCACCTTTATATTTACTTGCATGAATTTACCACAGGTTCATAGTGGCCTTTGCCATATTAATGCTTACAGAGCCTAAAGCTTCCAAAATGCCTATCTGGCCTGTACATATTTCATTAAAAATAAACTCTATATAATAAATAAATATATAAAATAAATAAAATGTTGCCTTTGGAATTTCTATAAATAAATTTAACTTTTTATTTTTATCTTTTTACTAAGAGGTCTTTGCTTTAAACTCAGTGGGGTAAGACCCAGAGAGTGATTAACTGAAAAGTCTCTTGTTTAAGTAAGACTGCACCCTCCATGCCTTTGTAAATGCAGCGTACGCTTGAGCAGGCCACCAGCCAAAAATCCTGATGAATCAAAGAATGGCAGCTATGCTGATATATGACGAAGTACAACTGATCAAAAATTTAAAAGCGTGTCTATTCCCCAGCATGCATCAGGCCTTCCTCCTCCTCCTCCCCTTGGCTCCTCTCTCTCGTGCTCTCACTCCCATTCATCCTCTCCCTTTCTCTCTCGCACTCACTCTCTCGCGCTCCCTCTCGTACTAAATCAAGCGAGTGGGCATAGGCTCTCCTCCAGGAGGACAAACCTTTAAGTGCAGAACAAAATCAGCATGTTCCATCCAAGCCTCCATCATACATTATGCATGCGACAAAGTTTGGCAACAGTGGAGCTGATGTGATGACACAGCTAATCAATAAGAACCCATCGCATGAAACCTTTATAGTGGTTACTTTTTAAGGGCTCAAGTGAAGGAATTGTCTTTGTCAACTTTGGCTTAAAATATCCTTATATAGTTCCGGTACTTTCTCAGGGTCCACTGGTCTAGGTAAAAAATGTGTAAATTTTTGATGCCGTTTAGTCCTAGTCCCTTCTCTTGGAGTCCCATCTTTATTTAACGCAACGTAGTATCGTCTTCCAGTGTCCACGTGTTTATATAGATTTGATGAATATGTGTTATACCAGTTTTCTTCAAACTGCTCTCTGAATACACACTCCTGGGTTAATTTTTCCTGTGGAAAGAAAAGAAAAAGTAGTAAAGGAGATAGACAGCATCAAAAAAAAATCTATTTTTAAAAGAACTACTGTTTTCACAGAACCTCCTTGCTCAATTTAAATGAACAATTTAAAATTAAACAATTTAAAATGAACAATTTCAATACTCCCAGTTTCAGCTAAGTAAAACAGTATTGCTTGGTACTTCATTAAGCCGTCACAAGGGTGGATAACTATGTGAAGCAAAAATGATTCTCCAAGTCTCATTGCCCAAATCAAAACAGCAACAGCAAAAACAAAACCAGATATTTTAATTTCTGAGCATTCCCAAGCACCTGCATATTGCTGGACTTCTGTAACTAATTGCTTCAGTTACGACTGCATACATTCAAGCAGACATAAATAAAGAAAATTAGAACCTGTTTGCAGCACTGTAACACAATTTAGGGCCTTCAAATCTCTGTGTCCTTTCACTGCATGAGAACTCAATGCATTTCATTAGTGTAAAAAGATACAATTTTCTACCCTTCATTTGCTTTATTATTTCTATCACAGAGCCACAATCCAAGACAGACTCAAGCAGGAATACAAATCCCATGTGCTATGATGAAGTTAGGTGAGGAAATTCCTCCAGGCTTGCTTTACTAGGGCTGTCCTCATGCCCTGTCCTACTGACGGGATCCCCCGAAGACATCAACCATTTGTCACATCACCCTGCCACAGATTCCCATGGCTTTCAGTTCATCCACTTAGTCTGTGTGTATCCTGCTACATCCTTTGGTCTAAATAGATAGTGTTTGCCTAAGAAGAAGCCACCTGATAACTGGACTCAATTTAGGAAGGACTTACATAAGTGACTGAGCAAAAATACTGGAAAAAAAGTAGTGAGTTCTAGCATGTGAGAGCCAATGGAAAGCTTGGAAAAATTAGCTTGGAAATAGTCTTTTCACTTGGCACAAAAATGATAATTTATTATATTTTTTCATACAAGAGTTCTCACCCGAATAGCAGTCACATTGACCAAATTCAGCTTCCAGCTGAGGATCAATTCCTAATTATTATAAAGCTCTGTGCTCTACAGACATTAAATCTTAAAACAGTCCTTTTAGATAGATACACAGAGAAGGGAAAATGGAGACCATCGCCCAGATGCAGCAAAGTATTTACAGCACCTAGAGTTGTGAATGTGTGCCTGAACACAACCAAGGAGCCACAGCTCAAGCTCCAGTGTGCCCAAGAAGCCACCATCCATGGCTTAACCCAGGAGCTTCTCAAAACCCACTATCACTGAAGAAGTCTGCAGCTTGCCCTGAGGCTGTAGGAACCTTTGGGGCTACCTCTGCTAATAGGGACTCACCTCAAAACCTTTTCCCTAAGCAACATGCTTCAGCCCTGATGTTTTCATTGCTGCTCTGCACGGCTAGTATGCCGCTCCCGGTGCAGAGCTCTGCAGCTTATCAGGTTTGGGTACTAGAATTCCAGCCAGATCAAATGAGCCCTATGCACCTTTCAGGAGTCATCCAGAAACCATCCTGTTCAGGAGTGGTACAGGAGTCACCCATCCTGAACCATTCTGGTGCAGGAGTCACCCAAGAACTATTCCACCCAGGAATCATCCTGGGGAGAGCAACCCCTGCACAAGTGGGGAGAGCAAGCCAGCACCTCTCTGCACCCCTATGAACTGGGTACTGGGCTGCAAAAGGTCCTACTCAGTGCCTCGAGGGGTGGGATTTGGAGAGTTTCTAAATTCAGCCTGTGGCAACTCCAGCAGGCAAGAAAGGCAGCAAGCACACAGCTCCTAACTTCCCCTTTTTTGGGCTTTGGGAACCTCATAACCCTTCAGGAACAAGCAATCCACAACAGGACCAGGTTTTGGACATTAAACACTTGAGTATTCACTACGGCAGCAGCCATGTCCCTGTGTGGATGCGGGTGGGGCTGCAGCTTGGACTGTCACAGGAGGAGCCTGTGATGGAGACAACAGTGGCAGTCCCATCCCTCACACCCTCTCCTACAGTTTGACCAGGAGATTTCACTCCCTGTGGGTCCAGCTGAGAAGCACGTGTGGAAACACAAGCATGTGCACAGGCCAGCTCTATATAACCATTGCTTTTAGAGGTATTTCTGACTATAACATTTTTAATGTGCAAAGTAGCTCAAACACAGCAGCACTCCATACTGGTTATAGGAAAAAGAAGCACAAATCTGTTTGCATTGAAACATTATCTATGGGCCAGATCCTGTAACCTCCTATTGATAATTGCCTCTATGTCCTTCAACAGTGAGAAACTGCAGCAGCAATGCGTATTACTGGATCTCAGCAGCAGCTGAAAGTTACACACATTGCAGTAGCCCCCCTGTACAGCCTCAGTGTAAAAATTACTATAAAAACTATTCAGCTGCTATAAAGACTTTCTTTAAGTACAGCCTTCATTACTGTTCTATTTTGCATGAGGTTTAAAATCACTTTGTTTGCTGAAAGGCAGAAGCAGATGCTAAGGCATATTATATGCTTGGCCTATAGGTCTATGGGAAAAGAGAAACTAATTCAAATTGTTCTCCTGCTCTCAGAAGGCAACAGGATCACATGACAAGCACTGCAGAAGCACTCCCTCCTAAAAATAGCAACATTTTTGGAAGATATTTCAGTCTTGTCTTGAATTCATTAATTATTCACTTCATCTGCATTTTTTTTAGCACCATCATAAATTTCTATCTTTGCAAGAACAGTACTTCCCCATGTCCTGGATGAGACATTTTAAAATAGCTGCTCTCTCTGGTAGATTTGATGGATCATGAACAGTGCTGTGGTACCCTCAACTAGCAGAAGTGAATAAGAGGGTTGGTATCATACTGTGCTCTGGATGAGTTCAATGGATTACAGGCTTACAAACTCAATCTTTTTTACAAGCTTATCCTGGTTTCACTTTTTGTTCTCTTACAACACAGCTACATCCTTTTGGCCTTCATCAAAATTCTCAAACATTTGTGTACAAACAGTAGGCAAATACTTCAATGTGAATTTGACAGAGCAATCAGGATTCAGGTTCAGATGCAGAGGGACACATAATCACACTTTCAGAGAAGTGAAACAATTTCTTTATAAGTCTATCAAACCTTTTCATTCTAGGATGCCTAGAAATTCTGATTGTAGTCAACCACTGACTGGAGTAAATTGGTGTTGTTGACTTGGATCAGGCCCTATAAATAATGTAGGGACCAAAATCCCAGCATAACCTTGTTCCCTTGGCATGGAGATATTTATAATAATGGCTCATCTAACACCATGACAGACAGAAGCCAATATCCACTAGGATAGTCATTTATGTAGAATCATAGAATTATTTAGGTTAGAAAGGATCTTTAAGATCATTAAGTCCAGTTGTTAATCTAACACTGCCAAGTCCACCAATAAACCATGTAGATACTACCACAGCAGTAATTAACACTAGTTTACTCTTGTGTTTTGAGCACACATGCCTTTATTCAAGCCAGAAATGAACATAATACAGGTGTGAGGCTGGTCCACCCTGCCAACAAGCACCTTCTTGCCTCACCAGTTTAGAGTGGGAAAGTCTTGCTGAAAGCCAGCTCTCTCTATATGGGAAAGAGATGGTGTTTCCTGATCACAAATGACTTGCGGTTTCCCTCCTGGCTATGACTTTTAGGAAGTCACTGTATGCACACTCAAAAAGCAAGATTTAGCCCTAGAATACAGCAATTTTTAAATATTTTTATTCCACCAACTGACTTCTCTAACATTTTTCCAGTGCCAATATTTACTTGCACTATTCTTAACATCACTAGACAATCTTTGTCAAAGGCTGACACAAATACCAATGATATCCAACTGGAACATCTATGGAAAGTAACCTACATTCCTGTGAAAGGGGAGGCTGCCTGCCTTGATCAAATCATTTAATTCTGAGGCCAAATAAGGAGGTGACTTAAAAATTATATAAATCAGATGTTGCACCACACAGCACATGTTTTCTGTGAGGAATGCTCATGCAGTTCTGCACTACAAAGTAATAAATTTTCATGTTACTGTATTTCCTCACTTTGTCTGTCTGGGATTTTTTTAACCTGTTGTTTAACTTGTAATTTTCAAATAATTAAATTGTGCAAAGATGCACATGTCACAGGTATGAAAATCTAAGACAGATTTAATTCAGAAATCTGCTAATGCCTGGTCAATGTTAGCAAGCCCAGAATCCCTTTCCCTCTCTAAATTGTCCACCATCTAACCAGGGAGAAAAATAATTATGTTATCCTATTTCCAGGTGGATTGATTAAAAGTGAGATTGTAAATTAATAAAGTACACAGTTAACAGCCATCACAATGAAAGTTTTGCCAGCTTGTTAAAAAATAAATATCCCTGTGAAGAAACTGAAAATGAGTGGAAATACACATGTGCACTGCTCAGAGAACAGTTTCATGACACTAAAGAATGGTAAGACCTTTATGCTGCTTAGTGGTTGAAAGCAAAGTACAGGGTCCTATATCAATATTCTTTTTTTTTCTTTTATATAACCTCACAAGGCTATAACTTAATTTTATTTTGTAACCTGAGAAAAGGAGATCTCTTCAGACCATCATTCCTAAAATCACAACAAATACCTTTTATGTCTAGTAAATGATTCTGTTCTATGCCATTGATTCAATAGAGACACAAGCAAACACCTAATCCTGAAGTCCAAACAAATATTAACAAGAAGTGTATTCGATCTAGTCAGCACTTCCTATGTACCTGCTGCACATTCTCATTGTGTTAATCCATCCTGTCTTACTAAAATTATGTTTAAATATGTAGTCTTCTAAATAAGTTCATGAAAATCCATCATTATGTGTGCATGATGTTAATAAAAACTGTATATGTAGTGAAGAGAAACAACAAAAAACCCTATTTTCTTCCAAAGTGATTTTCTGGTTTTCTTTGCATTCTGCCAAGAAACACACACATTTTACATGAAGTTTGCCCTTCCCATGCTGTAATGTAAACAGTCTCTAGAACATACAGTGTTCAGCTAATGATTAACACTCATCCAGAGTTATCATAATAAAGGTGTAGTTTAGCATTTGCTGTGGTGTTGTCAGATCTCCCATGCTAAGCCTGTTAGTCTCCAGCTGGGTGGACAACTTCCAGCCACAGTGAGCAGCCAAATGCTGGTGTCTGAGCAGCATCACCTTCCTTTCCAAGCCAGACAGCAGTGCGAGAAAAACTCTGCACATTGCCTGACTTGGTGGATGTCACAGAATTTTCTTTGAACAGTTTCTCCAAGCAGTGCTCTTTCAGAATGCTTTGTTCAATAATTTGAGAGAACAGGAGAAAAAAGGAGGGAAAAAAAAGGTCTGCCAAAAGGACTATGGTTGCTTTTTTTGTGTTTGTGTCAGTGCTCCTCCACAAACACTTCAGAAAGACAGTAGGAAACCCAGCACAGCCAGAAGAAGCACAAAGACAATAGCCACATACCCACTCACACGCATTTCATATTCTGTGGCACCTTTTATAAGATGAGGAAAATTAGGCAAGATGTCCTCGCAAAACGACATTTGGGTAATTGCATTCTCTCTACCTGAGGTCACCTTGTACTTTCACAGAGTTGGAGTATTCATCTTAGTTTCTCCTTCTAAATTTCTAGCTACTTTGTATAAAGTTTTTATTATACATAGATCCCCAATTAGGAAAAAAAACTAAGTGTGACTGTTCTGCTGCCATGGAGGAGTTATGATATTAACATCTTTCACACAAAAACTTGCAAAGTCCCTAAGACCCAGTAAACCCTGGTTCCCTTAGGAGTGTTATCATAAAAAGCCACAACAGCTACACAGATACATGGCTTACGCATTCTGATTAAGGCAACAGAAAAGCAGAACTTCCTGAACAAAGCAAGAGGACTCCAATACCAAGAATAAAATCCCAAGAAACCATCAGTGCAACAGGGATTTAATTGTTTCTCCCCTTTGTCCCATTGACTCCATTGCTATCCTCTCCATCATGGACCTCCTCTGGAGGGACCACACTGGAATCCAGCGCTACACTATCACAGGGCTGTTTACAAAGGTCTTCTGACATGAGGTGCAGGAGGATGAGATGCCAATCAGATCTCCATCCGTTTTTGCCACTGCCAAATGTACAGCTCTTGGTCTTACTGATATCCACCCCTTTGAGATTTCAAGTTTGCAGCATTTGTCAATCTTTAAACATGCCCTTCCTGGATATTAAACCATTATAGGTAGAGCAACCCACTGTGCCTGAGCTCTCATCTGCCAGCACAGACTGCTGGCCAGCAGCCATGCTCAGATCTGCCCAGCCAAGTGCATTAGATAAAAAATGTGTTTTCATCTAAACACCTCAAGTCTGCTCGTGCTGCTGTTGGGAATCATGACAAAGCTCCAAGGACAAGCTTCAGGTCACGGAAACTGTCACAACACCATTTTTTTTGGAAGCTGAAGAGCTTCCTTCCCTCTTCATACCACAGTGAAGCAGGACTGGGACAAATTCAACTCTTACATGACAAACAAGCAGGTGTGTTCCCCTCCCTCCTGCGCCAGCAGGACTGGGCCCACACTGTGCCATTTACTAGTCACACTTCTAACCTCTATTTTATTTTTGGTTTCCTGGCACAATCATGAACTGCAGTCATCAATGTTATCTAAGCATCTAATTCATAACGCTTGGCTGAACCCTTCCAAGAATCAGAAAGCAAGGTGGTATGCAATCTGATACGAGGGCTAGAGCCAATTTTTAAAGAAGACAGGAGAAAAGTTCCCATCAGCTTAAATGGAACTTGGATCAGGCTTGCAATGATAAAAAGGCAGCAAATATTTTAAGACATTAAAAGAACCATTTCAGGCATGCTCAGATTTACCGAAAGCTGTAATTTGACCTACCTCAACTCCCCACTCCACAAATTCTCTTCTATCAAAAGACAACATGTGTGTCAAACCAGCGCTGTTACCCCTCAGCCACACACACACTCTCTTTAGCCTGAAATACTAGTTAAGCTTCTAAGTGAATAAAGATTTTAAAATAAAATACACTTTCCTTAAATAGAACTAATGTGGAGTATAGTGTCAGTGTTTTGTCAGTATTTTTTACTTTGTTCTGTGATTCTCTTAGCACAGAAGGCTGGGTTAAAGGAAAGTTAGCACTCCTTCAGCAGAAAGTGCTGCCTTTTGCACAAGTCAGCAGCTAAACTCACATGCAAGTGGATGATATGAAGTACTTTATCTGTATGAGCCTCTACACTCAGTGAGTACCCCCCAGACTGGATTTATCCATCATCAGAGAAGCACCTTATCCCTTAGCTATTAAATACCATCATAAAAAGAGCAGAATGCTCAGGGTCCTTCATACAACACTTTGCCACAGGGACCAAACTATAATACGTATGTAGTGATAAAAATGTATGCTATGAAAGTACTCCATGTTTTATTCTTTCAGCAAGATGATTTGCTCAAGGACTGATGAATAAAAGCCTGACTCTATATTTTATTATTCATTTTATGTAAAGTTACCTGCTAGATACTAGCTCAGGGGACAGAGACATTAGTGATCACATTGTCATTCTGGATGGGGGCTGTCAAACAAACAAAACATCACAGGCTATCATATTTTGGGAAGACCCATTCCTCCTCACTGAAATGCCAAGCATACACTGGAGTGTTGGAAACCAGTAAGTTTGACACAGATTTGAAAATCTACAGTGTTTTGGTGGGCAGTACAGCAGAGGGTTGGTACTCTTAAGATCTCTACCTGGCCGGACTCAATTCTATATTCAGTTTAAGTTGTCTAAAAATTAGGCTTGCTAACCTCCCACCTTTTTGGACACAAAGGAAGGCAAACATTTCAATGAGCTGCTGCTGAAGAAAACATGTCACATTTGCCCTTTTAGACAGCAGTGCTCCTCCATAGGTAAACATTTCTCACAAGTGGTCTCTCCAGAGATGACTCTGGATTTCCCCTATTCCTTTTCCAGGAGGCAATCCCACCATAAAGTCATGGATCTAGATACACAAAACTTTAGTGTTTAAGTTTATAAGCAGGACAAAAATTATTTCCCTAAGCTTTCTTGGAAAAAACACCTATCTTTGGTGTTGCTGTGCAGTGAATGAAGTTTTCAGTGACACACCTAACCCAGCCTTTGGAAAGTGCTGGACAAAGCTCCTCTGTGAGCCCCCTACTCCTCACACACACACACATCAGTGGACCTGTCTTTCAGTGGGTCAAACTTTAGCTATGCATTTAATTTCAGCTTTGGTGACAGAAGTTGTCAATCTGTCTGAAAAAAAAAGAAAAAAAGATATATAATAACAACTTCAACAGAACTGGTGACTGAAAAGCTCAAGGACCAGGCATTGGTCTACCACGTATCAGTCACACACAAACCTTCCAAAAAACTCAAAATTTTGAAGTATAAGGAAAAAAATAAAATTATGATTTTGTTTAAACTTTATATTTGTGTATTCTAAAATTACTCAAAGGATTTTCATTAAATCTTCCCCAGTAAGTTTCCTGTTCTGAGTCCAGATTATACATTAGATGCTGTCCTAACAAAGGTATCAGCAGGCCAAAATCCCTCTTGCTATACAAAAGCAATAAACACATGTTAAAAGACTGTCATTAGACTGTGGACTCTCACAGGCAGAAACTTTGTCTGGATTTAGGTTTTTAAAATTATGAATTGAGCAAAGCTCTTATCTGGATCAAGGTCTGCTGACACAACCATAAAATTAATTGGTGGTTTTACAGGACCAGGTCCAATCCTGATTCCATTGAAGTCAATGGCATTTCAGCAATAATAGAAGCAAGTCAAAATTTCTCCTGAGTCACTGTAGCCTCCATAATTGTTTAACATTTGAAGAGTAAAATTTAGCAGATTAAAGAATGCGCAGCCTGGGCCAGACCCCAAAAGCATGCAGCATTCACATCAGAAACCAAGTTCTTCCTTAGCAGCAGTCATGGAATACGAATATAACATCTGATCTTCAAATCAAAAGTAACAGCAGAGGTCTGGCTTATAAAAGGAAAGAAAAAGAAACCAAAGGACTTTATAAAGGGGGGGGGAATGGATTTGCGCTGTAACAAGCTTTATTTCTTGAGCTTTTTGAATGTGACACAAACGAACTGCATTACTGCACATCACCAAATCAGCCTGAGCACATTCAAACTGCAAAGCAAATCTCAACCTAGGCAAAATCCCTAATGAAGTCCCCGCAGGGCAGACTTTTTTCTACTCTGCCTTTGAAAATGATGAATGGTAAAGTGGGGAAGAGTGCCATGTTCACATCCCACTGGCTCCTGAGTCAGAAACAGAGCACATCAGATCTTTATCTGATGCAGCAAATAATCCCCAAGCATATCTCAGTATGTCACTGCTGATGATGCCCTTTTAGCATGTCACTTCAACATAGTATTCTCAGATCAACTGAAGACACTGAACCTTTTCACACCTCCATATCATTATCACGGCTAGTTCCAGAAACATTCAGGGCTGCAACGACTGGGGAGCTACATAAATGCAAAGAAATTAATCTGAAGACATTCAAACTGAACATGCCCTGCACTTGCTTGCTGGGTAGGATTTGGATTTGTGATGCAGTTATGCCATTTAACAACTACCCACTGTGGACAGTGCAGTGCTCAATGTCTCTCCCACCCCACCCTGCAGCTGATTCCCCCCCCCTGAGCATTAGTGTTTGCCCACAAAGGCAACAAGCCAGTTCAGGAAGCTAAACCAGCAGAGAAGCAACCCTGCAAAAAAAGCAACTCCAAGCTTTCTTCTGTGGCTTTGCTTCCCTAAATTAGCCTTCTGACAGGTCAGACGAGTACTGCTGTTGCAGCAAGGAAGGAAACAGAAGCACACAGCGGAATCAGGGAACCAGGACTGGCCTTTCTGGAATGAGGCTTCTGCAAGGTGTCAGATCACCTTGGCTGCCTCTTCAAGCAGCACCTCCAATCCCCTGGCTTTGTAAGAACACAAAATTCTTTAACTAGGGGAAAGCAATTATGACATTAAATTAAGATCTGAGGAGGATCTCGCTTTACCAAAGCTTAGCTTTATACACACATACACATGCACACACACATATATATATAATTCAGGTAGGAGATATTTTTGCATTTTCCTGTCCCAGGAACGTAGTGAGAATCCAAGTTCAGCACAGAATTGCACACAAGATAAAGAGATCACTGAGAGTTTTCTCTCCTATAAAATGATCCTCAGCCTTAGTAAGCATCTGGAATGAAGTCCTTTGAGGAAAGTCAAAGACCTGAGGAAAAGTGTAGCCTCTATCCCACAGAGCACTATCAGCAGGTGATCTCTCTTTGGTGACAGGTGTTCGAATCTGTGACATTCTGGTTTAAAAAACAGACTGAGATTTAAAAAGACCACAATAGCTGCATTTTCTCACAGAGCTTTTCCCCATATTACCTGTGTTAAATGTGTGGATTCACCTATCAATTCTTCCTTCACCAGTACCCACATCTCAGAAGACCTTTATTTTCTGCAAAGTCCTTCATATCTTGCTGAGTGGGTTGCAGTTTATGCTCTCATCCTCAGCCTGAGGGGAACCATTTACAGTACTCAGCTTTCAGCAAGGCTGCTATCCAAATTCAGAGAGAGACTATCTGCAGAGGTGAAGTAGATGAGTTTCTAGGGAAATTTTCCTAAGTAACTGAAGTTTCAGGGCTTTTGTTGGACCTTCGTCTTTCACACAGAAGGATTCCACAATTATGAAGTTGTCTCCTACAGTACAGTGCAGGAAAAAGCATTTATGCTTCATCTTCCACCTCCTTCCAAAAATTCCTCAGGCCAGCTCAAAATTGCACTTCCTCATGACCTGACACTTCATCATAATCCAACCTAAGCTTTCTTCTGACCCATTCAAACCAATTCATTCTTGTCCTCTATTTCTAAGACTTTTTCTCTCCTTGCTATTAAACTTCAACACACTGACAGAGACCAAAAGCATACTCTCTGTTTTCATTCTGCACACTAAATAAGCCAAGACTTTTAGACTTCACCATTTGATAGTCTTCTTCACCCTTCTGATCATCCCATTAAGCCCTTTCTGCACCTGTTTAAGTTTCAATTCATCTTCTTTAACACAAGTGACCAACTGTACTTTGCATTCAGACTGGATCCTACCAGAGTCATAGGCAGCGGCACCAATTGAGCTCTTCCTGAGCCCCATGCATAAACATTTTGGGTACTTTAGATCAACAAGTCCTTTCTGTGAGGCTGCCTTCTGTCTGCCTTCCCAATTTTGCAACAATTTCAGTGACACCCTACTACTTTTTTTATGGCAAGATGTTTAATGTCCCTAATAAAAGCAGGGAATAAAACCAGTCCAAGGACCAATCCATAAAAACTCCACTAATAGCTCCACTCTCCACTAAGCTCCACTCAGTCTAATACTTTTCAACACACCTCACTGCTGTCTTCTCTTAATTTTTTCACCATCTATTACACAAATGTTCTACTGACACCCATTTTACCCACTGTAGCGAATGCTCTCTTCTGTGGGTCATACCTAACACAGCCTTGCAGATTAGCACAACCGTATTTCCTGTTTCTAGAAAATCCTACTCAAAATAAAATACTAGGCTTGCCTGAAACTATTTATCCAGCTTCAATAAACTCATCTTGCACATACTTTCAGGTCATCCTCTACTCTTGCATTTAAAACTGCGCTCCTACGCCCCAGGCACAATCCCCGTCAAGCTGATAACCCTCCAGCTTCCTAGGTCGTGCCCCAGCCAGACACAAACCACACAGCTATGGATGACAAACACACAAGGCCTGCATTGCCTTGGAAGGAAGTAAACCCTCCCTCTCCCAGGCTTGCTCCCACTTTTGCACTGTGTCTTGCAGTGACCTAGGAGGGGCTCACAGTGGCTTCATCTTATGCTTCATCTTCCTTTCTGCTTGGCCCAGTTATTTTCCAGTTCCCCACTTCAGTTCACCAAGTAGCAAGAGAAATGCTTGTGACAGCAGAAGGGATGAGATTTATGGGTGGAGGGAAAATAGCCTCTTCTTTTAACAGTGATGTTAAAAGTGCCCCGGCTCCCTTTGTTCATCACACAACACGAAATCTCCCAGCCCCACGTTACCACCAAGGAGTCTATCAGAAACACCAGCTAACTCAGTTAGCAGGCGTGTTCTGACCATATTGCATTTACACTCCCACCTGAACGCACCGTATTTGTAAAAACTCCTGTTTCCTTTCCAATTATATAACTTAAAAATTTTTGCTTTATATTTTAGTGTATATTTCAGGGTCTCAGTCAGATTTATTGTAGCAATTCCCATTTTAACCCAGTACTTTTACACCTCTTAAGGTGTGTTTTTCTACAGCCTGCCCATCTCCCATTCCTCACAGACCCTGTTTCGGCCTGTTAGTCTCCAGATGTTTGCCAGCAGTTTCACCCTTGCTGGGATACCATTTTTATGGGATTTCTGCATCTCTGACAAGGCTTCACGTTTCTTTCACATTCAGAACTATAAGCATCTTTTTTGAACTGGGCCTCTTCAGACCTCAAAGTGTGCCCTTTAGAATTAGCTACAGGCCTCCTTCTTGCAACTCATCTGCTTAAAGCAGATTTACTCAGGAAGACACAAATCACTGTTTCTGCTAAAAGACACCACTGGGTTTTTGATCACAGGAGTGCCAGGTTCTCCTGAGCAACACTGCTCATGTGGAAAGCCTGACCACTCTTGGGAGACCAGACATCCAGGAACTGCCCTCTGCCCCTTCACCATTTGTACCATTTACCAAAAAGCACTTTATTATTTTATAAACAAGTAGAAGGATGTTAAACCTGCTGGTGTAACAATTACGCCTCCTGGGATCTGACCGTTCTCAGCCTAGAAAGTGTGCACTTTCACACAGGGAAATTGCATTTAATTCTCCCTTTAGAGGGAGTTGTGTGCTGCAACTGTCCTGCTTCCAGGCTCATCTCACCCACAGGTACCTGTGTGTACACTGACAGATAATCCAGATTATTAAAAAAACCCCAATGAATCTGAGGCCTATTCAGTTGCTTTAGATCAGAGGTGTTTAACACTAACAGGAAAGTGTGAATAACACTGCAGGGTAATTTATTTATCTATCCTATTCTGAGATATCTGCAGTGACTGTATACTTGACCCAAATACTGTTCCCAACATGCACCTTCAACCTGTTTTTTCTTCACGTTGTTTCTGTGCACCTTGACCTACCATTTGAAGGGCTGAACAATTCCCTTCCCTTATTTGCACAGGAGCATAAAAGATATTTTTAGAATGCAGCTAAACAAATCCTTACCTACACGAACCAATTTTCAGTAAATTATGAAAATTGTCCCTTTTTTGTCAAAAAACAAAATCTGTTTGAACATCTTTGTAGCCACATAGTCCTTCCAGGACTGTGGAGACCCAAACAAAAGTACAAAGCACTGCAGGTGCAGCCTGGCTAGGACAATAAAGCGGCATATCATCACCTCCCTGCACTCTTACTGGGAAAACATGTTTCTTCAAGGACAGTACTCTTTCTTTCTCTGTCTCCTCCACCCTCTCCCCAGTAGTTTTAAGAGCAAAAGGCAGGTTTAGTGTCCCAA
This sequence comes from Melopsittacus undulatus, assembly GCF_012275295.1. NCBI lineage: Eukaryota > Metazoa > Chordata > Aves > Psittaciformes > Psittaculidae > Melopsittacus > Melopsittacus undulatus. Next base: position 17,920,816 of record NC_047528.1, on the reverse strand, counting down.
AAACATTTGGACAAACAAGTTTTCAGCTGATTTTTTGAAGGACAGCAATTTATTACCCTGTTATAAGCAGTCCTAAATCTCACTTTGCTGCACACACCCTGTAAGTCTGAAACCCAGAGGTGAGGAGCGTCCCTCCCTGACTAAGATCTGGGCTCTTTGGCTCTTTCCCAGCTGCTCTGTGGGAACATGAAGCCTCTCCCTCTTCAATCCTCTCCCCCCTCCTTCCAAGCACTGCTAGCCCTCTTCCCCTTCCCCAGCAACTCCACCATATGCACTCCTGCCTTCCTCATCCCTCTCTGCACAGCTCCCCTTGTAGCTGCTCCAGATCTGCCAACTCCCAATTTCTTTCTGAGCATCCAGCTTGAGCTGCCTTCTGCCACCTGCCAAGAATGCAAGGAGCAATGGAGACACCAGCATCACTGTCTGCTGTAAATATTTCCAAGAGCAACATTACAGGGCAGCATGAGGATGGGACAGCACATGAAAGTCCTAGGACTTATCAGAAAGACCTCCCTCACTCCATGACATGGCATGAAGGAGCATAGTTAAGACATATTTGCTAACTTTTGCCAGAGATGTTGGCAAGAGCCATTTGGCACTCTGGAAGGATCATAGAATCATAGAATAGTTAGAGTTGGAAAGGACCTTAAGATCATTTAGTTCCAACCCCCTGCCATGGGCAGGGACACCTCACACCACACCTTATCACCCAAGGCTTCATCCAGCCTGGCCTCTGTTATAATGTGAAAAGCATCTCCATTTAACTGCACAAGCTCTGAACTGAACAAATATCACTTCAAAACATGAGATCAATGTGATATGCCTGTTTCAGCACTCTGTTTTGCTTTTGAGTATTTCCTAATTCTGTCAATAAAAAGCTACAAGGAGCATCTAAACTTAAAAGGGTATTTGTGTCTTGTCTTGACACCCTTCGGGTCCTAACTGTAGTTTCCTCTTCTCCAGTGACAAGCACAGTAGCTGTTGTGAAACATGATGCACCACAGCTGCAGGCTGCAAGGCTAAGGCAAGGTAAAGGGAGAGCAGGAACAGAGCAAGATAGGAGGGAAAGGTGTCACTAACCAGCCTTCAAGACATCCCTACATAGCTACCACTGGCTTCCATGCAGTACCATATACATGTACCTTCAGCTTTCTCTGGCTAAATCTGTGGGATGAGGAGGAACCTGACAACAGCCACCCTATGTTATACATCATTGCCTGAGAGCAGCAGGAGTGTCACTGTGCTCTTTTAACCAGAAAATGCAGTAGGAACTGCTATAACAGTAGCAAGTTGGGAAGAGGCTGTCAAGCATCTAATCTAGGAGGAAAGCAGCACTTTGAGAAGGCCAATGGGAACATGTCTGATGAAGATATGCTGAAACTGTCTTTACTGTTGCCTTTCATGAAAATTGGCAGCAATCACCCATCCTGGCTGCTCTGCTTCACCATATGTCACATCTACACTGGCACCACAAATATGCTGGGAAAAATCTTCCTGTGCCAAATGTCTCAAGCACAAATATAGAAGGATAGAAGTCTTTTAGGATGCTGATTTGATTCACACCTAACATATTTTCATGCAGCAATTTGAATATAAATATGATAGTGTCGTAGACACAGGGCATCCATTCTGGCAGCATCAAGTGCTGCAATACTGAATGCTTGCAGAAACACACCTGTTTAGATCCAAAATGCTAGGTATTTCTTAGGCTGCTAAGAAAATAGTTTCCCACCTTAGACAACATGTTTACAGCCTCTTAAGTGTACCTGCTCCATGACAAAGCTGGTGCTATTGACAGCCCTGAGTGCAAAAACCAAGACACTGGGACTCAACTCCTGGTACAGGCAGCACAAGGACAGATTGCTGGCACTAAAGAACAGTTCAACTCAAGTGACTGCTCCACTTAATTCAGGTGAAAAACTTGAACCTCAGTTTATCATATATCAGTCTCAAAACTAATTCCAGTTAAACTGATCTTCTCTCTCTCCAGAAAGGTAATTCTGTGTTGGATTGTGCTTGCTTCTGGTTCAAACCACAACATGTATTCCCATCACAGGACTTTATTTTTAATTAATTCCATTTTCTTGACCAAAACCAAAACAAAACACTGTCACTTAAAAATGTCCAGCCAATTCTCATGAAAATCTGCTCTGAGGCCTGCTTATCTCAGTGTTTCTATGAGAGCTGACAGTTGCTGAAATATAGGCACTAGGATTGCTAGTGTTGACAAGGCTTTAAAGCATCATCACACTGAGTAGCCATTAGAGGTTATATTTCATTTGAAGTAATGTAATTCAATTACCATCACTCTTTAGTAAGTCACATCTCTGGATGCTGACAATAATCCATATCATCCATCAGATTTTAACCTGAACTTTTCATTCTGGCCCTGTAGACTGCCAGTTCTCCATTATGAATGGTTTTATATTTTTAATGTCATTTCTTAGGGAAAAAAAGGTTATCCAATTATATTATACATCCATCTGCCCGCCTGTCCTTCCCTAGCTTTTCAACCAGTTTCAATCAGGAGGCAAAGGTCGTTAAGAAAATTAAGTTCCTATCAGTTTTGCAACTAATCAGAGGCAGAGTAAAGAAGACATTTGCACATCCCAGTTGGGAGTGGTGAGCTATGCAATCCCTGCAAAATGAGAATCTAGTGTGCAGGGACAGTTAACACTGTCTCTTTCTCATGCGAGAAACACAAAAGCCTGAGAAATTTGTGTTACAGCAGGGACTGAAAGTCAGGGAGACCCATGTCTTAGACTGTGAGACACAAAATCCTAGGAAAGCAGGCTCTCTTAGAACTGCTGTTCATGAAACAACTATTTTGTTAATACAGTAAGCTTAGTAATTTACAAATAATTTCTTGTGCATATTTCCTCAACAAAGAATGTTTTGAGTAATTCACTCCGACAGTCAACCATATTGCAAACACAAAATATAAACTGCACAGAAAAGTGAGGTAACATTTGTTTTTCAAAATCTATGCATTTGAGTTCTGTCAATACCCACATTTTCTTTTTCTGAATATCTGAAGTACAGAGTAACTGGTTTTCTATGTTTATCTGTTTAAATTACTACTCTTATTGATGATTATCAACATTACTGATTCATATTACTGTTGCTGTTCTGCCTTCTTGCTGCCTGAGCTATAAAAGTACTTGTGACTTCACCAGTTCTTTATACCATTCATTAGCAGCGCAAAGACTGTGACTTACGACAACTTACTCCTCACAGGCAACTTGGTCACATTTGTCATTGTATTCATTTGCTTTCTCTCTTCTTCTCCATCTTTCCAACCTTTTCCTCCTCCATACTGCCATTTAGTAAAGGCTTTTTGTTGGCCTTTCCTGCTCACTGGTTCTCACCATCTCTGCATCTCCCCTTCTCCCATGTCCACACATTCTCCATCCCAGCCTTGACCTTCATCCTACCACCTCTTCTTCTGCCTCCCACGTACACTGTCATGATCTGTATCTCCTGGCTTACTCCCCTAGCTGGCTCTTGACTCAGAAGACAGTCTCCTTCTCCTCTCTATCTTCCCTTTCTCACACAAAATATTACTAGGAAGGGATCAGTGAACCTGCACAACCCTATAAAAACACTTCTGCTGTCCTTCCTGATCTTACTTCCTCATGTTCCACCATGGATCATGTATATGGAAGCTGAACTTCCCTCTTTCTCTGTTTTCACCTGTCCATTCATCTCATTTCCGCTCACCCTCACTGCTGCCCCACTCAGTTTCCTCCCCACCCTTTTCCCAGTTACAATTACTCCCCTCTGATACAGGTACCTTCAGCCACACTCTTACACTTCACCTAAAGCCTCTTTGCAAAATTTCCACAATCAGTTGACTATTGCCACCTTCTCCACCATGTTTCTACTGAACCCCAGTGGATACACAGCCTCCCTTCACTCTAGGCACTTGCTTAATTTTCAAACCTGCCATCCTCTTCCTCAAATATAACTTGTTCTCAAGTCCTTGTCAACTTTGGAGGTTGATACATTGCTAGCAGAAGAGGCAGCCTGCCCATTACTATTTGGGGAGTTGCCTGCTTGATTTCCACAGATTTCAGATTCTCCCTGCACATGATGACCTGATGATGATACTCAGGGTGTGAACCCCAGTGTAATACATCAGATGTCTCAACTATTGCCAGGTAAGGGTCACACACACACACACCCTTCTGCCACAGGACAGGCCATGTTGCTAAGAACAGTCAGACATCAGCTGCAGGTAGGCTGGTTAGCCAGCCTAACTACCATGTCTAAAAGTGGTAGTTTTATTCCTTCCTCACCCCCGTTACTCTCTCCCGCTGCCATCATCCCTCAGAGACCACCAGCTAAACTTTCAGGACAAAACCACCAACTTTTTCCCTCGTTCATATACCTTTTTACAACTTTTATCCACTCCTATTTCTCATTTTCTCATCCACATATGCCTACTACTTTTGTTAGTTCCTAGAAAGCTCTCTGCCTACACACAAAAGGTCTCACCTTAGGTCTTTACTGAAAGGACAACCTGGAGTAGGGTATGTGTCTGTTCCCCTTAACTCAGGGGACATTAGAGAATTCAAAAAGGAAATTGGGCAATTATTAGAGGACCCTATCGGAGTCTCAGAAAGATTAGATCCGTTTCTGGGACCTAATATTTATACCTGGGATGAGTTAACAGCAATCTTGAATATTCAGGGGACTGGAGCACCTCCCATATGAAGACAGGCTGAGAAAGTTGGCGCTGTTCAGCCTGGAGAAGAGAAGGTTGCGTGGAGACCTCTTAGCAGCCTTCCAGTATCTGAAGGGGGCCTACAGGGATGCTGGTGAAGGATTCATTAGGGACTGTAGTGATAGGACAAGGGGTAACTGGTTGAAACTTAAACAGCAGAGGTTTAGATTGGATATAAGGAAGAAATTCTTTACTGTTAGGGTGGTGAGGTACTGGAATGAGTTGCCCAGGGAGGTTGTGAATGCTCCATCCCTGGCAGTGTTCAAGGCCAGGTTGGATTAAGCCTTGGGTGATATGGTTTAGTGTGAGGTGTCCCTGCGCATGGCAGGGGGGGTTGGAACTAGATGATCTTAAGGTCCTTTCCAACCCTAACTATTCTATGATTCTATGATACTTCCTTTAGTCTTCAGTGACCAGCTCTGACCACCAGTTTCCATTGCTTATACCTAAATTGTTGTTTATCCGCATTATTACTCATTCCTTATGTTGTCACCTTTTCATTCTCCCATATCTGTTAGGCCACCCACAGGGTTTTGCTTTGAATTAGACTGCAAGATATTTAGAACAGAAACAGTGCTAATAAAACATCTAATGCAATGAGAGCTTGTAGGAGCTGCCAAGTATTTTTCCCATAGAATATAAGGATCACAACTGCCCAAGGCTATCAGGAACTTACCGAGCCATACAGTTCCCCTTTCTCATTCATTCCAAGGTAGAGTCCACTGTCGACTCCTCGGATGCTGACCAAGCCCACTGCTATACTGATAAATTCCAGTATACCTATAAAAAGCAGGAAAAACAAACAATGCACATATTGTTTCCACTGAAAGACTTTCTTTCTGATCCTGGAGCAACAGCAGCTCTTTTCACAGGTGTTTTCCCATTTTCAGAGTTGTTTGGAGGAAGATGAGGAACAAATGGATCTATCTTCAATTACAATAGTTGACCGGTGAAGTTCTTTGAGTCTCTGCTAGAATGATGCATTGCAGACAGCATGAATATACCAAATTAAAAAATTACTCTCAGTCCTTCTCACCATTTCTAAACACAGATCTAAATGTCAGTCATATTCTGGTTTGCACAACAAGTCATACATGCAAAGAAAAAGCAGTATTTAAGAACCTGTGAAATTTGTCTTGCAAAATAAATTCTGAAAAAATACATTTGAATCAGAATTATCAGATAAAAATCATTACACATGCAACCAAAAGATCTACTTCCAGGCATCAGGAATATGAGGAAATATTTACTCACAGTATAACCTTCCAGAGGCTTGAGAACTGAAAATCCTTAGTATAGTCTCACACATTTCTGTCTAGATAGTAACTGTTCCCTTTGGTGTGTTATTTTTAACTGATCTCAAATTTGAAAATTAATATATTCTAAACCTAAGTAATAGTGTATAAATGATTAATTCTTCCCATACACATAATAACAAGCTCACATGAACATTTGTGCACTAGAGACAAGAATGTTTTGCAGAGAAGCCCTGCTTCTACAAAGCTCCTAGGTTCAGCATCATGCGCATGGTACAGCAAGTGTCTGTATCAAAAAGAAGGTCTGAGGTTTTTTTTTGGCATCCTTCTCTCCTCAATGAGGATGCTACCAGCCAAGCCTTGCATAAGCCTACAAGTCCTGTGGAAAAAATGGAAACTGCTTCCTATGTGGGAATGCTTGTTTAGGACTGTAATGATTCCACAGGAGTTAGCCAGCAATGTTCAGAAGCACACTCCTGTGTTACGCTACTTTCTGAGCCACAAAATAAAGCCTAGAGTAGCATTTTCAATATGTTTTTGTGAATTTGCATGTCTAAGCACACCATGTAACTATTTTTAAAGCTTAATAGAAACTATATTTAGATTAAATAATAAAACAGCCATGCAGTATTTGTTGAGTCTCACATGGCCACTAAAAAAGCACTTTCATGGGTTTTTTTTAACAATTAATTTGGCATCTCCCTCAAAATAGTTGTGCAGTAATCAATAACAGGCATGAATCACATAAATCCAACACAACACAAGTTGAAGCCAATAGGGAAAATTTATGGACAAGCTAATGCAAAGATGAAATGTATTCCCTGTAAGTGACTATTGATCATTACCTTATATATTATTCAGTACTACAAACACCATATTCTTACTGTTTTGATAACCCTGGTTTTAGGCCTGGACATCTTAAATTATTCTCTACATATGCACAAATAAAATATACTGGGAGGAAATATTTAGTAATTAAGGATTTTTTTTTTAAGTAATAAAATGTGGTAGCATGCTGTTCAGCTGGTGTATGTAGTACTTCAGATACAATCAATCCATTGAAACTATTTAAACATTCCCATTATATCTGGACATGCAATACTTCCAGATTTCTTACTCAGGCTTTTTCTGTAAAGCTTTTACCAAACTATCATATTACCTGATACATATTACCAAGAAATTTTAGCTGAGGTTAAATCTTATGTGAAGTGTGTATTATCCCATACTGTAGCTAAGTTAGGAAGTCTGGCATCTTTCACCTCAGTATAAATGTAGTCTTTAAAAGCTGTCCTCATTTCAAATATTTGGGTGCATGCTGCTTAGCATATCAAAAGAACACAAAAAGCATTGTCACATCTTATTGTAAGTGCAGAAAATTTATTTACAGTACTTGGCAAAGAGCATGCCCCTGCCCAAGGCAGGGGGGTTGAAACGAGATGATCTTTAAAGTCCCTTCCAACCCAAACCATTCTATGATTGTATGATCTTTGAGATCAGACTAGAAACTTCTTAATTTGAAATATTCAAAAGCCTATTCACAGCAAGTTGTGTGTGCCATGCTTTTAAGTCCTTCAAGAGATTATCTGAGGCCAAGCATGCAGTCTTACACAAATCTTGCCAGTTTAAGGACTGCATGATGTGGCCCAACACTCCAGTGAATATTTTCGCTGCATGGTTTCTGCAATGTACAGATGGCACTTAGGACCTGAACCAGATATTAAAATAGATATTCCTATTCAAAATGAGGATGGACCAAACAAAAATCAGGACAGCTGCAAACTTTAGAAGCTCAGGCCCTATTTATAAGAAATGGGGAAGAAAAAAAAAAGTAGAGATAAAATAACTGTCTCAGTACATAGGATGCAGAATATCTTCTTGTCAGACACTGGTTTCTTTAATGAAAGATCTACTTCTCCACAAAGGGGTTAGGAAGAAACTTTTGGGGAAAGTTATTCTTTACATGTCCCCATCAGCCCTTCACACACCTTCCTCCACATGACGCAGCTTTGACAATGATGAATGGCAGCAGGGCACCAGTGTGGCCATGAAGGCAGCCCTGCTGTCCTGCCAGGCTCACAGGAGAGAGGAGGTGGGTCGCTTACACAGTGTGAAATTTTGACTTCCACCTAGTCTAGCTCTGGTGAGCAACAGACCTACAACAGCATTTGCCTTGGCTTTAAGCAGCGGACATCTCTGCAGCTACACATCTTTTTGTTGTTGCTGTTCCGCCCTTTGCACATTTTTGTCTTTGGCTATATATAGGCTCTCTTTGTATTGCTAGATTGAAAGAGTTTAGCTTCCGCTGAGCACCCTAACATACCATACAAGACAACGAATACAGTAAACGAGCATCTCTGCCAGCCACTTCTTTGTACGACTTCCAGGGGAAGAGGAGAGAAAGACAACGGCGAGGGCCCGCAGGCGGAGCGGGTCTCTGGGGCTGTGCTGCCGTGTGTTCGAGAGGCAGCCATCCACCCGGGGGAGAGCAGAGGGGAGAGGGCCGCACAGCCCCTCGCGACTGGGAAGCTGCGGGAAGCCAGCCCGGGGCCGGGGCTTCCCCGGCGAATCCCCCCCACCCCGGCGGCTGCGGCGCTCGGCCGCTCAGAGCGCGCCGCGGGGACACGTCCCGCCGCTCGCAGCTGCCACCGCTCCGCCAGCTCCTCCACAGGATGCCAATTAAGAGGCGGGAGTGCAGACAGCCACGGCCCCCCAGGAGGCTCTTCCAGCGCCTTCGCCCCCCCAGCCGCTCGCATCCCCTCCGCAACGCTCAATAGCAGAAGAGACTGTGGGAGCTGCTCCAAAACCTGGCCCCTCGATTCCCACACCCGGGGGCCAGAGCCCTCTGCATGCATCACCTCCCCCTCTCGCCCTGGTCTGCCGGCTCTCCCCGCAGACAGAACGGGTTGAGGATGAGGGAGGTGTGGAGGGTGCAGCCCCGGCTCCCGGCATCCAGCAGCAGAAGGGCCCTCCGGCCGGAGCTGAACCCCGTGCCCTGCCCGGCGTTGCCAGCCAGAGGGCCGGAGCGGGCAGGGCGTGCTGGAGAGGCGGGAGGGCGGGCGGCTGCGCGGCTCCCGCGGATGATGAACGCAGCGGTTCCTTGTAGCAGCAAGTCCCGGGGAGCGGAGGTCACCTGCTGACAAGCTTTTTTTTCCTTCCTTTTCCTGCATGCTCCTATTTTTTTAATGCTGTGCATGCAGTACTTGTGCTGACGCACAGAGACACGCCTCTCCACTGTTACAGAGTTCCTGAATTTACAATGACTCCACTGTCTTAGCAAATGCCCTAGACTAAAGGAGACTGCCTCAAAAATCTTTCCCTTGTGACCCGGGTGAGATAAAGCTTTGATCACCTGCGATCACATTACGGGGGGGACCGAGCCGGGCTCTCCCGAGGAGCTTTTCTTTGAGAGATGGACATCTTGCTGCAGGAATTGCGAAATGCCAGGGCTCCCAGAACCGGGCGAGTATAGACACACAATATGGCTCGGCTTATTGTATGCAATAGGCACACATCCAACATAGCATCACAAAAGAATTACTCTTATCTGATGTCTCTCCAGAGGTGTGTGTGCGCGTGTGTGTGCGCGTGTGTGTGCGCGTGTGTGAGGGGAGGGGGATTCCCACAGGGCAGCGCTCAGGGAGGAGTTTACTCGCAGCCCCCGGGATTTTCTCTTTGTCCTCCTTATTCCTGGAGGAAAACTTCTGCTGACTAGCTCCCCCAGATCTCCCTCCCCCTTCCCCCCCCCCCCCCCCCCCCCCCCCCCCATGCAGGTTTCCCGCACACGCTGAGAGGAGAACAAGTCAGCCCGGGCTCCCCCAGGTAGCTCCCGAGTTGGGATGCCGACCTTCCCAGGATCATCGGAAGACCTTCCTATCACCAAAACCAAAACAGCATCAGCTATTCGGTGACCTCCCGGCAAACACAACAGCAATGTCATGGCACCCATATAAAAGCACCGTGATGCCCTCCCCGCCCCCAAACAAGCCGGGAGTCCCAACGCATGCCGTGACTTTGCCCTGCCCCGTCTGCTCGACCCTGCACAGAGTAGGGGCATCACCGGTGCTCTCTGTGGGAGAGGAGTTATCACAGGGGTGCGTCCTGGGGAGGAGAGGGCGAACAAACCGGGAAGAAAAAAAGACAAAATACATCTATTTAAAGCCAAGGCGCTGCAAGGGAATTGTCAGCTCCTACAACTGCGGCTGGAAAGCCATTTGTAAAAATAGACGCCGCGAATAACGTGGTTGCTGCCGCCTTGTGAAGGGAGCAGCTGGCGGCCATCCCCCGGGACTATCGGCCCCCCCAGCCCCTGCTGCCGGTGCGCACAGCGCCGTGGCAGCCCTACACCTGCCGCCGGCCCCGCTCCACGCCCGCTCTGTGTGCCCACACCCGCAGCGGCAAACCTGCGGCTGTGCTACAGCGTCTGCCTGTGTGTGTCAAGCAAAATGCCTGGATGCGAAAACTCCCCCACTCCCCTCCTTGCGCGGCTGCCTCAAACACTTTCCGCACTTTCTCTCGCCAGCACGCGTGGATGTTGCGCCCCCGGGACAGCCTCGACCCCCTCAAACTCCGCAGGAGACAGAGCCTGGGAGCAGTGTGAGGATGTTCGGGCGCAGCGGCAGTCAGGGTTGGAGTATAAACCCGCGCCCATGCGAGCCTCAGCGCTCTGCTTCCCTCCCCCCCGCGTCCCTTTCCTTCTGCGCCCTTTGGAGATCGTCTGCTACCATACCGGCGTTATCTAAACAGCTTCACAAAGCAATAAAATACAGCTTCGATATCGTTCAACATCTGGCATTAAAATACGAAGACAGAAAAAAAAATCACCACAGGACTTTGTTTTTACGACCGAATCTAAGTGCTGTCAGGTTTGTTCTCTCACAAGTTAACTCCTTCCAACAGCTGGGAGCGTGGCGAGCTAACCTGGCATGTTTTCCTCACCCCTCCTTAAAAAAAAACCTCAACAATAACCCAAAGAATCAGCTTATTCAGGCTGGTTTAGTTACTTTCGTGCATTCTGTCTGCAGGGCCTTAAAGAGGCTCCCTGGTAACAGGAGCTCCAGGCCCGCTTGCCTCGGGTGTGGGGTTCCCGGGTGAGCGGGCACAGGCTCTGGAGAGCGGCTGGAGCCACGAGCCCTCCAGTCCTGGCTGCTGACTCACAAATAGCGTCCCCTGGAAATGAGATCCAGGGAACGCTCTTGCGAACTCCCTGCCAGCAGGACACGCCACCCAGCTCGGGAAAGGCAGCGTTTAGCGCAGGCTACCCGGCGGGTTTCGGGTGAGTACGGACCCCACCTGCGCTCCCTCCTTCCCGGGGCGCCGGGCACCGATCGCTGGGTGCAGGTCGGCGGACGCTCCCGGTGAAGCCGCGCCGAGAAGCGAACTAGGCTGGGTTTGCATTTCGAGCAGTTACTAGGGCAGGTAATCGGCAAACGAAAGAAAAGCCCTTGTTAATTTGCGTACAGGACGACAGCCACTCCCTTCAGGAAACTCGGTGAATTTTAAATTGTAGGGATTAATGATTAAACCCCTTTAAACTCGCGAAATCAAATCATCCATCAGAAACGTCCCAAGCAAAAATGCCACTGCCGCCACCAGCGCCTCCCGGTACGAGCCTGCTCTGAAGCAGAACTTGGGGCTACACAGCATCGCTACCCCAGCGTGGAGACTCCGGCGGGGCTCCCGCCCAGCAGCTGTTGTTCACCCGCAACCGCGGACACATCCGTGTTCCCCTCCACGGCTCAGCCAGCAGCACCCCCCACACGTCCCCGCAAACCCCACCGTCCCCCCGCCCGCAGTTCTGTCCCCGTATTTCATCACATGGCTACTAAAGGGTTAAGGATAATACCTACCAAATCTGCTGTGGTCTTGCCTGGTTCCCTGGATAGTACCATTGGGGAAGATTTCTAAATGAAATCCAGTCCTGCAGTATAGCTGCCTCCGCCTGAGGATCCCCTTTAAATGGTCCAAGTCCGTGACCGCAGGGCCCCTGGGCAGCCCACCTGCCTCAGACTGACCCAGGTGGTCACTTAACAAAACCGGGCTATCCACCGGCAAAACGGGCACATTCCCAAAGGGTACTGCATCCTGCACACCGAAATAGTTCCCAACTTCACCTAAGGGAGCCATCAGAAGATTCTGCTTTTAGAGAATAAGGATAAACAATAATGATGGTGCCAAACCCAGGAGATATAAGATTAGGTATATTCCACTCCTCTCCCCTCCCTAGCGCAGTTACAGAGAAAATGTTCTTTCTTCAATCCATTAAACGCATAAATAAAAGTAATATTCTGTTTTGACTGGTACAGGTTCAAGGTCAAACCAGTTAGTCTAAGAAACCACCACTTTATACTCACACACTGACATATTTATAAACATATAGATGTGTATATCTATATAAATGCATATATCCCCAGCTCTTAGCAAGCAATACGGTCTTCAGCCCATCCAACTGTAATAAAGAAAAAAATCCGTAGTTTCTCCATTTGGTTTAAGATAAGAATGACCATAGCAACTTAAATACCTAGGCGTTATAGGGATTTTTTTTTTAAGATGCACAGGCTACGTCAGGATTTATGGATTCTGACTCCAGAAAGGCATGCGCTGTTTTTACTCTATAACAGACTGCATACATCAGCATGAATCCTGCAAAGGGGGAGGGGGTAAATCTCACGTTGTTGGCTGAGATAAATCCAAAAAAAAAGGAAAAAAGAAAAAAGAAAAAAAAAAACTTTTGACGTCCAAATCTATTATCCAGAATTCTCAGGAGGCTCAGCAGATGTCCACTGGTTTAGGATTATTGACGATCCACAAGCAAAGCAGCAACATACAAGTGCTTGTGTCTTTCTTGGCTGGCTCGGAACAGGTGTTGCTTCTGCAGGGCTCCCTGTGAAATGTTGTACTCCAGCACTGAGCTGCAGCTCTTGACTGTGGATCTCCATCCAGCACGCAGACTGGCGCAGGAAGAGGCATTGGGCTGGGTTTAAGGTAGTCCTGATTGCTGCTGGAAGGATTCTCCGAGGTCCTAGCGCTCAGCCCTACCTGCTGCAATACAGAGCCGCTTCCAGCGCCAGGCACGGCGTGGAGCGGCTCTTGCTGCTCTGCGGCAGCGCGGCGCACGCAAGCAAATAAATAAATAAGTGGGCGAAACTTTGGGGGAGGAAAAAAGCGGCGCGATGCTAAATATACCGAGCCCGCCCGCTGCGGGAAGCGGGCTCCTCGGGAGATGCCCGCATAGCCCGAGTCGCCCTTGACATTGGCGGGGGGAGCGGGGCGGGCAGCGCCCAACCAGCGGAGCCCGGCCCCGCCGCTCCGCTCTGCCCCGCCGCAGGGGAGGCGGAGGCGCGGCCGCCCCGCAGCGCGGCCCTGGTCCGTGGCTCAGGTAACTGGCTACCGCTGTCCCAGACGCGGTTGAAACTCGGCTCCGGGCAGGCAAACCGGGGGGGCGCGGGAAGTTTGGGAGCTGGGGCAGAGGGGGGTTATCGGCCACGCCGTGGTTTTCCCCTTCTCCACGCCGGCCCGCCGCAGCCCTGCCGCTCTGCCCCTGCGCGGCCCGGGGTGCAGTGCCGGGGGTGCCGCTGCGGGAGCGGGTCGTGCTGGGGCGCCTCCGCCGCCGCCCGGGGCGCTCCGGGGGCGAACCGCGGCCCCCGGCTCGGCCCAGGGCTATAAGAGCGCAGTGGAGGGGAGAGGCGGGCGGGAGGTGGCGCGGGGTGGGGGGCGGGGGAGCGGGGGTGCCTGTGCCAAGTACGTGTTGTCCCTCCACCCCCCCTAAAAAAAGAAGTTACCGCCAAGAGAGACCCGGCGAGGGGAGGAGGGGAGAGAGGATTCTTCTTAAGATGCTAAGGATTCGTGTTATGGGGGTTTTGCTGCTTTGATATAGCTGCATTAATTAGCAAAGGGACAGAAGGGCTTCCTGCCTTTGCAGAAGGTTGCTCAAGGACCCGGCACGATGCAGAGGCTTGTGTGAAGGAGAGGAACGGCTCTGGCAGCCCCTTGAGTTAAGTGCAAACCCCAAAGATAGGCTTTTTTGGGGGGATAGGGGAGTGGTGGGGAGGGGAGAGAGAGTGAGGCAGGGAGAAAAGGAGAAGAAACAGTATCTTGGGGGCTAGAGGGAGAGATTGTACGGCGTGAATGATGATGTGCATCACTGAGGTGGTGGGGCCCAGGAAGGTCACTGATGGAGACAGAGCTCGGGAGGAAAATTTTGCAAGGGGGTTAATTAAAAATAATTGACTCTCCGCATGTCCTCCTCAGTGGGCATGCGGCACAGGGGGCAGCTCTCCTCGCCTTCCCCACAACAAAAAAAGGCAGCTCAGGTCTGACTGGTGCAGCCTTTCTGCATCCCCCCCACTTGCCACGGTGACTTTACACTTGGGAGATGGGGAAGAGACTTCTAGTTTCCATGTCTAGGGGGGAAACTGCAGCAGGGAAAGGCTGTGTCTTGAACCCCCACAGACCTTTCAAGAACTGACATAGTCCATGTCAGTGGCGCATGAACCACTTCCCTTTGACTCCATCAGTCTTCGCTGCTCTTTGAAGGATGGGATGGAGAAGCTACAGAGCAGGATCCCATTGTGGTAGTTCTGTACAAACCCACAGAAAGAAACAGTTGCTGCATGTCAGTCCATCCATTTTGACGTGTAAGAGCAGACAAGCCTCCAATAAGAAGGATGAAAGCCAGTGTTCTCCGGTAAATGGTTCCATAGCATTTACCCTGTATACTGGGTTTAAGGATACTGCTTTTACACACACACTGGTTGTATCAGCATGAACATCTGCAGAATGACTTGGGAAAAACTGCAGAACTCACCATGTCAAAAATCATTATTCTTTATCAACTGGATCCCGGCAGTACCCAGAGGCCCTGTTCAGGGCTCACAGTCCTATTGTGTCGGATACTGTAGACACATGTAATAAGAGAGATGGTCTATGCCCAAAGAGCTTATGATCTTAACCCATGATGAAAGACAACAGGTGTATACCACAGACCCATGGGGGAAGGATAAGGAAAAAGCAGCCTTGAGAATAAAAAGCAACAGGCCTAGCCAATGACAAGTGTTTGGTGTCAGAAAGAAGTTTTAAGGAGATTTGAAGGAGAACAATAAAGGAACTTTATGGTTATTAATGGGAAGGGGTTTTTTCATGCATAAATTTGGCTAACTTGGAAAATAACATAAAATTGCTTGTTAGGCACTTGGACTGCTGAAAAGTGAAGGTTTGTGCCACTAGCAAAATGGAATATAGCAAAGTGACCGAAAGGCCTGCTATCTGGTGTGCTCTTGGTCCAGAAACAACTGGGAAAGAGGCTCCCAGTTCCTTTTTAGTGCTTTAAAATTTACATTTCTAGTCCCAGTGAAAAGTATTATATAGAATTTTATTTTTCCTTCTAGTGCTGCCTTGAATATTTTCCATCTTGTACTTCCCAGCAACATACCTTATGAAAAATACCTGAAGGTAAAGAAGAAAGTATTGGTACAGTTGCCTTTTTTTTTTTAAGATACTTAAACCCCACAGATTATTTGCTATATGAACTTTAGTGTTATAAAAGTGTTATCTAAGTTAAGGCTTTGATGTCTGAATTACTCATAAGTATCAAAGCCACACATGAATTATGCAGGACATCCCCAAAATTATACCCATCTGTGAGTAGGTGGTGTTCCAACCCTGCTTCACATAAAATCTATGTGTGATGTGTAATGTCAAACTTACCCCTTGCACAAGTCTGGCATTACTGATACCTGGGGCTGCATTAAAATCCTACACTTTTATCCCCAAGACACTGAGGCAGGAACATCCCTACTCCTTGCTCCCCTCCACTCGAGATGCACACCCACTTCCCTTATACCCTCCTGGAATCAAAGGCTGCATCTGCCACAGTGAGTCACCAAGAGCTTACTCATCAGCTGTATGCAGGATTTTAACTCCTGCAAGCAAAGCTGGTCAGGAGGAGCCTGCATTTCTTGGGGAGTTCCTGGCACATGTGCTCCTCACATGTACCGCACTACGGTGACACCTCTGGCAAGGCCTAGAGATTATGACTTTTTTTTTTCTTTCTTTTTTATAAACACTGATTCACTTGTACTGTGCTGAACAGTTCAGCTGTATCGGAACTTTTCACATATTGACTTTTGAATGTCATTTAAAAAAAATCAGCCTGCTATAAGGTATGATTGGGGGTTTTATTGGTTGTTGGTTTCTGTTTGGGTTTTTTTTTCATTCCTCCATGCTGTGTAATTTCACCAAAGTGCCTAACTCATTTATTTCCTAGCCTCACAGATGCAGAACAGGAAGACTTACGTTACTGAAGAGACAGGTGCTGTGACTTTCCCCTGACACACATGGCATTTGCCACTTTTACTAAGACGCTGAGTCAGCAAGCTTTTAAAAGCAGCTTTTTAATTAATTGACAATAATATAGAAAGTGATGCTATTTACAGTTTTCTTTTAAAATAAGATTTTTAGGGTACTTTGAAGCATGATTTAAACCTGGGTATGATAACAGTATTAATTCATCTCACCTCACTTAAGGCTGCTGCAATGGAGACATCAAGATCTAAACTACTTGTTCCTTAACACAGAAAAATAGGAGCAATTTTAGGGCACAAATCATCTGACCTATTCTGGGTGCCCACTTTCGGATGACTTTGACTCATGCTCTGAAGATGCTTAATTCTCCCTCATGTATGAAGGGAGCCTATATTAGATACAGGCTTTTACATGATAGAGGTCTATATAGGACTGGATAGATCCCACCTGCTGCACTATACATGTGATTCAGCATTTCCCCAGAATGGCTGGTGAGAGCACGAAACTATTAATATAGTTGCACAGATTAATCCTCCAAGGAAAATTCATGTCATCTCAGCAATGAAAAGGTACTGAAAGTCATGATTATGAAACATGATATTGCCTGGAAATAAATGTTTGTGAAAACCTGTAGCCACTTGATTCAGACTAACTGGATTAATGCAAGAAGTGCCTACAGTTTTAGAAAACTTGAGCTAGAGAAAGGTATTTTCTTTCTTGCTTCAAAAACTGTCGAAAAATTAGCAGTATTTATGACAAAAAAAACCAACCTGTAAGAATCCCAGAAGACAACATAAAATGGCCCGTTTCCCCCATCACCAAATGTTCAGGCCAGAGGAGTGTAAAACATGCAGTTTTGATGGAAACCTCCAAGAAAATGCCATCATCAGTGTCACCATGTGATACACAGCCACAGCAGGGTATCTGACCTGGATTTCTTAGGGCATTAGCGTATCTTGCCACATACAGAAACTGGCGAATCTACATTAAATAAGTGTTAGCAGATCTTTCTGACCATCCCAGGGAAGGAGTTATCAGATTACATGTGTTAAGATATCTTAAGTACAGAATTAATAATGCCATTATTGATCAGATAGTGAAATGCATCGACACAGATGTTGATAGTCTTTTGAAATGTGGGTCCTTGGTGGTGGCACTTGGAGGTAGACAGGGTGATGTGTGAAAGCTGCCAAATGTTTAAAGTTTTTCCAACGTCTGTATCTGTCAATGGCTTGTATCTGCATTTTAGTAATGAATAGATAATCCATGATGTTGCAAATCCCTCCTGCTCAAGAGCCAAGTACCATTTGGAAAGAGAAAAGGGGAAAAGATCAGTTGCCATGTGTGTAGGTGACCACAGAGGCCTCCGCGTGGCAAATGACTCGTGTATCACAGCTCACAGAGCTCCTCACTGTGAGAACAACTTTGCCCCTGCTTACCCCTTGCCTTGTGCACCTTTCTTGCCTAAGCACAATGTCTCATCAAAGAGGTTTCTTTCTTCATGCTCCCATACTGCTGGTGCTTGTTTGTGACTGCAGGCTCGGCAGGGTTTGCCAGCAAGCTGCAGGGTGTCCCTGAGGTTCTTCCTTTGCCTGATAGACTTCCTCTGTAGATAGTTCACCACTTGAAAGAGGAAGTGACATTCATATACCAACCAAGGCATACTCAGAACATCTGCTGTATGCTACTTACCCATGCCAGCAACCAGCTAGTGTCACCTCCCTGGGGGCAAGGAGAAGATGCCTCCTGGTGCTTGCCCAGCTCAACAGGAGCTGGGTGCGTGCCTCGCTTACCACTCTGCATGCATTGCAGCAGATGCAGCATTCTGGTGTGCCTGTGCTCCGATGGAGAAAGTGACCATGCCAGCTCCATGACGGCTTCATGCCTGCTTTCTGGAATGGTCAAAGGCATCACTAGCTTTCCCGATGGAAGTGATTACCTCTTCATCTAGGGCACCGTAGCCATACAGGTGATTTCCTCCTGGAAATGCTGGTCACCAGACCCCAGATGAAGGCCTCGGGGCCCCTGGCTGTCGCCGCCTCCAGATGGGACCTCCGCGGGGGCTCCGGCTCCCCGGGTCCGCTCAGGCCGCCTGTAGCTGCCACCCCAGGGTGGGTCCCCGCCGGAACCCCGGGGCAGGAGTGGGGCCGAGGACCGCGTGGCAGGGGCAGTCGCCCCGCCGCACTTGTGCGGGGCTCTCTTGCCCTCTAGCGGGCAAAGCCAGAGGGGCGGCCCCGCCACCGCATGCAGGGAGCGATCCCCAAGCTCCCGAGCCGGGGACGGCCCAGCCACCCCACTGCGGCGAGCAGGACGGGAGCAGGAGGCAGGGGCCGAGCCAGCGCCAGGCGTGCGGCGTGTGGTGGGCATCCTGGCGGGGAGCACAGCAAGAGGAGTGCACCACGCAGGACGCCCATCCAAGATGCTGCCATCACCAATCCGCCGGCAGTGGGGAGTGGGACACTGCGCCACGGCCCCAACAAGCAGCACGAAGGGCTGATAAGCAAGACCATGATGGAGCAGTCGGAGGCACCACTGGTCTTTGATGGGTGCGATCCCCTCAGCTGGTCATGGTGACTGACAACGTGCCTGTTGTGCAGTGCTGCCCAAGCAACAGATGGACTATGCAGCCCCAGATACTGGATGTCTGCTACCGGTGAGGACGAGGATGCTTCAGGTATGGACTGCCCGCGCAGGAGCCTGAAGGCAGCTCTGCAGTGAGCCCACGGCTGAGTGGGGACAGAAATGGAGCTGGAGGCTGTGCTTGGGGAAGAGAGAAATCTATGCTTATGTGGGGTATTCTGGAACACCATAGGAAGACCAGTTCTCAAATTGTCTAGTCTGTGTTTACTAATTCTCCTTTTTTACTAATGTTAGAAAATATTTTGGTATCACTATCTCCATCATCTTCTCAGATCCAAATCAGTAAAAACTTTTTCTTTTCCTACATTATTTAAATGTATTATCTCCATCTAATGAAAGATCTTATCACTAGAAATTCTTTACAAGCATGTTTTAGGAAATTTGCATTTCATTATAAACCTGTAGTGTCTGACTTTCTACTGTAGTCTTCAGCTTCAATCTATCACTTTTCCCCATTTTGTAAATCAATTTTATATTTCTGTTCTCTCCCCATTTTAAAAATTATTTTCAATACTATATATTGAATTTTTGCTCTGATTGGTGTAACCACTGAACCACAGCGGGCTTAAAAATTATCCTTGTTATGACATACGGCTTGTTATCCATCTAACAGAGTTCAGAATTTGTTTTCTTCCTCTCTAAAGCTTTCCTCCTCTCACTCTCATTTATAATTTCCCATTATTTGGAAAACACTGACACCTCTAGGGTGACCTTTCCCTCTTGTTGGTGCTCCCTGAAGTAGGGTAGTGATGAGAAAGTCCTCTGTTTGCCAGTAGTGAATGTAATCAAGTCATTTGGAATGCAGTCACTTGGAAGCCTCCACTCTGCTACAGTTATTATAATCCTTTGTAATATTTTGCATGCCTATGTCCATTTCATTTGTTTAAACACTACCCAATTACTTTGTTGATAACTAACATATTTTGCATAGTTTTGCCTTTTGATTTCCTTAATCATTCTGCTGCTATTCCACCAATGACTCAACAGTATGTAACTGCACTCTGATTCAGAGATGTGCAGAGACAGAAAATAATATAACCATTTTCTTCAAATAATTTCTTCAAAAAAATTACCCTAGGTATGTATAAATGTTTTCCTTTTGACTGACCAAATCAAAAGCATCTCTGACTAGAATATTGGCTTCTTCCTTCTGAGCTTCCTGCTTTTCCAGTAATACCAGAGACCCTTCCCTCTTGTATGGAGAGGAAAGGGGCTGTTCTGAAGAACTCAGTAGCTGTGGGGAGCTGAGGGAGTGTAAGATTACTAAGCCATTCCCCATAGAGGACTGCCGTTTTATGTTTAAGCTATTTGTGAGTAAGTTTTTAAAGGAACCGGGCAAAAGTGTGAGAATGAATACTTTACATTTGGACAGAGTGGAAGGTCATGGAAAATGCATGCCATATTTTCGGTTTGAGAGACAGTGTCTGACCTGTTTGATTCTCCAGTTAATGTAAGGACATAAGAACATGGTTACAGCAGACTGGGACACAGCTATGTCACTACCTTTATGATAGCAGCAGTCTGGGAAACACCATCTAGAGAACACGTCTGTTCCTGGCCACTTTGTGCAGTCTGATCCCCTCATTCACATCCAGCAACCACAACCACTGGATGAGGGATATTAGAAGGTACTGTCCTGCATACTGTCTTTATTATCTGCTTATAGACCTGGTGTCCCTGAATTTGCTTAACCCTGCTTTGACCCTGCCTCCACAGTCTCCTATGACAACAAACTGTGGGAGTTCATTACTCTGTATAAAAATGAACTTTATTCTATCAGTTTCACACCAATCTCCTATTAGTTTCATTGGAAACATCCTAATCCTTCTGTTGTTAACAGGTGAGCAACAGTTGCTCATTCACTTGATACACTCCATTAATGATTTTGTAAACCTTACTCTTTGCTCTCAGACTTCTCTCCAAACTGAGGTCTCGATCTACATAGCCTCTCATCAGGCACCCAGCAGGTGCAAAAGTCTTACTTTTCCTTGGGGAGACAATAATTATTATACACATTACACACATTACTGGAAATTTGGGCAGTATCAACCTGAGCTAAAGGATCATAGAAAATGGGCTTAATAAATGGGCTTATGCAGTGTGTTATGTGCAGCTCACATGAGGCAAATTATCAAAATTATTTCAAATAGAAGAATCCCAGGGGCATGCTTTTATTTGCGGTCAGGAACTGGTCAAGGAAGCTAAGTTTTGTGTACAGTATGTAAAATGTGTTGTAGAACCAATCAATGCTAAATTCATTCATACCTGCAATGTGACCATCACCGCTGATACAGCAAGCAGTGGACCATTCATATAATGGATCTTGTAGCATACCAGAGAGGTATCCAGGTGCTGACCATTATATAGCTCTGATGAATATAGTTTTAACCATCACAAGCTTATCTCAAGTCTTGATTCCTTGGCTAACTGTACTAATGCTGTGTGCAACTAAAATGTTTGACCCTAGTACAAAATCAAATGATAATTAAGACATTAATATGGAGGAGTGTTGATGCTCAGACATCAGATGCCATTAAATGATGTTGGTTAGACTTTTTACATTTGATGGTGATCACCAACTCAAGGTATTCAGTGCTCTTTCCTCAGTGGTCAGACTGTAGTCCTAACATTGTCAACTCTTAGTGAATTACTACATTGGCAAGGTGAATGTAGAGAGAAGGTTCTGCACTGTACATACTGACATCAGCGTAATCTGTTCATATGCTGTCCTGAGGCATGAAAAGCATTTTATATATTATCCCATATGCTGGTGAAGAACTGAAAATGCCTATGACCTAGGAACTACTAAGGTGTTTCAGATAAGGAGTTTTTCTCCTTCAGATCTTTGTCATGCACAGCTGCAAATTATGTTTGAAGTTACACAGGGATTTAACCAATGGTAACAGTGGTCTCTTCTAGGTTTCAAATATATGAAAGAAATAGTCTTTCAAGAAAAGGAAGAGAAAAACAACAGCAGTTCTGAGCTACTACCCAGCCCTCAGCATGACTCTCCCTCCCACTCTCTGGCTCTCAAGGCACTGCTTTTGTGAGGGCCACCAATGCACTTCTGAGTATCAGGCTGTATCTTTATTGGCATACCTCTCTACAGAGAAGCTGAACAGAAGAGTCTCTACTCCTCTTCTACCCTTCATTTCTCAGAAAAATATGACAAGGAGATGAAAAGCTCTTTACTGACAAGAGTTTACTTCTCTGCTTTCATAGCTGCTCTTGATAAAAACCAGCTTTCCCAACCTGTTGTTTAGAGATTTCATCAAAGTCTGCAAACCTGAAATCCACAGTGGGGATTACAGTACCCCCACCCCCTCAGCAGCTGTTATTCCAAGAGATCTTAGAAATTCACCAGAGGATCTGAAAAACACATCAGCACTGGGAATCCACAACTAGCATTTCACACCAGAAATAGATACTGTCTGAACTGCTTTGGTTTTTCTAGGCATTGCAGTGAAATCACTGACAAGCAACGGGGGAAGAAACTGTTCAGGAGGTTCCTGTGCTTCCTCCGCTTTAAACACTGCTCTAGATATGAAAAGGAGAATTACATTTACTGTCAGGGATTCTCAGGGACTGGCTTTATAGCACAGCCAAGCACTGAGAACTCACTTCTGCAGATACAAATTGGCTCTGACTACCTTGCCCTTACTGCAGTAGCACTGCAGCCAACAGAACTACGCATGCACATGTTGAGACATCAGACAGACCTCTAGTATTAGGGATCCTGTTTTTTTAAGTGGGGGACAGGCTTGTGAAGAAACACATGGCAAAACTGAAGGAAAATTATCTTGCCAAGTCTCATGTTATGCTATTTGTATAAATCTTGATATGAACAAGCAGAAGGAATTTGTTTGAACTTTCTAGAATTCATAGCTTGTATTCTTGTAATTATCTGATTGTTCCAGCTCTGTATCTGGGACCTGGTTCTGCTGCCCTGCTGAGAGTTGCTAAGCAGAGCTCTGACATACAGAGTTTGTAAGCTTGCTTCCTTCTTTAGAGTACATGTTTTCTGGTTGTGTCTTCCAGTGAAGTAATGGTGACAACTCTGCAAACCCAGTTCCTCAAAAAAAAAAATGGAGCAGATTCTCAGCTCAAGTAAACTGCCACAATATGACCCTATTCCTGGAGTTCTGACAATTGATATGAGCAGAAGATAAGCGCATATTTGTGTCTTTTTTTCCCTCATGTAAAAAAACCCCAAACCTAAAACAAACCCTTACAGTTAGTTCTTCATTGCAAATCCTCAGAATTTGTGGGCCATTCTTGGCTGCAGCTTCCATAACGATGGAAAACTGTGGAAATCACCATCACAGACAGATGACAAAAAAGCCCAGGTACACCAAGCACAGGAAAGAGTATAATATCTGAGAACTGCTTAAACATTTAGAGTCACTCACTGAATTTCTGGATAGACTGTTTGCAGCCCAGCTGCTCAAAATACTTGACTCTCAAATGTGTAAGTGTGAGGACTAAGTCCTTAGTAAATGTTTTTGAATTATCCTCTCTGGAGACTTGACTGTCACTTAAGTTTTTCCGGGATGCAGATTTTGGTCCAATAGTTCCCATATTTTATTTACAATTTGAGTCATATGCTGCTATCATATTTTTTTTGTCTAGTCATTTTAAACATCTATATAAAGTATTCAGACAAGAAGAGTGAATCTTGTAGCTATTATTATATTTGCAATTTCCCTTGGGTATAAGCAAAGTCTGTATAATGCAGAGTCTATCAAATATTTCAGATGTACTGCATTCCAAAGCTATTAAAAAGTTGAGGCATGAGAATTGTCTATTAACTTCACAGTGAAAATGAAGCTTATTTCATAGCATTCCTGAAAGGTAAAAATAAATCTAAGACACACAAATGCCACACTTGAAAAATAACAGCATACTGGTAATATACTTGAAAAGAGTTGGTCATTTATAAGGATGTTTTATAAGTGGAGTCTGTCTCTTCAGGAACAGAGAATCAAATAACTTCCATTACTGAAATGATTTAAAATTATGCTTTTTATAAGGCCAAGGGCAAGTATTAAAAAAAAAAAACAAACCCAGAAACAAAAAACAAACCCAAACAACAAACCAGAGTCTAAATTAAGACTGAAATGCTAAGATTCTCAGAACTGCACTTTGGTGTCTCTTTTGGGGCAATTAAATTAAAAAACTCCAAAGATGCCTCATATGAGGGCTCAGTAAGTGAACTTCAGAAAATACATATGGAAAATTAGGTCCATTTAGATCTCTTAATGGAATCACAGAATCATTTCAGTTGGAAAAGACCTTTAAGACCATCAGTCCAACTAACTCAGCACTGCCAAGTCCACCACTAAACCATGTCCCTAAGTGCACCACATCTATATATCTTTTAAATACTTCCAGGAATGGTGACTCACCCACTTCCCTGAGCAGCCTGTTCCAATGCTTGACAACCCTTTTGGTGAAGAATTTTTTCCTAATATCTGGTCTAAACCTTCCCAGACACAACCTAAAGCCATTTATTCTCGTCTTATTGTTTGTTAGTTGGGAGAAAAGACCAACACTCACCTCACTACAACCTCCTTTCAGGTAGTTGTGGAGAGTGATAAGGTCTCCCCTGAGCCTTCTCTTCTCCAGGGAAACAACTGCAGTTCCTTCAGCCACTCCTCGGCAGAGTTGTGCTCCTGCCCCTTCTCCAGCACTCCAATGTCTCTCTTGTAGTGAGGGGTCCAAAACTGAATACAGTATTCAAGGTGCAGCCTCCCCAGTGCTGAGTACAGGGGGACAATTACTGTACTAGTCCTGCTTGCCACACTACTGCCAATACAAGCCAGCATGCTATTGGCCTTCTTGGCCACATCAGCACACTGCTGGCTCATATTCAGTTGGCTGTCGAGCAGCACTCCCAGGTCCTTTTCCACCCCTCTGCAGTATTTTATGGGGTTGTTGCAACTCTTCAATGTCTTTAACTATTTACTTACGTCCTAAGTAAGGGTAAGGATTTCAGTGCCTGATTTTAAGCTTCCACTGTTTTAATTTCCTGGCTTCATCTTTCCATAGGGACATGACACTTTCATTGATCTGTGGTATTTTTTTTCACATGTGAAAATTTAAAATACTTGCTTTACATCACTTCATACCTCCTTAGCTCTTCTGAAAATGACATCACCAAAGTCTAAATCACGAAAGGCTTCCTATTTCATAGGATATACAGTTATGATCTTTGCTTTAGAGTATTTGGGTAGTCACTGGGGTAGCCCTGCCAGGTTATGGAGAACAGACGTGAGCTGCCAAGAAGGCTGATAAGCATGGTACTTTATTCATGGTACCTTTTTATTCACATGATTCTTCTTAAGTAAAGCGAGAAGCTGGTTCAGACAAGACAGCAGCAAACCTGTATGCAATATACAACACAAGGAACATTATTTTAATACTAAATTCTGCCTGTAACTGGCCTTCCAGCCTGACCTTACTAGCAATTCCCTTCAAGAGCAGTCCTTAGATAAACTACTTCTGAGTAAAGGTTGTAAAATGACAATTTTTTTTTGCATCTTTTGAACAGCATTTAAGCATAGAGATCACAGCCTTTACTCCTTTCCCTATTAAATACAAGGATCACAGTCTGCCTCCTTCCCTCTCACTTTAGATGGGGAACATGGGCATAAAGCTTACAGCTATTGTGTGTTCCAGGATTCTTTCCCACTGGGGTTGAATGCCAGTTCTTTGACCCTCAGGACTTCAGCCACCCTTGGCTGACTGCAAGTTCAAATCGTACTTCTGTCCACTAGACAAATATTAGGCAGTAACCTCAAACCTCCTGAGGTAAGCTTCACGCAAGTGGCTTCAGTTGAAACTGCTCAATGGTAAAGAACCGCATGAGCTTAAAATAGTCTTACTCCAAGAGGGAGTATAAACAGCTCAGCTCCAGGTCAGTTATGCCTAGATCATGACAAAACAGGAATTCACACTGAGCTAGAGAGGAACTGTTCATGACACTGCGCTCCTTGAATATACTGAAAAATGCAGGCTAGTCCCTGCTAGTCCTAATGCTTGTATTTAGAAAATATGTAATTGCTGAAAATTAATATTCTCTAGGCTGCATTTACAAAGACTGTTCCAGCTTCGCTAAGGACCAGACTGGATATCTATTGACATTAAACAAGGGAAAAGTTAAAATTCCTATCTCAGGAGAGATACATGTCCCAGTCCACAAAACAAATCATCAGTTTAGACTTACAGGCAAGGATTTATTTCACATTGCAGAATGCTGTCTCATGCTTTTCTGAGGACATCTGTTCCAAGTCACTACAGCCTAGTTGGTTACCATCAGTTCCAGCATTTCAATAGTACTAACTGCTGCCGTATGGCAATTACAGTTGAGTCTGCAGAAATTAATCCAATCTTTTTCCTGACAGCATAAACAGTGAGATTGCAATGTTACATGAGCTGTTTTCACATTTTGTCTTTTGGGTCTTGTTTTTTACTTCTAATTTCTTATAATTACTGAAAGGCTCTACCCATTTGTGCTTCTTTACCTTTTCAGGGAGGTACAATCAACTCAGTTCAGTCATCTTTGACTTCATCTCCAGTTCTGCTCTCAGTATGGAGCTATCTCATCAGCTCCACATTCCATCACAGCCTTGCTTTTCATCTTAGTTATGCTTTGGTGTAGATGTCTGATACTGGAGCAAGAAACATTCACGAATGGAGTCTTCAAGCTCTTAATCACTCAGTATTTAGAGCAGAAATTCTAGTATTTTGCCCTTAATAATAATGCCAGTAACCTTGCACCTGGATATTACATTATTCCATGTTGTTTGTATCCTTCTAGAGAAAGTTCATTTAGTTCTTGTGTAACAATCTGATGCTCTTTCATTTTTCCTATCAAATTCGTCATCCTCAAATGATGAGATTCCTCAAAGAATTATATGTGTAAAACAGAGACTAAAAGAACATGTCATTCTAGAGGAAGACCCTCTATCTTCATGCCAGCTATGGCCCCTGTGCCATGACCTCTTTGTCAAAGCTTCTTTCAGCATCAAGGGCTCTGTATTGTAGCATACACATCTTCTGAAATGCCAGAAGGAGTTAGTTTACTATCCTTCTACTCTCCTTCCTGATGTGAACATTCTCAGCTGTGAAGGGTTATTAGAGCTACAGCAGAGCCAGCTGAACAGTAGACTTATTCTGTCCTGCCAATGATGTGCCACATCCATACAGAAACAACCCCCTTTGCACAAAGAGCTTGGTAGGAATGCCCAAACCTCAAGCTCTTTCTTCAATTAAGCTTTTCAAAATCAAGCAAAATTTCACATGCCTTTTGAATTTTCTTTTTTCTATTTGTGTGACCATTATTCTCAGTATTTGCTAGATGGTAACGTACCTTCAAGAAAGGAATATGTCCTGATGTCCTGGTTCTCTAGAATACTGCTTTTTTGTTCTTGTTTAACCCCTTTGCAGTTTTAGTACAGCCAACATTCTTTAACAGATGGTGAATCAAAGACAACCACAACTTCAGATATTAAATATCTGAAAGTCAGTACAAGTCCTTGGGAAAAACAAAAACTCTGCTTAAAGTGTGTACACAAAAGCTGGCAGCACCTTTCAGAATTAAAAATCTCTACAGTACAAATGCAAGCAATGTGATCCCAAAATAAAAGGCTGCCTTTTGATTGCCTTCTTTGGGTATCATGAAATGCCATAGGCTGAAATTATTTGTGTAAACTCTTAAACCAAGGCAGTGACAGACCTGGAAATAATTGTTGAAGGCAAAAGCTATTTGTAACATTTTCTGCAAATGCTGCATTATTTGGACGATTTCCTGTTGATTATTGCAAATTTAAAAAAAATAAAAAATTATGCATTACTGAACTTTTGGGTTCCACATTTGATTTTAAGTCCAAGAATGTCTGTGTCTGTCTTACACTACTGTTTAGCCACTGTCTTACAACCACTTTACAAATAATTTTAAAATTTTCCTAACTGTAAGTCCACTAGTTCTAATTTGCTGCAATTTATGACAGGGCTATGGAAACGATGGACAGGGCAGAGCAGTTGATGTCATCTACCTGGACTTGTGCAAAGCATTTGACACTGTCCCAAATGATATCCTTGTCTCTAAATTGGAGAGACATCAATTTAACAGGTGGACCACTCGGTGGATAAAGAACTGGCTGGATGGTTGCACTCAAAGAGTTGTGGTCAATGGTTCAATGTCCGGCTGGAAACCAGTAACGAGTGGTGTTCCTCAGGGATCGGTGTTGGGACCGGTCTTGTTTAACATCTTTGTCGCTGACATGAACAGTGGAATTGAGTGTGCCCTCAGCAAGTTTGCCAATGACACCAAGCTGTGTGGTCCTGTTGATACGCTAGAGGGAAGGAATGCCATTCAGAGGAACCTTGACACGCTTGTGAGGTGGGCTGATGCCAGCTTCATGAAGTTTAACCATGACAAGTGCAAGGTCCTGCACCTGGGTTGGAGCAATCCCAGGCACAGCTACAGGTTGGGCAAAAAGGAAATTCATCGTAGTCCTGTGGAGAAGGACTTGGGGGTGTTAGTCAATGAGAAAATGAACATGAGCCGATTTCAGTGTGCGCTCGCAGCCCAGAGAACCAACCGTATTCTGGGCTGCATCAAAAGGAGCGTGACCAGCAGGTCAAAGGAGGTGATCCTGCCCCTCTACTCTGCTCTCGTGAGACCTCACTTGGAGTATTGTGTGCAGTTCTGGTGTCCTCAACATAAAAAGGACATGGAACTGTTGGAACACGTGCAGAGGAGGGCCACGAGGATGATCAGGGGACTGGAGCACCTCCCATATGAAGACAGGCTGCAAAAGTTGGGGCTGTTCAGCCTGGAGAAGAGAAGGCTGCGTGGAGACCTCATAGCCGCCTTCCAGTATCTGAAGGGTGTCTACAGGAATGCTGGGGAGGGACTATTCATTAGGACTGTAGTGATAGGACAAGGGGTAACGGGTTTAAACTTAAAAAGGGAAGTTTTAGACTGGATCTAAGGAAGAAATTCTTTACTGTTAGGGTGGTGAGGCACTGGAATGGGTTGCCCAGGGAGGCAGTGAATGCTCCATCCCTGGCAGTGTTCAAAACCAGGTTGGATGAAGCCTTGGGTGGTATGGTTTAGTGTGAGGTGTCCCTGCCCATGGCAGGGAGGTTGGAACTAGATGATCTTGAGGTCCTTTCTAACCCTAACTATTCTATGATTGTATGATTCTACGATTCAGAACCTTCCAAGCACGAACCTCACTCAGCAGCTGGCATGCAATGTACAGAGGCAAGTGCTTCCATATTCAGATAATCAATAGCACCTACTTCTCTAGCAGGAATTTACAGATTTCTAGGTAGAATTGCAGTCATGGAAAAATCTAAAAAGAGAACACTCCTTCCCCTCAACTGAAGCTTTGGGCTCAGATTCTAGTCCTCATTTCAGCTTGCACAACATGTAAAAGATACAGAGAAAGACAAACAGAATTCCTTTTCCTTCTCTTATCATCATAACACTCTCAATTACAACATTATTAGTCATTTTTTCAGGCTGCTAATTCAAAGTCCACTGGCAGTTCCTTTCTTTCCTCTTCAAGTACATTTTAATGGTATTTTGTCTGAAATTCGAGTCTGGTAAACATAATAAATTTGATTGTAACTTAAGATTCCCTACTTATAAAATTCGCTTTTCAGAGAGTGCTGAATCTAAAGGAGAAAAAGTTGAAAATGATACCTGACAGCTTTAATGCTCTTATAACCACATTAACAAAAGATGTTGTGATTCATCATAGATAATGTCTTGTGAAAAAAAATTGAGTGAGCTGAGAAAATAATGCTAACAGGTTTGCAAAACTACTTACAATTTAAAATAATTTGGGTGGTAGGGAAAATGTGGGTGATTCTGAAGAATACAAAGTGTTCCAAAGTATGTAAAATTTTCTCTTGCAGAATCTGTTTTTGTGTAAAACAATAGCAGTAATTTCTCCTTTCATAACTGCCAAGGTAATATCAAGTATGGAGAAACCAGGCAAGACACCTTCTCTAAGTAAACATCTTACAATTTTCCTGATTTGCTAGCACGAAAGATGCGTCTGATAGCAAACCCTTACTTTGTATTTATAAATCTACCACATAATATTATAACCTATAAGACAACTGGGTGGTGTATTGTACAGTACCAATATTATAAATCCAGGATTCATAGGAGAAGGCAGGGCATATGATTTTAATGACACAGTAAAGGACTCAGATAAATCAGCGGAAATGTAAAGTGCAAATAATGGCACTCTTGTCTTTTGGCCAAGAACTCAATCACCTGAACCAAGCTGTATGATTTCTGTTTATGGAGGTCCTAAAACTACTTATAGCGGATCTAGGGAGCAACCTTTTATTTATGCCATTTTGATAGAAACCTTAAGATAAAAAAATTCCAACAACTAATCAAACATAACCCAACTGTATCTGGCAACAACAACAAAACCCAAAAACCAACAAACCCAAACCAAGCTAATACAATAATCTTCATACTTCAAGATTTAATACAAGAAATGAAACTAAGGGCTAGACTATCATCCAGAATTTTCTTTTTTCATTTTCATTAGGGAAGAAACCTTTAAAGATCAATTTCAAATCATTTGCACATCTATGTACAGGTTTAATCAAATTACAGAAATTTAGGGCTAGAGGGATCTTAAGAGATCATTTTCTGAAACTACAACACTGAGGTAGAATGACATAATGTAAAGAAGAGCCCAATAGATTGTTACTGGATTTGTCCAGAAGAAAATTTCCCATTAAGGATAGTCTGCAGCCCTTCTACATAGCTTGTTCCACTGCTTCCCTACATTCATAATGAAAAGGTTTTTTTCTAACCTGGAAATTAAGCTGATTCTCTTTGCTTTCCCTAAATGGCCACTCAAGAACAACTGACCACTATTCTTAGAAAAGTCTTTTCCACACTGGAAGATGTCAGCTTCCCTACTCTATTTTCCACTGTATAGACTTTTTTTCACATCACTGTTGCACTTCACTGAACTCACTTCTATTTATTTGTATTTTTAAAAGTTTAATGTCTCAAATTGCATCCAGTAAACTAGTTCAGGTTTCTGGAAAGCATCTCACCTAAGATTCCTTTCCTACAAAAGGTTTTAGGTTTGTTTTTTTTTTTGTTTTTGTGGGGATTTTTTTGTCTGCCTTGCTTCTGTGTTATTCCTCCTTCATCAGCATAAGAGCCTGTATTTATTGCACTTGTTGATTTCAAGACACATCTGCAACTTGGGAGGATCATTTTACCATTCTGATCCTTTTTTTCCAGTCTATTTTGAACTTATTCCAGCTTGACATAAATTTTGAAATTTATAACCATATAGTCTAGTTACTCATCTCATCACATTGAAGAGACCTGTCCCAAATTCCTAAAGTCTACATGAAAAAAGTCTGCATGATACCCACAATATCAATTACATGTGGGCATCCAAATTAGCCAGGTATGGTGTATGCTGGCTAATGAACAAACTTCCAACTTTGAAAAAACTAAGTTACTAAAGGAAATGCTAACTAATTTAAATGTTTAACATAATCCTTAAGAGGCAATTGCAGCCTAGTGTTTTTTTTTTAATGTTACTGTGTAATCTGCCATTTTGCTAGTTTGGGGTCAAAACATGGTTCATTATGACTAAAGATAACACAGTTTTCACAGAAAGGAGAAAATTTTATGGAATCTAAAACCACTTCTGCAGGGCATTCGCTATTTGTTCTGGGTAAGCTATTTCTAAGGCTAGGGTACAAAGATGATGAGTAAAGCAGTTTAAGTTTTAAACTATAAAGCATACATAGAAGTACAAAAGGTAAATTCTGGACTGAAGTCCAGAATAGTTTTGCCAGATTAAAACTTTAATCTTAAAATCTTAGAGATTGTTTCAGAGTCTTAGGGAATCTTGAGTCATTTAACTATAAGGGACTTTTAACTTGTTTTATTTAGATACAAAGGAACTATTGCTATTTAACATAGAATCATAGAATAATTAGGGATGGAAAGGACCTTAAGATCATCTAGTTCCAACCCCCCTGCCATGGGCAGGAACATCTCACACTAAACCATATCACCCAAGGCTTCATCCAACCTGGCCTTGAACACTGCCAAGGATGGAGCATTCATGACCTGCCTGGGCAACCCATTCCAGTGTCTCACCACCCTAACAGTAAAGAATTTCTTCCTTAGATCCAGTCTAAAACTCCCCTGTTTAAATTTTAACCTGTTACCCCTTCTCTCATCACTACTGTCCCTAATGAATAGTCCCTCCCCAGCATCCCTGTAGACACCCTTCAGATACTGGAAGGCGGCTATGAGGTCTCCACGCAGCCTTCTCTTCTCCAGGCTGAACAGCCCCAACTTTCTCAGCCTGTCTTCATATGGGAGGTGCTCCAGTCCCCTGATCATCCTCGTGGCCCTCCTCTGCACGTGTTCCAACAGTTCCATGTCCTTTTTATGTTGAGGACACCAGAACTGCACACAATACTCCAAGTGAGGTCTCACGAGAGCAGAGTAGAGGGGCAGGATCACCTCCTTTGACCTGCTGGTCATGCTTCTTTTGATGCAGCCCAGGATACGGTTGGCTTTCTGGGCTGCAAGCGCACACTGCTGGCTCATGTTCATTTTCTCGTTGACTAACACCCCCATGTCCTTCTCCACAGGACTACGATGAATTTCCTTTTTGCCCAACCTGTAGCTGGGGAAAGATCACACCATGCACAATCTCTGTTTTCCAGCAGGTTACCTATAGGCTCTGCTTGTGGTCCTCAGTCCTCCACTGCTGCCACAGCTTTCCAAAGCTTCTCAGGGCTTATAGTGTGAGAGGCTCCAAACTGACCTTTGGTCCTCTGAGTTAAAATGGCAGTCTCTCTTGCTGCTGTGGAGAATAATAAACAGCTTGCTTTCATCAGCTGCCTTCTTCTTACTCTTAAAGCCCCACCCAGCTAAGCATAAGAACAACTAGAGAGGTAGACTCTGGAACACTCGGCCATCTATCTTTGTGAGCAATCTCTGCAGCAGATAGGAGTGACATCAGAACTGACAGAGGATACGTGTATTTTTCATCCAAGTCAACACACTAAGGAAATGCAAATTCCAGCCTTCCCAAATACAGATGTTCGTAAGTCTAGTAACAAGCTAGTACTTAGGTGGAGAGGATATTAGTTGTCCCATGCAGCAGCAATAAGACACGCTTTCCTCAGTGGCACCCTGAAGTAACACATCCATGCTTCCACCTGTGGCACCCCATGATGAAACTGAGTCTCTCTCCTTTGTTGTCAATTCTGACAGCACAGTGCATATGTACCCAGCAAGTTTGATATCCAGATCTGCAGGAGTTCCTTTTCAAGAATCTCTGCAAGAACCATAAGCAATAAATAAAAGCAGCTTACAGTGTAGATATTTAGAGCTGAGCTAAAATCGTTTCAGTTCCTCTTACAGCCAAAAGACAAATGAATATTTCTTTGGCTGAGGTTCATCTAAGCCACTTTGAACATGTAACTCAGGGCAAGACAAATCATGACAAAGATGCATACTTCTCCCTGGTGATTATGAGAGCATAAGGCAATTAATTCAGGTGCAGACACCCATATGCAGACATTTATTTGTAACTGGAAGAATCTCAGCCTGTCTTACATACCTTTGCCTTTCTACACAAACCTCTGTTACACATGGTTTAGTCTCACCACGTGTAACATTGAGTCCCCTTTCCTCAGGAATTAAGTCCTAGATCCTGACTGACACTTGTAGGGGTACATCTTTTGTACTGCGTGAAAGGGAGAATTCTCAGAGACCAGAACCAGCACCACATGGGTGTCCTGGATGTGCTGTGGGCTCCTCCAACTAAATCTCTCCATTACAGACCAGATAAAGTCAGGCTATACCTAAGCTGCAGAAACAAGAGACCCATAAACACTTTGAATGCCATATGAACAGGAGACTCCCTAAGCCTTGTAAACATTAGCCACCCTATGTATCCTGACTTTTTGCTCTTGGTATAGCTTATGCCTCCTTGGAGACATGCAATTCAGATACCGCAGAACCAACTCCCCCATGTTCCCTCAAGACCCTCCCCTTTTCTAGAAGAAGGTCGGGTAATGGACTGGAAATCCTCTAACCCAAGAGCTTCTGCCTGAAACAGTGCCAAGTTGGGACTGTTCCCCAAAGAGCAGCTTTGTCCATAGTTGCTTCAAAGATTTTCATTAGTGCCATTATCACTATGCCTTTGCAAGTGGCTCCAACAGTCCCTTCTGATGTCTAAAGAAACCCTTGCTAGCAAATATACCACAAATACCCACAATATTTACATAAATATTACAGCTGTTCTTCAACTCTGTAAGGGCCAAATGCAGACATCTATGGAAACAGACTCTGCTGACCACATTGTATTAGGACTGTCAACTTTTTCATGAAAGAATCACAGAACCTTTTATAGTGGAGATATGTGTCCATCACACACCTGTGCTATTAGTTTAGACCAGACCCTAGTACTCATTTTAGTTACTACACAACTAAACATGCATATTTGGAAAATAATCATGCCTTCTACTGCTTATACAAAAATATGTGCAACCAAAGATCATAAATAGTACTCGGAGAAAGAAGTAAATACTACTTAAAATAATGAAATACGCTATAGAAAACAGTAATTTAGAATTTTGTAATTCCTTCCTTTTTCAAAGAAATAATTACATACTCTTCACCATCTTTAGTGGTATTAAAAATGTTATAATTTAAGGTTACTTTCATTAATAAATTAGACAGCGGTGTGGGAAAAGAAATAAGAAAGAAGGTATACAATGCTGCTTCTACTTCAACATTTCCAGAAAAAAAATGTATTTTAAATATATTTTACAGCTTACAATACTGATAATTCTATAATTGTTTCTTTAGTAATACTGTGAAGTAATGTCTTTGCCACCTTTATTGTATTTTTTGAACTACATAACAATAATTATGTACAATTATATCAGTCAAATTGCATTTAAGAATATAGAATCAGAGTCCCTAATAAATCCTTCTGGTTTTTCAAGTAACACAGATAAAATTAACTTTGCTAATCTTGACTTGTTTTATTGTACCCTTATGTGCAAATTCTATCCCTCTTTCTTATTAAGTATAGAATCTATACAGTGAAAAGTGTTAGGCAACCTTAACTACACTTATTGCTGCCAACTCTTCCTATAAAACTTAGGGCGAAATAATGGTATAATTAAAATTGATGGCAATGCTCACGCTAATTTCAAAGAATGGAAGAAAAGAGAAGAAGTGCTCCCTGAAATACAGTAAGGCCCCCACAATAAAATCTTATATTTACATGAAAAGCACTGGTAATAACATTTCAAGAAATCTTATGATTAATACAGCATAGGCAAAATACATGTATAAATGCGTGTATATACATGTATGTATATAAAGATATATGTAAAAAGGATTTCGCTTATGTATGTTCTATCTACCTGGACTTCTGCAAAGCGTTCAACACTGTCCCACATGACATCCTTGTCTCTAAATTGGAGTGTCATCAATTTAACAGGTGGACCACTTGGTGGATAAAGAACTGGCTGGATGGTCGCACTCAAAGAGCTGTGGTCAACGGTTCAATGTCCGGCTGGAGACCAGTAATGACATGGACAATGGAATTGAGTGTGCCCTCAGCAAGTTTGCCGATGACACCAAGCTGTGTGGTTCTGTTGATACGCTAGAGGAAAGGAATGCCATTCAGAGGGACCTTGACACACTTGTGAGGTGGGCTGATGCCAACCTCATGAAGTTTAACCATGCCAAGTGCAAGGTCCTACACCTGGGTTGGAGCAATCCCAGGCACAGCTACAGGTTGGGCAAAAAGGAAATTCATCGTAGTCCTGTGGAGAAGGACTTGGGGGTGTTAGTCAACGAGAAAATGAACATGAGCCAGCAGTGTGCGCTTGCAGCCCAGAAAGCCAACCGTATCCTGGGCTGCAT
Source organism: Melopsittacus undulatus (assembly GCF_012275295.1). NCBI lineage: Eukaryota > Metazoa > Chordata > Aves > Psittaciformes > Psittaculidae > Melopsittacus > Melopsittacus undulatus. The sequence continues at coordinate 17,884,917 of NC_047528.1, read as the reverse complement.
CAAAAGCATGACCAGCAGGTCAAAGGAGGTGATCCTGCCCCTCTACTCTGCTCTCGTGAGACCTCACTTGGAGTATTGTGTGCAGTTCTGGTGTCCTCAACATAAAAAGGACATGGAACTGTTGGAACACGTGCAGAGGAGGGCCACGAGGATGATCAGGGGACTGGAGCACCTCCCATATGAAGACAGGCTGCAAAAGTTGGGGCTGTTCAGCCTGGAGAAGAGAAGGCTGCGTGGAGACCTCATAGCCGCCTTCCAGTATCTGAAGGGTGTCTACAGGGATGCTGGGGAGGGACTATTCATTAGGACTGTAGTGATAGGACAAGGGGTAACGGGTTGAAACTTAAACAGCAGAGGTTTAGACTGGATCTAAGGAAGAAATTCTTTACTGTTAGGGTGGTGAGGCACTGGAATGGGTTGACCAGGGAGGTAGTGAATGCTCCATCCTTGGCAGTGTTCAAAACCAGGTTGGATGAAGCCTTGGGTGGTATGGTTTAGTGTGAGATGTTCCTGCCCATGGCAGGGGGGTTGGAACTAGATGATCTTGAGGTCCTTTCCAATCCTAACTATTATTATGATTCTATGGTTCTATCTTTTCAACCAGTGCTAGCAACACTAAAGAGGAATCCTTGGAAGGGAAGAAAAATGAAGTATAATTTACTCAGCTGGAACCATGAGAAAAATATTAACCACTAAAGCACATAACATAATTCCATTACTTAAAATGTTTTCAGGGAACCTCTATTATTGTTCTAAAAGTGCCATGGGATCTTATCATCAAAAGATAAAACAGCAGTTGAACCACAGTTCTCATCTAATAGCAAGAAAGTCAACAGTCTTCAAAGATTTATGTATACAGTTAAATTTTATGCAGCAGGAATAGTCTTGCTTCAGACCACAGAACATTTCAAATGCTTAAAATTAGGCATATTATATGTGACTCATCACAGAACTGGGACCTACAGCCTAATCTGGAGAGCTGTAATGAATATACTTCTCAAATTAAAAAAAAATGCATGTTCCTTCACAAGAGAGTACCAGGTTGACCTGCATTTTTTATTCACATAAAAGCAGTATTTTAACAGTCTGTGTACCATTTCTTTTATGAATCATGCATTTACCACAAGGTCATTGCCAACTTAAAAACTGTAATTTAAAATCTTTCCTATTACTAGAATCTCCAATTCTTTTTTTTTCTTTTTAATAAGAATTTTGCTTTCACCTTATTTCTCTGAATTTTCAACTGACTTAAGAAAGCAGTTCTTCTGAAGCTTAAGGGAACTTGTTATGTATTCCAGCAAGGTGTTTTTCAGCTAACTACATAGGAATAGTGTTGGAAGACAGTGTGTTAGAAAGATCAATATAAATTAATGCTGTGGGAGGTATTTGGGAACACATATCTTGGATAAATTTTAATTCTTTTCCTTTTAAATGGACTCTATCACGATAATCTTTCAAGTAACTTTAGCAAGTAAAAAATATTGAAAGATAAGCTATATTTATAGCAGATGCAAAGATTGCTATGAACTCTTATTTGTGAGCTGAATAGTGTTACCTAGCCACAAAATGTACACATTTATTTTCAGTCTTACTAGTGGATGAGTGTTGACTCTCTGGTAATTAGTTCCATTTCCATCATCTCCAAATGTTATACAATAACTGGACTTTCTATAAACTAACAGCACCTAGTCATCTTAAGGATTCTTAATCAGAGGAAGGCATTTCACCTTCCTTGAAACTGATCTCACATCTGCTTGTTATTTGTTTGGGGTTTTTTTGTTTGTTTGCTTTCTTGTGGAGGAGGAATGTGGAGAAATTACAGAAACATTCAAGGTCAGGTTGAATGAGGCTCTAAGCAACTTCATCTACTTGAAGATGTCCCTGCTTATGGCAGGGGACTTGGACTAATGGCATTTAAAGGTCCCTTCCCACCCAAACTATTCTACAAGTCTATGAAGTCTCTCTAGCATAGGAAGCAGCTTTGGAAATCCCTGGTCCACTCCGAGCCTCCACCATACAGACCTTGGTACAGGACTTTTGAGACTGGAGACAGATCAAGGTATCAGCTGGTCAACTTTAACAACTGTCTAGTTTTATGCAATCACCCTGTAGTTTTCAAAAGTGTGCAAGGATTATTTATCACTTATAACAAAACTGGTTTTCCTTGTGTTTACATCACTTTTCCACTTCAGAGTATTTTCCTTGTAATCACAGACAGATTGCACTCATGTCTAAAGTAGAACACAAGTGATATTCTTAAGATTACTGATGCAATTTTGAGGGGGTTAAAGAAGGACTGGCATTGTGAGGACTTCCATTTCAGTCTCTTGTCTGACTTTGGGCAAAATTCAATCTATGGTCCAGTTTTTCACCTGCAAACCCAAGCAGTGATATTTCCTGTCTTTAAATTACCTTGTCTGTTCAGCTCCTCTAGGAAAGTATCCAAAATATTTTTAGCACAGTGCCTTGACTATTAAAATCTTATTTTTTGTCGGATCTTACTCTGAAATCTACATATGGCTAAGTAAGCCAGACCACCTCCATGTTACTTCTTGTGGAATGGGGTCATGTATATAAAAGGTGGCTTGCCAGCTCCTCTATTCACAAATGGCTGGTAGTCGCCTTCCCCAATCCAGTTTAAGCAGCATCTGAAGTCCTGAAAGACAGACAAGCATGATGGGTGGCCCTCAGACTGGATGACTGAATCCATCTCTCAACTCTTATTCTATCTAAAATGGTAAGACAGGGTTTAGATTGAATGTAACAGGAGTTAATTTAAGCTGTTACAAGAGTAAATGAATGCTGGCACTAAGCCTAATGCTCTCGAGGGGATTGGAGTTCTAGCAGAGACTGAATCCCCGTTGGAACTCAGCCTAACACTCTTACAAGACACTGAGACATGGAAGTGGACCTACAGGCCTGGAGCTGTAGGTATACTTTGTATTTTTAATTTTTACTATTGACATTTTAACAAAACTTGGAAGAAAAGAAGTTTATGTCAAATGTGATTTCCTAAGAATCTCAGGAGTCACAGGGGTTTTGTTTCATGGTAGTATGTTTTCTTCTTTTGATGCGACTTCACATTATGTTTATTATGCCTAACAAGAAATGACTGCATTTAAGTATTACTATACAACAATTCAGTGGAACATTGAAACTTACAGGAAAATTACATTCTTTAACATTTAAGAAAATATTTTATTAGATTTTTCATTTGCTTTTGCAAATTTTTCAGCAATATAAACATCTCTGGTACAAAGTCTGAAGTCAACATGTGGAAAGCAGTTGTTAAAAAAGCAAGTTTGTCAGCTTGCTAAATGTAATGATTCCTGCTTACAAGAGCCAAGCAAGAGCAAACAACAGTACGTGAATGGGAGTCTCTGAATCAGTGCCACAAGGCATAGCAGTTGATGACATTTGTCACCATGTAGCTCAATTTTTCAGATGAAACTCCTTTTAAACTTAGCAGATTGTCAGTGTCATTCCTACAGACTACAGCAATCTTTGCTTTCTATCACAAACTACTCTGCAGTAGCTCTGCATGAGGTGAAACAGAGCTATGTCTTAATAGCAAAGGGTTTCCAAGATACTTAGGCGTACGTTCTAGCACTCACAAATAAACCATCCTGGTTATAGCAATACGTAAACACAGTGGTAGCTTTGCACTCTTGGACACTGCACACATGGGGTGAATTTACTGCAGGGAGAGAAGGGGTGGCTAAGGACACTTAGCTTCCCAATCAGCATTGCGTGCTTGCAGTCATATGAGAGCTGTTCTCCATCCACACTGCAGTTTTATCTGTTCCAGTCAGGAATGTCATTTGAGGGAAGACAAATGACCTACTTTTTTGCTCTTTCCTCAAAGGAAAGCTGAAAATGCCTGGCAGGATGCTGAACTAAACCTGCTTACCTGTGTTGTGGTTGTGTGTTCAATGTCAAGGGATCTGCATTCAGAATTCATATCTCTCAGCCATCCTTTACAACATTTCAGGGATGTTGCCAGTATTCATGAAATGCTTGTTATTGGCTGACATAGAAAGGGAAATACTCTTAATGTGTTTGTTCAAATATTCAGTGTCAAACTATAAGACTGGGATGGAAAATATGTTGTCTGTCTAGAGGGGAATAGAAACAGGGAAAAAAGAATTTGCTCCAAGTTTTACATCTCTGCAGCAGAAATGGAATTCTGCAGTGTGTGTTTGTGTATGACAATAGGGGGATTTTGCTGCTGTTTTACAGGATCTGGGGATTAGAAAGTATTTTCCTGTACAAGTTACTTTTAGGTCTCTGGGGACAGGAAAAAGATTATGCAATGTACATTAGTCTATGGAAATGGAAACCATTCACCCTGCATGTTGAACTCCTGAGTGATTTTGCAATTAGCAGTCATCTGTGTTCCCTAGAGAAGGTGTTTTTGAAGGGTATGTATCCTACTGAGGACTCAGGTGGCACATTCCTGAAGATGTCTCAAACACTCCACAGAATGACACTCAGTGAACAACACATGCTAATGGAAGACTGGATAAATTCTGAGATTCTATTAGTTAGATGACTGAAATTACCATCTATGAAACTGAATTCATGACTCCGAATTCAGGTCAGGGAAGGACAGTGAACAAACATTCCTTCAATGGCACTGATGGATGATCCCTGTTTGTCACTGGATAGAGGGCAAAAAGGCATTTCCATATTTCAGAGCCTGTACCACAGCATTTGTAATGTTGACAGCACAGTACTGGTTGTTGTATCAAAAAGAGGTGAAAGTTATAATTTGCTAAAATGGACAGAGTACTTTCTGAAGGCCTTTAACCAAAGACTGAAGTAATAGAAAACTGCATACAGCAGTTTTCTCCCCAGTCTCTTCCCACATTTACATGGGGCCATTAGGTCAACAACTGCAAAAATATGGATATTGGCATTGCCAATATACAAATGACATCCAGCTTCCTCTCCACTTCTTCACCGATTCCCAGATGGCCCGATGTCTGAAAGTGATCAACTAACATTACAGAGTGATCAACTAATTCAATCTTATCAAGGCCTAGAGAGCTTTGTTAAAACTATGGTAGTAGACAAAAAAAAAAGCATTTTGAAGCACTCACAGTGAATACTTTTCTTTGACATAAGTAATCAGTCGTGGTCAAGTCAATCTGTAATGTTCTCAGTTATCACCTCTACCATAAGTTTCTGTAAGCATATCTTCTGTCACCTGTATTTAATGAGAAACCCTACTCTGCCCTTGAAAAGGATGTTCTAAACATAATCCTGCTTTTGTTGTTTCTTGTCTGGAACATAAGCATAGCACCGCATACATACGTGACATCTCCAACACTTGGAAAACCCCAACTGCACAGCACTCGGTGTCAGGTCAGCCCAGCTAATGCAAGCTCACTAGACCTGCCTCACTCCACACACTGGGCTTCCTACAGAATTTCAAACCCAGTTCGTGACCCATTGCTCTTTATGTACTCAGCAGTGTTTAAAGTTCTGGAAGAAGAATCACTTCAGTTAGGAACATGAAGCTGTGAGTGACCTAGGTGGAGGAGAGCTACAAGCATAGTCACTTTTCACTCTCCACTACACAGGCGAAGCCTTGGGTACCGTCCTCCCAGACACAAGTGAAACGCCTGACTCCCGACACCTCCTTCCCACTCTGCCAAGAACCCGCTAGGCGAGCCCGGCCGCGGTCAGGCCCTTCGCTTCTCTGCCCCGAGGAGGGCCCGGGTCGGCCGCGCAGGACCTTTGCCCACCGACTTGTCCCTCCGTTTTAGCTATTTTCAACGAAACGCTTGAAACGGGGGCCAGGCCGCCACCCCTCACAGCTGAGAGACCTGCCAGGGCCGTAGTGGAAAGACCGGGAACCTGGCGCGTTTCCAAGCCAGGAAGGCAGCCCTGCGGCGCCTATCACTACTGTGTGACCCTGCACACCTGTGCGTGCATTACCTCTCCGCCAGCTCCGTCCCCTCCGACTGTGCAGGCAGCCCCTCTCCCGCCGGCTGAGTTAGGCCAGCACGGTCCCAACAAGAAAGAAAGCCCCCACCCCGCCGAGCGGGCAATGAGGGATCCCTCTGCTTCGGGCCCGGCTCTGCGCATGCGGCCGAAGGGTCGGATCGATGTCGGCGGCGCCACCGTTGCTTCCGGGAAGATGGCGACGTGGAGAGCGGTGTTGGTGTCAGCTGCCCGCGCTCCTCTGAGGGGGTGGTTCGCCGGGCTGCGGCGCCCTCGGAGCCAGCGGCGCCTGCCCAGCTGGAGGGTCGCCGCCGCAGCCGTGGTCTGGGGAGGCTCCCTGGCGACGTGTTACAGCGGGCGGACGGGCGTGTTCCCCATAGTCGTGGCTCAGGTAAAAAGTGGCAGCAGCATCCCCGCTCCGGCAGCCTCGCCTTTCGCCGGCCGGATCAGCCGCGGCGGGGAACTGGGGCTGGGTGTGGAGGAGTGGACTGTGGGCGGGCAGGGGTTCGTAGTGGTCTGACCTCGTTTGCTTCAGCTTTGTGAGGCAGGACCCGGCTGTGGGAGCTCTCGTCGCTCAGGTCTCCCAGCAGATACTGCGCGTCCTTGGCGCGTTTGCAGCAGCCGGTCTCATCAGTGTGTCACTCACGCTAGTACTACTTCCCCCATTGACAAGAGGTTTGCTGTTTTCTTCCGTGAGAGAAGGAAGGGTTTGCCTTAGCACCCAGCGTTTCCCCTGCTCTCTTGGCAGCCCTGGTCGTGCAACCTGATGAACCTGTGTGGTTTGCACAAGCATACGACCTGTTTAGAGCTGTACGCTTTGCTGGTAACTTTCAGAGGTTGTCTGCTTCCATAATGTCTGGTCTGCACATTGGGTATTGTTCGTCAGTTGTGCACCTTTTACCCCCTTAAAAAAAGCGTACTTCTCAAAAATAGTGCTTTTATATCTCGTACTTTGTTTGAAACACATCACACATAACAGGATGATTTTATCCTCGTACATTCAAAATGCTGTGCTGGGGATGTTAACGTGTAGTTTGCCTTGGAGCATCAGTGCACACTCAGAAGGTTATGTTCAAGGACAGATGCTCATTATTTACAAAATAATCTTCCCAAGTTCAAAACGCAGTTATGGTTCCCACCTGTATTGTTTTTGAAGGTCATGAACATTTTTCCATTCTTCCTTCAGAAAAGTTTTTACTGCCAATTAAAGTTGGTCAGGTATTTCGAGACTGGAAGAACTAAATTTTTTTAGGCCAGAGAGTTTTGGTGGTATGGGGGAAGAGGTCAGCGTATGCTTGCAGTACCATTCATCTGCTTATGTTTATGAAATTCTGGAAGTGTTTATCAGTTTGTGTGCTTCAGTGTCATGTCTCAACAAACTGAACAGGCTGAACTACAGCCTATCAATCTTCATTCTTCAGTCAAGAGCAAGAATAATTGTGGTTTTTTATTTTGCAGTCTCAATTGTGGAATTTCTAAGCTGCATCTTCTTAGGAAACTCTTTTTTTAAAATAAGCCTGTTTCTCTATAGGTTAACTGTTACTTCTGATTTCTTGGGTACCATGTTAAAGCTGGTTTTCTGTATACAGGTCATAGTGAGGAAAGGCATCTGTTATTTCACTAGTAATCCTACTGGTAACATATATCTTTGTTTTAAAGAGCCAACAGAATATGATTTTACATTCAGTTACACGATTTTTTTTTGAAGCATTGTGTTATGTTTAAAAAGCCCTATTGTTGAGAGCAATTTCACATATGTATTGAACTCTTGCATAAATAGGTGTATGTGTAGGTATACATAAAAAGTGTTCAGTGCAGGAAGTAATCACTTTTAAAGAGTGGTGAGTGAAGTGATCTAATACTGATGCTGATGTGTTCATGAAGTAGCTTCTATGTAATGCATGGACAGTCCTACAGATATACTTTTGAATTGTGTGGGGAAGTCCAAAAGTCTACAGCTTATTTAATTATTTTTTCGAGTTAATAAATTGCTGGACTCTTCCAATATTAAGTAGTTTATTCAATTTAAACTTCTTCCTTGTTCAGTAAAATGACTGTTGCAGATACTGTCATAGTTGCACACAAAAGTTCTCCATATATCTTGTACTTCATGTTGCTGCAGTTAATATATTGAGTTTTTTTAAACTACCTAAGAACAGGCTGTGCAGAGCATAACACTAAAGCAAATAAACTGAAAGTGGAAGGAACTGGATTGTAAAAGCTGTGCGGGGTAGAGCGACAGAGCCAAAGTAGCACGCTGCAAGTCATTTTAGATGCTCCTTGTAGCTTTTTGTTGACAGAAATAGGAAATACTCAAAAGCAAAACAGAGTGCCGAAACAGGCATATCACATTGATCTCATGTTTTGAAGTGATATTTGTTCAGTTCAGAGCTTGTGCAGTTAAATGGAGATGCTTTTCACATTATAACAGAGGCCAGGCTGGATGAAGCCTTGGGTGATATGGTTTATTGTGAGGTGTCCCTGCCCATGGCAGAGAGGTTGGAAGTAGATGATCCTTTCCAACTAGATGATCCTTTCCAAGCCCAATTATTCTATGATTCTATAATTCTATAACTTTATATTCTATTGTTATCTCCGTTTTGTTATAACCAATCTTAAGCATCCTTGCTTTTGATTTTACTGGCAACTAATTCTGAACTGGTTGTTTGTGTTGCAGTATGTTATGTAGGGAAAATATTTGCAGTATAGATATATAATATAGGTTAAAACAAGTATTTGAAATTTAGCAACATAATTTTCATTATCATCTTGGAAATAAAGGAATATGTAGCGGATGTATTTATACTTGTATCTCATCAACCAGGCCTAGCATTTGCTCTTGAGAATACAGTGAGATTATGCTACAGTGCTTCCTGGTTTCCCATCTAAATCCATGGGAGTTAATTGCTGCAAAATAGGTTGTAATTACTTAAAATACTTGACAAAGTGAAGCTGACAAAGTGACAATGTACTTCAATGCTGTAAAGAGCCAACAGAATATTATGTGATGTTTTTCAGCAGTCTTCATTGTAAATACTTGCTGCTTGTTTACTTTAAGTAGTTGAAGTTGGTAACTCTATTTAGATTTTCTATTGGTCTCAATAAAACTAGTTTCTATCAAAATACCATTTTTTCAGCTATTCCTTCTTAGACAGCTTTAGAGCTATGATTTACTGTCGAAGCTGACAAACAACACTGTGAAGCTAAAGTTTTCTAAATTCAGTATTTAGTCTTCTCTTCTAAAGCTTTGAATTATTTTAAAATCAAAGACTAATACCTTGGGCACCTAGGATCTTATATTGTTATTTAATCACAGTCCTCATGTACTGCTGCAGTTGGTTCAGTCCCGCTCATATTGGTTGTTGGCACTTCTGACTTCTGCTGAGAGTGACTGAAGTCCAGCCTGACTACAGGTCTTTGCAGAACCAAAGATCCTGCAGGTTCAGTTTCTGTTTTCTTTTTGTGAGTTGTATGGGTAGTGTCTGTTTTAATTTGTAGTGACTTATATTTGGTTACTGTTTTCTAATATAATTGTTGTTTATTCTGGAAATAAATTTTCGGGAGGTTTTCTAAACTTTTTCTGGCCCAATTGTTTATCAACATTTTCACTGCCATTTTGTGTTCTGAGAATTTACATTAAGCAAGTAGCATATTAATAATACAACTTTCTAAATTTAGTGTAAGATTACCTCAGATATAATCTTTCATACTGTCTGTTAGAGTTTCAGTAAGTGCTTTATGAACTTATTTCATTCTCTATTTGCTGATCCATTGTTTAGAAATGTACAACAAATATGTATTGGAATAATTCCTTAGTGCTGATTATAAATCTCTACTGTACGAAGATTTTATAGCACAATTAACATAATCCTTTGGGGGGGGTTGTTATTTGTTTTTTGTTTTTTTTTTTTTTTTTTTTTTAATGGTTACAGTGTTTTAGTTCTATCTGCACTTGTTATTTACCAGTTATTTACAGTATCCTAGACCAGGTACAGCCTGTGCTGGGAAAACCAATTTTTTTTTTTTTTATTTTTGTGGGGAGATTTTTTTTTCTTTTACATGAAATGAATTGGTCAGCTTGTATAAAGGGTTTGGCAGTGTATAAGAGCTTTTGTTCTACTAATAACTTAGAATGAAGTTTTATGTTGAATTTCACTTAAAATGTTTCTATTGTTGCTCAAATCAACACAGGTTAAAAATTTACAAACTGCACTACATGCTGCAGTTATACTATACAGGCTGCTTTTCTTCGTTAGTAGTGTAATTTAAATGCCACAATGGCATATGATTTGTATCCTTGATCAGACTTACAGTATTGTCTACTGTGTCTTTACTATCTTGAAGTTTGCAGGTTGCAGTACTAATGTGGCACTATATGGCCTAAAGCTGATGGAATTACTTGGTTAAAGCATGCTGTTCATCACTAGTCAGCTTTGCAGTCAGTTAGGTTGTCTTTATCAAGGTCACAAATCAAGTGCCTAGTTGTCAAAGAGCATGCAAGTGAATTTGGAATGGCACACACTGGGAGGCTGTCTCATTTTGTGAGAGTAAATGACTCCTGCCTCCTCACTCCAGTGGAATTTGTAACTTGGGGATCATAGCATCGATCTTGTATGCACACAAACTACAAATGATAAGGAAACGGAGAAGCAGCAGGCTGCCAAAGGCATCATCTCCTGCCTCTGCTGAATTTTTTATGGATATGTTTAGTCACTAGCTTCACAAAGAAAACATAATTTGATTCACCACTGAAAAGTTGCCATCCCTGCAGAGTGTCACATTTTGCTCTAAGTCACTGTTTTCAAAATGAGACTGACTGGAGTTGTTACTAGCACTTGTATGAAGTTATTCATTTGCAAAGTCTTCTGTTTGCTGATAAATGTGATTTTTTTTTTCAGCGTTCTTTTTTTGTAGTTGTGGGAGCATGAGTTGGTACTTAAAATTTGATACTGCTTACTTAAGGTAAAGAGGAAAACGTGGTTTACTAACAGCAGTTTTTGTCTGTTGGTGTTGGTACATACTGTTACATGATTGCAGTGAACTTGGTTCTCTATTTTAACCTTTTCTAATACTGCGTTGCATCAGCAATGTGCTACAGTTCTTACAGATAAAAAGAGCCTTGATTCCTGTCCTGGAAGTCTTAAACAAATATTTTTCATATTTTCACCATTTTCCAGTGTTAATGATTCTTAAGAGAAGCAAAAATAAAACACATTGTGGTAACTGCGTATGTTATAATGATAAGGAAACTGTTATTCCAAGCAACTAAAATACTTCTAATGATTGAAACTAGAGCTTAGATCAGTTTTCCAGGGCTACATGTGTAACCACCAGAAAAAAATAGTTTGTAACTATTGCCTTAAACTATTTAAAGAAACCAAAGTACCCTAAAGGATTCCCTTAACACCTGTTTGTTCAGGGAAGACCCGCTTGGTTCTACCCCTATGGAAAAGAAAAAAATAATATACTTGGAGGACCTCTTTACAATTCCTAGGGCTCTGTAGAACTCAGTGCCACAGTTCATAGGATAATCTAGGAAGAGTGCTTAAATTAAATATAACTCTTAAGTTTATCAGGAGTTTGGAAGGTGTTTCTGGACCCCCAGACTTGGAAGTTGATAAAACTGGTTTATAAAGTTCAGAAGTTCTGTCTGTGTTTCTTGGTGACACTTTGAAATGTGCACTGTGTCTCCAAAGAGATGAGTACTGAGGTATAATTGTTTCAGACAAACTGTGGTGTATTGTGCATGGTTTTCACTCAGGTAAAATTCCCAGATAATATCAGTAGATGATTTGCGAAATAATGTCTAATATAAGTGTGTTACATGCTTAGTGGTTAGTAGCTTCTGGCATAAACATGTAAGATACATATGCTTCTAAAACAGATGTAATGAGTTGAGTGCATGTCAAAACCAACATTTTGTTTAGATCATTTGAAGCAGCTTCCTCAGAGCAGTAGAAGGAGGAAGTGTGTAGCTGTGGGATTTTGGTGGGTTTTTACACATCCTTTGTATCTCGGACCACTTAATGACTTTGATTATGCTTGCACTACTTTTAGCCCACACTTTCTCACTCTGTATATTTCTGAATATTTTTTATAATAGATGATAATACTTAGGATGGCAAGCTGTGCATAATAACTGCATGTGAAGGATTTTTGGTCTTGGCAGATATGTGGTATTTGAGTTTAGTCACCAAATATAACAAAAATAGTGTATGTCTTTGTAGGAACTATTGAATCTATGAGTTATGGGTAAACGTTTGAAATTGTGAAGACATGAGAAAATCTTGTTAGAATGGGACTTTTTGTGGGGGTCTCTTTGCAATCTGTTTTAAAAGCCTGGTTCATGCTGAGGAAAGAACATTGCTATTAAGATTAAGTGTTTTGATAAATATAGAACCTGGAATGAAATTGCATAAGGATTTGTAATCATGTATGGAATCACCTTGAGGGAGGACTGTGGTTCTAAAATAAAACCAGAAAGGATACGTAGAGTCTAATCTGAGAAATATACAGAAAGATTCTTGTTCTTTGTCATAAAAAGAAAAAAGTTGTCCACTTTTATTGGATCAAAAATCCTAAAATAAATTTTGTTTCTTAAGTAATATTTTAAAATGTTTATGCCTGAGTCTTTATTCTATTAGAAATTAATTGAGAATGCAGCTGTAGCAGTGCATGCAATAGATTACTAGGATGCTCACAAAGTAAAATTAAGCATGTATAAAATAAAAGTCTGCAGCATAATGCTTTAACAGGCTTTTGAAACTTAATGCAAATGTTTTTAATCCACATCAAACATGCGACCCGGTGATAGCTTGCAGACCTCAGAGAAGCCTCATATTTGAATTCAGCTGGTGCAAACCTGGCCACATGGTCACATCATTAATGCTTAAAATCTATGTATTAAAACAAGACTATGTAAAAATGATTAAAATTATTTTGCTGTTGTAGGTTGGAGCATCTTTAAAGGCTATATTTTTTTTTAAGTCTATCCCCTGCTTTACCTTATCTCATCCTTAAAATGTTGTCTTTCCATTTTCTTGTGTCTTGTTTTGCTGCTGACAGCTGTTCTCTCTGTGTCAGAGCGTACTATGCTGTATGGAGCAGACCAGGGTGCAGTGCATGGAGGCAGGTAGTGATCCCCTGCACAGCCTTGGATTTCTGTCCTGATTGTAGCACACATGGACAGGTGTTAGAGGATTTCTCACTGCATCTTCAGGTTGGGACCTTGAACCATCTGCAAGATGGTGCCTTCAAATCTTCTTCCCACTGAAGAATCTGCAAAACTGGCAGCCTTTTGGGGGGGGGACCCAGTTTGATTCAAGGTGCCTTGAGTCTGTGATATTTTTTTACTGAGGTGCAGTGAGCAGTAGCCATGTGGTAGCATCGCTCTGCCAACTTCATGGTTTACATCCTGGTGTTTCTTCACCGCTATTCTTATTGTCTCAATAAATATTACAAAAAGTGATATCTTAGGTCACAACAAGGCAGTCAGCGTTACATACTGCCTGGTTTTGAGCGGGAAATGGGTACTCAATTTTTTATTACATGACTGAGATATTGATAGTCTATGGCTGTGAAAGAGACAGTTAAACACAGTTCATGCATATGCCTTCTAACTCTGGTATATCATATGAATAAATTCCTGTTAAGTTTTTTCATTACCATCCTTCTTAGAAGCAAATTGAAGTATAACAATATAATTGGTTTGCTTCTGTGCATTTAAATGCTTTCATAATATTGTTGTCTCCTGGTTCATCTAGAATCAATGAGTTTCGATTAACAGTCCCAAAATATTATGAAAATTCAAAAATGCATTTCTAAACAACATTCCTCCACTTCTTAAGCATCAATAAATATGAATCTCCCCTGCAAGAAGAGCCCTTTGGAATTAGATTCCCAGCTCAGCCTATCCTAATCTTTTTTCTTTTTCCTAAATATATTTCAGTATTTCTGAAACTGTTCCTCTTGTGCAGCCAACCAGGGTAACCTTAGCTACCTCTTGTTTAATTCTGTATTTCACTGTGTTATGGAAATACTGTATGTATCAGGTATCCACCAAGCAGTCTAAATCAATAACTGAGATATTAAATATATCACAAGCATCATTCTCAGCATTGGTGACATACAGACATTGTCATGTTATATGTCTAAAATAGAATGTGGTATTGAGAGTATGGAATCTGTAGGACCATGATGTTATAATTAATTATAGACTTAAATATTACTTATGGATGTACATTTGTTTCTAAACTTTAAATATACACTATCCCTGTAAGCTTTTTGAATGTGAGATATTTATATCCTGAAATTTTTGGCTTTGAAAATATTTACATTTATTCTCTTCTCTGTGTGCATGGAGATTCTTTGTGCAGGTGTCTTCATTGATACTAAAACAATATGATGTCAAATGTCATCTTAGTTAAATTTTAACCTTGACCCTTATTTTTCCTCTGATCTGTCACATTTTGCTTGAATTCACTCTTGTTATATGACTTCAGTGATTAAATAAAATCTAACATTCTTTGTAGCCATTTTGATACATGTGGACAGATGGGGTGAGTTAAGCTGCATGGTTTTGTTGTGGTTTTAGCTATTGTTTTAATTGCAGTGTGATAAAAGGTTAGTGTTTAAGAGTCTTTGGCTGTTTATGTTAGTGGACAAACATAAACAGATAATAATTCGCCTGAAAATCAAAAGAATACTCTTTTGAATAGAAATAGTTGCCCAAAATAATATTCTGATTTTTGACAAAGATCCACAAGGTTCCCAGTGAAGATCTATTATATATTTACTGGGGATACGAGACTTTTTCTCCAGTAAATAATCTAGATGGTTTCAAACAGATATCGTAATGTATTTTTTTTTATCTGGTTGCTTAGATGGAAGCTCTGAACTGTGTTGTTTTAGAAACAAAAAAATCAACCAAACAAAACAAAAACTTTGAACAGAACAGTAATTAGTCTTTTTTAATAAGTAATAGTATGTTGTGTACAAGCAGCAGCATCTATTGCTGCTGTTTTGTACTGTTTTTCAAATATGTTTGCTGGACTAGCACAATTGCTCTGTATTACACTTCCTTGCAGACACTTGTGTAAAGACTGTGCCTGGCTGAATGTGGCTATTCATAACAAGAGGGTCAGCATCTTGGAAACATAAGGTAGCCAGAGAAAGAAGTACCTTCGAATCTACTTTAATTTGTGCTGTGAAGAAAATTTAATACCCACTTCACTGGTGATAGCTGTAACAATAGCACTTGGTATGTTTATTCCATCTCCTGTTTTCTGCATTGGGTCTTTTAGGTCACTAAATTTTGATACATTGTAATGTTGTCTAATTTTATTTTTACTGTGGTTCCTATTACAGGATTACTTAATATAACTAGGCTTAATTTTGTTTGAATAGTATTCCAGAAAGACACTAGCTAAAATAATCATTAAGGATAAATAACTGTCACAGATAAATGACAGATGAAACTGTGAAATGCTCATTCAGAATACATGTAGTAGACTGTATCTCCTTACTGCTGCTCATGAAGGTTTTTACTAGACTGTGAACTGAAAGACAAGAGAGGGGAGTCTTGTCAGCTTTAAACACCAAACAGCATTTAAAGTAGTTCCTCAAGGTGTTTGTGTCCCTTTCAGGATAGGAGAAATTTCAAGAGGGACTGTCTTGGGCTGATGGAGTCTATAAAAAGCAGTTACAGCAGATGTAGCTAATAAATATTATCTTATCAGCCCTGACACCTTCCCTGCTCTTTTGCCAAATGAGTGGAGAAACCCCTTTGTCTGCCTGCAAAAACTGCAGAGACTAAATCTAGCATATATGAAAAATTTATATGAAATGAAGGAAATCAGTGTTTATAGAAATACTTTTTTCCTTAATCTTGCCTTTATTTTAAAGTAAGCATTTTATTTGATAAGGCGTGTTCCTTGAGATGCTGCCATATTAAATTGATAATCTATTACTAAATTATAATGCAGAATTAAAATAAAATACATTAAGCTGCATGTCAAGCTATATCATAGCTTTACATACATATGCATATCTATAAGTGAATTTATGCTTTATATATTAGTATATAGTAGTACACATATATCTAAACTATACTTCATGTACAGACTGTGAATGCAGTAAAAAAAAATTCTGTGTTAATAATAAATTTACGGTATTTATTGTTGTAAACATCTCTAATCTATCTAAACTGTCAGACATGCCGAGAATTTAAAGGATGAATTCTGCCTGAAGTTCCATCAAAGGCTCCTTCTGATGGCCCTGTGAGAGGCAGAGGGCTGTGTGCTGCCAAGTCAGGCTGGGCTTTGAACTTGACTTTGTGCACATGCCAATGTGAAATCTTGCCAAAGAGAAAAGTGGAAAGTTCTGTACTGTCATATTGCTCACTGTGGTGAAATAGACTTGGTAATTTTATTCTATTCTCTCAAAACTGTCAAAGTGAACTTTGTTTTTCAGTTCAGAAGTCTTCATGGTTACATATTGACCATGCTATTTTGTCACTTGCTTCTCCTTTTCTAAAACTTTGAAAATTATAAGGCACCAGAGCTTAATGCCATAAGTAACAGAAGAATTAGTTTGGGGCTACAGTACAGCTTTTGTACTAGTTCTCACTAGGTTTATTTTTGAAGCAATTGTGGACTTCTTTGGTAGTTTGATGTTTTTTAAGGAAATGCAAAATCAAAATGATACTTAGCTTGGAGACTAAGATAGTGATTTTACTTTTACTTTGCAACCTTAAATAGTTTGAATGTGATCTAGTGGTCTCAGTAGTCTGGAATTGTCACAGAATGAAATGTTTTCCCGTGCTCATTTTTGTGAGGGGAACACATTAGAATATGGTTCTTAGGAATGCACTAAAGTTGATTGATAAAACATCTGGCCACCTTTTGTACTGAAAAATATGCTTAATGTTTCTAGGCATAAAGGAATACAGCAGTATCACTGCTGTAATTGGGAGTATATAAAAAAATGACAGGCTTCTGCTGAAGATGTGAAACAGCAGGAATAAACATTGTAATCTCCAAAAGAAAAAACAATACAGAACGTGCATCAATTTGAAACCAGTGTATCCCAGAGCAATTTAGGATACTTTTACCTAATATAAAGCATTAATATGAAATCTGTACTTTTCAATAGGGAGATGAATGAGGAGAAGTGATACTTGGTTTAGTTGTTCACATTAGGTGGACTTCTGGTTCTTAATGCATAACTGTTCTTTGTGAGATTCATCTTGACTGAAGAGCAGCTTTTCTACTTTTTGCAGTGGGCTGTCATGGTTTAACCTAAGCCAGCAGCTAAGCACTGTACAGCTGCTTGCTCACTCCCACTCGGTGAGACTTGGGAGAGAATTGGAAGAGTGTAGAAGTGAGCAAAAAGTGAGAAGATTTGTGGGTTGAGATAACAACAGTTTAATAGACAAAGCAAAAAGCTGCACACACAAGCAAAGCAAAACAGGAAATTCAGTCATTCCTTTCCCACCAGTTCATCAATCTCCTGGAAAGCAGGGCTCCATCCTGCATAGCAGTTACTTTGTTTTGGTGCAGAGTAGGCATATAGGAAATGTGGACATGGTCACATGTTCTAGTAAGTTTACAGTCAGAGAAATGTAACCTTTCATATTCTGATTCTACAGAAATCCTTTAGCTAGGTGAAGGATTTTTATCAGCACATGAGGAACAACTGAGTGATGGAAATAGAGCTACTTAAACAATATGCATATTTCATTGATGCCCAGTTGGATGAGCTCAACAATGTGCAGATGCTTTTCTTGTGCTGTGACTTATTTTGTCTGAAATTATTTTCTTTTAGCCCTCAAGCAGGTTATCTGGCAGTGCATGCTGCTATTTATTTTTTACTTAAGTGATGGGGATTTTTAAGCTCTGCAAACTTTTCATTTGCATGTAGCCAGACCTTCCCATATGGAAAGTTCTCAATAAAATCTTAAAATATGTTGGGGTTAATTTATAATAGCTAACCATGCTTTATTTTGTGGTATACAGTTAAAATGTGTATTATAATTTACCATTCAAAGTGAATAATTTTCTGTATTATATCAGAGCTGGAGGGTTATTTTTTTATAGCTTGGTGGTTGTTGCATATGTGTGTGTTACTAGTGCAGTATTTCTCCTTCTAGGAAAGGATGGTTGCTCATTTTTTCACATAGGGCTGTGGTTGAGCACTTCTGTAAAGAAATTTGTGCTTGCCTTTCTTGAGCTCTCTCAACTTTCTTCACAAAGAATACTGAAGACCTAAAAATTATAAGTAACAGAATTTAGACTGTGACCTTGGGAAGGACTCAACATGGAAAACAAAAAGAGTAAAAGCTAATGAAAATCTTATGTTTCTGGATATTTTTTAAATCTATTCAAAACTTTATATTTTCAACTTAGCTGAAGAACCATCATGGGCAGTAAACAGTGTAAAGTCTATAAAACTACTTTTCCTAGAACACGGTGTTTCTTTTTTTCTGAATATGCCTGTTGTATGGAATGTTCCTAGTCAATCTCCCAGAAAAACACTGTAGGAAATTGCTGACATACCTTTTTCCCAGCTGCTGTTAAATTTGGAAAACTGACAATGTTATATTTCCAAATGGTGTTTGATTGTTATTCTTCAATTTTATTTTCTTACCTTTCTTCAGCCTCAAAAGTGAAAAATATAAAGAAAAATTGAAATATTCAGGTGCACCAGAAATGCTGCATATGTTAATAGAGCAGACTTTGAATAAATGCTGGATTCTTTATGTGAACACCTCTGTAAAAACTAATGCACTTTCACTGTTAATGTGCCATCTGCTTAGTGTATGTTTATTATGGGTACCTCATTTTCTAATTTGGGCTGAAGAGGTTCCCCCACAGTACTGCTTCAGAAATGACAGCAGTGTGATCAAGATGCATTCTAAAAAAATTGCAGTTTGTAGTCAGATTCCCTGGTGTAAAACTCTTAAAGCAGTATATAATGTCTCACTGCAGATAGCTTTTTCTATGCAGTGTACACTCATTCTCTGTGGCAGTGGTAGGAGGTACCACTTCCAGTATTGCAGAGGTACTCATACGGACAGCAAACAGGGAGTGATTATCCCGATAGTCATCAGATCAATGAATCCTTTGAGGGAAACATTTGTGAGATTGTAGTTGTGGGAGTAATAGGGCATCTTTCTTGTTCCTTCATCCTCTACTTACTTGTTAATTAGATCTTTGGCAGGTCTGGGAGTCTTCTCTGCAGAACCCTTTCCTTACAGCAGACACTGCTGTATGAAGTTGTGCAGATGGTCCTGGGTCTTCTCTCCTTTGCGTAACCTGCAGGTTACGTCACTCTCTATTCATCATTTCCAGGACCAGCAGACTCCGTGTGAGGGACTGCTCTGCACTGCCACTTGCCAGCAGGAAGCAGTGCTTGCTTCTGCTCCCTCCATTGCTGAAGCAGAAAGGCTTGACTGGGCTTGGTTTTGAACACAGAGTTAGAAGGTGGTAGTTAATGGGAAGTAGACACAGTGGCTCTGGGCCAGGCTTTGTAAAGATTAAATTCTGGATGTGGTGTTAATATGATGGAATCAGACCCTTCCATATGGTCCAGTAGAGCACGTGTGATCACATATCACCTCGATAAATTCCTGTTACGTACATCTGCTTCTGGCCATCAGAAATACCCAGTTGATCTGACTAGAGCACCACAAACGGATTTAGAAATTGTTAGTAGCTCTTTGAAGTGTGTTGCACTTCATGCATACAGTGTTCCTTGTCATCCTGGAGGTCATATCTGGACTGTTATTTTGTTATTTCAGAAATAGAGATGGTCAAGTTTCCCATCACTGCATGCCTGAGGGATGCTTCTAACCCATTTAGTATCCCTGTGAATGTGTTTCATAGAATCATTGTGTTGGCAAAACAAAGTTGATAGCACCAATATTCTTTATTAGACCAGCTGCTGTAACTGGGAAAATTACATAAGCTTTTGGTCACTACACCACGCTGCAGACTGTATCTTCTCTGTCAGTAAATTTTGAATAGAGAGATAATGAGCAACTGATGATGACCAGGTTATGATGAGGTAGCTGTGATACAACAGTGATGTGCTTTTGGTTGTGGATAGGGTATTGGTCCTGGAAGCCATACTTTGCAAAAAGCAGATAACAGAATTTGAAGTTAGCATGCTGGCAAAGCTTATGCCTATATATCAGCTGAATAATTTTTCATACTGGGATATTTTGCTGAATATGAGAAACTTATACCATAGGCAGTTCATAAAAGCAGTTCTTCTGCTTTTGCAGTAAAAATGTCCTTTATTCAGTTTTGGTCCTGCAATATTTCCACTTAATATAATACTTTTATAGTAGGGGAAGCAGGGGAGAGGAAGTGGATCTGCTCTCCCCTTATGATTTGCTCTACTGTATTTTTTAAACTGATTATATGCATAAAGCACTGGGGAAAGCACCCTGTGTTATTGTAGTTGTCTCAAGAAATGTTAGTTTATGTAATAAATATATGCAATAGCATAATTAATTTCTCATTATTCATAAAATAAGTGTCTATGAAATGTCTGACATTCAAAGACATTAATTGCTGTTTTATATGGTAGGGAAATTGTTTATAAATATATAACCAACCTGTTAATGGTAAAACAATGTTTTGACAAGAGGCTAAGTTGCACTTCGTAGTAGAGTGATGCAGTAGTCATAAGTGTTCAGAAATCATAAATCAAGCCTTAAAATTGAACTGGCTGAAAATGTAAGGATTTTGTTTAAGATCATGTGGATTCTTTTTACTGGTTTTGAATGTCCATGTTTGAAACTTCTGAACTGTATGTGCTAGAAGTTTTTCAGTGAAAGCTGAGATACTTTCTCCGTATTATGAACAGCAATGTGACTTTAATGATATTGAATGATTTGCTAGTATTCATAGAATAATAGAATAGTTAGGGTTGGAATGGACCTTAAGATCATCTAGTTCCAACCCCCCTGCCATGGGCAGGGACACCTCAGGACACCTAAACCATGTCACCCAAGGCTCTGTCCAACCTGGCCTTGAACACCACCAGGGATGGAGCATTCACAGCTTCCGTGGGCAACCCATTCCAGTGCCTCACCACCCTTACAGTAAAGATTCACGATGAATCTCGTGGTAAGAATTTTTATTGAAATGCCAAGTTGCACTACTTACCACAGTGAAAAACAAGCCTTTAATAATAGAAAAAAGGCTGTAAGAACCTGATTGCTTATTTCATCTTGTGGAATTCATAGTTGGTTATCAATTGCATATCCTATATCCTTTCCTTACAGTGTGGTTGCTCTGTATAGCTTATTTTCTTGTTTTGCAGAGTTAAGGGCTAGTGACCTTTAAGATTTCTCCAGACTGAAATGGGGAAAGGATCACTTCCCACACATTAAAAACCAGAGAAAATTGTAAGTTTAAAGAAGAAGGGGGGGAATAAAGTGATAGGGAAGTTTTCATTACATGGAAATGATTTACCTAGCAAATATAAACTTGGATTATCTTTGTGTCGGTTGTTTCTTATACAGCACCTTGTATGTTGAGATTGTTGTTAATGACGGGGTTCTCATGCACTGCAGGAAGCGGATACGTGGAGCCATGATGCCTGGATTGGGTTTTGCTGAGGGAGTAAAAGCTTCCCCCTTTTTTTGTGGGTGTGTTGGTAGGTAGTGTTGCAATTTAGTTTTTTCTTCTCATTATCAGCATGGGAATAGCTGTGTTCATCATGCCAGGTTTGGTATGGAATTTTAGCGGCCTTCTGTTAAAAGTTGCACGGCCACACTTGAGCATAACACCTATGCTAAGAAGTCCTGGGTATCTGCGTTTGTGTACAGAAAGCCTCAGATTTTCCTGTAGTAGTAAATTTGCTGGAGAACTGGCAGAAGTTTTTCTTTCAATTAGGTTGGTGTTTTTTTTTTCACTGAAAACAAAGCAGGTGGCTGTAGTCTGCAATGTAAGAATATGTCTGTTTTGACAATATTAGGTAGATTTCTACTGCTTAAGTCAGTAATAGAGTGTGTTTAATTAGTAAAAGTGTTTGAATTGTTATTCTATTGTTTATCTGTGATAAAAATATGAATCTTCTAGGGCCAGAGCGAAAGAGAGGCACAGAATTTAAAAGGTATACTGTTCTTCCAACTTGATTGGGATATAACTGGATATAGCAAGTACTTATAACTGAAGAAAATACAAATCACTTTTGAAAGGAAATGTGTCATCAGTTTTTCTCTATCCTCTCAGTTTACAAAAAAACTTCCTAAAGGACCATGTTTTGGGTTTGTTTTGGTTTTATTTTTTTTTCCTGAGACTTGAGTCAAAATAGTTGGTTTTTATGAGTCAAAATAACTTTTTATGGAGTGTTTAAAGGTTCACGCATAGATAACTTGGTATTCAAGTACAGTTGCTTTAGTGTAACTTGTGTGTGAACTGTATCGTTAGTTTAATTGGCTTGTTTTACAAACAGTATTAGATTAGAGTTGGAAAGATAACGCAGTAATTTACCAAGTGTTAAACTGGGTTTAGAATCCTTCTTAATGGTATAGCCTGAAGTGTGTATCTCAGTTGTGTTAAAGATACTAAAGTTAAAAATAAAGGGGAGGAGGAAAGGCATATCTGTGGTGTCAGCGAGGCATGTGGTAAGCTGATGTATAAAGGGAAGGTAATGGATCTGCTTGGATTCCAGCCAGTGGTGCCGGACGTGGGCATTCTGCCGAGGCACATTCCAGGGCATTAAGTGCAATCCCTTCCCTGAGCTTACTGAGCTTTCTGCATAATTCATCTTCCTTGCAGCACACTCTGCCAGGGTCCAGGCATACAGCTTGGGTAGTTTCATTACCAGTGCAACTTCTCAGTACGTAGTTTTTCAACAAGGGCAGTGTTTGACTTCTGAACACTTAGACATGGGTAGCTCTGTTTGAATCTTCTGTGCAGGCACTATCTTTCAACTTGCTGTTACTTTGAATAGGGTATTAGAATCTTGTTTCTGCTCTAAATTTCTGGTTTTGAGCAAATCATCTTAAGCAGATGGCTTTTTAACCTACTTTTTTTCTTAATGCATAAGCACTGTTGGTTTTGGCGTGCAAAATTAAGTGGTGATATTTTGTTTTAACCTCTGTCATGTTAGCAACTGAATCTGCTACTACAACTGTTTGCTATCTTATAGCTATACTGGAGGAAAAAAAAACAATTTTTGTGAACAGAAAGAGGAAGAACAAAAGGAAGAAGTTAATATTCATCAATGAAAGGCACCTTTCACTGTATATTTCAACAAGTAATCATGTGCTGCAGTAAACCTCACTCCCTGAGGGTATACAAGATCAGAGTTTACATCCTACAAACTGTGAGAAGCATCATTGCCATTTTCCCCATCAGCCTAATTTTCCATCTTTTCCCATTTTCTTGGCCATTTAAAAGCAAGATGAATTGTGCATACAACTCTCTGTTATATCTCCTAGAGTAAAAGCTTTAAAGACATTCAGAAATGCTTGCAGGGTTGACCTCCTGTTCCTTCCTGTGCTCAGAGGGATGGATTACCTTAGATCTCCCAATGAGAAGCATACACCATTTTGTGAAAATAGTTCCTCCAAGGTTGTCTTAGCAGGTTTATTTGGCCACTTGTTTGGGCAAAATGACCAGGGTGAGCCTGAACGTAGAGACTCTAGCTTTGCATGTTTGATTGTGCGCAGCCCAATTATAAAAAAAGAAATATTATGAAAGTATTTTATAAAATATAAAAGTTTATAATATTATAGCTTTTAATACAAACTTTTATGCTAACAGTTATAATTACTTTTCATTGTTACTGAAAAACTCTTTTGTAACAAGAAGTTACAGATAAATATTTAAGGTGAAGCTGGGCTGAGATTAACCGAAAGATATTAATGTGCTCAAGGTAACTATGACCTGCAATTCGAGATGCTGTGCCTTGAAAACATAGAATTACCTGCATTTTTAGCATGAGGTTTCATAAAGAGCCTAATGGCCAAACTCTGTTCTTAAAGTAGCTTGTTTTTCTGACATGCTGATAGCAATTAATCCTGATTCAAAGATGCATTATTACAAGCTAAGCTTGTTAAACTGGTTTACCTTTCACTTCTCCTGCCTTCTTAGAAAATCCTCCTACTTTAAATGCTATGTAATATTGTTTATAATTGTGGATGCAAAGAACTAGAATAACTGGAAAGCATATAGGAAGAGATGGCATTTTCCTCTTGTAGCATTGGGAATGTAGTGCACTGACATCTGTCATCCTCAATTCCCACAGCCTTTCTCAAAAAGAAGCCGAGGTCCAAAAAAGTTGTGTTTAACTTGATGCTGTCATTCAAGATTCTCCATGCTTCTGGAACAAAGCTATTTACGCGTGGGACCTAAATAGCTGTTCACAGCTGCTGCCAGCTTATACACTGGTGATGGTTATAGCTCCTCACCGTAACACTGGAGAGACTTCTTTTAAATATAGTATTTTGATGAACACTGTGTTCTGTGGTTAGAGCCCTTGTCTAACCCTGTTCGTGTTTCATGTTTAGGAGAACTGGCATTAAGCTCATCTCTGTTAAATATGGGGAAACCAAAAGCACTTGAGAAGACAAACAGTTCTGAAAAACAAATAGATGTAATTCAGCAATAGCTGTGTGAAACGGGATGGAATATGCCTTGCACGAAGTAGTTTATTGTTCAAATGTGAGAGTTGTGCTTCATTTTTGGCAAGTTCCTCCGGTTCTGATAGCAGGCAGTTTTTGTTATTGTAGTTGAACTACTCAGTGCCAGTGGTTTGACTGCACTTTTCTAGTAGCTACTGAGCTTTCCCAAGCATTTAGAGTGTTGGGTATCTAAAGAGAAATTAATATGAAGCTCAACCAAAGGTAGTAGTGTTTACATTGAGAGACAATAAAAGGAACACTGAGAAAGAGCTTGTAATCTCTTTCTCAACTCTGTTACCTATTCATTCCATAATCCTATCAAAATAAAGATAATAAAATACATATCTGAATCTTATGTTGGTGCTCTAGTGTAGTATAGCATGGGAAAATGGCCCACTGGAACTTCTGACCTGTTTTCTGTTCTTCTTAGGTAAGAATTTTCTAATTATTTATTCTAGGTCACTTTTATGTTGCCTTTGTCTTGCCTCCAAAGAATGTCCTCAGCCACCTTCTGGCTTTGAACTTCCAGTCTGGTTTTGTGCATTTTTTATTTTAAAACATTTATTTGAGGAAGAATGAAACAAAAATAACTAAGTTAGAGACAATGGAATTTACAGGTAAATTGTACAGATATTGCTGTACCAACCACAATGTAGCATTATGTAATTTACAGGTCAGAGAATATACAGCATCACAATATTCAAACTACTTTTATGATAAAATGAATAATGAGCACTTGTGTACAAAATATTAATTTGAAAGGGATGCTGTTTTTTAAGAGTTATTTTGTGTTGACACTGAAAGTAATTATATGGTCAGTTCAGTTGCATTATGTAACATGTTAGGGGGTTTTAGCTACCATATTAAAGATAGCTTGGGCTTCCCTCAGTAGAAGCTTTAATGACTAGCTTGAAGTGATTTTAAGGAATTAATGTTTAGATATAACATTAGCTGTAAGGGTAATTAATAGTTTTGGAATAATTAATGATTAAAATTGCAACGGCACTAATTTACATTGCCTAATACAAACTTTTAAAGCTTTCTTGAAAGGTTTTTGCTAATTAACACACTTAATTGGTTTTATTTCATGAACAGAATACAGAAAAATATGGGTAATTTCTTTGTCGGCTCCATTTGACTTGACACCTCACTGAATTCAAGCCTGGATTAAAAATTCACTCTTTTCTCAAAGCAGATACACTGAGGTTCAAAACCCTTCACTTGGTATTGCTTATTTTTAACCCTCTGAAATTCCATTTTATTTTGTGATTGGATTTGCTTGGTTTTATGAGAAATAAATATTTCAACTTCTAGTGTGTATTGATGGGAAGAAGGGGAAGGATTGAGTGAGTTTTTGAGTTCCTCACGAGGCTAGAAAAAAGCCCTTTATCTGGGACACCAGGTGCTTGCATCATAGTTGACTCACTCCATTGATATTTGAATTGAACTAAGTTGTTAATATTCGTACTTGAGAAATACAATGGGTATTATAAGCATGCACACTGTATCTAACTTTCTGTAGTTTGGTATTCTTCCCAATTCATATTTGTACTTAGGAAATTCCTTTCTGGTCTTCCAACTCATTATAAAAAATGGACATCTCTAACTGATGTAGGAGTGACATCCCAAAGCTTTTTATCCGTGGTCTTGAATCTTTTGAAGTAGAAAAAAATAATAGCTTAGAAAAACTTGATCGAAGCTTACTTCAACAAAAATGGATTTAATAAGTGAGTGCTTGATTGACATGTGATCTGTAAGGTTAGAGATGCCAGACAGTGAAACTACAGTGAAAGAGCTGGGATAAACACTATTTAAATAATGCTTTCAGGTGCTATTACATATACAGATTGTAATCAAAGTGACTATTTTATCTAAAGCCCTGGTAGAGACTATAAGAATTGGTACTTTATAATTATCAGTAAATTCCTCAGAGTACTGCTAAGCCCAGCTAATTGCTTTCCTCTCTATACTTCTAATCAAAGAGCTAAAAAAACAGCTTAGTGTAGTGGCCAACATTGTGTAGCAGGATCTGTCACTCACTTGTGTTTCACCAGAAAAGTTAGTTTTGTGCTGCCCTGTCTGAAGGGGCATGCTCTCAAAGGGGGATAACTGCCTTATAACCAAAGCACACTTGAATAGTGCTAAGTATGGCAGGGCATAGAGTGTCTGGGGATATCTCTTTATCATCCCTAGCGATGTATCAACCATTTAAAGTTTCTTCATTTGTAGAATGCTTTTAATTTCTATGTATAAATGAAGCAAATTACCAGGGTTGCTTTTTTTGTTGTTGTTTTGCGGGGTTTTTTTTCCACTCTTTTAGGTATTGTCATTAAAAAATAAATAAAATTGGTGAGTTTTTACCATGTCAGTCATGTCTTTACTTCAGGGATAAAGTAAAAGTTCTTGCTTTTCTTGAATTACCCTGTCAATATGTGTCTGTGCTTGATTCCTGTATCTTAAAAAGGATAAGGCTTGATGATTACTAACATTTTATTACCATTGTTATGTGATGTGATGGCATGTAGCAGTTGTGAAAGAAGATACTGTTCTCTGACACATTAATCCCATGTTATACTGGGCCATTCGCAGACCATTCACATAGTCTTCCTTACTTATCATTAATCTTTGATGGCATACTTCCTTCAAATCTTTTGCCTGTGATCATTCCTTACTTGGAGTCCATATTTAAATATATGGAACATGGAATTTGTGAGTAATGTGGTGCTGTCCTGGGTTCAGCAGTAGCAGTCATTTTCCTCCTTCTTAGTAGCTGGTGCACTGCTGTGTTTTTGACTTTCAGCCTGGGAACAGCGCTGATAACACCGATGTTTTTAGTTGCTGTTCAGTAACGTTTACTCTGACCAAGGACTTTCTGAGTCTCATGCTCTGCCAGGGAGGAGGAGAAGCTGAGAGGAAGCAGAGGCAGGACACCTGACCCAAACTAACCAAAGAGGTATTCCATACCACAGCATGTCATGCCCACTATATAAACTGGGGGCAGTTACCCTGAAGGGCTAGATCACTGCTTGGTTGGGCTGGGTATTGGTCAGCAGGTGGTGAGTGGTTGTGGACTCTTCCTTGTTATTTCCCTTATCATTATCATTATTATTGGTGGTAGCAGCAGTGGTTTGTGTTATACCTTAATTACTGGACTGTTCCTATCTCAACCCATGGGAGTTACATTCTTTCGATTCTCCTCCCCATCCCTCCGGGAGCGGGGCGGGGGAGGAAGGGTGAGGAGTGAGAGAGAGACTGCTTGGCTGACTGAGTTTAAACCATGATAGATGCCCGGGGAAGATTAATGCAGCACTCCTGTTAATCTGGGTTTTTGTATTAATCATGTGATTCTTTCAGTCCAGACAGTCAAATTGTATTTCCTATTTTTTCACATAGTCACAAATAATTAAAGGCTTTCCAGGTATCACCTAGAAAGTTATTTATGAAAGTACAGTGATTGTTATTGGGTTTTTATGTATTGAAAAAAAAAAACAAACCCAAACTAAAAAACAAAAAAAAAACCACCAAAAGAACCCTACATTGTTTATATGATCTCTTGTTCTACTTTACTTTTTTAGTAACAATTAATGGATTTACTTGGAATCTGTGATTTGTCCCTTTTCTAAGTTTGTTCCTCATTCATGGAAAACCACTAGGAATGGGGGGGAAAAATTGTGTCTATAACTAAACTTGGAAGAATTAATACATATTATAGCAGTATCTGTATTGTATCATTGTTACAGTTGATACTGTGAGGGTGGCGAAGGCACTGGAATAGGTTGCCAATAGAAGCTGTGCATGTTTCATCTCTGGCAGTCTCCAAGGCCAGGTTGGACGTGTCCTTAGGCAGCATGGTTTAGTGAGAGGTGTCCCTGCCCATGGCAGGCAGTTGGAACTAGATGGTCTTAAGGTCCTTTTCCAACCCAAACCATTCTAAGATTCTGTGATTCTCAGGTGTTCTTTGGTCAACTACCTCTTTCTGTGCTGGAAGACAGTAAATTGTTTTCTGTGTACTAATGCTTCTATGAAAATACTGGGTTTTTTTCAGTATCTATATAATTGCATAAATTGCTTTCTTAAGCTGTTAGCAGCTTAAGTAATTTAAATAAAGATTAATACATGGGTGGTTTCATTTTAATTATGATTAAAATTGCAGCACTTTAAACTGATATGGCAGTAAGATGACCAGAATTGGTGCTGCATGTCATTCCATAGGACAGGCAGAAGCAGTGATGCTCTCACGTTGTGTGTGCTTTGGAGTGAGCAATATCTTTTTTTTTATGCAGAGCACAGAATATGAAATAGGGGTTGTATACTTGTGGAGCTGGAGGGGGGAGAAGTGAATTTGTGTGGTGTGTGGGTTGGATTTCTTTTACTGTGTGGTTGGTGGTTTTGGTGGGGGGTGTTATGGGTTTTGGGATTTTTTGAGGGGGTGTTTTGATTGTTTGTTTTTTTTCTTTTTTTCAATATAGGGGCTTTTACTCCTAGTTCTACTCTTAGGAAGCAGTTCCAGCCGTATCTTTTCTCATGGACAAAAAAGACCTACACTTGATGAGCAGCTGTAAAAATTAGAGGCAGAGATTTTCAAGGACTTAACCAAGTTACTTGCATATTTAATTTTGTTAGTAATATTTCTACATATTTATATTTTTGCAGATAAAATAGATAATTTAAAAGTAAAAATGTAGGCTATCTTATATAATTAGAGACTTATTGATAAAGTACCAACAGTAAGTACCATTGATAAGTAAGTTCAAACAAAGCTGTGGAGCAGACTAAAAAGTAAATGGTATGGGTAGTAAAATAATAGCAGTCTTGAGGTCTGTAATTCTTTCATGGATTAGATAAATGATATTTTGCTGGCATTATGTTCAAAAACCTGTTCCTTTACTATTTGTAATTTGACTTCAGTCATGCATAGACTTGTTGACAGCTATTTACTAGAAATCTACCTTTGCAAGAGACTAGAACCCTGCTGTGTAGCAATAAAGATATCAACATATCAGCTGCAAGAAATGTTTTTCCGCTGTATTAATATGTAAATATTAGAAAATGGGAAAGAATTTAAGCAGAAGTGTGCAAATAAAAACTTAATTTCTTATATTAGGGTCATGGCTGCCTGATAATGCTGTTTTCGTTAGAATTGTGCATTTTGTTTATGAAATATCAGTATTCAAATTACTTTTTCATATTACCTGTATTTAAAAAAATGGTGCTGCTTAATAAATCCCAAGCTGTCTTCAGAGTTTGGGATTTGTGTATTAAACTCTCTTGTTAGTAAGGGCCTACAAGGATGTTGGAGAGGGACTCTTCATCAGGGATTATAGTGATAGAACAAGGGGGTAATGGGTTTAGATTTAAGGGAAGTTCAGGTTAGATACGAGGAAGACTTTCTTTACTGTGAGGCTACTGAGGCACTGGAACAGGTTGCCCAGAGAAGAGGTAAATGTTCCACCCCTGGCATTGTTCAAGGACAGGTTGGACAGAACTTTAGGGTAGGAAGCAGGAAGTTCTTTACTGTAAGGGTGGTGAGGCACTGGAATGGGTTGCCCAAGGAAGCTGTGAATGCTCCATCCCTGGCCAGGTTGGACATAGCCTTAGGAGACATGTTTTAGTGTGAGGTGTCCCTGCCCATGGTAGGGGTGTTGGAACCAAATGGTCTTAAGGTCCTTCCAGCCCTAACTATTCCATGATTCCATGAATTGAAAAGATACGTTCTATAGTTGTGTTGTTCATAGAGGTGTTACTGTATTTGGCATAGTGCGACTGATGGCATATACTGGACAATGCCATTTCATAAAACACATTAGTAAAACTTTTCTGTTGGCATTAAATAGATGAAAATATTTGTTTATAAACTTTTGAAAGCTGTAATGTAACCATTATGAGAAAGCTGTGCTTTTCTGCCACACACATACTTTGAGAGTATGTTGATAAGTGGGTCACTTTCTTTGGCTTTGTGCTCCATGGGCTTAAACTTAAACCTTTCCTCTGAGCATGTTAGTGCAGTCTGTTTTGCTTATCAATGAACTGGGAGACATGTCCAATCTAATGACTTCTTTTTTTGGCATTTCCAGTTGAATTGGTTTTGTTAATTACTAGATGTTCTTATTTTGAGGATGCAGCATTTAAAAGTTTACTGATTCTTTGGATTGTATGTTCAGAGCTAGGAACAGTAAACCTAGTTAATCTGTTTCTGTTGTGTTGCTCTGCTTTGTTTATTTGTTCTGTAGCTGGAGGCTAACCCATACCTGTAATTGTCTTTGTTTTCTCCGTATCTTTTCAGGCTCACTTTTTTAAAATGTGCAGAAGAATGATGATAATTGTGTACAGTATTCAAAACTGTGGTTACAAGAGTGACACAGTGGTTTTCTTCTTCTTTTTATTCTTTCATCATTTCCTGATGATCCTAGCCTTAGATTTTTCCTTTTTCCTATTGGGATTTTAGCTAATGTATTTGGAAAACAATGTATGATGATTCTATTTTTTCTCCCAGACTAGTAAAACAGCTCATATCATTCATCATGTGTAATTTCTTTTCCTATGTCCTTTCTTTTATGTTTACATGGAATTTTATCCTTCAGTCATTTATACCTTTTGATCAGCTTTAGTTTTGATTACCCCAAATAATTAGTAAGCCATTTGACTTTTTTTCAAACTAGCTTTCTAGATCTTAGATATGCTGGATCACATTGACCCTTTCGTAACTCTGCTGGCAAAATCTTTTATACAGAAAACTGTTTATTTCTGCTCTTGCTTTGTTTTGTTTTAATAAGTTACTTAATTCCACAAGGACTTTCCCTTTTGTCCTGTATTAGCACAGTTCGTTTAGGAAATTTCTTTCCTTTTGTCAGTTAGCTTGTCCAGACTTCTTGAAAACTCAAATCTGCTCTGTCATTAAAATCACACGCAGCTGCTTATCAGTCCTTCGGCTACTACTAGTAGTGATGACTCCCCTCTACAAAAGTTGTTGACTCTTCCCGTGTATTTAACCATATGCTTAGTCTTGCTTTTTCTGTTATAAACTGTTCTGATACAATCCTGACTTATCTGCCAAAATTCACTGACCTATCAAAATTTACTGACAGCTCACAGAAAGCTAGTTTTTTTGTTTAAATGATATAATATTTGATTTTGTCATTGCAGTCTTATACAAATAAATTTCACACCACAGTTGTTAGGTCATTGTTTTCATATTTTACTTTGGGAATTTTGGGTAAATAGTGTTTGATCATGATGACTTGTCTAGATTATATCCTGATGATGACTACTTAAAATGCTTTCTCTGTTCTGTCTCTATCTGGAGAAAAACTGCTGCAGCAACTTTCATCAGCTCTTCCATGTAGCTTTTCTGCTACTTTTATTTGAGCTCTTCCTTCATGTCTCAATCACATATTCAACCTACTCCTCTCTCATCTTCATGCTTGTCCTTGGAACAGGTTTTAAGTATGAATTGAGAGAGTTATTAAAAACTTGACTTTGAAATTTATTTTTGCTCAGCTTTTTTGCATTTCTAGTTAAATAGCTAAAGTTTACAGGGAGTTCTCTACCACGTTTTTTGGTTTGGTTTTTTTTTTTTCCCACTGTTTGGGAGTCACATCCATTTCTAAAAAGATCTTCTTCTACCTAAAACAGCCTTCTCCAGTGTGGTTTTTAAATCAAGCTGGCTTTGCTGGGGCTTTTTTGTTATCTTTGCTTGCTTGTTTTTAATAAGTGATGTGTGTTTACTGTGAGCTTCTAAGCATTTTGCAGATAATCCCTGTCATGTGCAAGTATTTACATGTGCAGGTATTTATGCTTCAAGGTGCTTGTTTTAAATAGCCTCTTAATTCTTACTTTTTACATATACTTTTGTGAAATTTAGCTTTATAAGAGTGGATATATTTTATATGCACAGTGGATACTGTGCTTACAGAGCTGTAGGTTTTCCCACAGAAAGGGGTAAAGGAAGAACGGTGGGAGCCATTTACTTTAAATTTTTGTGAGGCCCTTAGCACTGTCTCTCATAATATTCCTGTCTCCAAGGTACGGTACTACAGTCTGGATGGGTGGAAAAGATGAGTGAAAAAATGGTTAAATGATCAGCCTCAGATGGTAATGGTTAATGAGTTGTACTTGACCTGAGGCCCAGTGAAACAAACACGAAATTGAAGGGAATCAGTTGATATACAGAGCTGCCATTTGGAGAGATCTAGATAGGAATAGGACAGCATAAATAGATATGAATAATAATAGAACAATGAATAATAATAGATAATGATACTAGTAATAACAAATATTAATAGATATATAGCAATAAATATTATAGTTATATTAATTAGAATATTGATATTATAATTAAACTTAGCATTATGTTATAATTATATTATACTACATATACTATGTTCAGTATAATACTGTATAATATATAATATTGTATGTATAGAAATATATTTATTATAGATGCAATATATGAAACATTAATCTTACAATATTGATATGATAATTAAATATTAATATTATTATTATTATAGATAATAATAATAATTATAGGTAGGAATGGGACAGCAGGAACCTCATGAAATTCTAAAAACAGATGCAAAGTTCTACACCTGCAAAGGAAGAATTCTTTGCAGTAGTATTCTCTGAGGAGCACATCTGTGGAAAGGGTTAGGGTTTTGGTGGACAGCAGCCTGAACATAAGTTAGCAGCGTGCCCTGGCTGCGAAGAGGGTGAAGTATCTTGGGCTGTATTAACAGTAGATTGAGGGAAGAAAAAACATTATTCCCTGTAACTTGGCATTCTTCAGCCCATGTCTAGAATACCACTCCCAGTTTTGAACTCTCCAGTACAGAAAGGCATCAGTGAGCTGGAGTGAGTTCAGTACAGAGCCACCAAGACGGGTGGGGGCTTGAACGCTTCCTGTGTGGAAAGACACTGAGGTATCTGGGCTTGTTAAACCTGGAGAAGAGGTTTCAGGAGGGCCTAATAGCATCCTTCTAGTGCCTAAGAGGAAGTTATCAAGAAGATAGAACCAGGTTCTTGGCAATGGTGAATGGTGGAGAGGACAAGATGCAGTGGGCATAAACTGAAATAGAGAGGGTCTTGCCAGATATTTTTTAAAAACTAACAAATATAATGGAGGTACACAGTGGGTTTTTATGCCTCTTGGCATTACTGTTGAATTTTTGGCCCTTTAACTTTGATATGGTAATTCTGACATTCTTTTAACGTTGTATTAACTAAAATAAAAGGAACAGATAATGGAAAAAAAATTACAGGAATGTTCTCAGCTGCTGCTGTTGCAATTACATGGTGTTCCCATTCCATAGTACTTGGGTTGGAATGCTGTTCAAGATGTAGTGTCTAATGGTGTTGTTGAGCTGTATCTGATCCTGTGGTTTTTGGGTTTGGTTTTTTGCAACTCACCTGTCTTGATGCAGAGTAGTAACATGTAGAACTGTGGAATCCATAGGTAGTCATTATTTCACTGTTAATGTTTCAATTATTCAGAAAACAGATTTAGAAAGAGAGCTGTGAATAGAGGTGTGAAAACAAAATCTTAACAGAAAATATGTGTTGGTAAAAACAATTAATTTCAGGCACTTCCAGACTTGCAAAAGTGTAAGCATAAATGGAGAGATGAAAAATATCATTAGATCTTAGTAAGTAACTTGGAGACATCAGATACACAGGAGTCCTACCTTTATTTGTTGTAAAAAAGTACATAATATTTAATCTTTCTTTTAATATAGAAATTTCCAGACTATTAGTGAAAACTTGCTGTTGTTTGAACTGTTCTTAACTTGTAGAGGCAGTATTATTTCTTTTGTTATTTCCTCAAACATATTTTTCAACTGGAATTTGGTACTGTATGATAAAGCCTCCTGAGGAAGCTCTCTTAACCTGATTACAGCTGCACTAGATTGTAGCCCTCTTTTTCTTGAACTAGGAATGAAAAAGTAAGATGGATTTCACTGTTGTTTTTGTTTGCCTTAGCAGAATTCGATCATCTGAAATGCTCTATAAGATAGTTTGATTATTGATCATTTGAAGAAAGTAACTCATATAACTAAAGTGTATGAAAGCTTTTCTGATTTGTGCTCTGCTACCTCAACTCCCTCACCTTTCTGATTTCACAGTTGAGAAGTGATCCTTTTGTCATGGAAACAGATACAGGTTCAGCCAAAGAAGAATTGAGAAATTGGGCCAGCATTTATGGCACTTTTTATAGTATGCTGGCCACTTGAGGTTTGGCAACCTGAGGAGAAGCTGTCTCAAACTCAGAATTTATTGGGTTTCAGGTTCATAGAATCATAGAATAGATAGGGTTGGGATGGACCTTAAGATCATCTAGTTCCAACCCCCCTTCCATGGGCAGGAACGCCTCACACTAAATCATGTCACTCAAAGCTCTGTCCAGCCTGGCCTTGAATACTACCGGCGATGGAGCATTCACAGCTTCCTTGGGCAACCTGTTCCAGTGCCTCCCTGCCCTTACAGTAAAAAACGTCCTCCTTATATCCAATCTAAACTTCCCCTGTTTAAGTTTTAACCCATTACCTCTTGTCCTATCACTACAGTCCTTAATGAAGAGTCTGTACAGTCCCTAATGAAGGAAGGTTGTTTGCTTGTTTGTTTTTCCTTTTCAATGAGCATCTCCAGATTTCACCTGAATGCAGAAATGTTTTGTTTCTACAGCATAAAGTGTCAGCATTGAGCAGCTGGTTATGTCATGAATCATCTCCTATTGGTTTTGAGCATTTGGTATCCAAGACATTTATTAAGATCTCTCTTAAATTCTTCAGGTATAAGTCAAAATAGAAGCTAGAAACATACTTGAATGTTTTATCCAAATTCTGTATTTGCAGTTGAACACTTCAGCGCAAAGCACCTGAAGTGAATAATTACAAGCACAAAGTTAAATAAAAAGCTGCTTTGTAACAGAAGTGTTATCTTTCATAATGAATCCTGATTGTAACAATTAATGGAGTTGTGAAGGTAGAAATCTTTCAAAAATCTAGCACAGCTGATTGTAGAAATATGCAACAGCAGATATTTATGCAGCAGTGCTTTCTGTTTGTGAATATACTTGTCCAGTACAGATTGTTTGAATATAATGACATTCTTAGTCATCTCATCCTATCTTCAGCAGTTTTCTTAGAACAAGAAGTAATGCAAATTGTCATTGCAAGACAGTCACTTCTTGTGTTCTCTACATAACGTAGAGAAAACTATGGATTTCTTGAGGTTGTGATTGGGATCCCAAAACTGCAAACCAATCAAGAGATGCAGAAGCAAAGTTTAAACTGGCACGCTGGTGGCACAGGACCAGTAGCATGTTATCACCACAGCATGACTGTTTAGTCCTGCTGAGAACCTTCAGTAAAAGATACACTTGGGGGAAGTTTGAATTACCTTTAATTGCTTTTAACAAATTAAGAAACAGCTGCATTGTAATTGGGGAGTACTGTATGCTGTGCAGAAAAACTCTTTTTCTGTATATGGGTTAAAGGATCTTTTGTCCCATCTGTAAGCTGTAGGCAGCAGTTGCCAGTTTTGGCTCCAGTCATGAACTTTGAAAGCACAATAGACAACGTGTTCTCTTTAAAGGCAGGTAATAGGTTTCAGTTAGGCTCTACACTACCAGGATTTTGCTAGTTCCCAAGAGCATAAGTATTATTCTTACTTTCTGTGGTAATTTCAACAGAAATGCTCAAATAAGTCTTAAATTTGATAAAGATTTCAAAGTCAAGAAGTATTGCAGTTAACTGCTGGACAGCATAGTTCACACTGTCCTTTGTTAAAGTCATGTTAACCCAACCTAAACAGAAAGCTTTCTCAGCTAAGCTGTAGCCTTGCTAGTATACAAGCATTTGTAAGGGAAGCAAAAATGATCATTTCTGTGTTGTCAAGTGAACAAGGTTATATTATAAATTCTAATCCTATTTGAAAATGTATGTGGCCTATGATCTCCTGCCTTCCTGCATCCAAGAGATTCCTAGGAAAAGGGATAGCAGTGAGCATATTATACTGAGGGTACTGATTTAGTTTGTCTGGCTGTGCTGGGCCTCAGGTAAGGTAGTCTTAAGGGTGTCTTAGAATTTGAGCTTTCTCTGTGGAGTATAATGTTCATGTCAGCAAATGTTTCATGTCTAATGAATGGTCTTCCTCCATAGATTTCAGTGAGCATTTTTCTCCTTTTCTTAGGAAACTACTATAATGTTGAAAGTTATATTCTGTGGCTAAGATTTCGTCATTCCCTGGTTTGTCACCATCTATATTTAAAACAAACCCACAACCTCGCAGGATTAGAGCCACCAATATGCTAGAAAATCATTATATTAATGAATGCTTTTAAACAGCTTTTCTATTAAAAGAATTTATCTATCATTGTATGTAGACCCATCTGTAGACTTACCTGGCATTACTTCAGTACACAGCAGTCTTAGTACTTTTGCAAATTTTTGGTTTTTTCATCACATACATTCTCTTTTTTATCTTGTAACGTGTCTTTTCTGTGTCCTGAAGCATGGTTTTTGCTTTGTTCTCATAATGCTTTTCAGTGGCACTCCTTGGTCTGGCATTTGATGATTATCAGTCACTTTCTAAGACATAACTTGGGAAGGAAAGGAAATACTCAGTCTTACCTCTCTAGGACTGCACATGATCCTATACAATTTCTTCTTAATTTGCCTGGATTTTTTTCTTTTATCAGTGGTATTTAAAGGCAGGCTGTTGCTTGCACCATTTTGTTGAATGCCAAAGCTGTGAAGCTGCTGCTGATGTGCTATAGTTTATTGATGAATAAATCCTGAAGCTCTGAAAATCCAAATATGTCTTGTAATAATTGGTTTCAACTAGTGGGTCATTTGATCAGTAGTGGGGAAAGGAAACACAGCTCACTGGGAAGCAGTCTGCTCGTAAGGTCTGCATAGCTGTGCTGCAGTAGTCTTTGTCAGTTTGAGAGTAGCGTACCTCAGTGGATCCTGGCTAGTTGGCACTGTACAACCTTCATAGTACATTACTTGTCTATTCCATTTAAATAAAGGAGTAAACAAAAGAATTGCATTTCCTACTTGCGGGGTTTTTGTTGTGGGCTTTTTTTTTTTTTTTTAGTTAAAATTGGTCCTTGGGTGCATTGCTTAGCAGTTTGTATTATTGGTGGCCACTTGCAAACGTTCTCTTTGTCCTTTCAGATCACTTAACATCTCATTTTCTTTCCTTTTCTTTATTTGTCTGGTTTTATGCATGACTTCCTTCCATCCTCTAAGGTTAATTTACACTGAGCTTATTTACATTGGTTTTCAGCTCTTAGAAATTTTTTTTTAGCTTGGTATACAGTTACCCCTAGCTTGGGGGCAGGGAGAGGCATTAGAAAATTCATGTCTCTTAAACTCCCTTGACCTTATTGCAGTCTAAAGTGGAGCTTATTTTTTGCCAAAATTATTGGTGTTGGTGAACCTAACTGAATTTACAGTGCTGTTGTAAGGGTTATGATGTGTGAAATTTCATATTTACATTTCTGGTCACACTCTTTAACCATGAATGCCACCTACAGATTCTTTTTTTCTGTTACCCCTCTTGTGCTATACAATGTTTTGTTGCAGTGACAGCAACAAAGTGTTCCCTCTCAACAATGGCAATGGTTTAATCAAATTGAACGAATAACATGAACAGGTGCACTCTGATTGTTATAAGTCAAAGAAAGAAAGTACAGTTTAGTATTTTCTATGCAATATCATGCAATATTTTATGGTCCTTAAATATATTGTGTGTCATTGTTATTGTGGTTGTTTTCCAGACTTTCGTCTGTTGTGAACAGTTGACTCAACAAAAGTAACAATTCAAATACATTGTCTCACCCATTTGTTATTTTTAGTGTATGTATCTTTGGAGAAAATGATATGTAAGCCTACAGTTTGGGATGTTAGGTTACAGCAGTTTTGTAGCAGTTAAAATTTTAAGTCACCTGGTCCTACAATGAAGAGATGATACAAGGAAGTTCTGCAGGGAGATCTCCAGGTTAATGGTTTATGTGGGATTGTGTGTTTGCTGATGGTTGGTTCTAAGCTTGAAATATGCTCAAACACAGATTATCTGGGAGTACAAAATTCCTGTTTCCCTTGAACAAAAGGGAATGCAGTTTGCTTGTCTGTGTATGCCAAAGCAATATAGAGTCCATTTAAAATTCAAGTGTTGTTTTGCCAAATGTCAGTTATAAAGAAACAGTATCAATATAACCTCTCTCATTCTGTACTTTATTCTACAATGTTTATTTCTAATAAAATTTTACTGCTCTGTCTCAGGGGGTAATTAGAAGGCAGGTAGATATTTTAGGGTTTTTAATTTTCCATCATATGAAGAAAAAAACCCACATGCCCAAAAACAGTACTTAACACTATGTAGTTCATAAGCCGCTTGTTTATACCAGTTCCATTATTTTCCAGTTATCAAAATGCTGTGTACAGCTGTTTATGTGTAGCTGTCTAAGTATGCTTGTGTTTGTGTGTGTACATACACACAAGGACATAGAGTGTCTGGCTGTATTTAAGTCCTCACAAATAAGATAGCAGTGATTTTTATCACCAAAAAAAAATCCCTCATGCACTGTTTGTGAGAGGGAGAGGGGCATCCTCCCACATAAGGTAGTTTACAGCTTAAGGCAGCTGCCTGGTGTGGTTCCAGCTGTGTGTATTCAGCCTTCGGGCTGTCTGTGACGCCATACATCTAACGTCAGAGTTGGGTACTGCAATGCGCTCATGTGCATGGAGCTTGATGTTTCAAGCTCTTCGTCCTGGGCAGCTAGCGTGCCTTAGCCTTCTAGATTTACAGGAATTTTAGCACTTTAACCAGTTGCAGTAGTGGTCTTTTCCAGTGTTACTTATTTTTTTTCTGCAAGGCATGAAAGAGCAGAGCAAGTTCTGTGTTGCCATTGTAAACACCTTCGATTTTACTTGCTTGTAGAACCTGAGAAAGCCGTCTTCGTTGCTCTTAGATAAGATGGCCTTTAAGATCCCCTCCAACCCTAACCATTCTATGATCATTGGTTCACCTGTTTACTGTTGTTGTTTATGCTCCCTCCCCAGTCTGAAACCTGCATCTTCTTGTTTAGTCTTGTTATGCCTATAGATTGAACATATAAAAACAAAGAAGTTTTGATATTTTCCTAGGTAGGAAGCAACG
Source organism: Melopsittacus undulatus (assembly GCF_012275295.1). Taxonomy (NCBI): domain Eukaryota; kingdom Metazoa; phylum Chordata; class Aves; order Psittaciformes; family Psittaculidae; genus Melopsittacus; species Melopsittacus undulatus. The sequence goes on along the minus strand of NC_047528.1, from coordinate 17,845,163 downwards.
CTAAAATAAATTGCTCTCTGATCTTTTTAGATGGGAGAAACAGATTTAGCTCTAGATGTGTTTTACAAGATTGAATCATTCTCGTAGCTTGTCTTTGAACCTTATCTGGTTTTGTATTTTTTTTAAGTGAGCTCCAAAATGAAACTCAGGTATTTGTGGTTTCATGAGCTCATGTGTGAAGGCAACATGGGTATCTATTCTCTTAGTCAGGACTGTTCTTGTTTAATTGCTGTTGGCAGAAAACATGAATATATAATGTGCAGCAAAATATCTATAATAAGCCCTGAATCAAACGTCAAATCCTGGCCAGGAAACTTTTCAGTGTGAGATACAAAGAAATATATGTATCTAAAACTTAAAATCAGAAATATATAGTATTTGTGTAGAATGATAATAGTATACATGGATACAAGGTGGAAAAAAGCATTGTACTATATACATGTGGGGTGGAATTCTCTTAGTTAGCTTTTGTAGTGACAGATGACACTGTCAAATCTCTGCTGAAGTGATGGAGCAAGTGTAGGGCAAACCATGGACAATGGTCAGAGGCAGATGTTCTGAAGCCTTTCTGCCTTCTTACATTTTAGAGAAGGAAGCTACAGTTCCAACAAAATCAGGAAGTCATTGGTGGTGATGATGAAGAGTTGGGGCTCTTTCTTGGTGGAAGGGAGAGGAAGATGACTCTGAAAGCCCTGAGGTAAATTTCTTCTGTATTCTGGGACAGAGAAGGTCCAATGTAAGTTAAGAGCAAGGAAGAAGTTCAGAGTTTGAGAGAGTCAAATAGAGATTTCATTGCCTGGTCTCTGTATCCTGGAGGAAGAAGTAAAAAAATGAGACTATAGCTGTAAAGGAAAAAAATGAGAGTAGGAAACAAGTAGAAGAAAGCAAAGAAAATATAGAAGCATTGGGTAGGTAAGACTTGCTTAATGGACAGAATTTCTCTTCTGTATTAAGTCTGTTGGAAATGTGACCACCTCTAATAATTATTTTCACCATTCACCAGCTAGTGATTGGTTTCCCCTCAGCCAAACTATGTGAGCCTTTCCCATCCTGCTTCAGGTAAAATTAACTGCATTAGCGCATGTTGCTAGTGATAAAACAGTAATGAACAGTGGAAAAGAAGAAAGGAAAATAGCCTCCTTTAGCTGAAACACCTGTTTGCAGAGAGGATGTCTGTGATTTTAATGAAAGGGCATTGTAACGATTTCAGAAAAGGGACCTTCAATATCCATTGGCCAAAGCAGAATCAAGAAAACAGAACTCCTGCATAATGTAAAGAGATGTTAATGGTACATGGTAATTTCTGTCTTGTGTATGGGGCACAAACTGGGGAAAGGGAATGGCAGAAAAAGCAGAACAATTTTGAAAGATCGGTAGATCTTAGGAACCTGTAAGCTGGGTATGGTCCTTTGGGACCTCAAATCTAAACCCCTTCCCTAGTAGGTAAGCATATCTTACGTAACTCAAGTCACATATTGCTCAACCTTGACTGTAACTCATTATGGCTTGTAGGTTTTGTTTTCCTAGTCTTTTAATTGGAATTCTGTTCCAGATTTTCATGGTTTTTGGGACTATCTTCTTTTTAAGCTACCTTTATTTGAGGTCAGTTTTTTGTCCTCACATCTTTTTAAAAAATTATTATAATTCTTCTAAATAATTTATACCTTTCCTTCACTGTTTCCTATTTTTATATGGAGTATTTTTTTCTCTTTTAGCTTTTCATTTTGCTAGGCTAAGAAAGTCATACTTCTTTAATGTATTTTTCTCTCAATACATTCTTTGTTCTCCTGATCACAGTAATAGCTCAGCTCATCACTGACAGCATTAGAAGGAACTTCAGAATATGATTTGGATTTTAATGGAAATACCTCTTTGAGAAAAAGATACTAACAGAAATCACAATAGAGTAATTTCCCCCAGTTATAAACTGGCAAACAAATGCTAACAATAATAGCAAAGCCTGGGTGTTCCTAGCCGTTAACAGCTGCCATGTATTTTCACAGCATAGCTGTATGCCTGCAATGGAACATGCTAATTGTAGACTAGAACTTACTCACTGAGGACACTGAAGAATCTTGACTAGCAGGATATAGATGTAAAAACGAGTTTGAATGGAAAATAATAAAATAAAAAATATGTAAGAGGTTTTTTTTACTTAGTTTCAAATTAAAACACAAACTTTGAGAACTTAAAACAGTGCTTTAAGAGCATTGGAGCTCAGTTATGGAGGAAGCACAGAAAATAATTGGAACTTTAATACGAAACAAGAAAGAGAAACTTCCAGGAAAGGACTCCAAATGTAAGGGAAAATATAAGCACCTTAAAAAACAAAAGTCTAGAACAGGAGCTTGATACACAGAATGTCAGAGGAAATAGTGAGACATGCTTGAAGTCATGGGAATGAAGCTTTATGGATTTAAAATATTTATCCTTCTGTGTAAAGACAATGAAAATTCTGATGGTAGATATTTATTGAAATACGGGGTTAAACTGAAGTGAACATTTCTGTCTCAATTTTAGCTAGAAAAATACAGTAAGATGTGCTAGAAAAAACAGAAGGGCTCTATATGTGTTAACACTTTTAAAGTTCAGATCTCAATATGCACCTACCACAGTTGTCTGTATCTGAATGCCCCTGCTGCCTGACTGTATGCTCCTAGTGCTGGAACTTCGATGGGAAAAATGGTGCAGGTGGTTACAATCCTGTTACATTTATCTCATCATTTTATGATTTTCAGAAGATGCTTAAGTGGAAAAAAGGTTGTTAAAAATATAGGTGCAGGTGAGACACATGACAAAACCCAAGAAACTTACTGTGTTTAAATGACTTCAGACTAATGCACTATTTTAACAGTGGTTTCGTTGGAGGTATGGAGGCAAATAGACTGCTCCTTGGAAGAGTCCTTGCTTCAGAATTCCCATTCTTGAGATTTTTTTTTCCAGTTGGTGCCTAGGTAAGAAATATGAGATAGAAGGATAAAGCCATATTAACTCTTCTGGAAGCAGTGCTGCCAACATTTGCTACTTGAGTTAACCAGATCACTTCTTAAGTCATCTAATGGCAGCTTTATCTTTGAGAAATGGTGCAGGATGGATTAAATACTGGAGGACTAGAGAGGATAAATGTACTAGTTGTCTAAGGGGAGAGGGGAGTTAAGGAGAGAGTTCAGTCATCTTAATATTGACATGTGTCCGTCCCAGATAAAGAAAAGTTTTTCAAATCATTTTTGCTTATGTATGTTTATGTGCAAAGTTATGAAGAGATGAATAATTGCCAGCATGGGCTTATCAAGAATAAATAATGTCAAACTACTTTAATTTCTCTCTGATAAAACAGTTGACCCTGCAAACAGAAACAAAGCAGTAGCTGTCATGTATTTTTACTTTATGTGAAGGCTTTTGTAAGTCTGTCTTTTGTGACATTTTCATAATTAATGCAGAGAAATGTGTGTTTAGTAAATGTAAAATTGTTTGGATTAGTGTTTTTGCTGATAAGTTGTCAATGAATTGCTCTCAAAATGAAAAGGTGGACTTTGAAGAGCTTGTTAAAGTCCTGTGTAGCAACAGCTTTACCCACTTTTGAGAGGAAGGTGGAAATGTCTTTTTTTTTTTTTTAATTGTTTCCTTAATCTGTATTTTTCTAAATGTTTCTGACTGAATGGCTGCCTGGAACAGATGTATTCAAGTTGGGGCAAGATAACACCAGCAGTTACATTTACATGGCTCCCTGCTTGAATTCACTTTCTTTGAGAAGAAAAGCAAACCTCTTCTCTGGGGGAGGGGTTAAAAAAGAATTGCTCCAAACTGTAGAAATTGTCTTTGTTTCAGGAGGATTCTTACTCATATTGGCCAGTCAAACTAAGAAGTTTGTTTCAACCATAATTTATTTGATTCAAGAGGCATTTTATTTTTAAATACCCTTTTAATGCTTCCACAAAAATTTGAATTCTGGCAGTTGATATCTTCAGATTAGTTTTAGACAATATATTTGTGTTTGTATAATCATAGCTTTCTGGCAAAAGTCTTTCCCTCACTTTTATCTGATTTAAATTTGAGAGGGATCTCTTCAACGCTAACTTTACTTTCTCCATTTCTTCAAGGATGGTCATCTATGTGGGGTTTTTTCCTGTTATATATATATATATATATATATAAGAAGCCCTGTATAGCTTAATTAAAAATTCATTGCCAATTTATGTTTGACAAAAAGCTAAACAATGCATTAGACTAAATTGTCCATTACACTTATGCAAGAGAGTGTAATTACATGAAAAATAGCCTTAACAGTAAGAATAAAATTTATCATAGGATAGTCCTAATGCGTTTATATGCAATGAGAGTATGTTTAATTATAGTACATTTAAGATTAGTATGCCAAGGGCAATGAACTTTACAACGACATACGAAATTTTAATAAGCATGAAGCATCATCAGAACAATGTAGACTAAACCTTCCTTGCATCCGAAAAGCTGAAATGCAAAGTTTTTATTTATTGCCTCAGGTAAAAAAGTCTGTAGAAACACATAAGTGATGACAAAGCTTTGATGTTAATAAACCCAAATGGAAGTCAAAAATCAAAGTGTGTAAATGGCTAGGTTATAAAAAGAAAGATGACAGAGTTATACCCTGTAATTAGGCATAATTTGTGCTTTTGGCTCAGCTATTTGTCCTGCATGAATGAGAGGCTGACTTATGTTTTCTTGTCCTTGTATAATAGAACTGCAGTATGGGTACATCCCACTTAAAACCTCCCTAGGTTTTGTTCTTTTTTTTTTCCAAGAAGTATTTGAAAGCAGCATGCATATCTATCCCCACTTACATACTATGGTTGGTTTGCCCTTCCTAGTACTTGAAAATAGTCATAAGCTGAGTGTTTATAAAACACTTCCAGATATAGAAGCAAAGTACTAATTTTAGAAAAATGCAACCAAATCACATTTTTTTCTACCTTGAGTATAAATCACAAACTTATGTCATACAAATAAATTACATCAAAAATAGAGAATTAATAATCCAAGTAAATTATTCAATGAGTTGTTCTGTTTAGCAGCTGCATAATTGTCTGTCTCATCTATATTTTAAACTGTTGTAGAACAAATTGCTGTTAAATAATTTGATTCCTGTCTTGATGGTATACCTGTATGAGACATGAAATTTTCGATGCTGAAACCTATTTTACAACCATCTATTACTGCCATGCACTGTGAAAGTTTAAAAGAAATATTTACTTTCTCTGTTGCAAAGAAACTGAAAAAGTTCATTGATTATGGGAAAACTTCAGATTTTACTAATGTTTACTTAACTGTACATGTATCATTTTTAAACTTTCCTGTTTAGGAATAATTACTGTAATTTTAGACATGCTGAATTCTTCTTGTCTTTATGAAATTACCACAAGGTTTGGTACTAAAGTACGGTTTTAATCTCTGATGTTAAGTTCACAGCTCTCATTTGATTGGATATAAAATACCCTTGCAGAGCACAGAATCATACAATAGTTAGGGTTGGAATGGACCTTAAGATCATCTAGTTCCAACTCCCCTGCCATGGGCAGGGACACCTCACACTAAACCATATCACCCAAGGCTTCATCCAACCTGGCCTTGAACACCACCAGGTATGGAGCATTCATAACTTCCCTGGGCAACCCATTCCAGTGCCTCACCACCCTCGCAGTAAAGAGTTTCTTCCTTATATCCAATCTAAATTTCCCCTGTTTAAGTTTTAACCTGTTACCCCTTGTCCTGTCACTACAGTCCCTAATGAAGAGTCCCTCCCCAGCATCCTTATAGGCCCCCTTCAGATACTGGAAGGCTGCTGTGAGGTCTTCATGCAGCCTTCTCCAGGCTGAACAGCCCCAACTTTCTCAGCCTATCAGCATCTTTTGGTTAGCTACATTACATGTTAAAGGCTGTAAATGCATGATATGCAATGCAAGAATTGGCTGCTCCAGTAGTGCAAAAGCACTTGCCAAAGCTTGTATTTCTCTTATACATGAAAAATTAGTGTGATTGCCTTTTATCTTGACCTAAATATATTTATTTGTTTTCAGTGTCTCCTTTTTCATTTGAAATTCAAGTCTGACATGTTCAGAAGTTTTAAACTTATGTCTGTGAATGCTGCAGCGTGATTACATGTCAGTGTTGCTGGTGGCATGAGGTGACCCCCCTGCATCCTGTGGGTATCCTTCTGTCTTTTGGTACATTCTTGGAAGGGTGTTTGCTTGTCCTGCAGTGCGTAAAACTACCTCTTTCTTTCCATTTGTCTTTCTAGTTCATGAAGCTGTTTTCATGAATTCTACCTTGAAGGACAAACTCCCTGGTAGGGAAAAAGAGTGCTCTTATGATTCAGACATTTCCCTTCTGTTTGGGCCAGGGAGGCTGCATTTTACCTTCTGGGGATCTGTGCTTGTTCAAGGGTGAGGGATTCCCTCTTCCCACCCCAGTGTCATTCCTGACATTGTTACGTGTCTCTCTTGCTCCTGGTGTCATACCCCATTCCAGAACTCCTATGGCTGTATTGGGGAAAAGGATTTGGCAAGTCTATAGCTTCTTCTGCTGTTAAGGAAACAATTTTCTTGTTATAAAACCAGTTATGTAAGTATTTCATTTCAGAGGTCACATTTCTGTAAGCTAAAATGTTGGGCTAAGATTTCTGGAAGCCTATGTGGGATATTATTTAAATAAAATTTAAAAAAGTAGATCCTCTAACAGTGTTATTTCAACTTCTGCCCATGCTGTCAGTGTTTTAAAATATCTTCAGAAGATTTAAGGGAATAGTCATAGTATACGAATAGGATGCTACTGTAGTAACTTCAGCTCTTCTGTTGAGATGGTGTGGGATTCAGTAGAACTCCAAACCTCCGTGGGATGTGACGACAGCAGAACTTTGAACAGAAGTTCAATAATGCTCATGTGATCTGGTAGTTACAAAAGTAGATGCCTGTAGAGAGGTTTTAAACTAATTTTCCACATCACCATAGTACTTCTGCAGCCTTAAAATTTGAAGAAAAAAATCAGAAAACCCTGTATGCTGTGTATGGTCAGTAAGTGCTAAAGATGCACATTTTTCTCCTTTACCCATGAAACCACTCTTTTAAGTGTGTTCTGATCATAAGTGGGTTTTTTTTCTGATAAATGTGGTACTGTTAGTGACATACGGACTAATATTTCTTTATATTATCTCAGAAGTTAGAAAATGCTGATTTCCTGGAGAATTCTTTAAGTGTGGTTCATGCTGATCAGTTACTCAAAGGTTTTTTGTTTTCTTATATTCCTTCCACTTTTTCATTTTATTTGTACAGTGTATCCATTTTTTCATTTTATGTTTTTGATTTTTATCTTTTAAACCGCATTTTCTAACTGCAGGGGAATGAAAAGATGTGACCTGTACTTCTCTTCTAAATCAAGTGTTAGAGCCATGCTCCAAATGGCTCAGCTGCTTGCCATTTCTCCTGCTAACATTGTGAGTTAAGCTTTCCCAGACTTCTAAAAATCTGCTTCTTGGGCCCAAGTATCTGCTCCCAGTTGTTGCTATTATTGAAGTGCTGATGCTTGTTGAAAATTAGCACAATTCCGGAACTGCTTGCACTGTTTTCTCCTAGCCAGATGGTAATTCATGTTTAATTAACAAATCCATTCTAAGTTTTCTTAAGCCCACACTCTATGGTCATGCAAGTGTACCCTAGCTTAGGGTGAGTCTTTCCCTTTGTGTTTCTGATTGTTACCTGCTTTTTCTGCTTTTGCTTCCACTTTCCCCCTAGTTAATGGTAAACTTCTTTCCTGTCTCTCAGCTTTCCAGATCTGCCAGAACTGAGGTCCTTGATCTCTGTGGACTATCCCAAGCCAGGTTCAGTTTCCCCCTGAACTATCTCCCCTCTCAGCCAACAGGGTGGGGTTATGAGGCAGACAGTACATAAATCTCCACTGAACCTGAGCAAAGATGTGACCACCCTGGTCGTGCCATCTGCCACCTTTGCTTGCAGACGATCTGGCTTGCAGGACAAGACTGCATGGAGTTTCCCAGCCAGCCACCACTGACCACAACTTCTCAGGTCAAACCCAGCAAGTCTGTGTGACTTTGGAGGAATGACTAATAAATTATCTGTGACTTCCAAATAATCTTGTTTTAGAGAATCTGATTGCCTGTCAATTGACCAGATTCATTATGTGGTAGGAAAAAAATGTCTGAACATTTTTTCTTTTTGCATTTTTTGTCTGAGATGAATGATTTTGTGAGAATTCTTAAATCCAATATATTAAA